>NW_023425346.1:74263471-74863471 GCF_014108415.1 Molossus molossus
GCATGCCAACATTTGCATCTTGGGGGCGCCAGAAGGAGAAGAGCGAGAACAAGAAATTGAAAACCTGTTTGAAACAATAATGGCAGAAAACTTCCCTAACTTGGTGAAGGAAACAGATATACAAGTCCAGGAAGCACAGAGAGTCCCAAACAAGATGAACCCCAAGAGGCCCACACTAAGACACATCGTCATCAAAATGCAAAATGTTCAAGACAAAGAGAGAATCTTAAAAGCAGTAAGAGAAAAGTAGTTAGTTACCTACAAGGGAATTCTCATAAGGCTGTCAGCTGATTTCTCAAAAGAAACTTAGGCCAGAAGAGAGTGGCAAGAAATATTCAAAGTGATGAAAAGCAAGAACCTACAACCAAGATTACTCTATCCTGCAAAGCTGTCATTTAGAATCGATGGCCATATAAAGAGCTTCCCAGACAAGAAAAAGTTAAAGGAGTTCATCACCACCAAACCGTTATTATGTGAAATGTTGAAGGGTCTTTTGAAGGAAAAGATAAAATATATGAACAAACAAAATGGCAATGAATACATATCTATCGACAATGGAATCTACAAACCAAATTAACAGGAAGAACAGAAACATTCTCATAGATACAGAGAACATTTTGTTGGTTGCCAGATGGGAGGGGGGTTGGGGGAATGGGTGAAAAAGGTGAAGGGATTAAGAAGTACAAATTCATTGCTAGACTGACAAACCTCAAAGGGAAAGGGGTTGGGGGGGGGTGGGAAGAAATAAACCAAAGAACTTATCTGCATAACCAATGGACACAGACAACAGTGTGGGAAAAGGCGAGAGGGGGGTAGAAGTAGGGGGGAGGGGGTCAATGGGGGGAAAATGAGGAACATCTGTAATACATTCAACAATAAAGATTTAAAAATCTTCAAAAAAAAGAAAAAAGAAAAGAAATGAAAAAAGAAAAATCAAGATACAATTTTTTGTTTTTTATTATGGTACAATATACATAGTATAAAATTTACCATTTTAATAATTTTTAAGTGTACAGTTCAGTGGCATTAAGTACATTGTCATGCTGTACAATTATTACCACTACTGATTTCCAGAACTTTTCAGCATTCCAAACAGAAACTCTATACTCATTAAGCAATGCTTTTCATTTCCCCTCTCCTCAGCTCCGGTCGCTTTCACTTTCCATCCCTGTGAGTTTGCCTATTCTAAGTACATCATATAAGTAGGGTCCTACAACATTTATCTTTTGACATCTGGCTTATTTCACTTAGCATATTGTTTCCAAGTTTCATCCATGTTGTAGCATGTATCAGAATGTCATTCCTTTGAAAGGCTGAATAGTATTCCATTGAATGTATATACCACATTTTGCTTATCCATTCATTTGTTGATAGACATTTATGTTGTTTCCACCTTTTGGCTACATGAATCATGCTTCTATGAATGTAGGTGTAAAAGTACCTGTTTGAATTCCTGCTTCCAATTCTTTTGAGTATAAACCTAGAAGTGAAATTGCTGGATCATGTGCTAATTTTATGGTTAACTTTTTGAGGAGCCCAGAGCAGCTACATTATTTTACATTCCCATCCATAATTCATAAGGATTCCAATTTCTTTACAACTTCACCAGCAGTTGTTTTTTGTTGTTGTTGTTTGTTTGTTGGTTGGTTGGTTTTATAATAGCCATTTTAATGGGTGTGAAATGGTTTTGATTTGCATTTCCCTAGTAATGTACATCTTTTCATGTGCTTTTTGACCACATGTATATCTTGTTTGGAGAAAGATTTATTCAACTCCTTTGTCCATTTTTGAATTGGGTCGTTGGGCATTTTATTGTTTAGTTGTAGGAGTTCTTTACATATTCTAGATGTTAATTCCTTATCAGATATATAACTTTTAAATATGTTTTCACATTCTGTAGATTGTCTTTTCACTTTCTTGATGGTGTCCTTTGATGCACAGAATTTGTAATGTTCATGAAGTCCAGTTGATCCATTTTTTGTTGTTGTTGCCTGTACTTTTGGTGTCATATCCAAGAAATCATCGCCAAACCCAATGTCATGAAGACCTTCCCCTGTGTTTTTTCCTAAGAGTTATATAGTTTCAGATCTTACATTTAGGTCTTTGATACATTTTGAGTTAATTTTGGTATATGGGTCCAACTATATTGCATGTAGATATCCTATTTTTCCAGCACTATTTGTTAAAAAGAAGATACAAGTTTTAATTTAAGAAAATTAAAAGCTATAGTTATATATTTCTATGTAAAAACATAGTGAAAGATCTAGAAAATACCCACTACACTGTTAATAATGATTACTCTGGAAAGGAAAACAGTATTGGGAAGGAGAATATATAAGAGCTACACTTTTTGCTCTATATAATACTATAGTGTTTAGATTATTTAAGCCCTGGCCGGTTTGGCTCAGTGGTTGGAGCATCAGCCTGTGGACCAGAGAGTCCCGGGTTTGGCCCCCGCTAGGGGCATGTACCAAAAATAAAAATAAAAAAAACTTTATAAGTGCATAGGCATACGGAATATACAATTTTTAAAAAATAGTTGTGGTGTGTTTATTTCCTGTTTATTTTTAAGATAAGTTGGTTGGATCTCAAAGCTTGGAATGAGTAGGCCAAAGGTCAATATTTTGGCAGACTAGAGGTCCAAATTCAAAAAAAAATCCCTGAAGCCAGAGAACTGTAGTGTGGGAACAAATGAGCAGATCTCAAGGGTAATGCTGTTTGTCCAGATAATCTGGCAGCAGCAATAGCAAACAGAGACATTTAAAAAGACTTGGTACTGATTCTTAACCTTCCACCTATCCCCTCAACTTATTTTGTTTTTAATCTTCAGATGTGTTTGGATAGCATATGTTTTGCTGATATACGTAAGAGGTGACTGAAGACTCAGCAGTTCCTGCGAGCTTTGCCAGAGCAAAGCAACCAGGGTTGCAGAGTCTCTTGTGCAGTGGTTGTTTAGAGAATAGAAAGTGGACCATCTTGGCCAGACCCGAGGGATTTATTAGCAGAGTAGCATGGGGACAGAAAAAAAGGCTTTTAATTTTACATTAGTTAGTATATATTTTATTCTAAAGTTTTCACCAAATAAATTGGAAAGCACTCTCACAATTTTATATAATAAATACCTAAAATGCTTGTTGAACAAATAAATGAATGATATGAATCAGAAAGGGGGGGGGGCGGGGAATGAAGACAAATAGACGAAATAAGAGTAGATACATACTAGTAAGATATTGGATTAAATAGAGTGGTTTCACTGGGGGAAGAAAAAACAGAAATGTCTCTAGACTTACCACCCTGTGCCACCTGGATAAGTCCCCTGAAAAATCAAGACGAATGAATCCAGAAGCCTATGACTTACCCTCCAGTAAGTTATCAGTAAAACTGATCATCATGGAACTGACACTGCCTTGCGTTTCCTGGCCTTCACTCTATTCCCTTTCGCCTTCACTCTATTCCCTTTCTGGCCAACACCCTATCATTGGTGACTCTCCTCTAGCTGCCCTCTTGAAGCATTTTCTACCCCAAGAGTAACTTGGAGGCAAACCTGAAAAGATATTTCTAGCTCTTCTTCTAGAAGTCAGTGTGGTTCAGAAAGTGTTTTGTTGCTTTATGAGCAAGAGTATTTCTGCAGCACTAGCATATATCAGCTTCCTATACCTGCCTGCTGAAAGAAATCAATCTTTACTGCTGGTAACTGCTGTTTAGTTTCTTGGGAACCGGGTTTTTTTCCTGTCCTCCCAAATTTGGGTATCCAGCATTGGCCTGGTCCTATGACCTGGTCAGCTGGATAGTATACCTTGGAGATCATGCCATCATTTGTCAGAGCACATCCCTGCTACTTATCTCCCTGGCCTTGTGCTAAAACTAAGATCCACAATGAATGACCATATAACACCAGGCACCTCAGCTGCCTGAGTTCCAAAATCAAGGCCCCATTTCATGTCCTTGATTTGTACTTCTAGATAAATGACCCATACTTGGAATCAGACAATAGTTTGATTACCGTATTAGTTTTCTACTGCTGCTATAACAAATTACCACAAACTTACTGGCTTAAAAAACTACAATGTGCCCTGGCCGGTTTGGCTCAGCGGTTAGAGCGTCAGCCTGCGGTCCTGAGAGACCCGGGTTCGGTTCCCGCTAAGGGCGCGTACCTCGGTTGCAGTTTGTCCCCGGCCCTGGTTGGGTCGTGTGGGTGGCAGCCACTCAATGTGTCCCTTTCACATCGATGTTTCTCTCTCTGTCTCTGTTCCTCTCTCTCCCTCCCACTCTACCTGAACAAAAAATGGAAAAATGTCCTCGGGTGAGGATTAAAAAAAAAAAAAAAAAAAAAACTACGTTATTATCTTACAATTGTGGAGGACCGTAGTCTGTAAAGGTCTCACTGGCCTAAAATCAAGGTATTGACAGAGCGGCATTCCTTCTGGAAGCTCTAGGAAAGAATCCATTACCTTGCCTTTCCAGATTACGGAGGATGCCTGAATTCCTTAGCTGGTGGCCTCCTTCTGTATCTTCAAATCCAGTAACAGCCAGTTGAGTCTTTCTCATGCTGCATCTCTCTGACTCTGCTTCCAACGTCACATCTCCTTCCCTGACTCTGACACTCCTGCCTCCCTCTTTCACTTATAAGGGCCCTTGTGATTAAATTGTACTCACCCAGAAAATCCAGGATAATCTCTTATCTCAAAATATTTAAATTAATCCCATCTGCAAAACTCATTGTGCCATGTAGAGTGACATTCACAGATTCTGGGCATTAGGACATGGACATCTTTAGAGAAGGGCATCATTGTGCCCACCAAGGGTACTCTCTGAAATTCTTTGGAAGAAGCCACAGCCTTTCTATGGGGAACTAAGCTATCAGTCCAGGCCCTGAGTGTAACCTGAACTCCTCATACCTTTCCCCCATCCGTTCTTCCAGGTCATTCCCCAGAGCTCTCAGCATGCTATGTAATCAAATGAGTTAACTGATGCTAATCAGATAGAAGGATACATTAATGAAAAACATACATGGGCTGTTTTGAACCAAGAAGTTGAAAGATAGTGAGGAAATGGGGTGGGGAGAAGGATTGACTGAAGTTAACTCTTGAGAAATTTAAAATGTTAAGATCTTAAAAAATGATTTATATATAGTTTGCCACAGTCTAGTAAGTTTTCAGGAAGACTTCTTAGAAAATGCTATCCATATTGCTGTAGATTAATGTACCATCTATTAGCCAGAGGTCATTGGATGAGCAGGCCAGAGAGAAGAAGGTCTGACAATAAATCTTTGCTCCTAAAGCTGACGTTCAGGCACTCTCAAAGGGGCACAGGTGGGGTAAGAAGTGAGCGAAACCACAGAGAAAAAAGCTCCTGGTATATCAATTTTACTGAATAATAATAAAAGGGAGAATTAAATAATTTAATTGGTAAGTTAAAGCATTTTAAATTACATCAATTTCTACAATAGAATATAAATACTGTATGATTTTTTTCAAAAGATAATATAGATGAGGGGCCTGTTTCACTGGTCCTTTAAGGCTATGATTTCATGGAGGATTGGGCTGTGCTTCTCTGCTGGAAGAGTTTTCTGGTAGAACAAGTTGAGAGGACTCCCTTCAATGGCCACGAAAGGCAGATGGAATCAGGCCAAAGAACAACCTGGAACAACTGATAGGATTTGCAATTAAATAACATGTGGCTGTCATGAACAGATGGCCATCCTCCTGAAAGGAGCGGCCAGCGCTGTAAGGTTCTACAACACTGAGCAGAATTATGACCAGATAAAACAAGTGCTTTTCCATGCATGGTCTTCCAAACTGGAACGTTCTCATCCCAAGGGAATGGGACGCTCCAGACTAAATTAAAGCCTTTATCTACTATGAACTTTGTTTTCCTTCCCTGTAGTCATTGATGATGAGTATTTGCCTAACCGTGTTTTCTACATCAAGTTTAAATACCAGTTTTTTACATTAAACACTTGTGCATTTTGCTTATGCTCTTCTATAGTTCAAATCAAGAAAGGCAAGTACTCTAATTTAATCCTTGAGGCTTAAATGAACCTGAGACTTCCACTTAGAGTCCCCATTTTGTAGCATGTGGCTCCTTGAGGTTTGCCTCTGAAAACCACACTTCCCTTAAAACTACTAGATTGCCAGCCATCTCTACTTTGTCATATCCCTGATTTGGGGATATAACATAGAAAATTAACTTTAATATCAAAGTTCATAGTTCAGAAATTCTTAGAAAGGCAAGATGGGTAAGGAAAAGTCTAGTACTGTGTCTGAACAAACTACATAATGGAATAATTTACTAAAATCAGTGATGTAAGAGGTGACCAAGGAAAGAGTAATTTGTGCCGTATAACCATGTTATGCCTTCATAAAGTCATAATAATCCAAAAGTGGAAAGAAAATAAAGCATTATTTAGCATGATGTATTTGTACCATATGGAAACTCTGTAATTCCCAAAATTGATGTATGACCCTCATATATCACATGGCACTAGGACTAGGAATATGACTCTTAAAGACTTCACTGAGTAGCAGAAAAATTTGATAAACAGGAGTCCTCTCAAATATTTTATTAGCATTGTAAAATTTCTTATTTCTTAAGTTGAATATCTGTGTCCACTGAATATAGATGAATTTAATTTATTGAAAGAGAATCAGGACTTTAACTTGTAACTGAATGTCTTTAAAAATAGATGAAATTGATATAACACCTTCCTATCACAAAGCTTTAAATGTTGTAGATAGATTAGAGTTTGAATATAAATTTAAAAGTATTGGGTAGGGTTATTGCCTAAAAGTACACCCAAGCCCATTACCAAGAACTGAAATTCAACATTTAAGAATGATTCCTTTGATTTAATTAATGCAAGCACCATAGGGGCATAACATAATAAATTTTATCAATTATTGTGAATTATTAAAACTTTGCTAATAGAGTGGTCTTTAAAATGTTAAAGTAGCCATGGCTAGTTTGGCTCAGCAGTTAGAGCATCAGCCTGCGGTCCAGAGAGACCTGGGTTTGGTTTCTGCTAAGGGCACGTACCTCAGTTGCAGTTTGTCCCCAGCCCTGGTTGGGTCATGCAGGAGGCAGCCACTCGATGTGTCCCTTTCATATTGATGTTTCTCTCTCTCTCCCTCCCTCCCTCCCTCCCTCCCTCTCTCCCTCCCTCCCTCCCACTCTATCTGAACAAAAAATGGAAAAATGTCCTTGGGTGAGGATAAAAAAAAGTGTTAAAGTAATTCACGTGTATGATAGCATATCAAATAATACAGAGGTGTGTGAAGAAAACGTTAAAAGTTACTCCCTTCCTTCTCCAACTCCACTGCTCCAAAATTCCTAGAGTGCCTATTTATGGGCTAAGCATATTTTAGACTATGTGGATACAACAATGAACAAAACCAAGTTCCTGTCCTCATGGACTTATAGCGTAATGTGAGAGCTAAACAAACAAATAATAAGTAATTCCAGGTAGCTATGAAGAAACATAAAGATACGTAAGGGATCCAGGAGCGCCTCTCTTAAGTGGCGATTTGAGCAAAGAGTTGAATGAAGTGGAGGTGTGACCCAAGTGACTCTCCAGGGGAAAGGTGTTCTAAGCTAGAGGAATAAAATGTGCAGCTCTGTGAGGTGGAATATGGTTAACATGGTGGAGGAATAGCAATGAGACAGAGCACATAAAGCAGAGTGATCAAGGAGTTGTCTTTTTATCCATTTATAGTAATTCTTCGTGTTTACCTTATATGGTTATGCTATCAATTAGATACAATGAAATGTATTTATTTTATTTACTTGCAGTTTTTAAGAAATTTTTAAATTAAAAAAACTTAAAATTTTAAGTTTAAAAAATAAAATTTAAATTTAAAAGTAAGTTTACAATTTACTTTTATAAATGCTTTGCGTGGTTCCAAATTCAAATCTACAAAACAAAGTATATTCAGAGAAGTTTAGCTTCTAATTTTGTTCCTTCCAACTTATTTCTTCCCCCATAGGAAAACATCTATGAACCTTCTAGTTTGTTTGTTTTTTTTAAATATTTTTCTTTATTGATTTTAGAGAGAGGAGGAAGGGAGAGGGAGAGAGAGATAGATAGAAACATCAACTGGCCACCTCCTGCATGCCCCCCACTGGGACCAGGCCCACAACCTGGGCATGTGCCCTGACTGGGAATTGAACCGGTGACCTCTTGGTGCATAGGTAGATGCTCAACCACTGAGCCACATTGGCTGGGCTGGACCTTCCTAGTTTTTAAGTATAGGAAATACACTTGTAATTCTCTCCACTTCTTCTATGGAGGCAAATGCTAGCATACTGTAATAATATAGAATAATTGGTTAATTTACATGTCATCTTTGCACAGTTACCATGCTAATGTATCATTATAAATTTGGTATATCTGCTGCTGAAGGACGCACAAAGAAATTAAGACTTTACTTTAGTAGAGTTCAGAAGCTGGACACTGCCTGAAGAGAGATAGCTTACCATGGAGAGCCTTATATATTCTGGAGTTACCATGAAGATATCAGGTGCCTGCAGAGAGTCAGTTACCTAGGGATGGACCAAAGGCATTGAAAAAAACAAGTGAAAGTGTACCCACAGGCTGATATTGCCTCTGTCATAGCTCAGCTGAGGACCTAGCCCTGCTTTAGCTTATGTCCTATTCCTGCCAATATTCTGTTGTATCATAGAATGGATCAATAAAGCACTCTAATGTTTTAGTTTTTTAATAAATTCTTTAGGCCTTTAGACACAGAATCCTTCAAAGGCACAACAATAATATGTGTTTGAACAAAGTCATGCCAGAAATCAAAAAACATTCCTTGGGTTCTCTAAGTCTAAGTTTTGCAATACCAGGGGAAAAAAGACATTCTAGAAGTCATTCTAATTTGTCCAAATTGACTAAAATCTAAGTTAAAAGAGAAGAACAATCTAGTTATTACAAATTACTTTGTACATGCTAAGCCCCTTACTATTGAACAAAAATGTTTTGAATGACTACTATGTTAAACACTCTATGTTAGGTGCTATAGAATAAATAAAAATAAATTAGACCTAGTGCCTGCCCTTGAGAATCTTACCAACTGTGCCAGTTATTAACTTACGACTTCTCAGCTACAAGTCCATCCTTCCCTGCCTTGCTTCATTATCCTAGAGCCTTTCTAGGCATTTCTGCTTTGACAACTGCCTAAATGTTAGGCTTTGCCAATAGAGGGCGATGGAAAGACACTGTGAGTCTAGAGAGGAGAAAAAGGACTTCCTTTCTCTCGCACTGTTTTTCACGTGGGCAAGTAGATTGGTTTGCAAATGACTGGTTATGTTCACCTCTGCAGGGCTCATGGTTCACTTGTGGCCGTTATCAGTGGATTATACATACATTCCTATGGCAGCCAAACTCTCTCGAAATTTCTAAGTTCTTCCTTGCTGTTCACTCTTCCTTAGCCAAGGATAGAAACTATTCCCACAATTGCTACTTACTGATTAACAATCTTTATATTACATTTTTTCTTGTTCAAATTACTGATAAGGCTTCTGTCTCCTGATTGATCTCTAGTAGTTATACCATGGAATAAGGGAGAAAAGACAGATATAGGTTTATATAAATTCTGTGGGAGAAAGGCCATTTCTGCTGTAATCACAGCCCAAAGACCAAACAGCTTCGGAGATGTAGCTCTATAGAATTATATATTGGTTTGCATTGTATTGAGCTGCATATAACAGGAAACCGACTTTAGTGGCTTTACCAAATAGGGATTTATTTTCTTGTGCAACAAAGTCCATAAATAAGCAGTTAAGAGCTATTGGGGGGAAAAAAATTAAGAACTCAGGTTTCTTTTAGTTTCCAGCTTCTCCATCCTTAATGCGTGGCTCCTATACTCACGGGTACAAGATAGTTGCTTCACTCCAGACACTGAGTCTGTAATCCAGGCAGGAAAAAGAAATGAACCAGTTGAATCTATCCCCTTTCTAAGCATTCTAAAAGGCAATGCCAAGTAACTCCAACTCACCTGTTATTGACCATTCCTACCTGTAAGGGAATCTAGGAAGCTCAGTTTTTTGTTGTTATTCATTCTCACCAAGAATATTTTTCCATTGATTTTTTTTTTTTTTTTAGATAGAGTAGAAGGGAGGGAGAGAGGGAGGGGGAGAGAGAGAGAGAGATCAGCTGGTTGCCTCCCACATGACCCCAACCTGGGTCAAGGATCAAACCTGTAACCTATGTATGGTGCCCTTGACTGGGAATCGAATCCATGACCCTTTGGTCTGCGGGCTGATGCTCTAACCACTAAGCCAAACTTACCAGGGCAGGAAGCTCAGTATTTGAACTGAATAGGGTTCTGTAAGTAAAAAAGAAAAAAAAGAGAGACAGAGAAAGAAAATGGACATTGGATAGGCAACTAACTGTGTCTGCCATGAATTAATTGAACAAAATAGATCCAGAGACATGGAAGTAGGAAACAGATTGATAAATCTAAGAAGGAAGTGGGATTTGGGGAGGGGGGGAGATAAACCAAAAAACTTATATGCATATATGCATAACCAATGGACATAGACAAGTGTAGTCTAAAAGCAAAGGTGGAGGAGGGTGGCGGGAAGGAGGATATCAGTGAGGGGAAAAAGGAGGGATATCTGTAATACTTTCAACAATAAAGATACTTTTTTTTTTTAATGAGCAAATTATTTCTGAGATGGGCAGGAGTCAGCAGAGGGCCTTTATTTCATATCAATAGACTTATTTATTTTCTTTTTATGTAAAGAGTCTTTGTATTTTAATTATCAACCATGACATAAAATTTTTTTTTCTATAACTAGCATATCTTACCAGAAAGGATGGAATAATATTCATTTTATTCATATATTGTTTTCATGTAACTCTTTAATTTAATTTTTAGCCTAGACCTTCTGGCCCTATGAGAGGAGATACTTTTACTTTTAATTCCTTACTGACTTATTTGGAATTCATTTAGTAAATATTCTATTCCAGTATATTAGATGGTACGAAAGTAGCTAAATAACTTGAAGAAGGGTCAAAAGTGAAGTTTAAGGACAAAAATTTCTGTACCAGAAAGTGATTAGTAGTCTAAGCAATTAGTAGATCTAGAAGTTTAGGTTTTAAGAGATCCCAAGAAATGTTTTCTTTCTTTCTTTTTTTTTTTTTTAATCCTCACCCAAGGACATTTTTTCATATTTTGTTCAGATAGAGTGGGAGGGAGAGAGAGAAACATCGATGTGAAAGGGACACATCGAGTGTTTGCCACCCGCACGACCCAACCAGGGCCGGGGACAAACTGCAACCAAGGTATGTGCCCTTAGCGGGAACCAAACCCAGGTCCCTCTGGACCACAGGCCAGCACTCTAACCGCTGAGCCAAATTGGCCAGGGCCCAAGAAATGTTTTCTAAACAAATCATCCCTTCTCTCTCATCCTAATTCAACAACAAGCATTTTCTGAATAGGCTAATCTATTTTCTTAAGCTAGTTCCTTTATCACACACCACACAACTCAGTCCTGCAACATTTACTGATTTTTCTTTCTCTCCAATTTTTGTATATACTTTAGTCCAATTTTTCATATACTCCAATTGTATTATAAACTGGTACATTTTCCTGTATACTCACTGTGTTGAGAGAGAGGACATACTATTATGTGGAGCTCACTTTGATTTAATGATCCTATAGAATTAGTACAGGTGTAGAGCCTAACTTTTTTTTTTTTTTTTTTTTTTATCCTCACCCGAAGACATTTTTCCATTTTTGTTTACATAAAGTGGGAGGGGGAGAAAGAGAGAAATATCGATGTGAAAGGGACACATCGAGTGGCTGCCTCCCGCACAACCCCAACTGGGGCTGGGGACAAACTGCAGCTGAGGTCTGTGCCCTTAGAGGGAACCAAACCCAGGTCTTTCTGGACCACAGGCCGACGCTCTAACCGCTGAGCCAAACTGGCCAGAGCAAGCCTAACTTTTCAAACAATTTTTTTTCTTTATTGACTTTAAGTGTGTGCTTTGTTTTGTTTTTAATCCTCATCCAAGGACATTTTTGCTGAGGACATTTTTGCATTTATCTTCAGATAGATGAGAGGGAGAGAGGGGGGGAGAGAGAGAGCAAAACATCAACATGAGAGATACACATCAACTGGTTGCCACCCACATGACTCCAACTGGGGCCAGGGACAAACTGTAACTGAGGTACATGCCCTTAGCGGGAACCGAACCCAGGAGTCTCTGGTTCGTGGGCCGACACTCTAACCGCTGAGCCAAAGGCCAAGGCTTCTTTTTTTTTTTTTAATTAATTAATTTATTTTTGTTACAGATGTTTCTCCTTTTTCCCCCACTGATTCCCCCCTCCCCCCCTTCCCCACCCTGTCCCCTGCCTTGTTGTCCATGTCCATTGTTCATGCATACATGCATATAAGTTCTGTGGTTTATCTCTCCCCCACCACCCCCTTTTCTGGGGGTTGTCAGTCTTTACCCCATTTCCACATCTCTGGGACTACCCCATTCCTCAGACTGTTATGTTCATTATATTTCACAAATAAGTGAGATCATATGATACTTGTCTTTCTCTGTTTGGCTTGTTTCGCTTAAGATGACACTTTCCAGGTCCCTCCATGTAGTCTCAAAGGATAAGAGATCTTTCTTTCTTACAGCTGCATAGTACTCCATTGTGGATATGTACCACAGCTTTGTTATCCATTTGTCTACTGATGGACACTTGGGCTGTTTCCAGATATAAGCAATTGTAAATAGTGCTGCTATGAACATAGGGGTACATATATTCTTTCTGATGGGTGTTGCAGGCTTCTTAGGGTATATTCCTAGAAGAGGGAACAGGGGTCAAATGAAAGTTCAATTTTTAATTTTTTGAGGTAACACCATATTGTTTTCCATAATAGCTGCACCAGTCTGCATTCCCACCAGCAGTGTACTAGAGTCCAGCCAGGGCTTCTTTATTGACTTTAGAGAGAGAGGAAGGGAGAAGGAGAGAGAGATAGAAACAATGATGAGAGAGAGAGAACATGGGTTGGCTGCCTCTTGTATGCCCCCCACTGGGGATCTGGTCCACAACCTGGGCATGTGTCCTGACCAGGAATTGAACTGGTGACCTTTTGGTGCATGGGTCGATGCTCAACCCCTGAGCCACAATGGCTGAGTGAGCCTTATTATTATTATTTTTTATCTCATCTTTATTGTTGAATGTATTACAGATGTTTCTCCCTTTTTTCCCCATTGACCCGCTTCTCCCCATTCCCGCACCCTCCTGCCTTCCCCACACTATTGTCAGTGTCCATTGGCTATGCATATATGCACGGAAGTTCTTTGGTTTATCTCATCCCACCCTCCCTCCCCTTTTCCTTTTGAAGTTCATCAGTCTAACAACCAATTTGTACTTCTTAATTCCTTCATCTTTTTCACCCACCCTCCCAGCCCCTACCTGTTCTGCTTGTTCCTTTTGTTTTAGATTCAATTGTTGATAGATATGTATTAATTGCCATTTTATTGTTCATATTTTTGTTCTTCTTCGCCTTCAAGAAGACCTTCCAACATTTCATGTAATACTGGTTGGTGGTGATGAATTCCTTTAGCTTTTTCTTGTCTGGGAAACTCTTGATATGTCCATTGATTCTAAATGACAGCTTTGCAGGATAGAATATTCTTGCTTGTAGGTCATTACTTTTCATCACCTTGAATATCTCTTGCCACTCCTTTCTGGCCTGCAAAGTTTCTTCTGAGAAATCAGTTGACCATCTTATGGGAGCTCCTTTGTAGATAATGGACTGTTTTTCTCTCGCTGCTTTTAAGATTCTCTCTTTGTATTTAACCTTTGGCATTTTGATGATGATGTGTCTTGGTGTGGGCCTTTTTGATTTTATCTTGTTTGGGACTCTCTGTGCTTCCTGGACTTGTATGTCTGTTTTCTTCACCAACTTAGGGAAGTTTTCTGTCATTATTATTTTAAATAGTTTTTCAATTTCTTGCTCTCTTTCTTCTCCTTCAGGCACCCCGATGATGCGAATGTTGGCACACTTGAAGTTGTCACAGAGGCTCCTTACTCTATACTCATAATTTTGGATTCTTTTTTCTTTTTGCTATTCTGATTGGGTGTTTTCTGCTTCCTTATATTCCAAATCGATGGTTTGCTTCTTGGCCTTACCTACTCTACTATTGATTCCCTGTAACTTATTCTTTATTTCAGTTAGTGCATCCTTCACTTCTGACTGGCCCTTTTTTATGTTGATGTTCTCACTAAGTTCCTTGGAGGTCTCCTTAAATTCCTTGAAGGTCTCACTAAGTCTCTTGGATGTCTCACCAAGTTCTCTGAGCAACTTATAACCTGTGTTCTGAACTCTGCATCTGTTATATTGCTTATCTCCATTTTGTTTCGTTCTTTTCCTGTAGTTTTGTTTTTTTTCTTTCATTTGGGACATGTTTCTTTGTCTCCTCATTTTGGCTGCTTCCCTGTGATTGTTTCTATGTATTCGGTAGAGTTGCTATGTCTCCTAGGCTTTGTAGGGTGGCCTACTGTTGTAGGTGTCCTGTAGGATCCAGTGGCACAGTCTCCGTTATCACCCCAGCTGGGCCCTGGCGGTGCACCCCTAGGGTGGACTGTTCACCCTTCTCTTGTAATTGAGTCTTGATTGCTGTTGGTATGTCAATGGGAGGGGTTTACTCAGGCTGATCAACTGCAGGGACTAGCTGTGCCCACTGACCACTGGCCTCTAACTACCTTGGAGGATGAGCTGTGTAGGGGCCCACTATACAGAGCAAGACTTACTTCAGCAGGGCTCTGGTACCCACTAAGTCCACTTATTGAGTGTGTCACTTGTGGAGGTGACTGGGTGGTGGTGTTCTGATATGCTCTGAAGCTGTCTACCAGGTGAGCTGGCTCTGGGGCAAGGTCAGCCACTGCCTGTGTTCTATCCAAGGCCACCCGGCATAAGCTACAAAGTGAACTGCAGATGGCTGCTTCTTGCGCTGGGCTTGGAGGTGTCCAGGAAGAGCCAAGTTGTGAACCAAGGCTAGCTGCTTCTAGTGGCCTGGGGCCACTTAACGAGAGGTATGGGGCTCGCTGAGACTGGCCCCTCTTGAGTCCCGGCTCCGCACCGCTCTTGTGGGCCGCTGGGTCGCCCAGGTCCATCCAGAGCCCCAGGCAAGCCTTATTTTTAAAAAAGATAAATTGATAACAAATGAAGGCCAATAATAAGATAGAAAACCTTTGATAAGAAAAGCAAAATAGTATAACAGAATCCAGAGTATTTTTAACTTACACTTCTAATTTTCATTTCCACAAATAGTATTTTTTATATTTAATAAAAAAACAAAACTTTCATAAGAAAAATAAAACATTATAACAGAGCTCAGAATATTTTGACTGACATTTCTGATTTTCAATTCCACAAATAGTATTTTTTTATCACACTAGCATGACAAGACTGGTGAAAACATTACAGGCTATTAAAATGAAAACTTTCAAAAATAGATCATTTAAACATCTTTCCATATGTTTGGGTTAGAATTGCCTTACATGAGTTTTAACAATATCAGCCTTACTCTGTGCCCATACTTCAAGGAAAGGTGAGTCAATCACATGTGCTTCTCTGTGTGGTTTGCCATGAGTTATACCTGGAATTCTGAACTGAAATTCCCCTATTAAGAAACTGCTATGCTGCTGCCTCCAAACAGATCTCAAAGGAGTAGTGAATATTTGGTGGACAATATCTCCTGTTTCAGTTTTCTGTTGCTGTGTATCAAACTACCATAAAATGCAATAGCTTCAAACAGCAACCCTTTTGTTGCTATTGACTCTGCAGCTCAGGAATTTGGGTAAGGCTGTGGGTCAGGTATTTGTGCAAAGCTCACTTTCTGCTCCATGTTGTGTTGACTGGGAAGGCCTCACTAAAGCTAGAGAACCGAAGAGGGCCTCACTCATATGCCTAGGGCACCTTAGTTCTCTCTCATGAGACTTTTTTCTATCTATGTGGTTTCTTAGCATTTAGTAGTCTAACCCATGTTTCTTGATATGGTGGCTGGCTTCCAGGAAAGAGAAAATGAAAGCTATGGGACCTCTTAAGGCCTAGTCTAGAAGTTACAAATTGCCACCTCCAATACATCCTCTTGGTCAAAGCAAGTCAAAGGGTCAGCCTAGATTTAAGAAGGGAAACAGACTCCACTGCTTGATGATTGACTGCTAAGGGGCTTACAGGATAGGAGAAATTGTTGTAGCTCTATTGGAAATGGTTTTTCATACTTCTCTTCACCTCTCCATTCCTTTCTTCCCCATGCCATCATCAGCCAGGCTTATCAGATACTACCAAATTATGATGTCTCATAATTTAACATAGCTTCACAGTCTAAGAAAAAAATACAGAGAGGATTAAATACTTCACAGAAAGTTCTCTATTCATCTGTATGGTCTCACTGTACTCCCTTCAGAAGGTGCCCTTTTTCTTCAAACTTCCTCAGTGCAAATACACACTCTATCAACAAGGGCTGATGTCACTCAAGATCTACTCCACTCCTTCTATCAGTGTAATGGTAGCATGCAAAACCCAGGAAAGTCTGAGTAAGTTGATCTAGAAAGCACCTTGGAGACAGGGCCATGGTCAGAGACCTCAACTCTCTAGGCTGCACTTTAGAACCCTCAGTCCAGTTTCTGAGCCTCCAGCCTGTGTGAGGTAGATATGCTTTCTCATTATTTAAAGCAAATAATTATTGGATACTTTCTGTCTTTCTCTCTGTGACACACACACACACACACACACACACACACACACACCATTCTCAAAGATACATTTATTCTTTGAAAACCTAATATTCTTCATAAATATTTAAGCTCTAACGTATAGAACCCACAGTGGATCTATTATTATCTCCTCTTCTAGGCCAGTTCATCTGCTTATTGACATGTTGACAGTGCAGAGCCTGAACTTAGACTTCACATCCTTATGCCACAGGCCTCCGTCCACATGTGCCCTGGGAGTGATCCTGTTAGGAATTCTGGCTTGTCTCAAGCCTCCTCCTCCTCTTCAACAGTTACTACTACTGATTTATGACTGAACAAATAGGAACTTCCCTTAATCCATCTTCATACACAAAACTATTTAGAATAATGTTTCCCTTAAGAGGATATATTAGAAGTGTAAAACATATGATGTTAATTTTATGTATCAACTTGGCTGGCCATGGGGGCGCCTAGATTAAACATGATTTCTGGGTGTGTTTGTGAAGGTGTTTCTGGATGAGATTAACATTTGAATCTGTGGACTCAGTAAAGTAGAAGTTCAGGAAAAGCCTTTTTCTGAGACATTTGTGTACTCATCTGAAGAAAACGATTTGTCCAAAGTTAGCAAAAACTGGTGTTAAAGTTGGGTAGGTTTTGAAAATATTCAGACTTTCTTTAGTCCCAGGCCCCACATGAAATACATTACAATTCCTTAATTTTTCCAATCATAGAGCTGGAAGAAAAATTTACC
The DNA here is from genome assembly GCF_014108415.1 of Molossus molossus. Lineage (NCBI taxonomy): Eukaryota > Metazoa > Chordata > Mammalia > Chiroptera > Molossidae > Molossus > Molossus molossus. The sequence goes on from NW_023425346.1 coordinate 74,280,932, forward strand.
TCACTTTACCAAGAGCCAACTTTGAGCCCAAATTCACAAAACTCTTAGATGTATTCATTTGCTCTTTTTTTTTTTTAATCCTCACCTGAGGACCTTTTTCCATTTTTGTTCAGACAGAGTGGGAGGGAGAGAGAGGAAGAGAGAAACATCCACGTGAAAGGGACACATCCAGTGGCTGCCTCAAACTGGACCCCAACCAGGGTTCCTGCCCTTGGTCTGAATCAAACCCGGAGGACTCATTGGTCCGCAGGCCGAGCTCTAACTGCTGAGCCAAACTGGCCAGGGCCATTTACTCATTCTTTTGTCCCAGTACTTCTAAGTCAGGTCCTCTTTCATCCAAAGGATTAACCATACCTCTGGAATCCTTTTCCAGATTCCTTTAAAGATATGTATTCATTTGCCCTGGCTGGTTTGGCTCAGCGGTTAGAGCATTGGCCTCGGACCACGGAGTCCTGGGCTCAGTTCCCGCTAAGGGCACGTACCTCGCTGGTTGCAGTTTGTCCTTGGCCCAGGTTGGGGTTGTGTGGTGTGTGGATGGCAGCCACTCCATGTGTCTCTCTCACATCCATGTTCTCTCTCCCTCCAGCTCTATCTGAAGATAAATGCAAAAATGTCCTCGAGTGAGGATTCAAAAAGAAAGGAAGAAATGTATTCATTTTGCTGGAGACCCTAATTTGTTCTGTCAAGTAGTGAATGAACCCATTTTTCACACACACACACACACACACACACACACACACACACACACACACACACACTCCTATTTTACAAAGAATGACCAGGAAGGGGACCCCTCTACTAAAGAGCAACTGATAAAAGGTCAAATTTCACAAGGTGTCAAGTGAAAGAAAAGTAGCACTTTTTTCCTGCGGCTCAGATGAAAACTTGTTCATTTCTCTCTGCCAGGGCTAGTATCCAACCTCTTTTTGTCTGTCCATTACCACCCCCTTTCCACTAGCCCATCATCCGATGGCTGTCAGTGTCCTTCCAAGTGGTTACCAATAAAGTTGTTACAAAGTGACCTTGAGCGTCTTCTTTGCTGCACCCGATTCCCCGCCTTCTCCATCCGGGTGCCTTGGCTCGGATAAGAGCCGGACCGCGCCTGCGCGCCCAGCCCCACTCCTTCGACCTCTGCCGCCGCTGCCGCCGCCGCCACCTCCCGGGAAGGTAAGCCGAGGGCGCCGGAGCAGGGCCTGGCCCGGGCGGAGCAGCGCCCACGGGGACCCATTCATTCTACTGGCGCCTCACTGGGCGCAGGGCCCAAGCTGACTGCGTGCACAGGAGCCCGCGGGACCTGGCGGGGAGGACAGGCCTTCGGGGGGCACTTGACCTTAAGCCTCTTTTCCTCTACAGAAAGCGGGAGAGGAGCCCACATCGCCTGCCACCCAGGTCCTCCAGCCGCACCGCCCCAGGAGTGTAAGATGTTCGCCTGCGCCAAGCTCGCCTGCAACCCCGCTCTGGTGCGTAGCCCAGCCGGGCCGGGAATCAGGGCCCGACCTGTTGGCCAGGAGCGTCCACGTTGTTGAATGGGCCACCTCGCAGCGGCGTGCACCGCCCTCTCGGGACAGCTCTCCCCTTACCCTCTAAGCCTGTGTCCTGTTTTTTCTTTCCTCCTCCTCCTGGCGTACCTCACTCTGCTCTTCCCCTCCACCAGGGCGATGGAGAGCAGCTGAGGCCTAGCTGTCAGGCCTCAAGCGGTGTAGGTCAAGCCCTCCTTGCCTCCAAGCCCCAAGCGGCCCCCTCCCCCACTCTCTCGGTCACGCTGGTGGGTTGGGGTCGCCGCTAAGTTTGGGGTGCTGTGAGGATAGTAGGGGGCCGCCGAGGCCTAGTTCACTGCAGTACCACTCTCCATTGCCTGTGTAGGTCAAACTTGCTGCTGCAGAGGGAGGGACTTTGCCTCGCCCTATGTGGGTGGAAGAAGGTGGCGGAACAGCTGAAAGGCTTCCTTCCTCCCTCTAGAATGTTATTTCCACAACCATTTTGGAGGCTTTAGGTGAAGTGAAGATACGGGGGATTTGTTTTAGAGAATTAGATCTTGGTTCTGAGGGATTTTCTGTGACCTTAGTTTAGTGGACACTCAAGGACAGGTGGAGCAGCTGGACTGGAATATGTCCTTATGGTCAGAGTATTTCACCAATTATTCTTACTCTGATATAGAATTGCTTAAACTGCATTTTAATTTTATGATTAACAGATATATTGGAATATCTTGGAAATGGTGGGAGCTCCTATTAACTAATGGGCTAGTTTAAGAAGCTTTTATGGTGACACTCCTAATATACTCACTTGTTGGTCCACTTAAACTTACCAAAGAGTGAATATATGGTATTTATTGCTGTTTTTCTAATGTGAATTATGGCACTACAGTAATTAAAAATTTTAAAGCAGTACATATTTTTTAAACTAAGAAGTTCTGTTCAGTATTTTACAAATAGCTTATGAGGCAAACTTTAAAATTTCATTAGCAACTTTAAAACTATTAAAATTGCTTCATGTATTAAGAATGACCAAACAGCCAACATAAACGTCAATACAGAAAAGTCATGAACTTTGACTCATTTTTGCTGCTTGCTTTCTTAGAACTCATGATGCAAGAAGGGTCACTTAAGCCTTATCTTATTATGAGGAATGTTCTTTCATTAATAGATCCGAGCTGGATCCAGAGTTGTGTACAGACCAATTTCTGCATCAGTGTTATCTCGACCAGAGGCCAGGACTGGAGAGGTAATAGTAGTAATAATAGAAATTAAGTGACACTTCTAAGTAAATCTTACGGTTTTGATTAAAGTGAAGGGGGGGGGGTGTCATTAATGAATGTGCAGAAAATAAGCCAAAAAAATAAACTTCTGTATTCAAAACTTATCTACCTGATTTCACTAAGAAATACAATTAGTATCTATATTTAAGTATATAGACTTGAGTTGCTTGTATTTAAGATTTTATGTAATAACTGCCGTTATTGAAAAGCCTACTCTATTAAAAAGCATATGCAAATATATTTTTAACTTTATAGGGTGTAGATATTGTTATTTCTATTGTACAAGATTGGAATTATTTTAAGCTCTTGGTTTTCTTTATTGTGCCATACCACCTTCTATTCAAACTTGGCTACAAAATAGAGAGCTAGTTACCATTTTGACAGTATGGTAATTAAAACAGCTAATTCTGATTACTGATTTGACCTTTGCCCTTATTTCCTGTTCTCTAGGGCTCTACAGTATTTAATGGGGCCCAGAATGGTGTGCCTCAGCTAATCCAAAGGGAGTTTCAAACCAGTGCAATCAGCAGAGACATTGATACTGCTGCCAAGTTTATTGGTGCAGGCGCTGCAACAGTAGGAGTGGCTGGTTCTGGTGCTGGTATTGGAACAGTCTTTGGCAGCCTTATCATTGGTTATGCCAGGTAATTTCATGGCCAAATAAGATCATGCTTGAAATAGCTGGAAACTTAGAAAACCAGTGAAATAATAATAATAGCTACTTTGTATTAAGTACCTACTCTGTGTCTTGCATTATATTTTGAGGGCTTTGCACACATTATCTCACTTAACTCCCCACAACACCTGTTGGAGATACACTCCAGTTCACCTATAAAGGACTAGAGACACGGGTCTCAAAGTAATAGTAAGTGTCAGGAAATAAATTTTAACTCAGTTTGACTTCACAGTCTGCACTCATAATTGTTAAGCTATATTGGGAATATAATTAACAGTACATTCTTTAAAAGTCAATTTCCATTTTATTATTTAAGACCTTATTTCTAAACTATCAGATCTTAAAAGTTATAGAACATACTTTCAAAGGCATAAGAATAATGTCAGAACCCCCCAAAATGGATGAAGACTAACCATTTATATTGACATATAGAGTCAGCTCTCCCCCTTTTCCTCATATGATTAGGATTGAGGAGAAAGGAATGTCAAAAGCAAATCAAAAGACATCTAGGCAGATACTTTCCCCATACTTTCCAGTTTACAAAGATTCCCCACACTAGTAATCATTTACCAAACATTGAAGTCCAAATAATATTTCAAAGTAACAATTAAATGTGTTGTGTCTCTTTTAGAAACCCTTCGCTGAAGCAGCAGCTGTTCTCATATGCTATCCTGGGATTTGCCTTGTCTGAAGCTATGGGTCTCTTTTGTTTGATGGTTGCTTTCTTGATTTTATTTGCCATGTAACAGAAATTACTGCCTGAAATGTTGGCATTCATATTAATTACGGATGTAATTCTGTGTACCTTACTGTGACTCCGAACACTGTAGTATTGGTGTCATGGAAATAGATATTATTTCCAAAGTCATTTCATTAAAGATGAAAACTTTAATTTTTGCTGTGATTTGTACTTACCTAAATTTAGATCATCACAAAGGACATGCGTTCAGGCAGATGCTATGTAAGTCAGAAGAAACTATAGTAGTTGTCTCACTGATGAAGAGATCTTAATGTGATTTTTACAGGAATTCTTTGATATAGTGTTCTGCACATTGTAAATTATAGGGTTTTATTCATTAAAAAAGAAATATTTTAGTGCTTTGAGCTTCTATGAAATATGATTAATTAAACCAAGGTAGTTAATTGCTCAAGGTGGTTTGGAGTTTTTAAGGGCTAACATGAATTCAATACTTAGGAGCAGGGTCACCTTCCAAGAGTAATTTGGCTGGTCTTAATTACACAGCTGTATCTCAAAATCATGTCAGCTTTTTAGGAATTGAAGCCTTGTTAAATGGGGGTGGGAAGCAATTTTCACTTTTCACTAATTTCTAAGCAATTGTGTGTCTATAATGACTCTTAAACTGTCTTCTAAGAAGAAACAATCTAGCAGCTAGTTTCTTGCTTAAACAAGGGTCTCATTAAAAACCAAATATCAAAAAGTAACTGAATAGGCTACATTTTTAAAGCCAAAAGTTGCTAAAGCATTGCTTATCATTGATACTGACATGTTGGAGTCTTGGAAATAATAGTTGGTTCAACAGTATTTTGTTTATAATAGTGCATGTTACTTCTTGGTGAAATTTTTCCTATTAAAAGAAACAAGGTGGTGGTACTACAGAAAGACTTAAGTTTTTCCCCTAGCAAATACATTGTACCATTATATCATTTGTCTCAATTTCAAGGTTTCCATGAAGGTTAGGATGACAGTTATGAAACCTACATATTACTCCTTTAATGCCCTCTGCCTAATTTGATTTCAATTGAGTCATCAGTTACCAGGGTTTCTCAGAGAGTGATGGGATTCAATAATCACTAACTTAAATGTATCCTTCCTATAGTCTATACAGTGAAATGAGGCCACAAAAAGCTAGAGGTAGAGCTACTACCTTTGGTTGGGTAATCTAGTCTATAACATTCCTGGAGCCTTCACTGTTTTTTGAACAGTACTACCCAGTATTTGAATTCAGCAATGTAAATTAAAAGTACTCTATTATATGACCCAGCAATTCCACTCCTTGGTATATACCCAAAAGATTTAAAAACAAGTGTTCAAACAAAAACTTGCATTCAAATGTTCATAGGCACTATTCACAATAGCTAAAAGGTAGAAACAACCAGTTGTCCATCAACTGATCAGTGGATAAGCAAAATACATATCCATGTAGTGGAATGTTGTTCAACCATAAAAATGAATGGGGTACTGATACATGCTACAACATGAATGAACCTTGAAAACATGGTAAGTGAAAAAAGCCAGACATAAAAGGCTGCATACTATATGATTCCACTTACATGAAATATCCAGAATAGGCAAATCCATAGAGACAAAACAGATTACCAGGGGCTGGGGAGATGGGAAGAATAGGGAGCGACTGCTTAATGGATATGGGGGTTCCTTTGGGAGTAATACAAGTATTTTGAAACTAGAGAGGTGATGGTTGCACAATATTGTGAATACAAATTGGCACACTTTAAAATGGTTAAAATGCCAAAATATTTTACTACAATTAAAGTACTATTAACACAAAGTACATAGTATAAATCATACCAATTTTTTTAAATTCTAGGAAAAGATGTATATATTAACTAATCCTCTGTTCCCAATTGGTTTAAATAAATCAACTTGTATTTAAAAACAAAAACTGTTCTTAATGTTCTTGTGGTGGTTAGCTGAAGAGACCTGAAACATTAATTCTGGAACAGGTTTCTTGCAAGAGATGTCCCTTGCTGAGGAAATCTGACAGTGGAAAAGAAACATCTGGGTGGTAGCTGCCTGACTTCCATGTTGCTGAGCCAAAAAAAAAAAAAAAAAAGCCAGTATAACAAGTATAATAATCACAACCTACTTTACCTTAAAAGCAAAAGGACATGTTGAAAGGATCAACATCCTAGAGTATATCCCTCTACTATATTTTTATTTCCAGTGACAAGTTTCTGACATTGAAAGTACCTCACTGGAATACAACTACTCTGGCAGCTGCAGAAATGTTGATTATGTACCATTTTACAGGATGTACTGCTTCCCTTAGTTCATGAGCCTTACAAACAAGTATTAATGGTATATGCTTTTCACCAGCTTCTTAGTTTCTGAACAGAGGCCAATAGGATTTTATTTTCAAAAACAATAAGTGAGATCATGTTGTTAATAGTTTGGCCTGTTTAAAAATCCAACAGGTGAGAGGCAGCACCTGAGAGGGGTCAGTGCCAATTCGATGATATGTATTCAGAATATTCCCCAAAGCATTTCAGTTTTCCAGGCATACTTTTTATTTGGTATTAAGTTGTTACCTTTCCAAGTTGCATAAATGTGATGTTTTTAATGCCTTTGGGATTAACTCAAAATGTAGGTTTGAGTATGAAATGTATGTTTGAACTAAAGAGAAACTTGTCATCTAGCTACAAACAGCAAATATGTAGGGAAATAACTAAAACTCAGAATGGTGAGTTCCAGAAGAGTGGCAGTAAGTACTAAGATGTTCAGAGGGGGGTAGAAAGAATTTCCAATGATGCAATCACATGAAGAAATGTTATTTGTCTACAACTTAAGATAAATCTTAAGGAACTGGTAGAGTGAAGACAGGCCAGAAGAAGCGGGCATCTTGGCTAGTGGATAGCATCTAGAAAGGTATGTGAGAAACAGCTGCCTGGGTATGGGAGGGAGGTAGTGGGAGATAAGGCTGCAAAGGTAGACTGGGGCCAAACTATGTAAATTGGCAGATATTAGAGTGTGGGTTTTATTGTGATGGATAATCCAACTGCCTTAACAGGTATGGATAATCATGCCTTAACTTGCTTTGATGTAAAGATAGTTAAGTGGTGGCCAAAACTTACAGGACTTATAAGAAAATATCTTTTTATAGCTTTTCTTTTTAAAAAAGATCACGAGTTTATTAGGCTCCTCTTCCCTCTGCCTATCCCTATTTTAACCCTTCTCCCCAACACACAAAAGCTCACTTGTGCATGCATTTATAGGCTTTCTGGTGTTGTGTATAGTACAATATACCAAAGCATTACTACTTAAAGTGAGGTCCATGGACCAAAACCATTGGCATAACTTGAGAGCACGTCAGAACTATAGGTTCTAGAGCAGTGGTTCTCAACCTTCCTAATGCCGCAAACCTCCAATACAGTTCCTCATGTTGTGGTGACCCCCAACCATACAATTATTTTCGTTGCTACTTCATAACTGTGATTTTGCTACTGTTATGTCTTAGGCGACCCCTGTGAAAGGGTCATTTGACCCCCCAAAGGGGTCGTGACCCACAGGTTGAGAACCACTGTTCTAGAGCCTTACCCCAAAACTTCTGAGTCAGAATATGAATTTTAACAAGGATCCCAGGTGATTTGTATACACATTAAACTTTGAGAAGCACTGTATGAGAATACTGTAATTTCCAGCATGCCATGACTCACTCCTTATCTTTCAAAATGCTGTCCATTCTTTCATTGGAAAAAAAATGTCCCCCTCCCCACTGTAATGTACTGCTAATCCCATGACTGTGTGATCTGAGGACTTCTGAGGCTTTCAGGGGCTTCAGGAGGTCCTCCCTTTTCCACAAAGCAACATAAAGCTGAAGCAGATACAAGAATGCAAGTATAGGCATGCCTCTTTTTATTGAACTTCACTTTATTGCGCTTTACAGGTGTTGCATTTTTTACAAAGTGAAGGCAAGACCCTCCACCAGCAAAAAAATTACGACTCATTTTATTGCGATACTTGCTTTATTGCAGTGTCTAGAACCAAACCCACAGTATCTCCCAGGTATGCCTGTATCTTCTATTTCCCTTGGTCACATCCTTTCAGTTATCAATCTGTTTATAATCTAAAAATTGGCCCAGGATCCTGGTCAGAATCTGTATGTCTTTCTCCTGGTTGATGCTAGTAATCTATCTCCTCTTCGAAATTTAGTACCTTAGACCTCCTTTCCCAAGGGAGCTTAAATATTAAGGAATTGACCTGAGATCAACAGACTCATAAATCCTAGGGCTTTTGATTGTTCGTGTGAGCTAACATCCTCCAACTGATCTTGGCCGACTCCTAAGAAAACCCATGGTTGTTGGCTGCCATTCAATAACAGCTTTTAGTCAGCACTTCCCAGCCACGGAGACTCCAGGATCTGCTCCTCTTATAGGAGAGTCCCAGGGTTTGCTTCCTCAAATAGCTACAGGTTGGCTGAGTCTTTCAGCCGCTGGACAGCTCAGTATTATTCCCTTAATACTTGTAGCTAAAGAGCAGCTCAAAACATTTATCTGCCTCTTTAGAAATATCTAAAATGTCTGTAGCTCTCAAGTCCTCTAAAGTCATATAAAAGAAGCTTATAATACTGCATGTTATCACACCCTTGATATATTTTCTCCATAACACTTACTACCACTATTTAAATTCTTACTGTTTTCATATGTATTATGTCTCCCCTCCCCCATGATAGTTTCCTTAAGGGGCTTTGTCTTGTTTATAGTTGTAGACTCGGCACCAGGAACAGTGTTTGGCATGTTTATGCTCAATACATCTTGGCTTTATGAGTAAAGAACTATATAGAGACAAAGCATCCGATTGACAACAGTTAACCTAGGAGGCTGTTCCAAAGTAAGAAGGTAACTGGAAAGAGAAGGTATTAGTTTGAGGGCCAAGTAGGATCCATATAACCAGACCCTCCTTGGTTCCTGGAATAGGAATTCATGGCTTTGGTATTATGTGAGCCTCAAGTTGACAAATAGGCTGGCCATGAAGGGTAGACACTGGAATGCCAGACAAAATTCTTTACCCTAGAAGTGGTTCTATCTATTTTTATTGGTAATTTAATAGTGTGTGGAAAACAGACTATAATGATGACAGCCCTCTTTCTAGTGAGTGGGATGAGAGACTGGAGGAAGCATTGAAATGAAATATGAAAATAGAGCCCTTAGATTCCATTCTCCGTCTCTGGGCTGGTCTCACTGAGGATGGCATAAACTCATTGGTAAAATTTGAAGATAACTACAGACCTTTAATTTTTTCCCCACAAAGCCACACACAGTAAATAATAAAAGATTTTGCAAAACCAAAGGTTAGGGCTGAGAGGTGGACAATGGTCCCCCTTGCACTTGAAATGTTCTGAACGGTATTTCCATATTGAGAACAGGCACTGAGAAATAACTATAACATAGGTCATTTCAGTATTGTGCAGGAAAACCCTGGGCTATCAGAAATAGGAAAAGACAACCTACCATGAGTAGAAGCTACCAAAAAAAAAAAAAAAAAGAATCAACTCTAATGTCTAGAGCCATGCTATTTTCATTTCATTTCTCTGATACCAGTTGGGTATGGATGGATAATCATGCCTTGCCTCTTCCACCACTTTCATAACACACATACACCTGATCACACTGGCAAAATCCCAGCTAATGTACTGTACTGGGTTGCATCTTGAGGATACCTATGAAAATACAGAGGTTCTTCCCCTGAATCCAAGAGAGATATAAGGGATGCCCTAGAGTATATTATGTTTTGTTTAGCTGCAAACAAACTATGTTTAATAAATTAAATCAATCAATCTCTCTCTCTCTCTCTCTATATATATATATATGGCATGGTTTTAGTAGAATTCTTATGAGCAATAACAGAAAATGGATTAATAACCACATACTACTTTTTTTTGGTACGTGCCCCTAGCGGAAACTGAACGTGGGACTCTCTGGTCCGCAGGCTAATGCTCCAACTGCTGAGCCAAACCGGCCAGGGCCCACATACTACCTTTTTTTTTTTAAATCCTCACCCGAGGACATTTTTCCTTTTTTTTTTGCACAGATAGAGTGGGAGGGAGAGAGAGGAAGAGAGAGAGAGAGGGAAACATCGACGTGAAAGGGACCATCGAGTGGCTGCCACCTGCACGACCAACCAGGGCTGAGGACAAACTGCAACCGAGGTACATGCCCTTAGCAGGAACCGAACCCGGGTCTCTCCAGACCGCAGGCGGATGCTCTAACCGCTGAACCAAACCAGCTAGGGCCCACATACTACTTTTAACCAAGGCAGAAAATACTACATTCTGTGTCATTTGGAAGGTTTTCAAACTATTGAGAGGCCACCATTGTTTCTTGTGGTATTTAGTAATGGGCACTTTTGCAATAGAAATTAGTTTTCTTTAAATAGCCTCTTCTGGTATCTAAAGGATGCCAGTTTTATTCAGAAGTCACGCTGAGTTCTTGAAGATTTACCAGATCCTCACTAATTTTCCTAGGACTAAGTTGGGTAAATGCATGTATGGAACAATAAGACAGGTAAAACAGGGTTCCAGAAGTTTCCTGCATTTGTAAAGAGAAGATTGTAGACAACATTAAGGCTGTTGAGAGGTATTGAGGAATGAAGAAGTGAGAAAATAATTGAAAAGCACTTTATGAGGATATGGATAATTATGAGACAAATTCACAGAATCAGAACTGAAAATAGTAACTACATTCATTTTGTCCACACTGAATTTTTCTCCATTTGTAGAAAAGCTATAGTCAAAGAATTGTTGTGGAACTAGAAATATGTAAATAAAGTGAGACCCTTTGCTAACTGCCAGGCTGCCAACAAGCACAGAACAGATTTTCATCCTTTCCACCTGTTTTCTTCCCATCTTTATTTTATTTCAGTTTATACTTTAGAAAATTAACTAAAACTGCGTTCTCACAACAGATCAGAGTACTATTTGTATTACTGACTCTTCTCTTGTCTAAGAGGACTCCTGAAAGACTTTATTTATTTATTAATTTATTTATTTATTATCCTCACCCGAGGACTTTTTTTTTTTTTTTTGCACTTAACTTCTGATAGAGCAGGAGGGAGAGAGGGGGTAAGAAAGAGAAACATTGATGTGAGAGAGACACGTTGACTGGCTACCACCCACATGACCCCAACTGGGGCTGGGGACAAACTGCAACGAAGGTACGTGCCCCCAGCGGGAACCAAACCTGGGACTCTCTGGTCCACGGGCCAGCATTCTAACCGCTAAGCTAAACAGGCCAGGGCTGAAAGACTTTATTTAAAATAACATGTTCCTCTAGTGCATTATGGAGATAATTACTTGACAATAGACTGGAGAGGTAGGGATGAGGAGGAGAAATTTAAAACCAAACCTACTGCCAACTGAAAATGAATCAACACTGGAGAAAATAATTAAAAATTTTTGATATAAGTGAATGAAAAATAATTGTTTAAAAAATTGACTGTAATTGATGAAAATTTCTTATGAAATGCCATAACATTTACAGTTTTTTGTCACATTGGATATTTTGGGGGAGGGAGAGAAGCAGCAACATATTAATGAATGCATTCTAGATTGCATAATTTGAGATTTGTTAGTCACACAACTTGTCCATCATCATGTTCATCATCAGTAATTTGAGCTGCTGAGGTTTTGTTGATGTAATTAGTGTTACACTACACTAACCCTACTTAATGATATTGACATTATATGGAGATGATACTTTCATTTTAATTTGATAAGTAAACAGAGTTAATAACCTGGCTTCTTTCTGTTCTCTTGAGTAATGAAATTAGCTTTAAAAGAGAAGTGAGTTGGCTCACATACATGTATACAGGCCAGAAATCTGTTAAAAGGTCCAGTGCCATTACAGTTTCACTTGCATGCCAGATAGCACTATTGAATTGCAGGTTCATTAACTCTCAAATACTATCCCTACAATCTTACAATAATTTCAGTTCCACTTTGATTTAGAGATAATGTTTGGGAGTGAATTTTATGTTAATCCATAAACTGTATTCATAATTTTGTTATGGACTAGAAATCAGCACTTAATAAATGAAAATAACAAGATACTGAAAAAACTTGCCTTTTAAAAAAAATAGTTAATGCAAATGTTCACAGGAACCCTGAACATACTTTTCAGTTTATGCCAGTAGTATTTATTGAACAATCAACATCCCTACACTTAACATTTAAACACTTAAGTTGTATAGAGAATCACAGAGCACCATTAAAAGAAATAGTTTCAGTACTGTACTTATTTCTGTTTTTAGGAGTTTACCTGTGTCAGTGACAGAGAAGTAAATACAGGGGTGGACAAAAGTAGATAAATTACAAGCCATCATTACCTAAAAGATAAATCATAACTAAGTATATGAAATAATAATAAAAAAGACACATAATACAATAATAAATAAATAATACAAGAATAAACTATAAACCAACTTTTGCCAACCCTTTTATGGTCTCTTGTCTCTCTTGTTAATGTAATCAAATGACCTCCCCCACTCCCCTCTTATTCTAAAGTTACCTTCAAAGCTTGACAGACATTTCTTTGGCAATGCAGAGACCTATTAAGCAGTGTGATAGTATTGTGGAAAGTGTGCCACCTCTGTGTCATATTCTAATTTAGTGTCCTTTGGTCCTCTCTAAACTAGTTGTTGATGTTTTAAAGGCTTGGAATTATTTCTACTAAATGATACATATTATTTATAACTACTAAGTAAAGGAAAATTGATAAAATAGGATACCCCAAACTATGGAAGTTTATCTTACAAATTCTTGCACAACAGATTACGGTGTTATAGAAGGCATTGTATTCCTTTTGGTAAGTTACTTAAAACTTAATTATACGCTAATATCATACACTGATTGGAAATAATCAGTTCCAAAACAATCAGTTCCAGTTATAGCTTAGTAAAATTCGAACAAACGCCATTCAGAGAAAAGGCTTGTTCTTTTCTTTCCAGAACTGACTTATCTGGCTTCCCTGCTTTGAGCATATCGGGGGTTTGGGGGGCTATTTCCGGCAAACTCCGCCTTTTCCAGAACCGCAGCTTAACTGAAACTCCCCTAATCAACCTTCAGGGTAGCTGGAAGAGGGGTTTAGGGCCGCGCCTCCCTACACTTTAACCTTCTTCCTACCCAGGACCGGGAAATGACAGAAACAAAAATACCGCATCGGGCTGGGCTCGGGGGACACATCCCGCTCTCCCTCCGACCACTTACAGCTTTTCCTGGCCGTATACCGTCAACCCCTTCCCACGACCTCAAAATCTACCTGCTCCAGTAGCCACACCCAGCCCACCTGCAGCCAGCTGCCAATCACAAGCTTCCGCAGGTTCTGGGCTTCCGAGACACCTCGGTTTTGGCGACCTGGTTCCGCCCCTGCAGAACTGCTTCCCGCCCTTCGGGCTCTTTGTCCAATCACCAGCTACTGAGTGTTCTTTGGTTCCCGCCCCCTCAATCCCCGCCTTCCTGAAGTTCCGCCCCCTTCCCTTAAACCTGACGGAATCACCTGACCCGGAGGCGCTCCCTCTGAAAGAAGGCAAGAAGGGGCGTGTGCATGGAGGGGAGGGACTCGAGAAGAGAAGGGGGATGCCGGGAGTGGGGCGGGGAGAAGGGTTGTCAATCCAATCTCGCGAGAGAGGACGGAAGCCTGTGGGAGTCCGTGGCCTTTAAAGTGCCGTTCAGCCCTTTCCTCCAAGGGTAGTTTGTAAACACGGCTGAGCACAGGCCTCCTTGGCGACCGAAAGAAGCATGAATTAGTGACTTAGAAAGGTGAGTAGTAATGGGGAGGGGGCCGCAGGACTGGAGACTGTAGGGATACGGAGAAAGAAGGCACTAACATGGCGACGTCGCTCACCATAGTCCCCACCCCCCGCTTCCCATCACCTCGGGCGCTCCTGCCTCGGTGCCTAGCCCTCGGGGCGACTGGAACTGAGCTGCCACCTCAGCGGCCGCGCAACGTCGGCTTCAGGAGCCCGGCCGGCCCGGCCGGACCGTTAGGTAACCGGTGTTCGTTGTTCCGGCCCCTCCCCGCTCGCGCGCTTTCCTAACGAAGAGGGGAAAAAAGAATAACGGCTTCTTAGACCCCTCCCCCCCATTTATCTTCTCCTTCTTTCGTCATTTCAGAGGTTCCTGGGCAACACGTCGGATCTGCTCAGGGATCAGGGAGACCCCCGTCAGCCCTAGGATTGAGTAGGAAGAGGGTTGGCTCTGGTCTCCCCGCCCAGGGCTCAGTGTAGTTGGGGACTGTGTGTGTGATGGTGGCGGGGATGAGGATAGGGAGGCGCGGCTGAAAATAGAGTCAGGGTCTCTTGCTGCGGTGGAACAAGATGGAACAAATGGTATGGAGAATCTCGTAGTTGGAATTCTCGGCCTTTTCTGCCCTTTCTTCCCCCTCACACTCCCGACACCCCCCACGTTTTCCCGATGGGGCGGGGCTGAGGTGTGGGTGCTTATTGATTCTTGTATTTCCCCTCACATTTTACCTCGCAGGGTGGACTGCCTAGCTGCTATTGGGAAAAACCTGTGCTTTTATTGATGCCCTAGGGACCAGAGCAGAGAGAGGAAGAGAATGAGAATATGAATGTGTGTGTGTGTGTGTTCTCTGTGTTCGCTTGTTGAACCGACACTGGAAGGAGGGAGAGGGTGGAGGGGCTGGGGACTATTTGTGTGCCCTTATGTAGTATAAAATTGTCTCCGTTTAATGGGGGAGTCTTAAGACTGGTGAAACCAAGAGTAACACTACAGTAAATATGATGGAGTAAAAAGGGATTACTTGATGAACTTTAGGCCTAGTGACTAATCCTTAAATTGTAATGTGAAAGCTACAATTTCTTTGGAATTTTAAGTCATGGAAACGGTAACAATGCTTACATTTAATGTATATATTTTAAATCAGAACAAAAACTGTTCCTCTGAGCACATTATGTTCTATTTGAAGAAATTAATCATCACTGGCATTGTCAGTAATAGCCTTTCTAGGCATAATCTTTAACCGTGTATCCTTGGTCTTTTATACCAAAGCTATGAAGGTGCGAAGCTGTTCAAGTCAGTCCTACAGGGTTAAGTGTCCTAAAAGATACATACTGTAGCAATTATATCTCATTTAAATTTGTTACACTGATTCAAGGAATCCATTATGAACACTTTTTTTCAAAATTGCTGGAACATTGATGCAAAGTATGTTAAAAAATAGAAATTCCCTTCTGCAGATCAAGAAATAGGTTTAAGGAAGTTCATGCGTGTTTAAGGCCATCAAGAAATGAATTACAATTAAGAGTCCCAGTCTTTGTAAAGTAATTATAAGAATCTTCCAAATTTACGGTGGTGTGTATGCTGCTTTCCTAAAACATGTTTTATCTTGCTTTGAGAATTAAGGTTTTATTTAAAATATAATATTGTAATAATTTAGAATTTAGGTGTTTGTACTTTAATTATCAGTAAGGAAGGAGCTTTCAGGGACTTTGGCGTATGTGCTTTTAAGGTACATAAACATGTATTCCAAAAATTCCTGCATTTACTTTTTTACCTGGAGTATTTGTTTCATGTTTTTAAACTAAGATAATTGTAGAAATGGTTATTATGTCAGCTCTTTAATATTTTGCAGGAATACATTTATTAGTATTTAGGATTTGGAAGCTACACGAATGTAAAAAAATTATATGCTATGCATCAAACACCTAACTACCTAGAACTAGCAATAACTCCCAAGAAATTATCTACATTTTTGTTACCTAAATTTTTGTATTTTGGAAAAGTTGGGTTTCAATGATTTATGTTCTCTGCTGGTATATTAAACTGCTAGTCAAGTATGTTGATCTTACTGTGTCATTAGGCAAATAATAAAATCTCTCATTAAAAACTCAATGGCTAGCAATAATCGAATATTCAACTGATCCTCATAAAAAGGATCCTCAGCAGTATATATCGTACTTGTTATGCTATTCTCTATTATTAAAATGTACTATAAAAAGCTACAAATTTGCATTGTTGTAGTCATTAGTTTAACTTAGTATTTCTGTGTTTGTCCTATCCTCATTCCTGTTCTTTGAGGCTAAAACCTTATCTAAAATGCTGCACATGCTCCACCGGTGTGGTTCAGTGGATTGAGTGTTGACCCAAGAGGTCACCAGTTTGATTCCTGAGGTGCATGTGGGAGATAGCCAGTGGGTGTTTCTATTTCTCCCTGCCTTTCCCTCTCTCTAAAAAAAATCAATAAAAATATACTAAAAATAAAATGCTGCATGTTCTCTCATTGTTTTTAATGGTGAGGCAGTAGTGATAGTATTTACCTATTTCTAAAAGAGGAAAATCCCATAAAACATTTAATTTATTTTGTTCTGTTTCTAAAGCTCAGGGTTAAAAAGTTAGGATAAGGTATAGTTTCATAGAAATTTTATAAAGTTTGTGGGCCCTGGCTGGTTTGGCTTAGCAGTTAGAGCGTCAGCCTGCGGACCAGAGAGTCCTGTGTTTGGGACTAAGGGCACATACTCTGTTGCAGTTTGTCCCTGCCCCGTTGGGGTCGTGTGGGTGGCATCCACTGGATGTGTCTCTCTTGCATTGATGTTTCTCTCTCTCTCTCTTCCCCCTTCTCTTCCTCCCGCTCTATCTGAAGATAAATGCAAAAATGTCCCCGGGTGAGGATAAAATTAAAAAAAAAAAGAAAGAAAGAAAAGTTTGTGGGTCCTTAAAGCCAACAATACTTGGAATTGTTTTATATATATCATTATAAATATATCATATAATTATATATACATACATTATATACTATTTTCATTTAATTTTAACAACCTTGAAACTGGTGGTGTTATTTACATTTTTAAGTACATTTATTGATGCTTTTTTTTTCTTAATTTTTTTTAGAGGGAGAGAGATAGAAACATCAATGAGAGAGAACATCTAATGGCCGACTTCTGCATGCCCCCACTGGGGTTTTGGCCCACAACCTGGGCATGTGCCCTGATCGGGAATCCAACCAGTGACCTCTTGGCGCATGGGTCTACACTCAAACGCTGAGCCACACCAGCTTGGCAATGTGGTTTTTTTTTCTTGGCTTTTTCAGTTGTAGTAAAGTGATTAAAAACTTTTTTGCAATAAGAAATAAATAGAATGTTTAGAAGACAAGGCCTATTCCCCCATGTCTGTATTCTGTATCTTAAAGACAGTGGTTCTGAACCATTTATTCTGTCTTAATATCTAAGGAATAGAAAACACTTTCAACCATAGTTGTAGCTTATTACCACAGAGATTCTCAATAAGATTAATGGTAAAGACAGGGTGAGAATGATTGTAATTAGCAAAAACCATTTAACAAGATACCAAGTGCATTTTGGTTATTTTGGTAGTATATGGTTACCTTCATGTATAATTAAGTTTATATGTTCCCTAAATGTTCTTTACTTTGCCTAACTGAACCGAAACCTTTGCTATTTCAATTTTATAGCTTTGTTTTTTCTAATTCTGCTGTTTGGGCTAGTATATTTCCTTTTATTTATTGAAAATGTGTTAGAATAGTGTTACTAGAAATCAACTCCAGTTTTGCCCTATTAACAAATAATCTTTTTCATCATTTTTGTTGCCTTCTAATTTATGCATATACATTATAGTTTTTACAGAATTACAGAGTTTTGTTTTACTTTTATAGCATTAGCATTTTCCATTGTTATCTAACCATTGTAATATTTAATGGCTCCATGACATTTACCAAATGACTGTTAAAATGTCCTCAATTTTAAGTGCTCAACAGGAAAATAATTGTCTTCAGTTTTTGCCTACTTTAATACTGAATTGAACATCTCTGTGCATATATCTTTCTTTCTACCTATTTTGAATTATTTCCATAGGGTACTTAATCTCAAATGATGTGACTAGGTCAGAGGATGTGTTTCTGTAGTTGCCAATTTTTTGCCTCCCCTAAACATTTGAGCAGATTTACATGATCAGAATATGAATGCATCAACTTTGTCATAATTTCACCAACTTTGGAGTATGCTTATTAATAAAGAATTATTTAATTAGGAATTATTAATGGGATTAAGTTGCATTACTTAGCAGTTTGATTTAATTGACCATATTAATCTGTAGTTATTTGTCTACCAGTGATCTATGTGCTGGGACAGATACATTCCATTTTTTCTGTCATTTCACTGACTGTTTCTCTTAAAGATTACTAAAATTTTTGGCAGTCTAATAACAATAATCCTTAAATTTTATGCAGTTTTACATATATTACATGTTGGATGTCTTATGCTAGTTTGTTTTAATATAAGAGCTACTTTTTGAACTATAGATTTATGAGCTATTAAAAATTCATAGTGACATTTCCATATAGTTAACCCTTGAAATAAAGAATATGCATGTTATAGCCAAATTGAGTTATCGTTTCTTCAATTTAATTTTCTGGTACATAGTAAGTATGTGATCAATGTTTTAGGGTAGTTATTAGGTGCCAGATTGTCATGGTTCACCTTGAACAAATAATATAACTTCTTTGTGCCTGTTTCCTTATCTTTAAGAATTATAATATATAACTTCTGGGTGGTGATCATTCAAATAATTAACATATAGACAATGCTTTAAACAGTGTCAGCAACTTAATGAGTACTCAGTAAGTGCTATGGTAGTTATTATGGTTAAAGTTTACTCAGAAATAATAATCTATCAGCGCCTCCAGGCATCTGTGTGATGTGGCTTGAAGGCAGTACATCAACCATCTATTTGATAGTTTTGGCAATATAGTTGGGTTTTCCTAGAAATTGATAATTTGTGGTAGAATTTACTACCTTAAAATTTTCATAAATTCATGTGAGAGAATACCTTAGCTTTTTTGTTTCACATGCACCTCTTCTCCCCAAGTCAGACATTTTCTATATAAAGCTCATGCAATATAGCATATCTATATTTTGAGATGATAGAATTGTTATATTATGATTTCCATAAAATCCAATTATTTTTTTCTGTTCTACCAATCCCACTTACAGACATTTCAGAGAGACCTTTCATTTCCTTCTCACTATGGTGGAAGAGATGATTAAGTTAAAAGACCACATTTCTGCCCTGGCCAGTTTGGCTCAGCATTGAGAGTGTTGGCCTGTTGACCAAAGAGTTGTGGGTTTGATTCCAGTCAAGGGCACTTACCTCGGATGCAGTTCAGTCCCCGGCCCTGGTTGGGGTTGTGTGGGAGGCAGCCAGTCGATGTTTCTCTCTTTCTCTCCCTTCTTCCCACTCTATCTGAAAATAAATGGAAAAAAGTATCCGCGGGTAAGGATTAAAAAAACAAGCAAACCACGTTTCAGTAGTCACTGGTGTTTTGTTTTTTTTCCCTCACCTGAGGACATTTTTCCATTTTTTGTTCAGATAGAGTGGGAGGGAGGGAGAGAGAGAGAAACATCGATGTGAAAGGGACACATCGAGTGGCTGCCACCTGCACAGCCCAACCAGGGCCCGGGACAACCTGCAACCGAGGTTCACGCCCTTAGCGGGAACAGAACCGCAGGCCAACGCTCCAACCACTGAGCCAAACTGGCCAGGGCAAGAGTCACTGGTGTCTTCTTATCATTTTTAAGGAAGGATTTTAATGATTGTTGAAATATGGATGTTTAAGTGAGGGTTATTCCTGTACTAGTATCTCTTTCACTTACTTGAATATTGACAGGCTTTGAGAAGAGTAGAGAGAGCTGAGCTTCCAAGTGTTGTAATGGGAATTGTACATAATTCATACCCTATCTTATTTGTGCCTTCTTCATAATGAGAAATTGTTTATGTTCTCGTTTTCAGTTTTTTTGTGTGTATGTATGTGAGGTTTTGTTTTGTTTTTTGCTTTATTTTTAAAATTTATCTTTATTATTGAAAATATTACAGATGTCCCTCCTTTTTTTCCCTCCATTGACTTCCTCCTCCCCACCTTTACAGCACTGTTGTCTGTGCCCATTGGTTGTGCATACATGCATATAAGTTTTTTGGTTTATCTCTTCCTACCCCATCCCCAAACCCCCTTCCCTCTGAGGTTTGTTAGTCTGTTCCCTCCTTCCAAGTCTCTGCATTTATTTTGTTCGTCAGTTTATTTTGTTCATTAGATTCCACAAATAAGTGAGCTCATGTGATACTTGTCTTTCTTATAGTGATGATGACTGAATTATTTTAATATTTGGGAGCTGTGGATGTGTTTTTACTCTTACAAAAGACAGGTTTTTAGTAAGTAAAAAAAGCAATGATAGGCCCTGGCCGGTTTGGCTCAGCGGTTAGAGCGTCGGCCTGCGGTCCTGAGAGACCCGGGTTCGGTTCCCGCTAAGGGCATGTACCTCGGCTGCAGTTTGTCCCCGGCCCTGGTCGGTTGTGCGGGTGGCAGCCACTCGATGTGTCCCTTTCACATCGATGTTTCTCTCTCTCTCTCTGTTCCTCTCTCTCCCCCCCACTCTACCTGAACAAAAAATGGAAAAATGTCCTCGGGTGAGGATAAAAAAAAAAAAAAGCAATGATAGATAAGTACATTTTATACATTTTCCTTGAACAAAAATAATGCATTGGAAATTATTTCATATAACAGATACGATTACCAAATCTAAAATGATGTTACTAGTAAAAACTTGCGTTAGCACTGTTCATATTCATAGCCATTACTCTGTAAGTTCTTTGTATTTATGTATTTCTAATGTTCTGTTACAATTTTAAACTATAAAACAAGAATTTGCTTGCCTTACATTACCCAGTGATTAGAAGTCTGTGAATAATCAAAACTCACTTTAAAAATGAAGTTTAAATTGGACTACTGATTTTATTACAGAATATTTTGAGATATTGGGCTGACATCACTATTCAGATACTAATAACGTATTTTCATGAATACAGTATTGAGAAAAGTCTGTGATACTCTTTATGTGTCCCATCAACTTTGAGGAATTTCATCAAAACTTTAGTATACTCTTGGGAGTTGTGATATGTGTGAATGACATCTGTCATGTCTGCTGTGAGTGGGGAAAAATTAAAAACTGCTGCTTTTCTCATTAAAGCTGGGCTTATGTTTTTTTCACATTCGAGTAGTTTGATTTCATTACATTGATGAACTGAATGTTATGTACCAAATAACTTTTGGGTTAGAGAGTACTGTAAAAATCTTCTAAAAGTTAAACTGTACATGTAGTTCCAGTTTCTGGCTTTAAAAATAAAGAAAGTAGTAAGATTAGGATTAATTAAGCATTAGGAAAATGTACATTTAAAGTAAAAATAAAATACAGTAAAACTTCTAATAAACTTAATGGAGTATGAGTACCATGCACTGTACTGTATATTTTACACATATTTTCATTTATTCTTTTTTACAACCCTGAAACTGGTATATTATTTCTTACTGGAGAGGATTGTAGTAAACTCATAGTATTTAAAATTTTCCTAATATAGAAATATAAAGATGCAATTTAAGTTTGTTATTGTGCCCATTTTAGTGTTCCCAAGGTGAACTCTAGAATCAGTTCATGCATTTTGTGGTGTTTGACCAAGATATAAGGAAATTATAGCATGGAGAAAACTCTGTGTCTATAAGGTACTGATGCCCTTGAAGCCTTGGGACACAAGCTTATCCTCCTGGGCACCTTATCATGCTCTGTTGTCTAATTCTGCATCACAAGTTGCCACATACTTTATTTACGTCTAAAAGCACAAATCTGTCTCCCAGATTTTGTAGGTCAGAAGTCCAGCTGGACTCAGTTGGGTCTTCTGCTTAGGGTCTTAAATATGTTGACAGAGCTGCATTTTTTGTCTTTTTTAGTCTCTGGGGAAGAATTCACTTCCAGGTTCATTCAGATTGTTGGCTGGATGCCGTCTGAGGACTGGGTCCCTCTTTTCTTGCTGACTCCCAGCCAGGGCTAGTCTTTGCTCCTAGAAGCTGAAGTGCTTTCAGTGCTGCCCCACTCCTGTAAAGGCAGGTGAGGTCTCTCCCAAGTTTCTGATGTCTGTGGCTGCTGAATATCTGGTTCCAGAGGGAGAAAGTTCTTTACTCATGTAATTCTATTGGGCCCCTGGATAACTCAGGTAATCTTCTTATTTTAGGATCTGTAATCTTTTTACTTTTCAAAGGCCATTTTTCCATGTGACATAACGTATTCACAGGTTCCAAGGATTAAGGTGTGGACATCTTGCATTGTACTTACTACTCTCATATGCACCTGAAAAGAAATTTGATTTAGAAAGTTGAGGAAAGTATAATTTCTGGCTTTTCTACATATTGATACCACTATTTTATAAGTACCCAGTTTCCATGATTTGATACTATCATTGATTTTAGAAAACAAACTTGAATTTCCATGCCAATAGCACTCTTGTAAACACTGTGAAGTTCTTAAAATCCGTCATACTTTTTCTGCAAGTGTGGCAAATATCAACCCCACAAAGTAACACAGTATAAGGACAAGGATTCTCTGTAAGCATAGGGAAAGTGGCATTATGACAGAAAGCAGAAGGGCTATGGGGGGGGCAGACTAAGCCAATTTTCCTTAAAAAGGCAAAAACTACAAAGAAGATTGTTTAGGCTTGAATGCATTGAGCCTAATTACAGATCGAAGATAATGCCAGCTATTAAGGGATGCACGAAGCTTGAACTGGAAGGAGATGAGTAAGGGCCAAGTGATCAAGCTTCATATTTTGTTTTATTATGTGACAATAAAATCTTGATCTCTTCATTTTAAAAAACTTGATTTAATACATCTTTAACAGTTGGAAACTTATATTCCTTTTTCTCTAAGAATTTTATTTGAATCCAGTGTATTTTAACATTTTAAATTATTTATTGATTACCTTGTCATCTCTGCAACAGATATAAATTAAACTTTTCAAAGTTTCTTACTGATTTTTGTTCTCATGGAGCTCTCTGTCAAGACAATGCATTTTTGGACAATATTTTGAGAATGGAATAGATAATATTTTGAGAATGGAAATCATTAAGTGGAAGTATTTTTATTGTTCCAGTCATTACACTATACAATATATATGAATTCAGAACATTCTTAAACACAGGGCAAAACACCATTCTTAAAGCCATGCTTTGCTTTAGCAGAACTATTTATAAGACGGGGAAAGATGCAAGTCTGAGGTTTAATGGTGCCTTGATTAATGGAGGCTTTAAGACACTCTTATTTTAAATTACCCCCTTGTTTTGTTCCATGTTGATTTTACAACTTGGGACAATGCATTGTAGTAAGATTTGATCTGGGTGAGAGAGATGGGTTTCTTTAAAAATGTGGAAGAATGAGGACTTAAGGAAAGTAGGCAGATCATTTTTAGGAATGCAAACATAGGGAAGTTGAAGATAATGGAAATTGATTTTCTTTTTTTTTTTATCCTCACCCGAGGACACTCCTCCATTTTTTGTTCAGGTAGAGTGGGAGGGAGAGAGAGGAACAGAGAGAGAGAGAGAGAGAGAGAAACATCGATGTGAAAGGAACACACCGAATGGCTGCCACCCGCACAACCGACCAGGGCCGGGGACAAACTGCAACCGAGGTACGCGCCCCTAGTGGGAACCGAACCCGGGTCTCCCAGGACCGCAGGCCGACCCTCTAACCGCTGAGCCAAACCGGCCAGGGCGAAATTGATTTTCTTAAAACTTATTTTTTTCAGGAAAGCCTTACTTACTTTCAGTAACACATACACCTGTTTGAATACTGCTGCCTTGAGAGACTGTTCCCCTTTTGCCTAATTCCTATCATCCCGCAAAGCCAGAAGCCATTTTCTCTTCCAACAGGTTTGCCTTTGAATATGCTAGATTCATCTGAGTCCATGTCCAAGGAAATTCCTTTCTCACACAACCTTTTGGGCCCTGTTTTCTGGCACAATATCTACCTTTTTCCAGAATATTTGCCATTAGCAGTGTTTGCCCCCTTCAGCAAATTTTCTGCCCCTTACCCACTAGTTAGTTATATCTAAATATAGAAAATACATGTACAGTAGCTAGGGACGGATAGTAGTAATTTATCTCTACCTAGAAGATGGGAACCTTTATTTACATTATCCTACAGAACTACTTGTTCTTTGAATTGCTGCTTTATTTATAGTCCCCATGTTACATTTGTATAGTTGAATATCCTGCTTGGGTCCCTTTCCCTTTAAGGAACAGTCTGTATATAAAACAGAATTTTGTCGCCAGCTTTGAAATGAGAGTCTTTCTAGCTTCTGGTATTTGCATCAAAGTTTTAAACATACTAAGGCTATTTCAGCCAACTTTATTCAAGGTAAAGTGCAACCCTTCTTTCCAACAGCCTGTCTGTACAACAGTGAAATCTCTGCAGTTCATGTATGACCTAATAATGGGAGAGGAAAGTCTGCTTTCCCTTTTAACATCTTGGTTCCAGGCTCACACCTTTCCCTAATGCATTTTGTAAGCGAGCTTTCTGCCAGGCTCTTACCCAATCTCACCTTGGGCACTCCCATTCTTACATAATGGTCCTGTGTAATTCTGTGTTTTGTGAGCTGCTTATATGAGTTTATCTTCCCAAAGTACAACTATATAGGTTGTTTCTTTACTCTGGCATTGTTATTCTGGTCTTTAGATTTTCCCCTTCCATCACCTACAGATTGGCCTTGAGTATTTACAGAAGTCCTTGTGAACATTGGTCTTGTTCCATGGTCAATTGGCAGGACTTGCTGCTTTTGAAAGCTCCCTTCAGTAGACTATGCAACCATCTCACATTTTAGAAGGAGATGATGACAGAAACAACTAATTGTCCACCAATATTCATTCTTCTTTTCCTTGTTAGTTGAGCGTATGGCGAAATAAAAAATATGTTTTCAGCTTTCCTGCCAGCGTTGGCCATGTGACTTAAGTTCTAGCCTGTGGGATCTAAATGGGAGTGTCCTGTGAGATTTCCAAAAAGTTTCCCTAAAGGGAAGCTGTTGCTTATCCTCATTCTCCTTCCTGTTGTCTGATCAGTAGATGTAATGACTACACCTTGAGCAGTTATTTTAAACCATGAAGGGGACTCCACATTTTAAGGGTGACAAAACAACAAAATAGAGCCTGGGCTCCTAATCATAGTTCTTTTTTTTTTTTTATCCTCACCCGAGGACATTTTTCCATTTTTTGTTCACATAGAGCGGGAGGGAGAGAGAGAGAGAGAAACATCGACGCGAAGGAGTGGCTGCCACCCGCACGACCAACCAGGGTCGGGGACAAACTGCAACCGAGGTACGTGCCCTTAGCGGGAACCGAACCTGGGTCTCTCTGTACCGCAGGTCGACGCTCCAACCGCTGAGCCAAACCGGCCAGGGCCCTAATCATAGTTCTGAAGTGCCTGTGTTTATATGAGAAATAAACTTCTAAATCATTTAAGCCATTGTTATTTGAGCTTCCTGTCACTTACAGCTGAACCTAATTCTGATTCAGGTATAAAAAAGTCAACCTGTTTCCAAATAAGCGGCACAAAAACTGGGTCCCATGAATGTTGTGTAGCACAGACACAAGAAACACTATTAATCTTCACTGTAACAATTGTGATGCTCAAATTCAGCACTGACATTTCACCTGTCACTTATGACTACTTCTCCCTTCTATTATGGTAAAAAGCTTCATTTTTCTCCTTTCACGAAGATTCTACTGCTGTACTTCCATCCTTGAAACTTATACCTCTGATAAGTGGCAGTGCGCCTGGAGTTATGGGAGGCCACAAGATAAACATCTTCCTGGAGCATTGAAGACCTTGGAGAGAAACTATTTATTTATTTATTTGTTTATTTATTTAAACATAGAATGGAAGGCAAAATCTTTATGTATTTAAAAAATTAAAACACATTTAAAAATGTATTGGATAGAGTGGAACTGCAATGAGGCTTTTTCTTTAGATCTCACAGAGTCATGAGTTCACTCTTTTCTGCCTCTTGGAAGGAAACCTGAGAAGCAGTGCTTACCTAATTAGAGCTGAGGGATTCCTGGCAGCAGAGTAAATAAAGCTCATGGCCCACCCGCTAGAAAGGTAAGAGATTTCAAGCTTTTAATGTAAAAATGGTCTTTTTATTTTGTGATTGTTTCTCAAGTATTACTAAATTCAAAAGATGTTCTCAGATATTAGTCCTCAGAATGTTAGTATTCTACCATATTGATAGTGTCTAGTAAAACAAAAATTCTGAGCATTAGCAAATTTGAAAATTTTGGAGCTACTATGCATAGCAGCACATAATAACACACCAACGACTTACGTTGAAGTGTTTAATTTTGTTTAACCCAGAGGCTCCTAAACTTATCTGACATGGGAGCTTTCTGTATAGCACAGGGTCCTAATATGAAAGTCCTGTTTCTCCTAGGATTTTATAAGGATAGTGTCAGGAGTTAATCCATGACACATTTTCTACATTTCAAAAATATTTTGGATGAAAAGTTATCTCTAAGGCTGTACAAGGTAACTAAAATGTCACATTTATTTTGGCTTGAATTGTATCAACTAAGTTTAGTACCATGATTATTCCATGCTGATCAAAAACATTAATAGGAAGTTGTTTATTCAAACATTTACCTTTATTAAACATCTGTGTGGCAGTCACAGTATGCTGATGTTAAAAGATACAAAGTACAATGAGTTCTGGTCTCAAACCATTTATAATTTGGGGATGTAGATTCTAAAAATGGAAAAATAAGCCAGCCAGTGTGGCTCAGTGAATTGAGCATCGCCCAGTAGACTGAGCGGTCCCAGTTCAGTTACTGGTTAAGGCACATGCTGGGCTTGTGGGCTTGATCCCTAGTAGGGGGTGTGCAGGAGGCAGCCAATGGATGTATCTCTCACGTTGTTGTTTCTCTCTCTCTCTGCCTTCCTCTCTCTCTAAAAAAAATCAATAAAAACATATTAAAATAAGTAAATAAAAATAAAAATGGAAAGAAAATATTGATTTAATAAATGTGGCCTAGCATACAGAATTTTTCAAAACAGGGCGGTCTGGTAGTAGACTTTGTCAGATATATCAAGATACACAAGCAAATTGGCCTATGCTGTCTGTATCTGGAGGTTCAGATCAAAAGATAAACTGTGTAAATGTACATTTACTCTAATTTTGACAAAAATTTGGAAAATAAATGTACATATGTATTTGAAAAAGTAACTTTTCAGCAGGTATAAGGAGGAAAAGGTGGCAAATCTTGATAATCTTTTCTTATACACTGATACCTACATTAAATAATTTTGAGCTGCTTGTCCAACGTAAATGTTCAAGTCTACTGATTTGCTTAGAACTATTTTCCATAAAATGTAAATTCCATGAGGACAGGGAATGTGTCTATATCATTGTACTCTGAAGGCTAGCACAATCCCTACTCAATAAATATTATGTATTTACTTATTTACTTATTTATTTATTGAATGTCTAGGTAAATGAGTTGTGAATTTCAGGTTAGGGGGATAGTGGATGGAGGGTATCAGAGGTGAGTAGTGGTAATTAAAGGGATGGATGAGTGGGAAGTGAGGCAGAGAGAAGGAACTGATTAAAAGCCTGCATAATTAGAGCCAAGAGAGGAAGAGGTAGCATAAGATTGGGATAGGAGGCAGGATAGAAACTATTGGCAAGGGTCTGGAAACAATGTTAAGGATAATGAGATTATCCTGAGAGCATTTATTCATATGCTGGTCCTTTTCTCTCATTTTGATTGGCACTTCTTGAATTCAGACCATCATTCTCTTTCCTGAGGTTAGCAGTAATTTGTACTGGTTTTCTTATACATAGTGTTGTTCTCTCTAATCCTCCACATTTCTATTAGTGATCTTACCAACATGCCCCTTTCATTATCTAGTTCACCTGCTGAAAATCTTTTCAATTTTTTACAGCAGGGTTAAGCAAACTTTTTCTTTTTCTTTTTTTTTTTTTTTCCTCACCCGAGGACATTTTTCCATTTTTTGTTCAGATGGAGTGGGAGGGAGAGAGAGGAACAGAGAGAGAGAGAAACATCGATGTGAAGGGACACATCGAGTGGCTGCCACCCGCACGACCAATCAGGGCCGGGGACAAACTGCAACCGAGGTACGTGCCCTTAGCGGGAACTGAACCCTGGTCTCTCGGGACCGCAGGCCAACGCTCTAACCGCTGAGCCAAACCAGCCAGGACAAGCAAACTTTTTCTTTAAAGGACCAGATAGTAAGTATTTTAGGCTTTATGGAGCTACATATGGTCTCTCTAGCTGCTTCTTCTTTTTTTTTAATCTTTATTGTTGACAGTATTGCAGATGTCCCTCATTTCCTCCCCCCCATTCACTCTCCCTACTCCCTGTTCCCACACCACCCCCTGCCTTCACCGCATTATTATCTGTGTCCATTTGTTAGGCATATATGCATATAAGTTCTTTGGTTTATCTCTTCCTGCCCCTCTACCCCCTTCCTTCTGAGCTTCATCAGTCTGTTCCCTACTTCCATGTCTCTTTTAAAAACTTTATTTATTTATTTATTTAGAAAGGGGGGGGGGTGGAGAGGAGGTGGGGAGAGAGAAACATCGATTTGTTGTTCCACTTATTTATGCATTGATTTGGTTGCTTCTCGTATGTGTCCTGACTTGAGATCAAACCCAAAACCTTGTCTTATCAGGATAATGCTCTAACCAACTGAGCTACCTGGCCAGAGCTCTATTGCTTATTCTTCTTTCCTTTCTCCTACCCCTACCCCAACCAGTTACAAATGTGAAAACTTTCTTAGCTCAACATTTTGGCACAGGGCCCTAGTTTATAACCTCAGAGTAGGGGGTGGGTTTGAGGTGTAAGGATGGAATTGAAACTCCTTGCCAGGCCAGGGCATTAAAGGCTCTTAAAGATGTGCTTCTCTCTCTGGCCTCACCTGTCTTCTATGTTCCACATGTAGTAGAAGTTCTTAGAGAACCTTCAATGTATTCTGCTTTATTGTACTTTCTACATGGTGTCTCCTCTGCCCAAAACATCATCTCTCACTGGCTGATGCCTCTTTCATTTTGAAAACTAAGCTCAGGCATTGCTTCCTTCAGTAGTCTTCCAAGATCCTCTCTCTAGGATTGGCCAGCTACTTGTCTTGGTTAGGGGATAGAAAATCAGATAAATTCAAGATAAAAGAAAAAAAGGAGCCTAACACTCAGGATATAGAAGACTCTCTTATGACCCAATCATAAGCATAGTTAGGCATCACAGAAACTGTGTCCCTTCATCGTGGCTGCATGGTTTCTCATCTTTCTTTTTCTGTGCCTACTCTGTTCTGGCTTTCATTAATTTCTTATCAGTATGAACATGACAGAAACTATCCACTGTGAGTCCCAAGTATGATTTTGAATCTCTGGTGCCCACCTGTGTTTGGCTGATTTTTGTTTTTTTCTTTTACAAATTTCCTGAAGAGGTAATCTGATTGGCTTAACTTGGTCAGGTGTCTCCTCTGGTTCACCTGAGTCAAGTATTTAAGGGGAATAGATATACAAGATTGCCCTTTACGGGCAGTTAGGCTCTCTAAGAAGGGGAGTGTGGGTGCTAAGGAGAGATGACTCCTCCAGTATGCTCCTTATTCCCCTATGTTCCCATAGTGTCTGTGTATATCTTTATTATTATGTGTATTATTTTCACTTGTTTATCTTCTTTACTAAGCTGATTTTGAGGGCAGGTTAAAAGAAAAAAAGGAGCCTCACACTCAGGATATAGAAGACTCTCTCATGACCCTTAATATGGTATTGGGTACAAAATAGATAGTCAAATGCTTTCCAAATAAATTTCATAAAATAAATTATTTGTGCCCTGGCTGGTGTGGCTCAGTGGTTGGAGCATCGGCCTGTGTACCGAAGGGTCGAAGGTTCGATTCCCAGTCAAGGGCATGTACCTGGGTTGTAGGTTTGATCCCAACCCCAGTCAGGGTGTGTAGAAGAGGCAGCCAATCGATGTGTCTTCTCACATTGATGTCTCTGTCTCCCCTTTCCTCCCTCTCTTCATCCCTCCTTCCTTTCCACTCTACCTAAAAATCAATGGGAAAAATATCCTTGGGTGAGGATTAACTGAAAAATAAAAGTAAATAAATAAATAATATGTATTAGGAATGTTTGGGAATGATGTACATTGTATTAAACATTTAGTATTATCCTTATTTTAGAAATCTGCTTTGAAACATGCTTTAAAGGTAAAAGATTACAGCATTTATAGTTCTGTAACCAACTAACTAGAAAATCAGTCAAATTCACATTTTAGAACATAGAGATTTCTCAAGTTAGTCACCAGTAATTGATTCTCTCCTATTTATTTTTTAAGATTCATTTACCCACACTGTTTTCTAAAATGTGAATTAGTTTCCTGTTTATTTGTTTTTTATAAAAATGTTTAAAAAGCAAACATTTTAGTCAGCTGAATTGTTTGAATGACAGAATTCCAAATGTCTTGGGAATATTGATACTATAGCCTAAAGGGTTATCTAATAAACAGCTTTAACTCACATTTCATATTTTTTTAAAGGAAACTATCCTTTTTGGACAAATAATTGTCTGATATCACCCCTTGAGTCTTTATTCAGATATGGAAATTGTTCTACTATAGTATGATTCTGTTTCCTCTGAACTTTGCAGTACAGAATAAATTTTCTATTCTTTGATATCTCATAACATGAAAGTTATAAACCAGAAACAAACAGAATTGTTAGAGAATCCATATATTTTGGAGTATATAACTACTGCTAAAAACTACATACTAATTATATAATGGTTATATGTCAGTTATTTTAGTGCATATTATTTACAAATTACATAAACTATAATATTTTTTTAATTTAGATTTTTAACTTTTTCTTTAAGTTCAGAATCTTTTAAAAGTTGCCAGCAAGATATCCCATCATCCCCAAATACTTGTTTTCTACAATAAAACATTCTCTTACAAAACCACAATACAACCATGAAAATCAAGAAATTAATATTAATATATTACTACCATCTAATTTGCACATCACATTTAAGTTTCGCCAGTTATACCAATAATGTCTTTTATTTTATAGCAAAAAGATTCAGGGTTAAATTTTATAATTGCAGTTGGTCATTAGGTCTCATTGTTCTTTTTCAATCTGAAACAGTTCCTTGGTCTTTTCTTGACTTTGATGACTCGGACACTTTTGGAGATTATAGGCCAGTTATTTTGAAGAGTGTACCTCAATTTGGGATTGTATAATAGTTCTTCATGACTAAATTCAGTTAATGTTTCTTTGGCATGACTCTAACGGAAATGGTAATATATCCTTCTTCTTGCATCCTCTTGGGACATATGGTACTGATTTCCCCTATTTCTAGTGTTAATTTGGATCACTTGAGTGAGGTGTTGTTTGCCAGGTTTTTATACTATAAATGATTCTAATAAGATGTACATATTTTTTTTAGAGATGCAGTGTGGGTGAATCTTGATTACTATGGAAAATGGTTTTATGGGTTCTTGTTATTTTTTAGTATGTTTAAACATTTTCATAAATTTTAAAATAAAATTAAAGAAGGCCTGTAGGGGAGAGAATAAAATGCATTTTATACATTGATACTTTTGAGAGGATGTAAATATTCTGTCTTGTCAAACTTTCAGTTTATTCTTTTATATCAGTATGAATTAATGGAATCCTATTTTATTCGTGATGTGATCCATTACTGCCATTATTTATTTTGATTTTCAAATTGTAGATTTGGCCACTTTTTGGCCAAATTCACGTGTAAGTCTTTTTTTACTTTCTGGCTCAAGATATTCAAAGCCCATCCTGTACTTTCTCTGCCTCAGCCCTGAAATCTGCCAAATTTTCAAGGAGCCAGCTTCCTTTAGGTGGATAATGGTATCAACATCTGGGTGCTAAGTGGGCTTGTTACTAATGAGAGTATCATTGTTCCCAGGCCCTTCAATGGGCACAGCTACGAAGACATATGAATATATATTCATATATACATCTGCATGCATGTACATGTTATCTATATTTCTGTATCTTTATATCTACATGGGAAGTCATGAGGTCACTCCAGTATCTTCAGATCTCATTTAACACAAAGGTTCATTGTATATAATACTTTCACCCATAGTATGAATTTACCTTCACCTACTACATCCTAGATATATTTACTTGTTCAGTCAATTCCTGTGTGTGTATATATATAATGAATTGCTTATGGTCAATATGTCCTCTCCTCCTTATCAAGTAGATATCCTCCTGCTTGGGCCCTGACATCTTTTGCTGGACTGGTGCCAATTCCATTCCTTACCTCATGTGGATACCTCCTCACCCTACTTAGGCATTGACATCCCACATCAGTATATATACCCCCTCCATACATTTCCTCACCCAACTCATACTCCCCTCAGGTCCAACTCCTCTTCCCACCCATGGACACCTAGCTCACTCACCTTGCCCAGGCTCTAACACTCTGCATTTGGCTGCCTCCGATGAAGACACCCCTTTTTCCTCCTGGAGACTTTACTTTTACATTAATTTTAAGTTATAAGAAATGGTTTGCCAGTTAATTTCTCCTATTTTCTTCTATTCATCTTTCCTTAAAGTGTTTTTTACTATTTTCTTATTGGCACTTTATATTATGTGTGATTTTATTTGATAAAGGGCCAGTCGTATAAGTTCCAAAAGAGTCCTTCTGTACTATTTGTTTCAAAGGTGGTTTAATTGATATGTTTAGTAGAGCAAGGCATGCCAATTGGTAGACAGTACAGCAGTTGAAAGGTTCTTGTCTCATTTTTTACCTTGAGTAAGTAATTTCACCCTTCAGGACTGCTTTTGTAGGTTGAGTAGTTAGGACCAGATCAGGAACATAGTGAGGTACATGATCAGAAATCCGTATCATAAGAAAGAGCCTATGTTCTATATTCAAGAAAGAGAATTTTGTTTTAACATTTTATTTTTTTAAGAATCAGCAAAATAAGCATTTCACAGATAACTACATAGGACCATTTTATACGTATGAAAAAGTTCAACCTTGACTTTAAAATTAGGTGTTGTTTTGTTTTTTTAACTGATCTGACAAAAATGTTAAAAAATAATATCTACTGTTGGTGTGGACGTTGAGAAATGAGGCCTTTCTGTATACTACCTGTAAAGTAGAAATCAATATTATATATTTGAGGATAGTTTAGAAATATAAATCAAAAACCTTAAAAATATGCCTTAAAAATCCAAAACATTAATTTGAAAGAATATATGTACTTCATGTTTATTGCAGCATTATTTACAATAGACAAACTATGGAAGCAGCCTGAGTCCCCATCAGTAAAGGAATGAATAAAAAAGCTGTGGTACATAATATAAAAAGGAATGTTACTCAGCATAAAAAAGAATGAAACCTTACCCTTTGTGACAGCATGGATGGACCTTGAGTGTATTGTGCTAAGTGAAATAAGTCAGAGAAAGATAAATACCATATGATTTTACTTATATGTGGACTCAAAGAACAATATAAATGAACAAACAAAACAAACAGACCCATAGATACAGAGAACAGATTGATGTTGCTGGAGGGAAGAGTGGTTGGGAGACTGGGTAAAAAAGGTGAAGTGATTGAGAAGTATAGATTGGTACTTACGAAATAGCCATGGGGATTTAAAGTACAGCATAGGGAATATAGTCAGTAATACTGTAATAACTATATATGGTACCAGGTAGTTGCTAGAAATATCAGGGAGAACACTTTGTAAAGTATATGATTGTCTAACCACTTATGCTGTGTACCTGAAACTAATATAAAATAATATTGAATGTAAACCATAATTGGAAAAAAAAAAAACATTTAAAAAGTTAAAAATTAAAATGCCTTCACTTTGACAGCAATTTCACATATCTAGAAATTCATCCTGTAGAAATGATTACAGATACTGCACAAAAATTTGTCCTCAAGGATAGTCATTGATGGTGAAAATTCACAAATAGAGAATTAGTTAGAATAGGTTATATCTGTATGATGGAATACTATATAGTTATTAAAAATAAAATCTAAGTCTGGCTGGTTTGGCTCAGTGGTTGAGCGTTGACCCATGCACCAAGAGGTCGCCAGTTTCATTCCCGGTCAGGACACATGCCAAGGTTGTGGGCCCAATCCCCGGGGGGGGGGGAGGCTTGCAGGAGGCAGCCAGTCCATGTTTCTCTCATTGATGTTTGTGTCTCTCTTTCCTTCTCATTTCCTCTCTCTGTAAAATCAATAAAGGGAAAAAAATAAAAATAAAATCTAGTATTTAATGATACTATTTAATGATGCGGCAGAATTAAGTAATTGCATTTTAAAGGAAGTTATGGTACTGTTTTTACCATTTTTAAAGTTATGTATCTCCATACATTTGTAAGACTGGAATATGTATTCTGGAATGTTAAACAGTAGTTATCTCTGAGTGGTGGTATTTTGGGTGACCTTTTTTTTTTCTTTTTGCTCTTCTGTATTTTTCTGGGAGCAAATTTAAAGTTCTTTACTACATCTGAGTTCAGTAGATGTAATTTAGTTCAGATTGTGAGGAAATAACTATGACCTTCTGAACCCCATTTATAACTTCACCATTAAAGGGTTTTTAGTTAATTATATGAGATTGATCATTTATGTGGGATACAGAATAGTGGAAATTGTCCTGGCTATGGTTTTTTTGTTGTTTTTTTTTCAATCCTCACCATATGTTTTAATTGATTTTTAGAGAGAGGGGAAGGGTCAGCAGGAGAAGGGGAGAGAAACATTGATCAGTTGTTTCCCGTTCGGACTAGGTATTGAACCCGCAACCCAGGTATGTGCCCTGACCGGGAATCAAACCCACAACCTTTTGATGTACAGGACGATGCTCCAGCCATCTGAGCCACCTGGCCAGGGTATACTCTGGCTATGTTTTAACAAGCAAAATTTTTCTAAGTATACCTTTAACCAAGTTTGATGTTCCAAATAAAATGCCTTATAGTAATGAAATACAGAAAATATGAGGAACATATACATGTTTATATGTGAAATTATCCTAGAACACTGGAAAAAGGAGGTCTGAGCTGGATGCTAGATTAGTTTAGTGTAAGCTCCTTTATTATCCTGGACTCTTTAAGAACAGGTGTTTGTCTTAATTCACCACTGTATTCCTAGCATCTGGCATAGTGCCATGCACAAAGTAGACTTTCAAATACGTATTTGTTGACTGAAAGAAGCAAAGGGTAAATTTGGATAACACTAGATTCTTAGGACAAGATAAAGAGTATAAGAAGAAATGTTGAGAGAAATAGAGAAACCAAAGAAGCTGATTTACTTTAAATTGCCTAGAACCCTCTTGTGTACTCTTTTTTTTAATCCTCACCTGAGGATATGTTTTTTATTGATTTTTAAGGAGAGGAAGTGGGCTTAGAGGGAGAGAAACATAAATGTGAGAGAGAAAAGTTGATCAGTTGCGTCCTGCATGTGCCCAGCCGGGGATCAAACCCGTAACCTAGGTGTGTGCTCTGACTGGGAGTCAAACCCACAACTTTTTGGTGTACAGGAGGATGCTCCAACCAACTGAGCCACTTGGCCAGGGCCCTCCTTTGTTTTCTTTATGGGAGTGATTTTCCCACCAGTATAGGTGTGGATGCTTGTCAGAGAGAGTGGTGTGGTATATTAACAGTTCTCTATCTGCAGTCATTGACTTCCTTGAAAATGTATAGTTTCACAAAAGTCTCCCAGGCTTTCCTATGAGCATATTTCCAGTCTTGCTGTAAAAGGAATATAAGCCTGGATTTAGAGGCTTGAGATTCAGTTAGATTAACAGAGATGGCATTTAGGCCTCTCAGAGGAATTATCATTTATGTCTCAGAGTGCTTCAGCTGTTATATTTACAGCTACCTCAGCTAGGTATTAGGAAAATAGTAATAAGGAATGGGAATTTCTGTTGGTTGGCTAGGAAATAGGCTGTTATGTATGTAAGGACCTTCTTTTTTAGAGAAAGTAGACAGTTGTGGTGGGGAAGTAGAAAGGGTGAGAGAGAAGGGTACCGAGGGTTAAATCTCTCAGAAAGCATTTCTAGAACTATCAGATTGGTCCCTGTACTACCTCTATATTCTCATAGTATTTTAACTCTCATTCTTACCAAAGGAATTAAAATTAGATTTCTGTATTCCTTGTTCTTTTGCTAGACTGAAAGTTTCTCAAGTTCAAGCACTTTTTTCGAAAAATCTTGATCTTGACATATATTTGGTATTTAAATACTTCCTGAAACTTAACTACATTTAAATATTGCTTTGGGCCCTGGCCAGTTTGGCTCAGCAGTTAGAGCGTTGGCCTGCGGTCCAGAGAGACCCGAGTTCGGTTCCCGCTGGAGGCGCGTACCTCGGTTGCAATTTGTCTCCGGCCCTGGTTGGTCGTGCGGGTGGCAGCCACTAGATGTGT
The DNA here is from genome assembly GCF_014108415.1 of Molossus molossus. Taxonomy (NCBI): domain Eukaryota; kingdom Metazoa; phylum Chordata; class Mammalia; order Chiroptera; family Molossidae; genus Molossus; species Molossus molossus. The sequence continues at coordinate 74,317,395 of NW_023425346.1, forward strand.
CCCTTTCACATTGATGTTTCTCTCTCTCTCTCCCTCCCACTCTATCTGAACAAAAAATGTGCTCAGGTGAGGAAAAGAAAATTATAAAAATATATATATATTGCTTTGGTTTTTCAAAGTAATAAAGTGGTAAATAAACTACATTTGTCCCTCGTTTATCGCAGTTAATCTGTTCCAGACTTGAGCAGTTGCACCTGGCGTTGAAGGACTCTTGGGGTGCTCAAATACATAGGCGTACAGTTCTTAAGTACAGTAATTTTAATTTTAACTATCATACAGGGGTGTATAATTGACTCAACAACCAAGAACGTGCTGTATCATTTTCACTGTCTTGATCAACTTTTTAATGAATATATTTGAAAAAACCGCGATATAGTGAAGCCGCGAAAGTCAAAGCGTGAAGTGGCTAGGGACAACTGTAAACTTATTTGACTTGTTTATGTCATACAGCTCTTTAATATTTCATGAGTAAATGTTATGAATAGGCACGGTTTTAGGTAGTTAACCCAAAAATAATGTGTTCCCCTCATTGAGCCCACATTCTACTGATAATGACAGAAGCATAACTTTTATAGGTTTCCTTTGGCTTATTCTAGTGTTTTTTTTCCTCTTCTCACAGACAGCATGGTAAAGATGGATGTGAATGAAGAAATGAAATCTTACTAGATATAAGTTTTGCCTGGGGCCAGGGAAAAACTTTCTTCTTGCTATCTCTTATACCCCATCACTCTTACTCAGGCTTCAGAGCTGAAGCTGTTTACAGATTTCCCTACAAGAATTATCCACTATCTCTGGGCAAGACATTCTTGACACCAAAGTTAGAAACAAAATTATGAGGATGAAATAATATTAGCAGAGTTTTGAAAATGGGCCACTGACCTGAATAATTTCAGTATGTTACTTGTCCTGAAGTTAATATCAAATAAGTAAGTAATAAAGTTATGGAAGAGAGAGCTGGTTATATAGATCAAATACATTATGGGGCACATAGACTTTGATGAATTAGGCTAAGAACTTAACCACCATGAACTGCATTTTATTTATTTATTTATTTCTTTATCCTCACTTGAGGACATTTTTGCATTTATCTTCAGATAGAGCGAGAGGGAGTGAGGGGGGAAGAGAGAGAAAGAAACACCGATGTGAGAGAGACACATTGTCTGGTTGCCACTCACACAACCCCAACCAGGGCCGGGGACAAACTGCAACCAAAGTACGGGCCCTTAGCGGGAACTCTTCTGGTTTATAGGCCAACACTCTAACCATTGAGCCAAACTGGCCCGGGCCATGAACTGCATTTAAAAAAATTGCCTTCTGAATAGCCCAGCTGGTATGGCTCAGTGGTTGAGTGTCAACTGCACCAAGAGGTCACCAGTTCATTTTCTGGCAAGGGCACGTGCCTAGGTTGTGGGCCTGATCTCTAGTGGGGGGTCATGCAGGAGGTGGACAGTCTATGTTCTGTCTCATTGATGTCTCTCTCTCTCTCTCTCTCTCCCCTCTCCCTTCCTCGCTCTCTAAAAATCAATAAGAAAAATAAAACAAATATATATGTATCTTTATACATTTTATATGTGTTTAAGACATTTACATGGGTCGCGTTCATATTTAAGAAGCAGTACTCTATTATAAAGATTCTTAATAGTGATTGGAGTTTTGGATTACAGTAATATTACAGTTTCAGTTATTTGAGAGTTGTCTTTTTCTATAGAGTTTCAAGAAATGTTTCAAAATTATTACAGTGGAAAACCACTTTTTTTCCCCCCAGTATCCTTGCCATGAAAAAAAGGACGTGATAAGTTGTTCAACTTAATGAAATTCAAGTTACATGTAAATTCTGCCAGGTATGTATGCAATATTTGCTATTTTTAGCCATTTTTAATACTTTAGAGTATATTTTTTATAGGTTGTTTCTAGATAAATATTTTAGTGCTTTTTCCATTAATAAAAAAACACATATCTAAGTGTGTAGTTGAGCTGAATATCCTATTGTTGTTTTTTTTAATATGTTTTTATTGATTTTTTTTTTTTTTTAGAGAGGAAGGGAGCGAGAGATAAAAAAAACTATCAATGTGAGAGAGAAACATCTATTGGCTGCCTCTTGCATGCCCCCTACTGGGGATCAAGCCTGCAACCTGCCATGTGCCCTAACTGGGAGTCGAACTGGGACCTCTCAGTCTATGGGGTGACGCTCAATCCACTGAGCCACACTGGCCGGGCGTGAATATCCTATTGTTTTAAAATATTAAATAGAACATTAAAATACACTTAACTATGACAAACATAAACATATTTTAGGTTTTTGATTTTTCCTAAAATGAGTTACAAATAATGCTAGTCCCATGAGATATTCTGGAAAAAAGTGTTCAAATAGCAAATGGATATGGAAAAAATATTCCAGGTGCTCCTTTAGTCATTTCACTTGACCATATTGATGGTTCTGAAAAGTCATACCAAAAAAAATAAAAATACTCTAGCATTTTCCAGGTTTGTTTGGCCACATACCTTTTTTCTGTAATAGCTATTGTCATCTCTATTGGAGATGCTTTGGGAAACATTGTTCTAAAGAGTTAACAAGCTAGTGTTGAAAAGGAAAGAATTTCTAGTTGAGTCAAATACAGTTGTTATATAATTTCTAGAAAGAAAGCAAAAACAAAAACCTATGAGTTGATAGAAGGAAAAATTGGGAACTTTAAATTGAAAAGTAGGAAAGTAATCTTGACTTAAAAATATCTTTTTGGCCCTGGCCGGTTTGGCTCAGCGGTTGGAGCGTCGGCCTGCGGTACAGAGAGACCCGGGTTCGGTTCCCGCTAAGGGCACATACCTCGGTTGCAGTTTGTCCCCGGCCCTGGTTGGTCGTGCGGGTGGCAGCCACTCGATGTGTCCCTTCACATCGATGTTTCTCCCTCTCTCTCTTCCTCTCTCTCCCTCCTGCTCTGTCTGAACAAAAAATGCAAAAATGTCCTCGGGTGAGGATAAAAAAACAAAAAAAAACAAAAAAAAAATCTTTTTGTAGTTGTTCAAATCGGGAACCAAAAAGGTCACCATATTACATTTGGTTAGTATCTTTTAAACATTTAAAAAAAAAATAGTTTATTGATTTGTGGTTTTTTTTTTTAAGAGGTGGGGAAAGGGGAAGGGGGAGAGAGAGAAACATCCATGTGAGCACAACATCGATTGGCTGCCTCCTGCATGCCTCTGCCCCCCACCTGGACTTGAGCCCACAACTCAGACATGTGCCCTTGACCTGGAATCAAACTGGCAGCCTCCTAATGTAGAGACCATGGCTAACCAACTGAGCCACTCAGGCCAGGGCTATTAAATCACTTAACCTAAAACAGTTTCCCTTATTTTCTACTCCCCAATCCACCTCCTCTCTTTTGCTCCATATGCTGTTTATTTACTGAAGCGGCCAGGTCTTTTGTCCTATAGCATTTAGTTAGTTGCAACCTGGTAGTGTTTGTTTAACATGTTTCTCTGTCACCTATATTTCTTGAAGTTGGATCTACAGAGACTTGATTATATTCAAGTTTGACTTATTTTTCCCCCAAGAATACTTTGTTTTCTATTGCATCTTGTCATGAAACACATAATGTCTTTTTGTCCTACTTTTAATGATACTAATTTAAGACTGACCAGTAAGTTTAGGTGCTGTCAGCTCTATCCATCCATTATAAAGTTCCCATCAATTTTTTCCTAATGGTTTTATCAGACATTGATGACAGTTGCCTAGATCCATTATTTTATTGGGGGTTAAAGGGTGGTTTTCTAACTACAGTATTTCTCTACTATTTAACAGGAAAGATTTAGCCTGATAGACTAGGGTTCCTACCCTCCCCCCCCTTTTTTAAGCCTCACCGAAGGATATGTTTATTGATATGAGAGAGAGAAACATCGATATGAGAGACAAATCTTGAGCATTTGCCTCCCGTACACACCCCAACCAGGGATCAAACCTACAACCTTTTTGGAGTACGGGACAACACTCCAACCAATAGAGCCACCCAGCTGGGGCCCTACCATGTTACATATATTTGTCTACTCATAATAAGATAGAAGATAGGGTTAAAATGTCCAGTAAAAGTATATTAATTCACTTTCGGATAGAAAAAGTAATAAACATTGAAAATAAAAAAACATTTTAGTTTATATTATTCCTTATTTAAAAATATCTACTGTAAAACATTTAGCCATTTCTTAATGTTTTATTATAGGCAATACAAGGACCTGTGGAATATGAGTGATGACAAACCCTTTCTATGCACTGCCCCTGGATGTGGCCAGGTAATATATAAATTACTTTAAATCATTTTGTATACTTATATTTGTTAAAACACTGATGAAAGTATACGTTCTCATTAAAAGCATTCACTTATAATGTTTTGTACATTTTTGGAGTTAAGTGTAAACAACGCAGAATAATTTGGGGAAGAAATTCTTTTTTTTCCTCAGTAACATTATTTGAGCTTTTAAAAATTCAATCTAGTGTGGAAAAAAAGCTAAGTTTTATAATGGAAAGGTAGAAAACCTGGAGAATATCTAGGGTTTAAAAGTATTTTTATTTGACCATTATTGGTTGAAAATCCCTGTATACTGCCAAATTGGAAATTAGATGTACATTATCTTACACAAAAATTATTTTCTTTGCTAAACTCTTATGAAATTAGCTAATATTTACCTGAGTGTATTACTAATGTATTAATGTTCTTAGGTCTAACATCTTTAATACAGAGCATGTGTGGAAGCATTTTCTGAAAATAATACTTCAGTGTTGTTTCAGAAAATATTATTTCAATGTTTTGTAAACAAGCTATTGTTAATTTATTGCTATTAGAATCTAATCCTAAAATAATTACAGGCACTAAGGAATTAAAAAATAAATGTGTAGTGAAATTACAGAGTACTTAAATATATGAGTTATAAATAAAACATAAGTATTAAAGTGTTTTATTCTGGTATATCATTAACTCCTTGGATTTGGTGCTGAGTTAAATCGAGAGAGAGGTGGTATTACGCAGGTCATCCATTTTGCTGCAGTGGATTGAACAGACAGAACATGATTCAGTAATCCCCTGGATTAGAGTGAATACAGTATGTTTCTAGAGCCAGCCTTTGGACAACAACCAGTTTTGCTGTGTTGTTCTAGGAGTTACTCTTAGATACTTAGTCTCAAACAATATTCTAATCTCTGCTCCTATTCTTTTCTTAAAATAGTAAGAATTGTTTATTATCTTGTGATAAACACTTTACTAATACACATGCCATTTTTTAATAAAAAGTATTACATTTAAATTTGCTTAAATTCAGCCCTGGCCGGTTTGGCTCAGTGGTTAGAGCATCGGCCTGTGGTCCGGAGAGACCCCTGTTCGGTTCCCGCTAAGGGCATGTACCTCGGTTGCAGTTTGTCCCCGGCCCTGGTTGGTCGTGCGGGTGGCAGCCACTCGATGTGTCCCTTTCACGTCGATGTTTCTCTCTCTCTCTCTTCCTCTCTCTCCCTCCCACTCTGTCTGTGCAAAAAATGGGAAAAGTGTCCTCGGGTGAGGATAGAAAATAAATAAATAAATAAATTTGCTTAAATTAAGCAGAACAAAAAGAAAATTATTACTGAATATAAGAACATATGTGTATATGTGTAGTATAAGAGATTATTTCTTTTTTTTTTTTTATCCTTACCCGAGGATACTTTTCCATATTTTGTTCAGATAGAGTGAGATGGGGAGAGAGAGAGAAACATTGACGTGAAAGGGACACATTGAGTGGTTGCCACCCACATGACCCAACCAGGGCTGAGGACAAACTGCAACCGAGGTACGTGCCCCTAGTGGGAACCGAACCTGGGTCTCTCTGGACTGCAGGCAGACCCTCTAACCGCTGAGCCAAACAGGCCAGAGCTAAGAGATTATTTCTTAAAAGACCTCTCTAATATTAAAAAAGGAAAATATTAAGATGTTATAATTTTTCTAGACTCCCTATTGTGAAAGGAGTTAACATTCATACGTCCTCCTACCTCTTCCCATTTCTTGATGTCTGATAATTATTGTTTTTTACATTGTCAAGGTTTGTAACGCATTTTATCTAATAACCTGTAATTCCTATATATGCTTAATTTTGCTTCTAGTATAGCTAGAGAAGGGGGAGAACTAAGCTTTAAGCCACTCCATATTTAGAAGTCAGAAAGAGCGAGAGGATATAGCATAGGAGGCTGAGAAAAAGCAGATAAAAAAACTGTGTCCTGAAAGTCAAGTAGAAGTGTTTCAAAGTGTGGAAGCAATGTGGTTTTATAGTTAATAGGAAAAGGTGATAATTCGGTATTTACTGTTGGATTTAGAAATACGAAGATTGTTTGGTGAGTAGTTTCATTGAAGTGGCGGTGACAACAGTGTGATCGCAGTAGGTCAAAGAGAAAATGGGGAGAACCAGAAATGGAGACGTTTTAAGACAGCTCTTTCTTGGAGTTCAGCTTAAAGGGAATAGAAAAATATAGCTGGATGAGGATTGAAGATGGAGTTTATTTGTTTTGCATTTTATAGGGGGAACATCACAGCATATTTGATACTGCAGAGAGAGGGACTGTTGCAGGATTGGGGTCCTTAAGTAGGTAAAAGGATGGATCTGGTGCTCAAGTAAAGAGACTGGCCTTAAATAAGACCATGGACATTTATTCCATAGTAACTGAGAGTAAAAAGGGAGGACAGGGTAGAAGTTTGGAAGATTTGAAGAGAAAAGAAAGCATACAGACATATTTTCTTCAATATATGCACCATAAAAAACAAAACTACATTTCTGTTTATTTCATTACACAGAAGAAATTACCTTTAGAAGCTATGGCATATTGTTTTAAATAGACTTAAGGGTGGCAAATATTTAGCCCCTAGTGTTACTCAGGATGCTGGTTAGGACAAAGCCAATCTAACAATAGCTTGAACAATTTGTTTATGTAACAGCCCAGAAGTAGGAGTTCCAGGGCAGGCTGACTCTGCTATCCCCAACATGTGAATTCCATTTTTAGATCCAAGGTGGCTGTCCTAGCTCCTGCCATCAAGTTCACATTCTAGCAATAAGGGAGGGAGAAGGGGAAGTTATTTAATTGAAGGAAAAATTTTGAGCAATAGAGATTGAGGGACAGTTAGCAGTCCTGTCATAGTTTTCAGAGATGATTTTGAAATTGGGGACATGGCGATAAATTATTGGAAGCCTGAATCTGGTTAAGCTGGGTACAGTAAGTCCTCACTTAATGTTGTCAGTAGGCTCTGTGACACTTTAAGTGAAATGACAGTATAATGAAATTGTATCATAGGCAAGAACAAAAGGCTATTCAAAGACGCTGTAATGTTTTTAAAGTTTAAAACAAAGTTACCAAAGTCTGCAATTTAGTTATTAAATAATGTGTCAATGTTGGTGTCTCAGTTTTGATAAATGCATCATAGTAAGATAAGATGAGAACATCAGTGGGAACTGAAACTGGGTTCAGAGTGTGCAGGAACTCTGTACAATCTTTGCAACTTTTCTGTAAATTTCAAAGTTTTCCAAAATAGAAAGTTATCTAATAATTATAACAACAAAAATTCTATCCCAGAAACACACACACACGTTAACTATGAACCATAGAATAGAGCTTTCAAACATTAAGTGTCTGCCATATCTATTATTTATTTTGTGCCCCAACTTGTTTCAAACAGTATTTGAAAAATTAAAGGTTCATGTAATAATTGTTGTAATAATAAAAACAATGATAATATTTTTTTCACTGTGCTAAGAAGCTTATGTGGATTATGGCATTTAATCCTTGCAACAACCCTATGAATAAATGGGTGCTGCTGGCCTCAGTTTACAGGGAGCGATTAAATGTAAACATATTAGAATTTCTCTTGAGTCACAAAACCAGCAAGTATTGGAAATAAGTTTGTACCCAAGCCTACTCTTGTGTTCTATCTGTAAATAGAAAATTCAGACCTCAAGTTTATTTGAATACAGGTCTTTGTATTTGTTATCTTTCATTTAATACAAAGTTTTTATTTTATTTTAATAACAAAAGTTTCACTGAAAATGTTGATAGGCTTAAAAGGACAAAATAAAATCTAGAGAGGACTCCCCTGGCCTGTGTGGCTCAGTAGTTGAGCATCAACCCATGCACCAAGAGGTTGCCAGTTGATTCCCAGTCAGGCACATGCCCAGGTTGTGGGCCAGATATACAGTTGGGGGGATGCAGGAGGCAGCCAGTTGATGTTTCCTCTCATCGATGTTTCTCTCTCTCTCCCTCTCCCTTCCTCTCTCTCTAAAATCAATAAAGAAAGAAAAAAATAATAAAAAATAAAATCTAGAGAAGACTCTGTTAACATTTGGAGCATTTCATAAGTCCTTCGCCCCTTTTCTTTTTGAAACAAAATTGGGACCATACTGCACTTACATAGTTTTATATTCTGTTTATATACAGATTACATTGTGTGTATCATAAACATTTTCTGTGTTAATAGAAAATATGGGTATAAGTTGCTATGTTCGATTCTTGGCCACAGCATGTCCCATAATTTTTCTTCCCATTCTTCAATTATGGGCTTTTATCATTTTATAATTTATAAAATTTTTATGATTTTCATATAATGTACAAATTATATGAGTATATGTAATATAACATATATATGTATAATTTTATAATTCCAGTATTATAAGCAATGGTGTGTGAATATTCTACATAACCCTTTATATGCATCTCTAATTAATCTCTCAAAATATATTTTTAAAAATAGAATTACTTGGTCAAAATGTATACACAGTTTGAGGTTCTTCGTACATTTTGCCATATTGTTTTTAAAAGCTAAACCAATTTTTATTCTAATAGTTTATTTAAGCACTGGTTTTATCATGAACACTCCACTTTGGGATATTATTACTTTTTTTTTTTTTCTTGTATCTGTTCCCTAAGGGGTTTAAAATAATCTCGATATTATATGTTATAGTTGTTACTGATCAAAATAGTAACCTGACTGCCCTAGCTGGGTGGCTCAGTTGGTTGAAGCATCATCCTATACACCAGAAAGTGACCAGTTTGATTCCCAGTCAGAGCACAGACCTAGGTTTCGGGTTCAGTCCCGGGTCGGGGCGTGTGCCGCACTCAACCTGGTGTTTCTCTCTCTCTCCCCATTCCTCTCTCTCTCAACTCAATTTAAAAAAACATATCCTCAGGTGGGGATTTAAAAAAAAGTAACCTGGCCCTAGCTGGTTTGGCTCAGCGGTTAGAGCATTGGCCTGTGGTATGGAGAGACCCTGGTTCAGTTCCTGCTAGTGGCATGTGCTTTGGTTGCAGTTCGTCCCCTGCCCTGATTGGGTAGTGCGGGTGGCAACCATTCAATGTGTCCCTTTCACGTCAATGTTTTTATCTCTCTTTCTCTCTCCCTCCCACTCTATCTGAACAACAACAACAACAACAAAAATGTCCTCGAGTGAGGATAAAAAAAAAAAAGTAACCTGGCTAATGTCAGCATCATCCATTTGTTAAATCTTGCTGAGAACACAAATGGAATAGTCTCTCTTTAGATTCAAATGATATTTCCTAGGAGGTCAAAACTTTTATTTATTTTATTTTTTAATCTTTATTGTTGAATGTATTATAGATGTTCCTCATTTTTCCCCCATTGACCCCCTCCTCCCCACTCCCATCCCCCTCCTGCCTTTTCCCACACTGTTGTCTGTGTCCATTGGTTATGCATATATGCATATAAATTCTTTGGTTTATTTCTTCCCACTCCCCAACCCCCCTTCTCTTTGAGGTTTGTCATCTAGCAACCAATTTGTACTTCTTAATCCCTTCACCTTTTTCACCCATTCTCCCAACCCCCCTCCCATCTGGCAACCAACAAAATGTTCTCTGTATCTATGAGAATGTTTCTGTTCTGCTTGTTCATTTTGTTTGTAGATTCAGTTGTCAACAGATATATATTCATTGCCATTTTGTTTGTTCATATTTTTTATCTTTTTCTTCAAGAAGACCCTTCAACATTTCATATAATAATGGTTTGGTGGTGATGAACTCCTTTAGATTTTCCTTGTCTGGGAAACTCGTTATATGTCATGATTCTAAATGACAGCTTTGCAGAATAGAGTAATCTTGGTTGTAGGTTCTTGCTTTTCATCACCCTGAATATTTCTTGCCACTTTCTTCTGGCCTGCAAAGTTTCTTTTGAGAAATCAGCTGACAGTCTTATGGGAACTCCCTTGTAGGTAACTAACTGCTTTTTTCTTGCTGCTTTTAAGATTCTTTCTTTGTATTTAACCTTTTGCATTTTGATGATGATGTTTCTTGGTGTGGGCATCTTGGCTTCATCTTGTTTGGGACTCTCTGTGCTTCCTGGACTTGTATGTCTGTTTCCTTCACCAAGTTAGGGAAGTTTTCTACCATTATTGTTTCAAACAGGTTTTCAATTTCTTGTTCTCTCTCTTGTCCTTCTGGCACCCCTAAGATGCGAATGTTGGCACGCTTGAAGTTGTCCCAGAGGCTCCTTACACTATCCTCATTTTTTTGGATTCTTTTTTCTTTTTGCTGTTCTGATTGGGCATTTTTTGCTTCCTTATATTCCAAATCAATGGTTTGCTTCTTCTACGTACTCTACTATTGAATCTGTGTAAATTATTCTTTATTTCAGTTAGTGCCTCCTTCATTTCTGACTGGTTCTTTTTTATGCTCTTGAGGCCCTCACTAAGTTCGCTGAGGTTCTCACTAAGTCCATTGAGCATCCTTATAAGCAGTTTTTGAACTCAGCATCTGTTAGGTTGCTTATCTCCATTTTGTTTAGTTCTTTTTCTGGAGTTTTGTTCTGTTTTTTAATTTTGGACCTGTTTCTTTGTCTCCTCATTTTGGCTGCCTCTCTGTTTCTTTCTGTCTATTACTTAACAAGAGATATGGGGCTATCTGAGACCAGATGCTGCTTGTTTGAAAGAATTTAGGAAAACCTGAAACAGGATCCCAGACAGGCCAGTCCTATAGTTAACCAACTGGCAACAGCTTGGATGGGCCTGAAAGCTGGGTGGGGCGGGGCAAACTGTGAACCAGGTTGCTGGAGTCCCAGATATGGCGGCTGTCTGCCCCCAGGGAAGGGCTCACCAAAGGAACAAAGGCCTCTGACTGCAAGTCTGTCCCAAGGAAAGCCCCCTCTCCAGCCCTCGCTCCAATGCCAAACAGCTCAGTTCTTCTCTGTATGTCTCTGGTGCCCCTCGAGCTGCCTCCCCTCCAAGCTTAAAGGAAGTGAGTCCGATAAGTCCGCGCGCGGGCCCTTTAAGGAGCTGCCTGGGGCTCCAGCCGCGTCAGCTTCCCTGAGCCTCATTTCCTGCTGGTTTTTCCAGCCAGAAGTTAAGGGGATTCTCTTCCTGGCACTGGAACCCTGAGCGGGGCGTCTGGTGTGGGATGGGAACCCCTCGGTCCTCAGGGAGGACCTTCTTAGCCGAGGTGCCCTCCTGATTTTTATCCGCCACATGTGGGTGTGGGACCAGCCCGTCGTACCTCCACCCCTCCTACCAGTCTGGTTGTGGCTGCTTCTTTAATTCCGTAGTCGTAGGACTTCCATTCAGCTTGATTTCAGGCAGTTTTGAATGATGTTTGTTCTGTAGTTTAGTTGTAACTTTGATGTGGTTGTGGGAGGACACGATACCGCGTTTACCTACGCCACCATCTTGACCGGAAGTCGGAAGTCAAAACTTTTAAAAGGAATTGAATTTGGAAATGGTGGTAGTGCAGATATATATATATATATTTTTGTCACAAGTAAATTATGACTTTATTCCAAATTTGAATTTTAGCTTTAACACAATAGACTTTTTAAATTTAAAATTTCAAACATTTTCATATTTTAAATACATTTTGTCAATAATATTTCAAAATATTATAGAGACCTATAGAAATTAATGCAAAGCATTTTAACTGTTGGCTCTTGCATTAAATCTTTTTTTGTAGCTCTGGCCTATGTGGTTCATTGCATCAGCCTGTGCACCAGAGGGCCGTGGGTTCAATTCCCAGTCAAGGGCTCATACCTGGTTTGCAGGTTTGATCCCTGACCAATTGATGTGTTTCTCTCACATCTATGTTTCTCTCTCTCTCTCTCTCTCTCTCTCTCTCTCTGTCCCTCCCTCCCTCCCACTCCATTCCCCTCTCTAACATCAGTACACACACACACCACATATCCTCAGGTGAGGGAAAAACAAAACAAAAAAGAATTCTGTTAACCTTCATCAGTTTTAAAGTGGTGTTCTTATTGAAAATTACTTTTTTGGTAGAATGTTTATACATTATTAGCTGTTTTATGAAGGAGATAAAGATTTATTTAAAGTTTCATTGGAGGTCTTGTGTGAGTGTGTGTGATCAGTAACTTCCTGAATAGATCTTCGACTGGTATTGTCCTGATAACTTTATAACTTAGTTGTACCTATTTATCTGTTAAATAGGAATACTAATCTATATTATGTGTGTGAGTAAATGCAGAATGACTGATTTATTAGAAAGTTAATTCTAGTTAGTGTGTTCAAGTGTTCAAGCCTTGGAATTACAGATTTCTCAGATATCAGACCTTATATCACTTTATTATAGAAGCATCTGATTCACATCCCTCCAATCTGTCAGGTTACCCTTCCTTTTTAACCTTTTCAGAGAGAGTATTATCCTATTCTACCTTTCTTGACTGCCTTTCTCATTGTTTATTCAGCTATATGCTCGGAGTCTTTTTTAACACAATACTGTGCACATTTCACATTGGATTTGTGCTCTTAATTATATGAATTCAATATGTTGCTATTACTAGAAAGTATCATTAAAATTTTCTTCAAAACTTATTTTTAGAGTAAACTTAAATTTGGCTGGGAAAGCAATTCAAATAGATTTTACAAAGATTTTATTTCAGCATGTAGTAGCTACTTCACAAATATTTGTTGAAAAAAATTATCTTATTTATTCATACATATACAGGGATGGGCAAAAGTAGGCTTATAGTTATAATGCAAATAATAAAATAAGTAATAATACAAGAATAAACTCTCTGTTTCATGTACTTACAACTACAAACCTACTTTTGCATACCCTTACATATTTTTTCTTGGTGACTACCTTTTGACAAGATTGCCTTTTGCCGATCTCTTTAAATTTCTTTCTAGAGGTAAATAAATTTTCTTATATGACAGCCAAGATTAAACTTACCTGTATCAAGGGCCAATTTTAATACATTTTATCCACGTATATAAATTATGTCATTATATGATCAACAGTCCTTTTATAAATAGTATTTAGGTAAATTTGATCTGGAGAGTATACATTAATATTTCTTTCATTTCCCCTTTAAATATTAATATAACCCTAAATATTTTTTAGGATCTTTTTTAGCTGCTCCTTTTCACTTAGAATCATCAGTCTTGGTGTCATTTTCACATGTTTTGTACAGAACATAATGTTATTTATTCTGTATGTAGTTGCTCTTTGAATTGAATATTTGTGGTCAAGCCATCCAAGCAGAAGATACTGGTAGAATAAAATTACTGGAAGATATTTTTCCAAGGTCTTATCTGTTAATTATGCTTACTCTGCTGTTTTAAAATCGAGAGCCTCTACCAAAATAACATTCACTCACAAATGTTTACTGATTCTCTTCTGTGGAGAAGCCACATTGTTAGGTTATTTGTAATTAAAGTGAATTTTGCTTTAAGATACATTTAGTGTGGAATGTAAGATACGCACATTTAAAATGTTATGCAAAGTTAAAAGCAATGAAATAATGCCAGTAAACTATAGATACGTTCATTTTCCAAGAGCTTCGTCATTCAACAGTCTGTCAAAGGACAACTACTTATTTCTACAAATTTAGGAGGGATTCTCATATTTTATTTATGTGTTTATTTGTTTTATCCTCACCTGAGAACATTTTTCCCTTTTTGTTCAGATAGAGTGGGAGGGAGGGAGGGAGGGAGAGAGAGAGAGAGAGAGAAACATCAGTGTGAAAAGGACACATTGAGTGGTTGGTTGCCTCCTGCACAAATCCAACCAGGGCAGGGGACGAATTGTAACCAAGGTACATGCCCTTGACCGGAATTGAACCTGCGATTCATTGGTCTGTGGGCCAAAACTCAAACGTCTGAGCCAAACTGGCCAGGGCAGGAGGGATTCTTAATATGATAAAGCATAGGAAATAGCACTTGAATGGGGAAAAACTGGGTTTTGGTCCCAGTGCCTATAGCTGGTGCTTAGTAAATGTTTAAAGAGTGAATATATGAATAACTCAAGGGATAGAGAGGTACTATTGCATCTGAACACTCACCTTCATTGGGACCACAAGCAGGTTCTGAAGAAGGGTCATATAATAATAGACATTTTCTCACTGGTATGTACAGTAACCTAAAAGACTTAGAGGTAAACCATACTTACTATGATAACAAATATGGCCAAATTAAATGAAAGTTTAGTGCACCATACTAAACAAGTCTGTGATTTTGGTGTTTTGTTTATTTCTTTAGACTGGGCTTGGAGATTCAACTGTTTAATTGTAAGCTCATTCTTTGAACATTTATTAAATACTATGTGTTAGCTTTAGGGGAACTCAAACAGTAGGAGCTCAGTCTACTTAAAAGGACAGACATACAGTATGATCAATATAATACTGATAGGTACTGAAATCAAGGCATTGTGCAGAGCATAATGGGCATTAACGAGAGAAATTATCTTCTACAGATTGAAGGTTGATTGGCTTGTAATGATGATACAGGTAGTCAGTGTCATACTTTTAGAATAATTGGAAAATTTTAAAATAAAGGAGCATAATGGAAAGAACTGTGTTATTCTTTTACACTGTTTTAATGTTACCCCAGAGCAACTACTATTAGTTGCATGGAAGGATATAGTGAATTGGATAGGAGGAAGGAGGGACCACAAGAGAAGGAATCCATTTTGATGGTTTAGGAGAACTAAGTTCAAATATATGTAATTTTAACTTCCCCATTTGTAGGGACACATAGTCTAGAGAGTGAGTTTAGATCTCTTAATCTGGCATTTTATAGTTATTGCTTTGAAATAACAAAGAGTAAGTGCTCCCAGTTTTCAGTTATAAATGTTGCTTAGTAAAGAGTGTCTTCATAAAGGTTGATGTCCAAACATTCAGGAGATATTTAAATTACGCATCTATTATGTTGTAATCATAAATGTTACCTTTGGCATGAAAGACCTATCAAAGTTATATGTAGCTTTAAAAATAATTTTGCTTCATTTTTAATACAAAAACTGGTGAAAAAATCAATATTTTAAGTTAAAATTTTTTTTAAATTAACTTATTGCATTGGTTTCTGTTTCTTCATGGAATTATGACAGAGGCATTCTTTTATATGTGGTAACATAAAGAATCTGATTTACTTCTTAATTCATCCAGGAGTAATATTTTTATAAGAAAATTCTCATTTTAAAAGTGGTAAGTAACCTGAAGCATATGTAAATACAGTACTTTCTTCAAAAGTCATTATACCATGGAGCATATATTTCTGTGATATGGAAAAAATTAATAATGGTTTATTTTTAATGTCCAATGAAATTTGTATGAAGCCTCTTTGCCTTGGGTTTTGTTTTTATATGCTCTCAAATGAGCTATCAGACCTACTAATATATCAGCATTGCTTTTTCTTGGGTAGTGGTTTTTTCTATGATTATTTGAAATCTAATAATGTTTATCTATACTAACAATAGATTCTTTTATAGTTAACAAACTATTTCATTGTTAATGGTGGTTTTACATGTTGTGGAAATGAATTTCCTTATTTTACTTATTTGATCAAATTTAAAATCTTAACTATATTTTAAAACTTTTTGCCACAGCGTTTTACCAACGAGGATCATTTGGCTGTCCATAAACATAAACATGAGATGACACTGAAATTTGGTCCAGCACGTAATGACAGTGTCATTGTGGCTGGTTAGTATATGCTTTTATTAATAGCTTATATACATATTTCACCTGGAATGTGCACAATTTTTGTGTATTCTCTGTAAATAATATAGTCTGGTGATATTCCAATGACTTCATTTACAGTAAGTGTTGGCAACATGTATTTTACCCATTACATCTCCATGTTTCCTTCTGACCATTCATTTCACATTTTTGTATGGTTTTCAAATGTAGATTTCAATGTCAATTCTGTGGAAGTTAATTAGAAACCTGGGAGCATTCATACCATCTCCAAAGTTTACATTTAATAGGTAATTGAACTAATGTGATGTTTAGTCATTGTTTTTTTTTTTTTAGCTGCTCACACCTGGTCTACAGCGCTATGCGAAGATAGAAAATGGTCACGCTCCTCCTGTTGGAGAAAGAGCACTTAGCCAACTTGTTCACTAGTATTTTGTTTCTATTTCTTCTAGTGAAATACTCTCAGTATTCTCCCAAATTCAGTTAGTGATTTTGTATGTTGATCCTGTGAACATACAGTATTACATAAGCAGATGAATATCTTTCACAATATGTGAAAAGAGAACCCAATTTATGCATTGGTTTATTGTCCTCCGTGCTGTGTTAGCCCCTTTTTTGGTATTTAAATATATATAAGCATACATCTGTGTATATGGACACACACATAATATGTGTAATTTCACTGCATTTTATATATTTTATAAATATTATAAGAAAAAGTTTATATGAAATTTAATATATTTATATCTAAATAAACTTCAGACTTTTAGTGTCATAACCACAGATTCACATATCCTAAATATTCAATATAACACTAATTCTTTTGTGAAGCTTAAGTTATACTCTTTGTAAGTCTGTGTACCTGAATACTGAATATCATCAATGCTTAAAATTATTACCCAAATGTAGAGATCAGATTGACATATGCAATTTTTGGAGAGACAATGAGACAAATATTAGATTATTCTTTTAGTACTTTCAGCATCAAAATTTTTGTAATGAAAAAATTGGAGGTAACAAAAAGTTGGTAATTTATCAAAATAATTTACTTATGAAAAATGTAGGGTAATGGTCAACCTATCTTCAATTCCATAAGTAAAAGGAACCAGAAAAGAGTAAGGTGTGCATTTCTTTAGAGTGTTATACATCAGATATTATGGTCTAGAACCAAAAAAAAAATCTAATAAGTAGTATAGTAACAACAACCTGAAGGTTCACTTTCGTAGGTATGAAAGTCTGCTTCTCTGAAACTGCCTGTCTTAGAGAGGTATTTCTAACTTTTTAACTCAAAAGTGTTTGAGATTGCTTTCTAGACATTACTTTTTTATCTGCATTTAGTACAATAGAAAAATAGAACACATTCAGACACAGTGTTTGGCCATTTTTTACTAACATGTCGAGGTGAGTAATTTAGCATTACTAGATAAATAGAATGCATGATGTGTGTAGTATATATTTGATAATCAACAGTCATAAGCCATCTGCATGTTTAAGCGATTATTCCTATGTTGACTTTCTCAAACCTGATCATTCTAGTTATCACTGATAAAAAGTGATTTATGCACATGCATTTTATTTTTAAGACTTTTCTCTCCCTTTAACACAAATTATGAGTCTTCTATTGAGTTTAGGTAGGTAAACCCTTTAAGTGTGAACAGAATACTCAAATTTATATTCAGTTTACTAATTCAGTCATAGACCTAAGCTGATACATGTATGCTGGGCCCTTATATAATACGATTTTGAAAATCTTTTGGAGGTTGAGGGTATATGAGTTGCAGACTAACTAATTATAAAAGGATGATACAATAGAGTTTCTTTAGTAATTCTGATAATACTAATAGTATCTGAGATAGGCCTACATTATGTGTAATGTGTGTGACAAGTAGGTCATTTTAGTGATAACTACATACATAGTAAACAAATTAGTACTCTGATAATAATATTGTATTAGTGTATATGTGGGGGTAAAGATAAAATAGTAAGTAATGCATACTTCAGGGACACAATAACAAATATGTTCATTTTAATTTCACAAAAGATTTTATGAGTATTTTATCTCAAACTAGGAGTCATCCCCATACTTTAATTTAGCTTAGGCTAGATTCATGCTATAACCTATAAAATTGATGCCCTAAAAGATATAAAATGGTAGCACATTCAATTTCTATTCTCAACTCTGATCAATATGAATAAATTGCCTTGGAAATAATAAGATTTAACAGGCAAAATTCATAAATTTACTACTTTTTATTATACATGGACTTTAACAGTCATTTGTTCTGTAACCAACGTGCACATCCATACATTCAGTGTATGTGTTAATGCACATAGCATGAGTAACATTCAAATATAGTGAAAATATTGCAAATTTTGAGAATGTAAAATTGAAGTCCTCTGCTGCCTAGAAATTAAGCTAGAGCATTCCATAGATATGGCACTCTTACATAGTAGCTCCTCATACAAGCTTGAAAAATTTATTAAAATAGAAAATTAGCTTCAATAGGTAAGGAGCGTTTTGTTTTTGTTTTAGGGCTCTTATTCTAACCTTTTTTCCCCCTTGTATTTTGATTTATCTGCTAAAGATTGTTTTATCTTAAGCATGCTTTTATAATAGATTATGAGCACTAGTGGAAGGGCCAACTTAGAGTGTATATACATGCTCTTGTCTTAGTTTTCCCCAAATTGCATGTATTTTAAACATAACTTAGTGTAATTTTAAAAAAAATTCTTACTGTGTTGACTAATGATAATAGTTGGACTCTGAGTAGAGGATGTTTATGTCACTACTCAGAAGGTATGGACTAAGGAACAAGAAGGACTTCTTTCATGGTTCATAAATTTGGACGAAATATCTTGAACTGCAACAAAAACTTAACCAAATTTTGTTTGCTTTAAAGGAAGAGGACTTTCGAAAGAGAAATAACAGCTGACTGAACCAGTCCTGCTAATTTGTTAATTTACTAGGTATATTTTAGGGTTCTTTATGATATTTAAATCTATATGATTGCTTCTTGACATTTATTTCAGATCAGACCCCAACACCAACAAGATTCTTGAAAAACTGTGAAGAAGTGGGTTTGTTTAATGAATTGGCAAGTCCATTTGAGAATGAATTCAAGAAAGCCTCAGAAGACGACATTAAAAAAGTATGTTGTTAATCGTGATATTAAAGACAGAACAATTATAGTTTTTACTTCTTTCTTATTTTAGATATACTGATTGACTATTTTTAACTCCTAACATTTTCTTTAATGTTTATGTTTATCTTAGATGCCTCTAGATTTATCCCCTCTTGCAACACCCATCATAAGAAGTAAAATTGAGGAACCATCTGTTGTAGAAACTACTCACCAAGATAGTCCTTTACCTCACCCAGAGTCTACTACCAGTGATGAAAAGGTTAGAAATTTGTATTTATGGTAGAAACACAAACTAAGTGGAAAAAGTAGCACCCCAAGTAAAGATTAATATTTGATCTACGTAAAATGTTAAGGTAATCAATTGTACATAACTCAGTGTCAGGTTATAATGTGAACGCCTGTGAATACTCATAGAAATTTCAAGGAAAGAAGATTCCAAATTTAAAAATAATTAGCTTTTTATTACACATAGAAAATTTATAAGGGAGAATAGCAGTCATTTTAGATAAAACTTATTTTTGAAAGGATATATAAATTTAAATTACTTTTTCTGGGCTTAGCTATTTTATTTTTAACTAGTTTTATATAGAGACAGCTTAATTAAGAGTCTTTACAATGACCTTCCCTGTGTGGCTCAGTGGTTGAGGGTAGACCCATGCACCAAGACGTCTCTGGTTCAATCCCTGATCAGGACACATGCCCAGATTTGTGGGCCAAATCCCCAGTGGGGGGCATGCAGAAGGTGACCATTCAGTGTTCTCTCTCATCAATCTCTCTCTCTCTCTCCTTCTCCCTTCTTCTTCAAATATCAATAAAAAGAAAAAGAAAAAAAAAAGAAACTTCTTAAAAAGAAGAGAATCTTTGCAATGAAATAATTGAACAAAGGTTATTTAGGTTTAAAGGGTTATGGGCAATCTTCTTCATTCTCAGCAATGTATCTTGGGTATCAGCAACTAAAATGATGATGATACTATCTTAGTACAGGCCTTTAGTAGGTATTTGAGCCTCATTCCTGGATCTTTATAAGCCTGGTAACTTGGGACTACCTGGCCTCTCTTCTGAAATAATATGTCTAAATTAGAGCCCTTGATTCTTTCCACAGTTTTTCCTATCTCAGTATATTTTTTTCCTATTCATCTAGTTTCTCAAGCCAAGAATCCTTAACTTTTAAATTTTCCTTCACTCTAAAACCAACAGCAAATCTTATCACACCTACTTTCTATAACCTTAATTTATCGTCTTCTGTCTTCAATGTCACCACTTTAGTCTAAGCCATCATAATACATTGTCACTCCGCTGCTTGAAATTCTTCAGTGGTTTGCCATTGCATTTAAGGTAACTCACACTGCTTCCATTAGCCCTCATTGGTCTGGGTTTGTCTACCCATCCAACCTCACCTCATGCCACTCTCCTGATGTACTTAACAAATATTGCAAGCTTTTTCCTGCCTCAAAGACATTACTCTTAGTGTTGCTTCCTTCCCCCTAGAAAGATCTCCTCCTTATCCTTTCAGTTCATACTTTTTCAAAGAAGCTAACTTTATTTCACTGTACTATCTAAAGCAACCAATGCCAATCTTCTTTCAGTTACTCTTTCTTTGTTTATTTTGTTGTACTTTTAGTCTATAGCACATTTCAATCTGAAATTGTTTTTTACTTTTTTATTGTCTGTCTCTTCCCACTAGTCCCTGGGAGCATGTTATACATTCTCAAACTTGTTGAATAAATGAGTTCCAGTAGTACTAGTTTATCTTTCTATGTAGCTTAATAAGATTTTGATAATAAGCAGCAGTATAAAGGCCAATTCAAAGCACACAGTAAACACAGTTTTTATACTAATTAGTTAAGGAGTTCTGGGTAACGCCCTTGAAAATCTTTGTTTCCTAATCAATAAAACTGGGGGAAAGATCATCTTTAAGGTCCAGGCTACCTCACAAGTTTAATTTGGAAAGATCTCATGCTTAATAACTTTATTTTATAATTATATAATTGTGTATTTTGTATTCAAGATAGCAATATTAGTTGGCCATTTGATACTGAGAAATTAGTGATAATGGAGGGGTAGTTAACCTAAAGTAAACATTTGCATTGCTTTACATTTTTTAAAAGTATTTTTATTGAATTTATATAAGCCATAACACAGTCTCCCTAAACCTATTTCCTCCTTTTTTTTCTTTTTTTAATTGATTGTTAGAGAGAGTGAGGGGAAGAGAGAGAGAGAGAAACATCGATCAGTTGCCTCCTATACCCTCCCTGACTGGGATTCCAACCCGCAACCTTTTGTTGCACAGGACAAAGCTCCAACCAACTGAGCCACAGGAGCCAGGGCCTCCTCCTTCTTTATATAGTATAATAATGGAGTAGAAGTAGGCAATCCCTTGGATTTTAAGTTTTATGACTCCCTGAAAATGGATTGTATTTTTATTTTTTACTAAAATTCTGATGGAATCATAGCCAAGTTGCTCAGCCTGACTTATTTCTGGATGATAGGAAAACAAGTTGTACTGGAAAAACCACTCAGATGTTTTTAATTTAAAATAAGAACATTGCATTTGAAACTTTACAGCTGCTTCTAAAATTTTCTTTTAATTTAGATATGATTTATTTTGGGTGGTATTAAGTGTTATCGTATGGACACTTTTCAAAGTGTGTTATATTCTGTTCATTAAAATACATGAATTGACTTGAAATTTTAAATTCTAATCTTTCTGTCTCACTATTAAATAGGAAGTACCATTGGCACAAACTGCACAGCCAACATCAGCTATTGTTCGCCCAGCATCATTACAGGTTCCCAATGTGCTGCTTACAAGTTCTGACTCAAGTGTAATTATTCAGCAGGCAGTACCTTCACCAACCTCAAGTACTGTAATCACCCAGGCACCATCCTCCAACAGGCCAATCGTGTAAGTGATTTGGGCCAATCATTGCCTATTTATGAATTAAGTTTTTGTTGTCATAATAAATTGTTCAAACTGTGAGGTGTGTGTGTGTCATATTCTGCATGCTTTGATTTTTCGAAAAAGTACTTGGGTTGTCTTTTTAAAATATATATATATATATATATATATATATTATCTAATTAGAAAATAAATACCTAAAACTTAGAATATATTATAGACACATAGCTCTTAAGAGCTTTCTGAGCCCTGGCCGGTTTGGCTCTGCGGTTAGAGCGTCGGCCTGCGGTCCTGAGAGACCCGGGTTCGGTTCCCGCTAGGGCCGCGTACCTCGGTTGCAGTTTGTCCCCGGCCCTGGTCGGTTGTGTGGGTGTCAGCCACTCGATGTGTTCCTTTCACATCGATGTTTCTCTCTCTCTCTCTGTTCCTCTCTCTCCCTCCCACTCTACCTGAACAAAAAATGGAAAAATGTCCTCGGGTGAGGATCAAAAAAAAAAAAAGAGCTTTCTGATAAGAATTTTTCTCATTTAATATATTGAAGATTGTCCTAAGTAAATCCATAACTTATTTTATTTTTTTCTTGTTTTTTTAACTGCTACATGGATTATGCATTTAAGATGCAATTAAAAATGATTAAATTTTGCAATTTGCTTTGCATTTGTTAGAAAATTTATTTTTAAATGCTATGGTAATAGGAGTAAAAATAGTCTTAAGGTTTTAGAGCTAATTGATACAGATTTCTTTTCTTTAATTTTCTTTCTTTTGTTTTTGGTTTTCTTAGTCCTGTACCAGGTCCATTTCCTCTTCTGTTACATCTTCCCAATGGACAAACCATGCCTGTTGCTATTCCTGCATCAATTACAAGTTCTAATGTGCATGTTCCAGCTGCAGTCCCAGTAAGTTTGAGATTTAGACTATTTAAATTTTTTTGTTATAGCAAAACTTACCTTTGTAATAAAAAAAAATACATTTTGGGCTGTTTGATGGGTTTATGAAAATGAATTCAACAAAATATTTATTAGTGACAAGTACTATTTACTCTTTGATATTTATAATAACATATACCACTCAAGGGAAACATAATTGGGTAGAAAACATTTTTCCATCCTCCAAAAATCTTTAATTGTTTTCTTTGTATTTTTAATATTAAGAACATACTCCTAGTCAACCCATTTCAGTCTGACTAGATTTGTAGAATTCTGATATTAACACAGATTTCTATACTTTAAGAGGATATTGGTAATAGAACACTTGTCAGATAACTTTATGGTATTTTAAATATTGTAGAAATTGTTTATAAAAACATTATCCGTGAATTTTATGGTCAAGTTGGGTTTATAGAATTATTTAGCTATTTAAGCATGTGAAAATCTAAGTCTAAAACAATAGTTAGTCCCCCACTTTCTTAATGAGAAAAACCCCCAAAAAACCAAACAGTTGTTTGAGGTGCCTGTTAATTATATAAATTTTAAAAGACATAGACAAGCCTGGCCGGTGTGGCTCAGTTGTTGAGTGTGGACTCATGCGCCAAGAGGTCACCGGTTCGATTCCCAGTTAGGGCACATACCCAGGTTGTGGGCCTGATCCCCAGTGTGGGGCATGCAGGAGGCAGCCAATCAGTGTTCTCTCTCATTGATGTTTCTTTTTTAATTTTTTTTTTCCTTTATTGATTTTAGAGAGAGAGAGAGAGAAAGTGAGAGGGAGAGAGAGATAGAAACATCAAAGAGAGAGAACATCGATGGGCCGCCTCCTGCATGCCCCCCACTGGGTTTTGGGCCACAACCTAGGCATGTGTTCTGACCGGGAATTGAACCTGCGACCTCTTAGTGCATGAGTCAGTGCTCAACCACTGAGCCACACCGGCCGGACTCATCAATGTTTCTCTCTCTTTTTCTCCCTTCCTCTCTCTCTAAGATTAATAAAGAAAAAAAATTTAAAAAGAAATAAAAGACATAGCCAATGGTTAAATATCTAATTATAATATTTGATAACAGTGAATATTTAAAAGCACATTTGTTAGGATAATGTAAATTAGAAATAATGTTTTTTTCTGTTGTCACATTTCATAAAACAATTTTATTCAAACTCTACAAATGTGTCTTCAACATTAAAGTTTTCATCATTAGAACCACTTTTTAAGATATCTGGCACAATTTCCAAAACACATTATTTCATTTTTACCTAGTATTCTCTTTCTGGAATTCTTACCCCAATTCCTAATACTCATTCATATAATAAAATTATAGTTTTTTCTTAACCTGGTAGATATTTCTGATTAGTATAATCATTTGTTGTATAACTTTTAAAAATTATTTTGTAAGACTGTTTATAATGTCCAATACTTTTGATGAGATTATACCTCAGAATATTACTAGAATTAATGTTAAATATTTATTTTTATTAACTAATTTTTCCAAGTGACATTTCTAAGTATCCAGAATTAGCATTTATTGAAATAATCTCAAGATTATGTGATCTTCAAACAGAACCTTGCTATTCAAAATGCATTATTTGAGAGACTTTATAAAGACTAAATACTAAGTATAAGGTGACTACTTCCTCTTTTCTGGGGATGTTTTTGAGAGGGAAACATTCTTGCCGTATATTTGAGATTATATGGTTATCCTGTGAAATGTAACTGTGATGAAACTGAAATGAAAAATAGATATACTCTAGTTACACAATATATAATCACTCAGTGTTGATACGAGGTTTTTAAAAAAAAGACAAAAACAAAATGGAAAAATCTGTTCCAGGTTGTTAGAGAAATTATTAGAGGTTATCAGGCTCTTTATTTTTACATCATTCAGTATATCGTTGTATCAAACTATTTTTATATATTTTAGAAATTTTATATATTTTAAAACACAGTTCATTGTTGAAATTATTTTTTATGCCTAGTTGTCACAAGTTTTGACATTTTCTTTCACGCTCAGAATGGAAGTATGATAGATACGTGAGACGTTTTGCATCAATTACTTTGAATACTATGAGTTTCTATAAGAAGGAACCATTAAAAAAGAAATTGAAGATTGGGGAAGCAATATCTTAGAAATTGATAACTTTTGAAGGCTAAAAATCAGGATGTAAGACCGATAAGGGTTTAGGGTAGAGACACAGCTTTCTGATTTGAAGTCTTAAATTATTGTAGCAGCCTTGTGCAAAGTACTAATCTCATTTTGAAATATTCTTTAGCAATTACTTTTTAATATCTTTTGCATAGCTTGTTCGACCAGTCACCATGGTGCCTAGTGTTCCAGGAATTCCAGGTCCTTCTTCTCCTCAACCAGTACAGTCAGAAGCAAAAATGGTAAACGAGATTTTATTTGTTCTGTCCATTTCTTGAGCCAGTTTTGAAACAGTTATTTTCCATTAAAGCCCACAATTTAGATCACATTTTGTAAAATTATGGACTGCATTACACTATTATTTCGAGAACATTTGGAAAAGGAAAGCTTCGACTAGCATGGTGACTAGTTAGTGGTGCTTTACAATGAATGAATGGATGGACGGGGGATTAAATTTCTAGTCCTCAGTTTTTTGGTTGTGGCTTCTTAAACAAACGCCTCCTGGTGGAGGCTAGAAATATTACAGCTGAAACGATTACAGCTGTAATCATCCGAAGGCAGTGCTGATAACGTGGTTTTAAAGAGTGATACACATTTGTAGAACAGTATTGATAAGAATTCAGAAATAGTACACAAGTTAGTAAACATTGCACCTAATATATAGAGGAAAACTATATTTTTTGAGTTGTGTTTTAGACACTAAGAAATTATTGTTTAAGGAATGAACTATAGACTAGGAGTAAGGAGACATGTGTTTTAGTTTTAACCCTAACTCTGTTCTTCATTATCATTAATCAAGACTTTTCTGAGACTCAAGTTTTCTCATCTGTAAAACAAACAGATTAAACTTAGATTTCTGGGTTTTCTCTTAGCCCTGAATCCTAAAAATTTGCTAATGTTCTTGCTAGTAGACCTGTTGCTGTTGCCTTTTTTTTTTCTCTCCAATTCTCTCTACCCTTCATATGTCTTAAATTTCATCTAGTGTATTTAAAATGACTGTAAACCCTTTATATCATATATAAATGAATCCCTTCAGAGGCCTTCTGATAATCCCTGAAGGATAACAAAGCCAGAATTGTGAATCACGGCTTTGGCAGAGAACGCTGTTTCCTCTTCTCACTTGAGTTGTGAACTTTTGAAGCAAAGGGTGGTAGGACCTGAGAAGGCCTTAAATGTATATTAATTCATGATGCTCTTTCAGATGGTGTCTCCAAGAATATTTTTTGGAATCATTCCACAATTATGTGTGTTCAGTGAAATCACTGAGCTAATCAATGTGTGGTATATTTTATTAGTCACCCCGTTCCCTGACCCTAGGCCTCAGCACCATGGTAAACAAACTCCCTTGGAGAAGCTCTGTAGTTTGTGGGATGAAGATGAGGACTGCAGTTGCTTTATGCTAAGCTTGCACACAGGAAGTATAGGTTTCTATCACAGTTTTGGGAAGAGACCTTACAGGGCCTATATGCCAAAGAAGGGAATAGAATAGCCCACTCGCCTTTGGGGATTGAATGCTCACTAAGGTCCCTTACATTATGCCATGGTCCCCATGGAATTCCAGAATGCAAGGGTCTTCTTTTCCTCCACAACCAACTTGCAGGGCAGCTAACAGCTAAGCTAGTTTTCAAAAATTCTGTATCATACAGTGCCCAATGTTAATTCTCCCTTCTGTGGTCTAACATACTTCAGGGCAGTTTCTTCTTCACAGCAATTAATGAGTGTATCATTAGAAAATCAGTAGATAATAATCATTAGGCACCTATTATTTGCTTCAGTTCACTGCTAAGCATTATATTAACGATATAAATTTGTACACATAAAACGTATATTGCAATACTTTAAATTTTTTTATTGCTATTCTTCATTAGTGCAAATAATCGATCTGAAATTGACACATGATAACTTTTTTTTAACAATAAAACTTACACATCATCTGAATGGACAATAGGTGGTTATTGATTGTTATGAGAGACCTTGAAAACCTGAGGGACATTTTTCATATAACAGCTTGTTTAGGTCAAAACTTCAGAAGTACTAAGATGAATCTTCACTTGATGCCTGAAGAGCTTCATTGGGAATGTTTTTTACGCTTTTTACTTTAAACATATCATACTAATAAAAAATGAAATTAGTGAGAACTAGGAGTAGAAATGGGAGTTAAAGAGATCATATTGTTGTGCATTGCATCTAATCATATTTTTACATATTCGGGGGTTTCTTTACTTACAAATTCAAAAGGAACAAATCATATTTGAAGAAAACTCTTGACTTATAAGAGTAGGCCGTATTTGTATAAACCATTTAAATTTAGCACTTCCCTAAATAACTTTCTCTGTTAAGTCACCAGGAAATTAAATTAATAAGAATAAAAGTGTTTTGTATGCTTGTATATTTAAAAATACCAAAGATATAATGTTCACAAATTTATATATGGAAAACAGTCATTGGTTGGAGGCCTCCAAAATAGCATGGGGAGTCACAGATTGCCCCACTTAAATGTAATAATCCAAATAAATTTCTTATTAGAAGTTTGCTAATGTACAATAGCTATATTTAGATGATTGCCTGTTTTAATTGGGATAATAAATATTTGTCTTTTTTTTTAATTAAATAAAGACTCAGAAATTAGTCTATTTCCTTTTTTTTTACTTTTCATTATGGAAAATTTCAAGCATAGACAAAGTAAACAGGATAATATAATGAACCCTCATGTACCCATCACCCACCTTCAATTATTAGCAATATAACTACTATTCTTATTTTATCAATACCAAAGAGTAGAATTGCTGAGTCAGAAGGTAGGTATACATTTAACTTTATGAGAAATTGCCAGAGCTTTTTCCAAAGGTTTACATTCTCACAAGCAGCGTATGAGAATCCCAGTTGTTCCCACATTTTTACATTTGGTTTTGTTTATCATTTTCCTTGTAGACATTCTGTAAGTGTATAGCAGTATCTTGTGGTTTTTATTTGCATTTCCAATTTAACTAGACTTGTTTTTGATATTTTCTGCCTATTTTTAAATTGAGTTACTTGTCTTTTATTATTGTGTTGTATGAATTCTTTCTATATATACTAGGTACAAATTTTTGTTTATATATATATATATCTCTTACAAATATTTTCTCTTAGTCTGTAAATTGCCTTTTGTTAATAATATAGTACTATTATTCATTGTTGTTATCTTTAATATTTCCTTTTGCCTACTTAATTGGGTTTAGTTTGCTTATCTTTTATTAGCTTCTTAAAATGGGAACTTAGATTATTGATTTAAATCTTTTGTTGTTGTTGTTAATCCTCACCCAAGGATATTTTTCCAATGATTTTTTAGATAGAGTGAAAAGAGGGGAGAGAGGAGAGAAAGAGGTAAGCATCAATGTGAGAGACATCAACTGGCTGCCTCCTACGACCTACAACCCAGGTATGTATCCTTGACTGGGAATGGAACTGACTGCATGACCCTTTGGTTGTAGGCCAATGCTCTAACCCCTGAGCCAGACCTGCTAGGGCTAATTTAAATCTTTTTACCTTTTAATATATTTTAATATATGCATTTAGAGCTATATTTTTCTCTGTGCACAAATTTTGATATGCTATATTTTAATTATCATTCATTTTCTAATTTTCCTTGTGATTTCTTTGAACTGTGGGTTATTTAAAAGTGAACTGGATAGCCAGGCCAGTGTGGCTCAGTGGCTGCATCAGCCCATGCACCAAGAGGTCACTGGTTCGATTCCCAGTCAGGGCACATGCCCAGGTTGTGGGCCCAATCCCCACTGTGGGGGCATGAAGGAGGCAGCCAGTCAAGTTCTCTGTCATTAATGTTTCTATCTCTCTCTCCCTTCCTTTCTCTAACATCAATAAAGAAAAAAGATTTTTTGAATATATGAAAGTGAACTGTATAAATGGTATTACACTGTATTTACTATTGTGTCTTGTATTCAGCATAATGCTTTTGAGATTTATTCACAATGTTGAGTATTTCATTGTATAAATATATCATAGTTTGTTTATCCATTCACCTGTTGATGCATGTTTGGGTTGTTTCTTGTGTTTATATATTATGAGTTAATCTGCTGTGAACATTCTTATATAAGTATTTGTGGAGAGAAAGGTCTTCATTTTTCTTGGGTAAATATCCACTGTGGAGTTTTACTGTTAGTTTTTACCTACATGACTAGAATGATACGAGCTGAACCAATTATTTGCTTTTTAAAAAAATTCTTCTTTATTGTTGAAAGTATTACAGATGTCCTCTTTTTTTCCCCTGTTGACACTCCCCACTTCCACGCCCCACTTCACCACACTGTTGTCTGTGTCCATTGGTTATGCATATATGCATATAAGTTCTTTGGTTTATCTCTTCCCATACTCCGCCCCCCCCCCCCCCCCACACACACACACACTGAGGTTTTGTCAGTCTGTTCCCTACTTTCGTGAACGTTATATTCTTACATTCCACAAATAAGTGAGAGCATGTGAAACTTGTCTTTCTCTGACTGGCTTATTTTACTTAGCATCTCCAAGTCCCTCTGTGCCTTCTCAAAATGTAAGAGATCTTTCTTTTTTATAGCTGCATAGTATTCCATTGTGTAAATATAGCACAGCTTTTTTATCCACTCTTCTACTGATGGGCACTTGATCGGTTTCCAGGTCTTAACTATTGTAAATAGCGCAGCTATGAACATAGAGGCGCATATATTCTTTCTGATTTGTTTTTCAGGCTTCTTATGATGTATTTCCTAGAAGCCAGTTATTTGCTTTTTAAAATTTGAAAAGTAAGGCTCTTTTGACAAATCAACCTAATATTTCTATAAAGTGGTGTAAAACTTTGGGAAGTATACTTTTAGTTATGTTCATTTATCATTTACTTATTCAACAAATATTTAAGATACCATATGACAGTTGGGGAAACTTTATTTTATTCATTTATTTATTTTATCCTCACCCGAGGATATTTTTCCATTAGTTGGGGAAACTTTAATATGGTCTAGGTAATAGATGATATTAAGGACTTGCTGTTAATTTTGTTAGAGCATTAATGTCATATGGTGATTATGATTTTTTAAAAAGTCTTTAGTCATACTGATATATGGTGAAAGGGAGATAGACAGGAAATTATATACTTTCAGGCAATAGAAAACAGAATGACTTGGTAGAGCAATGGTTACAAACTAGAGGCATATTGGATGTATTGGGTTCAGAGTTATATTTTGTTTGATCTCTGTGTCTTAAAACTGCATTTATTACTAATTTTGAACTATTTCCACATGAAGTTCCAGATTTCTGGCATCTCTTGGAAATTCAATCTGCATTTCTATTTTTCTTTTTTTAAGTTTGAAAAATTTAATAGTCCTGCATAAGATGTATTTATCTAATCAAACTGGATTTCTACTTAAGCCATTTTTCTAATATTTCAGAATATTTTCTTTCATTACTTTTTTCTATTTCAATATTTTTTTGTATAAATCCATTTATATAAAATTCTAGAGCAGGTAAAACTAATCTTTGGTGGAAAAATATTAGAATAGTGATTGTGTTTAGTGGGATTTACTGGGAGGGAACGTGAGAGAACATTCTTGGGTGTGGCAATTTTTATAGAGGTTTTGATTACATAAGTGTGTACATTTGTGGAAACATTTAATGGTACACTAACTATTTGTGCATGTTTTTATATGTATATTTCAGCCCCAATTATGTACTAATATTTGCTACTTACTCAAAATGCACCAAACAATAAGTTGGCTTTATGAATGATGGATAGAGGGATGGGTTTGTGAACAGATATGTGATAAAGCAATATAGTAAAATGTTAGTGGTAGACTGTAGTGGTGGGTATACAGATGTTTATTGTATAACTCTTCCATCTTGGATGTATGTTTGAAATTTTTTATAATAAAATGTGGAGAAAGACTCCATAGTGTTTTTCAGAAGAGAGGAGAAAAGGGGGTTAGACTGAGGATATATATGACAGATTTTTCTGAGATACTTGTTGATCTGCCTCTCTTGTTGACTTTGATTAAATTGACCTCCACTCCACACACATTCTTGTGTAAACTGGTCATTTCTAGGCAATATCAGTGAACATCTGCTTTTAGACCTCAGGTTTCTCTTCATTTTTATGGCACTCCTTGTCTATATAGAATAAGTGAAAGTGGAAGCAAGACTATTTTCCAAAATCTACAAACAACAATAATTATTTAGAAGAAAATATTTGTTACTACCTTTGAAGCTCAGGTACCTATTTGGCTTATAACTTTCTCTGGATAATTATCTCAGTTATCTTATCTGGCTTTTATCTCAGTCTTTATAACTTTGTAATAGGTGGTATTGTTTTATAAATAAAGTAAAACTTAGATTAAATTTTTAAAAAGTGTATGTATAATTTCCAAATATTTTGAGGCTTTTCTCTTTATCTTTTTCTTATTGATTTATATTTTATTTATTTATTATTTTCTTTATTGACTTCAGAGAGAGAGGAGGAAGGGAGAGGGAGAGAGAGATAGAAACATCAGTGAGAGAGAACCTCGATCGGCTGCCTCCTGCATGCCCCCCCACTGGGGATCGGTCCCACAACCTGGGCATGTGCCCTGACCAGGAATCGAACCGGTGACCTCTTGGTGCATGGGTTCATCACTGAGCCACACTGGCTGGGCTGATTTATATTTTAATTATACTATGGTTTAATAACATACCACCTTTGATATATTTATCCTGTGTTTCTACTATCTAATATAGCTATATGGCTCATTTATAAAAACAATAGGTGTTGCCGTGCTAATTCAAATAACATGAACTGGCAACAAAATATCAATTGCCTAGAATGTGAAAGGAATTCTGATTAATTGGGGGGGTTATTGTACAGAAATTATTTTATTTCACACTTCGCTCTATTGGTTTGATATTTTTATCAAATATTAGTCTGTTTACCTTGTCTTAGTAACATAGAATAAACATTATTTAGTATCCGTTTAAGAATTTTTAGTGCTTGCACATCATTATCATCAACATCAACTATACTTATATTATTAGAAGTACAGAATGAATCTATCAACCTTAGAGATTAACCAGAAATAGTTTGGTTTTTGTAGTTTAATTCATGTTTATGTATTTTGCTTCAGTTTCATTTAATAATTATTTATATAGATTGATATATATTTATGAAACATTTCTTGGATACCAAGAAATTTGGATGTGATCTGAAATTTTGAGATTATTTATTTATTTTTGCAAATGTTGCCTGTGATCATCAAGAGAGTCAAAAAAGTCTTACCTTTAAGAAGGTCATTATTTCAATAGGTACTGACAGGATTATATCATATCAATGAGATGTTTTTGTTTTTTATTTTTTTGATGCCCTCGATGGGGACTTTTGTGCACAAAAATTATTTTTTCAGGGACTACTTTTTAAAAATAATATTAGATTTTATTAAAGTTTTAAATTTAGTTCTTCCACAAGTTCTCAAGGCCAATTACAAATCTAATTATATAATCACTTTTAAAGAGCTTAAAATATAATTGTAGACTTCATCAAACTTCACTTTAAACTTAATATATCCTGTTTTCTCTATAGGAACCTCAGTTGTCTAATAGACCTTCCCAAGTACTTACTTAATAACCTTTAATTTTAATTAACCAATATAATAAGGCACGGTTTTAAAAAATATTCTTGTGCTTATAAATGTATTGTGTTTGTGTCCACTATAAATATTGAAATAAGATCCTTCTTTTTTGCTAAAGAAATTTCTTTAGAGCAAGACTTCGTTTTTTAGAACTTTAAAGTAAGACTTCGGGAAAGTAAGAGTGTGGCACAAATAAAAAATGTAGGTTGTAGGTGGGGGTCCACAGGTGCAAGATTATCTAGTACTTTTTAATA
The DNA here is from genome assembly GCF_014108415.1 of Molossus molossus. Taxonomy (NCBI): domain Eukaryota; kingdom Metazoa; phylum Chordata; class Mammalia; order Chiroptera; family Molossidae; genus Molossus; species Molossus molossus. The sequence continues at coordinate 74,350,298 of NW_023425346.1, forward strand.
CTACACAAAAATTTGTAGAATCTATTTTCTACAAAATTGCACTGTATCTCACCAAATTTAAGTAAAGGGTTTTTGTTACCCTTCTAATAGAACAATTTTCTTATGTGATATTTGTAATCAAAAAGTAAATCTTCTGAGTGTTAACCATCTAGGAATTTTGTTTAAGATGTGGTAAAGTATTTAAGTAGTATTCTCCAGAATCATTCCTTTAAGACTTGTGTGACAAACTAAGAAATATCTTTAAACACAGTGGGTAGCCAGTAGGTTTTCTGCAGGGGGTTTCTACTGAGAGCTGACAGAGGGCATCTTGGCAAATGTTCAGAAACCTACATTAACTTAGTTGGGCCCTGCATGGAACCTCATGTTCAGCAGAATTCTTCTGACCTGCCTCTGCATGCCAAGCTAATCAGCAAACACCTAATGAGCCCACTCCAAAGAAACAGACTCTCTCCCAACCTACTTCATTTTCATATGTTCTCTGGGGGTGGGGAGACAAGACTTCATGAGGACTGATGATGCTGCAAAGACCACAATAATGATAATTAACTTGCTGAATTTAGAAGATTATGCTGTTAATTAGTTGCAAAATAAAGATAAGTAATAGAGCAGCAGATGGTAGGATAACACCCAGGAGAAGGAGGGTTATTACTCTGATGAGCTTTTGTGGCACATATGAAATATGGATCTGACTTTTTCATAAATTGTTTCTAGAGAACACTTTTTTTCTTTGAACTATGATGGAGTAGTTTGTTCCTACTAAGTTCAGACAAATGTGATAAAATTTGTTTTCAAGAATACAACATATAACAGAATTTGAATAGCAAATTATTTTTAGCAGATTACCTCTTAAAGTAAATGTCAGATCAGCACAACAGTCTCTCTCTGACTATCTCTAAGACAAATAGGTTTCAATATAGTAGCTGAATTTTTCATCACTAAAATTTCTAAACATTAAAAAACTAGTCTGCTTAGAATTGTAGTAATAAAGATATTTTCATTTTCACTCAAACAGTTATATATCTTTAGTTTAGAATTTAAAGAATATAGATTTTTAAATATTATTTAATTTCATTGAGTTCTCTATCTTTTTTTACTTACATTAAATTTACTGAGAGAAATTTTTATCTTAATAATGAACTGACCAATGTCTGATATTCTTATCGAATCCTAATGTAGTTGGAATACTTAATATTAGACAAAAGCTCTAGTTTGGCAAAATTTTTGTTTAAGATATGTTTAATGAACTAGGAGCCAAAAGACAATTTCTTGTCCTGGCTCTGCTTCTAACTCATTCTGTGATTCTGGGAATTAACTTCACTCTTTGGCCTTCGTTTCTTTATCTGTAAGATGCTGATTGGACTAATTAATTTTCAGTCTCTCTACTAGCTCAAAAATTATATTGTAAAATATATAATTGTTATATTTATATACTTTTATTAATTTTTTAACCAAACTATTTGTTCTTCTTTAAAATGTCTCTAGCAAATAAATATATGTAGGTGGCTTGTAGATATCTTTATATTAATTGTAAAATTTATATGAATCATATTTAGTGACAACTTTTTTACCTAACCCATTCTAATTATTTTTAGTTTACATGTATATTTATTACTGTTGTTTTAAATCTGCATTTCAAAGCAATGTTAATTAACCCTTGAAAATCTTTTTCTTAAATTTTGTACCCAGTGGCACACTTTTCAAGTCACACTCATTGTAATCAGTGTAACAGCATGGAGCAAACATTAGAGCCTCTTCACTGGATGAGTACTGTATACCCTAGGGCAGTCAAGAGAGGATAATGAATGAATACTGATGCTGCTTTTAAGTGCTCTGTAAGGTAGTAACTTGCCCTACTAAAGATTATTCAAGAGAGTGATGTTTATGTACTTCAGACTCCCTTATGTGCAGTTACTGTATTTCATTAATTCTAAGAGTTAAGCTGTTCACTATAAAACTTTAAATGCTCTTCAATTCTATGATGTTGTCTACCTAAGGACTTAAAAATGGCTTAGCAACACATGATTTACCAAGTTTCACATTTCAACCGCTACTTATATTTATGCACATTTTATATCCAGGAATGAAAGCCCTAACCTAACACTAGAGACTGGATACTGTTCATTGTATTTTTATGTCTAATATTCTGTTTTTAAAAGATATAATTATGCAGAGTAACTACCTCCCCAGATTCTCCTTCTTTGTTCTGTTTATATGACCCAAACTTTCAAGCCCCTATCTTTCTACTTTTATTTTATTTTATTTTATTTCTTTTAATCCTACCAAGGACATTTTTGCATTTATTTTTAGATAGAGAGGGAGGAAGAGAGAGAGAGAGAGAAATATCGATGTGAGAGAGACACATTGACTGGTTGCCACCCACACGACCCCAACCAGGGCCGGGAACAAACTGCAACCGAGGTATGTGCCTTTAGCAAGAACTGAACCCGGGCCTCTCTGGTCCACGGGCCGACGCTCTAACCGCTGATCCAAACTTGCCAGGGCTATCTTTCTACTTTTAATTCTTCTTTGATCATTTAGCCTGAGTAATCCTACCTGATTATAGCCAACTACTGCTTTGGTCACTTATCTGATTTTAGTTTTAACTCATCCACTTCCACATTATCCCATCAGTTATTTGTCCCAAGTTTCTGTGTCTTGGCCACTAATGTGGTTGTTTGTGGATAATTTAAGAAAGAAGAAAAATAAGGGAGAAACTAAGAATTTTATTTTATCTGGATTTTGAAAGATGAAGTGAATGATGTGGTCTTGAGAATATATTTTACATAATAAAATATGTCTGAGGCTGAACCAGTGCTTAAGATGACCCCAAGTTCATTTTCCTAAGTACATTTTGAAAATATAGAAGTTTAAGAACTCCCATGATTCTTTGGAATCCCCACCCTCACACCCATGCAAAGAAAATAGAGGCTATATTTGAAGAAGACAGCAAACTAACATTTGAGAAGTCCTTTTGTGAGCCACGTACTTTTGCATATTATACTTAACCTTTACCTTAACCCTGCAAGGAAATTATCATTATTCATTCCCAGTTTTACAGATAAGGAAGCTGAGACTCAGATTAAATGATTTGTTCAAAGTCACTCTGATAGTTTGAGACAGAGTTAAATTCTGAACATAAAATGTATTCTTGGCTGTATACCATGTGTATACAAATATGTATACTTAAATATATAGTGTATGTACCAACCAGTGAAGATGCCAGGACTTTACATATTGTAGTGTTCTTTGCACATCATAAAGAAGTACTCTGTCAGAAAGGAGGGGGTGAACCTACCTGATCCTCAGGTGTTGTGGCTTTAGCAGTTGTTGTATCAGACTTGGCATTCCTAATCTTTTCTGGTTGTCTTTTGAATCATTAAGCAAATCAATAATGTACCAGTTGCTAACAGGGATACAAAGAAATATAAGATGATCTCTGATTGTGGGAGATAATATTCACATGTGACACATTTTTGCTGATAGAATAATAATATTGATTCAAATTGTGTTTTTATAAAGAGGTAACCATAAATGTCAAGGGCCTCATTCTAACACTAGACCTGTCATACTGTGACAGTGGGTCAGGTACAGTCCAGTTAACTGGCAAAATGGAACATAGTGCAAGGAATAGACTTGGAAGTAGATCTGCTTACTGGATACAGGAAAGACCTAAGGGAGGCAAACCCAGCTTTAGGTTCTCAGGGGAGGTTTAGCCTGACAGATAGTGTAGTGGCCTCAAAAATGCAACATCAGGTCATTGTCAAAGTAAGCACTAACATCAGACCTGCAAGCAGAGATCAGATGCCCATAACTGGAAAAGAAGAGATTTTGGTTTAAGAATCTAAGAGCCTGAGAATACTGGGACATAGGATACATGAATGGGGAAAAATAGGTGAAAAATGTACATAATTAACTTGTGTTGCTTATTTTTGTTGAACAAAGCTAGTTATTTTCAGTTAGTAATGTTTTTAAGTTTTACTCTTTCTCAAAATTGATTAGGAACAGCCCAGTTTAGAATCCTCTAGTAGTACTAGACAAAAAGACTCAGGGAAGCTTTCCAAAGGTCCTTTTCTTTATCTTATTGATATTGAATGAATTTATACCTTCCTTTACAGATACCTTTTTTGGTTAACCAAAGAGTATGCTAGGAGTTGGATTTGAGTGGAAAGTAGAGAACTTTTTAAAACTTGGTATTTGCATTTCAGAGATTAAAAGCTGCTTTGACCCAGCAACATCCTCCTGTGACCAATGGCGATTCTGTAAAGGGTCATGGTAGTGGACTGGTTCGGACTCAATCAGAGGAATCTCGACCACAGTCATTACAACAGCCAGCCTCATCCACTACAGAAACTCCGGTATGTGTGTTGTTTTTATCATTCAGCACTCTATCATCATCCTTAAAAATACACAGTGTAACTTAAATGACTATATACTTTGAAAGAAATGATTCCTGGTTATATTGTTATTCTGAAAGTATATCAGAAGTTTTTGTTGTTGTGGGGTTTTTTTGTTTTGTTTTGTTAGTCCTCACCCAAGTATATTTTTCCATTGATTTTTTTTTTTTTTTTTTTTTTTATCCTCACCCGAGGACATTTTTCCATTTTTTGTTCAGGTAGAGTGGGAGGGAGAGAGAGGAACAGAGAGAGAGGAGAGAAACATCGATGTGAAGGGACACATCGAGTGGCTGCCACCCACACGACCAACCAGGGCCGGGGACAAACCGCAACTGAGGTACATGCCCTTAGCGGGAACCGAACCCCGGTCTCTCCAGACCGCAGGCCGACGCTCTAACCGCTGAGCCAAACCGGCCAGGGCTCCATTGATTTTTAGAGAGAGAGGAAAGGAAGGGAGAGGAGGTAAGGCTGGGAGGGAGGGGGAGAGAAACATCAATGTGAGAGAGACACATCAATTGATTGCCTCCAGCACATGCCCCGACCAGGGTCGGGATCAGACCCAAAACCTAGATACGTGCCCTTGACTGGGAATTGAACTCAAGGCCCTTTGGTGTGTGCTCGAACCATTGAGCCACACCAGCCACACATTTTGTTCTGTTGATTGTATTCAACAAGTAATATATTATATGTATTACATTACTAACATAAATCAAACAGTTCTTTAATTAAAATTTGTGAAACACCACTAAAGGAAACGATATGCCACATGGTGGCTGTTCGTGCTAGAGGCCCTTCTCACTTATCTCTAGTTTGTGACTACCAGTTAGATGATTGATATTTTTATATGTCCACAATATATTTTTATAGTAAAGCGTTATTATATTTCTGTTAAATATTTCATAATTCAAGAGCTTTTATCTTCTGTACTTAAAGAATGTTGGCATTGGCATTAAAAAGGAAAACTTCCCATTTAAAGAAACACAGGTAGCCCTGGCCGGTTTGGCTCAGCGGTTGGAGCGTCGGCCTGCGGTCCGGAGAGACCCGGGTTCGGTTCCCGCTAAGGGCATGTACCTCGGTTGCGGTTTGTCCCCGGCCCTGGTTAGTCGTGCGGGTGGCAGTCACTCGTGTCCCTTTCACATCGATGTTTCCCTCTCTCTCTCTTCCTCCCACTCCGTCTGTACAAAAAATGGAAAAATGTCTTCGAATGAGGATAAAAAAAAAAAAGAAAAAGAAACACAGGTAAACATCAAGTTTTAGAATGCCTTCTAAGTATAGGTATTTACATAATTATATTTTATCTTTATGAAACCTACAACAAAGTGGAATGTAGTTGTGGTTATCCAATCCACTAAACAACTTTACTAAGTGTCCGAGAGAGAGAGAGTGAGTACGAATGTTTTAATGTAATAATCCTGGGGTTAGCAAGCTGGCCCTTGGGGCAAATGAAGCCCAGGGCTGTTATTTTAATACGGGCTACACGCTAAGTATGGTTTTTACATCTTTAAAGGTTTACCTAAAAGAAAAGAAATGAATATAATTTATTTTCGTTTACTAGTTATAGTTTCCCTGGATCTAATTTTTATTTATATTTTTATATTTTGTTTTATGAGATGAAAGCTCCACTGCTGTATCTCGAGTTTGTAGACTAGTTTATATTTATTTTTTTTAATGAAGTGGAATGAATGAATCAATGAAAGAAGGGAGAGAAAAGAGGTACATATGCTTCTAATTATCCTCAAGTCCTTGTTAGGAGTAAAAATATACAAATGTAACTCTGTAATAGCTTCTGCTTATCATACTTGGGTTTAGCCTTTGCTGTAGTAACTGAGTTGTCAATTAAAAAAATAAAACTGTTCTTTTCCAATCAGCCAAACAAGGAAACGAAAAAAATATGCTGTAAGTTACAAGGATGAAGTAAATATTTTAAGGTTGTCATTCTTGAAGCCAGCCATACAAATATTTTTTTAAGAGATTAACTTGGAATTATGTACATAAAATAGACAATCTAATACTTGATCTTTGTTATAATTAAAATGTATTATAAATGGAATAACCTTTGTAATTTGTAATGCTAGTTATTTGGAAAAGAAATTTAATCATACCATTTTGTTTTTTGGAGTTCATAGAGTGAGAACCAGTTTAGTGATTTTCTTGCAGAACTCATCTTGAGCTTATATATAAGATTTGTGCTTGTATTATATAGATTAGGAGAAGATAGAAATTTTATTTATTTGTTCACACTATTTTATTTATTTATTTTTTAACTTTTTTGTTTGTCTTGGTACGTGCCCCTAGCGGGAACCGAATCTGGGAGTCTCTGGTCCACAGGCCGACACTCCACAACCGCTGAGCCAAACCGGCCAGGGCCACACCATTTTAAAATATAATTAATTATACGTAAAAGATTGTTTTCAGGCTTCTTTAGATTGTACGCCTGTAACCACAGAGTGCTGTTTCTTTTGCGCTATTTCCAAGGGTTCATTTCCTGTCTCCCACATTCAGGTGTTCTGTGGCACAATTTTGGGATTTGTGAGAAGCTTGGAGGCATTTATTTTTCTATAGTGCTAGAGCCTAGACAATACCACAAGTGAGTGAAGATTTCTGTTTCTGTCTAACGTGAGATAACCAGACCAATTGTTGAGGGGTGAGGGGATGAATTAAAATGAAAATCTGGATTCCTGTGGGATCCTGCCCACCAGGAAAATGAGCATTAATAAATCTGACCCTTAGAAAAAGACTTACCCTAAATTTCAAAAACTGAGGAAAAGCTGAGAGTCATGTGCCACACAACAAAGTTTCAGACAATGATGGACTGAGCGGTGGTTCTATAAGATTACAGTATATGCTTACAAACAAATCTATGATCGGAAAAAAAAACAAAACAAAACAAAAAACACCAAGCAAACTACCAAACCACCACGAACATGTTTCTGAAGAGTGACATCTCAAGAAGAGCCTCAGGCAGGTCCGTCAGGAGGTCCTCCAGAGGAAGGCCTTGTTCTCGGAAAGGACAGCTCCATGGGGGCTATTGCCCCTGAAAACCTTCCAGTGGGACAAGCTGTGGAGGTGCGTGGCCCCTACGGGATGAGCCTGACCCTGTGTAGGCCAATGCTAATGTGTGTGTTTGTCTTAGTTTCTAACAAAAAAGTTTTAAAAGTAAAAACAAAATAAATTTTAAATAGCTCTAGCCAGGTGGCTAAGCTGTTTGGAGCATTATCCTTTACACCAAAGGGCTTGAGGGTTCGATTCTGGTCAGGGCACATACCTAGGTTGCGGGTTTGATCCTGGTTTGGGCGTGTATGGGAAGCAACCAACTGATGTTTCTCTCTCATGATGTATCTCTCAACATATCCTCAGGTGAGGAGTAAAACAAAATTTTATTTTTAATAAAAGTTACAGAATAGAATATAAAGAAAAAATATTTTTGTACAGATGTACAATGTATTTTAAGCGAAGTGTTACAAAAGAATTGAAAGGTTTAAAAAGTTCGATTTTATAAAGTAAAAAAGTTATAGTAAGCTAAAGTTAACTTCTTATTGAAGAAAGAAATTTTTTAATAAATTTAGCGTAGCCTAAGTGCACAGTGTTTATAAAGTCTACAGTAGTGTACAGTAACGTCCTTGGCCTTCATATCCACTCACCAGTCACTCACTGATTCACTCAGAGCAACTTCCAGTCCTGCTTGCTCCATTTATGGTAAATGATATATAAAGGTGTACAGTTTTTTATATTCTACTTTTATTTAGTGTCCCTTTTCTATGTTTAGATATGTTCAGATATACAAATACCATGTGTTAAAATTGTCTATAGTATTTAGTACATTAACATGCTGTACAGGCTTGTAGCCTAGGAGCAATAAGCTATACCATGAAGACTAGGTGTGTAGTCATCTGTACCATCCAGGTTTGGGTTAAGTGCACTCTATGGTGTTCCCACAACAATGAAATTTTCTAACGATGCATGCATTTTTTAGATTGTATCCTGTCATTAAGCAGCACCTGACTGTACACCAAAGTATGTACATACTTTCATGCCTTAATTTTAGAGAACCAATTTTTAAAGAAAATTTATGTTTTCACTATAGAAAACATGGTTTCCCATAGTGAATTTATTTTTTATTTATTTTTTAATCCTCACCCAAGGATATTTTTCCAATGATTTTTAGAAAGAGTAGAACGGAAGGAGAAAGAGAGAGATGCAAGAGACACATCAGTTGGTTGTCTCCCACACAACCCTTACCAGGGCTGGGGTTCAAACCTGCAACCTAGGTACAGGCCCTTGACCAGGAATCAAACCCATGATCCTTAGGTTCAAGGGCCAATGCTCTTACTATTGAGCCAAACTGACCAGGATCCCATAGTGAATTTAAATAAGAAATTATTAAAATTTTACTTTAGTACCTTATAATTAATTAGTTTTCAAATGATGGAATAATACCATAATGTATTAAATAATACCATAATGTACTTTCGTTTAGGTATACTTGGGGAAAATGTAAGGTCTTCACATGATCGTTTGTTTTGCATTTTCAGTTTCTTCATATTATTTCTATGTAAATGAAAATATAGAAACTTTAAAGACTGTATTTAATAAAATAGTGACTTAATGAGAATCTTGCTTTAGCAGTGTTCATTGATTTCAAGAAATTTGTTAAACCACAGAGTAATTTTCACATTGCCCCAAAATACTGATATATACAATGAGATTTAGGAAATACAGTTAGTTAGTAGCTCTGTCTTTTGCCACCTTTACTGCCTGTGTTAATTCACTCACTAGATAAAAATATAAAAAGGTTCCATTTCTGTTTATTATAGGCTTCTCCAGCGCACACAACTCCACAGACCCAAAATACCAGTGGTCGTCGAAGAAGAGCAGCTAATGAAGATCCTGATGAAAAAAGGAGGAAGTTTCTGGAGCGAAACAGAGCAGCGGCTTCAAGATGCAGACAAAAAAGGAAAGTCTGGGTTCAGTCTCTAGAGAAGAAAGCAGAAGACTTGAGTTCATTAAATGGACAACTGCAGGTATGGTGCATCTATAAATTTTGTTTTATTTATTTTAATAATCATGAACACAGCTCTTCCCCTTTTTTCTAGTGAGCTATCTTAATATTTTAGGATTCAATTTTGGGTGTGTATAGAACCTGTGTAAAGCCTAATTTTGTAAAATTCTTTGGATATTGAGATGAAGTAATATAAAACTTTCAACACTGATACAATTAAGTAATTTTAAATATGTGTTTAATTGTGTAGTGCAAAAGTACTTAAACTTTATAAAGTTGTGATATAAAGTACAAAGTTCAAAGAATCTTAAAAATATCACTGGTATTTCACTTTTCATGTTCATTTTTTGGTTTATATCACAACAATAAAGTTACTTTAGTAGCAATTTTATTTCTAAGTCCTTTTCTTTGAATTATAAATTTTGTTTTGTTTTGTTTGTTTTGTTTAAAGTGAATATAGTGCTCAAGAAAGGTGCCAGATTGACAACTTTGGAAACTGAAGGACTCTTATTATCCACAGAACAGGTACAATATGGCCAGTGGCAATAGAAATCATTTTAGGCTGCCCTGCCAATGTGCCTCAGATACATTTCTTAGGAACCTCGTGGGTATAAAGGTTTAAGCCTCCTTCCCATTCAGTCTTTGGTAAGATTTCCAATGGGGGAGCAACAAATCTGTTTCCTTTCTTTTGTCTTTTTCTTCTTCTTCTTCTTCTTTTTTTAATGTTATGAATGTTCCTCCAGTAAAATCTTCTAAACTACCAATCGATGAGCATCAACTAGAAGATTGATGTTAATGAATTGTAGTTATTGATCAGTCTTCCGAGTTAATTTATTCCCAGTTAAAAACAAATCTTTCTGTATAATTGTAATTGATAATGAGAACTACTCTCTTCTTAAACTTACTATCTTTAAAGATGTCAGTAATATAATTATCTATTTAAATGCTTAGAAAAAAGTTATTAGCATCAGAAAAAGTGTTTTAACCTGTAATATCAATTTTATAACTTTAAAATTTTTTTATATGTGAGGCAGACATCTTTTAATACTGTCTTGTGCTTTGAACATTGACATTAGTTTTAGAACAAATAGTCTTACAAAACATATTTTGACCATTTGGAAAATTTAAATATTTACCATATCACAAAAAAAAAAAAAAAAAAGAGACTTCAAATATATACTTACATACTAGAGTATGCTGAGGAATTATTATATTATCATCATCTGATAATAGCTTTTTTTAGAAAAGAATTCTTTTTTTCTCTTAACTATTAAATTGTAAAATAATATTTATATTCCATTAACAAAGTGATTTAAGTATATATATATTTTTTTCTATTTTTAACTAACAGAGTCATTCTTCCAAATGACCAAACTACTTATAGTTGTATGATTTTTAAACATATTCTGTGTTAGCCTCAGTTATCTTACCTAGAGAATAGAGATAATACCTACTAGTCTACTTCTCTGGATTGTTGCGTAAATTGGTTGAATCAGAATGAATGCAGGTATTTTTAAATACCTAAATTTTAAATTGTAATAAGATAAATGTGTTAATATTTTCCTTTGTAATTTGGCTTACTTGCCTTCTTAAGAAGTAAAGATATTTGAAAACTATAAATAGTATATAAATATATGGTTTCATTTACAGGGTACTGTTGGACTTTAGGTTGGACCAGTTTTCTGCTTTGACCCAAGTTTTAACAATATTAACAGCTTTTAAGGAGATATTGCTATTTCCTTATTTATACTGCAGAATTAGTCACTATTATTAATAGCTATGACGCTTTATTATTTGAAAACCTTGGAAAATTCAGTATTCAAAATAAATGTACTCTTTACTTCATTAATCATATGCTTTTTCCATCATACAAACTGATTAAAATGTTATTGTAAAATGTATTACATTTTTATATTTCCTGAGTGGGGTAGAAATTTCTTGAATGGAGGAATAAAGGCAAGATTTATCATCTAGGTACAAGTTAGCTAGTATATCCTTTTCAAAAGCATGAAACTTAGTCAAATTTATGATACATTGTCAGGGATTTTCTTTAAAATACTTCTGCCACAAAGAAAATGAATAAGGTTCATTTCTATATATTAACCTGGGGAAATGTCAGTAATATATTGTTGTGGGCAAAAAGAAAGTTGCTGGAAACAGTCTAAATGTCCATCAATCAGTAGAAGAATGGATAAATAAATTATGGTATGTACATAGACTGGAATATTATTTAGGCATAAAAAGGATTGAAAGTACATGCTACAATGTGGATGAATCTCAAAACATGCTTAGGTTAAAGAAGCTAGACACAAAGTCACATTATTATATGACTATTTATACGAAATATCTAGAACAGATAAATCCAGAGAGACAAAATGCACATTGGTCATTTCCAGAGACTGGGGAGAGGAGAAAAGGGAGAAACTGATTAATGGTTAACAAGTTTTATTTTAGAATGACAGAGGTGTTTTATAAGTACATACAGGGAGGTAGTTGTACAACATTGTAAATGTACTAAATACCACTGAATTATTCACTTTAAAATGGTCAATTCTATATTACAGGAATTTTACTTCAGTAAATTCCTCAATAAAAAGTTAGTTACATACTAAAATGTATACCATAAATCTTTGTCATTAGTATAAGGTTTATAGTTAAGTTATATGGATACATGTGTAGGTATGGAAATCGTGTAGTAATGAATCCCTACATAAAGATAAAATTTTAGGAATGACATTTACCAGGAGGTAACAGTGGTAAAGAGAGGTTTTAGGAAGCATGGATGGTTTGGGAAGAAAAGGTACTTCAATTATGACTTTCCCTGTTATTTTAAGTGGTTATTTGATTTTTTATTTTTATTGTTTTTTTAAATTTATTAGTCAAATAAAAAGTTTTAAAATACTGACAGACTAGTTTTCAGAGTGTGAAGAGTTAACACACTTTTAGTAGATTCAGGGAAAAAAAATATTCAGTGTGCCAACAGCAAAACCACTAACTGTGAAGAACAGAATGACTTGTAAAGAAAATTGAATGTCAGAGAAATAATTAAACTGTACTTGATGTGAACACATTCATCAATTCTACATTTTTAAAATAATTCTTCATGTGACATACAGGCTTAGCTGATTGGTGTAGTGGGCAGTAATGACTCATGGTTACTTATATATAATAAAAGGTTTAATAAATTTGAGGTAAGACTTCATATTTTTATCAAATATATATTAGGTTTTAAGAAATATTAACTATTCAATCTCAGTGCCTCAGTAATGAAATTTAATTATATTTTATCTTTCTAAAATCATTGCTAAAAAGGCAATTTTATCAAATTGTATTAGAGACATTTATGATAATCTAAACCAAGAATTGGATGGTGTTAATTATATTTTTAAGGTAATATATGATTTTGTTGTCTTTTATTTGAAATGGTTTTAACCTCTTTATGGCTTTGTTTTTCAGTTATACTCATTTGGGGTATTAGTTTTCAGTTTCCAGTTTTAGCATGCTTCCTTTATGAACAAAAGTCAGACTCTTTACCAAGAGTAATTATGTGGATAAAACTTGGGGATTTTGTTGTGGATTTTGTTTGTAAAATAGGTATTGCAAAATATATGTGGAGCCCAGCCGGTGTGGCTCAATGGTTTAGTGTCGACCCATGCACCAAGTGGTCACCGGTTCTATTCCCAGTCAGGGCACATGCCCAAGTTGTGGGCCCAATCCCCAGTGGGGAGTATACAGGAGGTGGCCAGTCATTATTCTCTTTGTGATGTTTCTGTCTCTCCTTCTCCCTTTCTCTCTCTCTAAAATCAATGAAAAAAAAAATTTTTTAAATATATATGAAATAAAAATTTAATAAAGTAATAGAAGCATTCTTTGATGACTAGATATGATATGTGAGTTTTCACTCATAAGTTAATGACATGGAAAAGGTTTTGTTTATTGGTTCATTGACTTTAAAGGAATAAAATCAGCTCTAACCAGTTCGCTCAGTGGTTAGAGCGTCAGCCTGTGGACCAATGAGTTGTGGGTTAGATTCCAGTCAAGGGCACGAACCTTGGTTGCTCTTTGTCCCCGGCTCTGGTCAGGGTGGTGCAGGAGGCAATCAGTCGATGTGTGCCTCTCTCACTTCTATGTTTCTCTCCCTCCCATTCTACCTGAAGATAAATAGAAAAATGTCCTCGGATGAGGATTGGGAAAAAAAAGGAATAGAATCAAGTGTTTATCACTTAAAGTAGAAAAGAATAGCAACAATTCAAGATGCTATACAATGCCTGTTTAATTCCTAGGGAGGAAAAGTATCCTGTGAGATAACTGTCTTCCTTCCCCCTACTCCTGATTTTTTTATTTAGAGGGGTGAAAAGAGTAATAGTGATGCCACCTGTACTTCATGCATTTTATTAAGAATTGGAGACCTAGTACTTATTTTTACTAGCCTTTACAAAAATCTTTCTAAGCCCTTACTTTCCCATCTGTCAGAGTCACAGAATACTTTATGAAGATCAAATGAAAGCAGATATAAAAATATTCTGTAGCCCTGGCCAGTTTGGCTCAGCGGTTAGAGCATCGGCCTGCGGTCCGGAGAGACCTGGGTTCGGTTCCCGCTAAGAGCACGTACTTCGGTTGCAGTTTGTCCCCGGCCCTGGTTGGTCGTGAGGGTGGCAGCCACTCGATGTGTCCCTTCACGTCGATGTTTCTCTCTCTCTCTCCCTTCCTCTCTCTCCCTCCCACTCTATCTGTACAAAAAATGGAAAAATATCCTCGGGTGAGGATAAAAAAAAAAAAAATATTCTGTAACTATGCTGTGCAAATACTAGTTATTTATTATTTATTCTATCATTAAGCATCTGTTGTGTACAGGGCACGTTATTAGACACTGAGAATATAATGAAAAAGACATTGTTGCCCGGCTAAGTGGTTGTGGGCCCAGCCCCCAGTGGGGGGCATGCAGGAAGCGGCCAATGTTCTCTCTCATCAGTGTTTCTATCTCTCTCTCCCTCTACCTTCCTCTCTCTAAAAATCAATAAAGGAAAAAAAATTTTTTTAAAGAAAAAGACATTGCCCCAGCACTTGTAAAAGTTGTGGTCTAGCAGAGGAGATAAACAGTAATTAAAATACAAGAAGAAGAGCCTGGCCGGTGTGGCTCAGTGGATTGACCATGGTCCCTTGGACTGAGAGGTCCCGGTTCAATTCCCTATCAGGGCATATGCATGGGTTTCAGGGAAGGGGGGGGATCCCCAGTGGGGGGCATCCTGGAGACAGCTAATCAATGTTTCTCTCACATCAGTGTTTCTATCTCTAAAAAAAGATATCAATAAAAAGTGGGGGGGGATAAAACACAGAACTTATGCACGTACACATAACCGATGGACATGGACAACAAAGCTGGGGATGGGTGGGTTTGGGGATGGGAGGAGGGTGTCAATGGGGGAAAAAAGAGAAACATCTGTAACAAAAATAAATTAGTAAAACATTTTTTTTAAAAAATAGGAGGAGGAGAAGAGTTATTCCTTTTCGTTTTGCAAAATATTTTCAAAATAGAACCCCATCATCTATAGTTCTGTTGTAGACAAAGAATTATTTTGTTCTCAAGTGTAGGTTTTACATCCATGACAATCTTTGAAACTGTATGGTGGGAATCTTGATACTTGATCATTGATTTTTCTTAAGACTAAACATAAGAAAAATTATATCTTTAGCAACGAGGAATTCCCCAAAGAAGAAACCATCTAACATTATTTAATTTTGAGGGTAGTGGCTGAACTAGTAAATCAAAGATCCTAAATTTATAGAACACCTAATGATCAATCTGACCAGATATCAGTGAGAAGTTTTGATTGATCAGTTGGCTACCCTGTCATGATTTTATCAGTCTGATCTGCAGATAAACTGAAAAAAAATAAATAATTTGTTCATTAGTCTATAATTAATTCTGAGTGGCTAAAAATAGAGTGGAGCAATGGTAAGACAATGCAGAAATAATTTACATTTTATTTTAGATCAGAATAATTTTTATCTTACCAAATGTTTTACTTTGATTAGAAAAATTTAATAATTGCTCACATTTGAGTGGGACTTGGACATTTTCAAAATGTTTAAATGTTCCTTAATTTACTTCACCTCTTTTTGGTATTTTTACTTCTTGGACATAGAATTTTCATAGTTTTCTCTAAGTATAACTATGTACTCAACTCTGTGCCAGGCTGTGCTGTACTCTGGGGATACAAAGAGCATAAACTCTGCCCTTGAGAAAATTCCAGGCTGGCAGAGGTGGCAAACAAGTAACCCAAAAATTACAATCCAGTGTGATAAGTACTGTGTTCACTCACACACACACACACACACACACACGACTATGGGAACAAAGAAATGGTCATCTAACTTTTCTATGCAAACTTATACTGTATTAAGCTGACTGTTACAGATGAGTGAAATAATTAGCAAGGCAAAAAGGAGAGGAAAGATTTTCTAGGTAGAGACAATAGTATGTTTAGTTACCCATGCAAAATTTCTATTTTTATAGGTAAAAAATATTAAATATTGATTATGTCATAAGTTCAAACTAATGTGAAATGTGGCCACAGGTACCAGATGATGAAGGATTGTATATACCTGACATACATATCCAGCCCTATTTTATGTTACAGAAATTAATGAGAAAAATTTGTAGACATGAGTCTTGAAATCAAGTTGATGCAGCAGAGAAAAACTTTCTTGGAAGTTACATATTGGATTGTTCATAACATGGTTTCTCATCAATAGTGTCATTTAAAAAAGCTATAATTAGCAATATTGACACTGACTGATATTTCATAGAAATGAGTTTTCTAAATAACATTTTTAAAGCAAAACTTTTGTTTTCCCTTTTGAACTTTGATTACTATAAACCCATTCTTGTCTCAAATACAATATTCTAAACAATTTAACCCTTTTATTAATGGTTCAGATTTATTATGAGCATCTATTTTTGTTCTGTGCTTTAATATATTGTTGCAGTTCATTATTATTGTGGTGTGAATATTTGACCCAACATACTTGCCTTTAGATTGCTTTTATTTTGATTTTTATGTTTGTCATTAATTACATCAGGAGACCTAATGATTCTAATCTGCTAAATTATTTTACATTAAGCTTTCTGGATAAGACCCTGGGGTGAGGGTGGAAAGTGAAATGCCTAAACTTTTGTGTACACCCATTTGTTATATTTCTTCATTTAATTTTGGGTGCATGGATGAAATCTGCATATGAGGTTAATGTAAGTCCAAATAAGTAAAGGTGTTTGTAAATTAAGATTTTTAATGTTATCAACTTGTTAAATTCATATTTCTAAGTCTTGAGTGTTGATAATTATCACTGATCTCTATGTCTTTAATATTTGGGGGTAACCCAATGAAATTAATTGGACTTTCTTGATTTGGAACTTTTACAGAGAACCTTCCAGATTAATATATCCAAAACAAAAGCTGACGTGCTCATTCTGTAATAAAGAATAGGACAAATCATTGACTTGTCAGATTTAAATGTAAATGTGTATGAATTGTCTAGGTCAAAGACAACTAAGCCATTTAGATATTACATCTACTTTCATTGGTTTCAGTGCCTTGCAATGCATTTTAGGTATCCAATATTCACTGCTTATTGTGGTTTCCCATACGGAGCTTTTCCAAGTTTTTAAAAAACTAGAAACTTGTTTGAGTTTTCAGGATAAAGTTTTCATTTTCAAGTGAATAGAGTAAATGAAAATTTGTCCTGACTCCCTTGATGTTTCTAATTTTTCAGATGTAATAAAAAATACCTTCAACAGGTAACCTTTAATATATAATAAGCAGTTTCAAGGCAAATAGTATGTAAAAACTTTGAAATATGCTATCCAGTTGTATTATCTTAAATTTTTATAAAAGTTGCAGTTTTTATACAAATAGTAAAATATAAGAACTGATTTGTACTGATTAAACATTTAAGCAGCATATTTTGTTTATTCCTTGATATTCTGTTAAAGATGTCCAATTTTCATTATCTTAATCTTGTTTTAAACAGTAAAAAATGTTTAATCTGATGCTGGTAAGGTACATAACTTGTTTCTTCTCCAGAGTGAAGTCACCCTGCTGAGAAATGAAGTGGCACAGCTGAAACAGCTTCTTCTGGCTCATAAAGATTGCCCTGTAACCGCCATGCAGAAGAAGTCTGGCTATCATAGTGAGTAATGTTCCATTACTTACAGCCTTAGGCTACATCACTGAAATACTGCCATCGTGAACCAAGCTTCCATTAAAAAACGGAGACTGAAATTCTAATATTTAATATTAAATATCAGAACTTCTACAAGGTTATCATGGAATAGGGTATACTTCTTAGAATTTAGAGTTTTTGAATTTTCCTTTTTCTAGCTTTTTTTCTAGGGATTGCTATAGATCAACAAAATGGGTTAGTTAATAATTTAAAATATACTGTAAGTACTCTTGATTATTTTGTTTATTTTCCAAGTGTAATACTTTATCTTAGATTGATAGGGTGAAACATTTCTTTTTCAGGTTTTGATCAGTGATGATTTTTTTTTTTTAATTAACTGTCTTCACTTAATATATAATATTCATTTATAGTATCAGATCCTACTATTCTTTCTTAGATGTCAACAGTCTGTTTTTTTTATTGTTGTGAACCTTTATATTGAATCTTTTAATTATTCATAAAAATGCTAAAATAGAGCAGTATTTAAATTATCTGCTTATTACTTTCCTCTTAAAAGTTTTTCCTAAAAACGAGATTCTTTTGTTTTCAGCATTTTAGAGGTTAATTGTATTTTTTCCTTCTTGTAATGCCCTTCTTTTTGATAATATGCACAATGTTGGAACCAGCTGTTACTCTTGAATAAATGGCCAATTTTGTCCATCGTACACAAATTTGTAACAAATAACAGAGCTGGGAATGCATTTGGCAACATTTATAATATATAACCCACAGCTTTCGTTTTTATGATTTAGTGATATTTCAGGATATTTGTAAATGTGAAGATTGTTTCAACCATATGTATCCACTTCATTTTAATTTGCCAGTGTCAGTAATTCAAAAGAAAGAAAAACATTTTGTGTTGGATACAAACAGTTCCTCAGGTGCTCACGATAAAACTTAATGGCCACCATCTTTACTTGTAGTCATTGTAAGCAGTTTCATCAGAATGGGCAATATTTTTTAATTTAAAAAATTCTGTAGGAATAGCAACTCTATTGCCATATATATTTAAAACGTTGATTTTTGTCAGTTTTGAGCAAATAAATTTCAGTCCTTTGATATCTAAGTCATTTTGACAGGATGGTGAAACATTGTGGAGTAAATTGGACCCACACAGAAATATGTTTGGAGTTTGTATTAACAATGATTGCTGCAGGGATGAGGCCATTATAGCTCCCATTTGACTTCCCAGCATAATTCCCTGTAGAAGCTACTGAGTTGAGCATTATGCACACATGGTTTTCTTAATAAGAGAGTTCTCTTGAATTTTGATAGTTCAAAAGGAGATGTATAATTAATTGAGTCTGTGAAATTAGAAAATTAACTCATACTGCATTTAATTCAAAATTGTCTATAATTTTTAAATCTGAGGCAGTTTATTTGGGTAACCCCAACAGTTTTCTCTCTTCTCTTGGCAGTATGTGTTCAGCAAATGTAAGCCAATTTTTCATGTTAAGCACTAATTTATAAAAGTATTTTTAAATGTATAGATGAATGGGCTTATGTACTATACCCTTACATAAACTGACTGAAAATCTAGATGAGTAAGTTTTTAGTGAATATATATTGTACTAGGATGTGAGAATGCAAGACATTTTTGGTTCGGGGAACTATGCTTACCTTTTTTCCTGTCTAGTCATCTAGATAATCAAATTAACTGAAGTATAGTTCTAGCATAAAATTAGTTCTCTTCAGCTCTTGGGAGATAATTGGACTTTGTAGAAATTTTAAAGTAATTCATATTTTCAAACTTGAAATCTTTGGGAAAAAATCTGACTTCTGTGTTGTTTAATACTTAAGGTAAATTTAGAGATTGACTTAGTGAATATTTAAATTTTGTAGAAAATATGGGGAAATTCACAAATACCTAACACTGTTCATCATGTCGCACACATCAATCGCTACTAGTGGTGAGCTGAGAGAGAAAACTAAGGTTTAGTAAAAATTAAAGAATATT
The DNA here is from genome assembly GCF_014108415.1 of Molossus molossus. NCBI lineage: Eukaryota > Metazoa > Chordata > Mammalia > Chiroptera > Molossidae > Molossus > Molossus molossus. The sequence goes on from NW_023425346.1 coordinate 74,369,871, forward strand.
ACAAAATCTTGGGGTAAGGGTGACAGTTAAAGTCACACTGTCACAGAGTTGCAGTTTTAACATCGAAAGTCGTGCATCCTAGGAAACCCTCAGTCATGGGAAAACTGACAGTTGGCCCCTTAACAGTCAAATAGTGCAAAATGTGAAGGAAATTGTGGTACATTCTAAATGTTTGGGTTCCATAAAGAATAAAGCACAAGAGTGATCTTATTGCCATTAATTCATATTCTCTAGATCACTGAGCATAATTAAAATTGTATTATAGTTTCTATAATCATAAGTGGGAAGGAAGGCTTCTTGGGTCCTAAACGTAATTGAGAGCTTAGAAAGGTGGGGCAACAGTAGGTTCACAGTTGTAAGTACACAAAAGTCTATTCTTATTATTGTTTATTATTATTAATGTATTATTTTCCATATGAACTACTGTAAACTTATTTTGTCCCACCCTGTATTTTCAGAACTGAAAATATATATGAACAGAGGTAGAGAACTTCAGAGAGTGAATTGTCAGACAGCTGGTTTCTTTTAACTCACATAGGCCTGAAAATGGCTCTTTGAGTGCCATGCGAGCTCTTGCATCTTTCTCGTGCTTGTGATTGTACTAGTAATTTTTCTTCCCTCACCTTCTAGAAGTGGTCAGAGGTACAGATATATCACATTGTAAAGGTATTTTATATATAAAATTTATAATTACAGGCTTTATAAGTTAGTACCTGTTCTTAGGTTAGCCTACCTAAAAATTTGCTTTACCTAATTCTGAAAGACTGGAAATAACCACTTGTTCCTTAGAATTTACTGTTTAATTTTGAGTCATTGCCTTCACTGTATATTTGTTTTTCTTTATTACACTCATCATAGACCAGTCTCTTTTTTTTTATTTAAAGCTGGTTCATCCCTAGAACTTTTAACCTTGAAAGAAAGGTCAGTTTGCTGTCCTGTTGAAGAATAGTGGTTAAATAAACAAAGAGGGCTTTTGAGTATTCTCTAGTGTTTTTTTGAACACATAACTATTGTGTTAGCTATTAAACTAAATTGTTTATTATAATTTTAAAATAATTACTGATTGTGATTTTTAAAAAATTATATCTTGAGGTCAAATTTTTATCCAGGGATGTGGTTTTACACTCATAACAGATTATAGAGAAAATGGGATTCTTTCTCACTTACATATTTTAAAACCTGCTTTTTCAAAAATGCATGAATTGGGGGCAAATGTGTCACATCACAATTTTTAAGAATTGCTATATTTCAGAAAACCTTCAAAATAAGGAATTTTATTTGAATAAAAGTTGTGCTTTGTGAGATTCCTCCTCCATCTTCTATATTATAAATCATGGGAATAAGTCCTGCTTTATAGGGTCCATAGTCTTATATAATAACTGGCTTTCAGAATGGAGAATTAGCAAGTAGGCCAGTATGCAGTCTCAGATTTGATAGAAAGCCTGCTTATTGTCTTCTAAACACTAACTAAAAATTATTTTAGTGCCAAGTGAATAAAGATGTGAAAGAATATATTCAGTATGATGCTATTTTTAGAATGTTCAATAATAAACAAGCTAAACAATATTGTTTAGGGATACATACCTATTTGGCAAAACTTCAAAGAAAAAACAAGGGAATGGTAAAAGATATAACAGAATGGTGATTATCTTTGATAAATAGAGGAGCTTCCAGGAAGCATCAGTTATTGGCAATGTTCTCTTAAGGTGGGGGCTGGGTTCACAGGTGTTTATGTTATCACTGTGTCTCATGACTTACATATACTATAACTGTTTGTGTGTTGTGCATGTCAAATTTTTTACTAGATGAAATTACTGGATTCTGTTCTGTTAAAATAAGATATGGGAGATTTGTTATTCAAGCCTACAAATTGGTGGATTTATTTTCATAAATATTTAGAATGCACTTTCCTGAATATTTTTTCAATTGTAGTATCTAGAGTTCTATATAGATTTTTATTTGAATCTCAGTTCATGCAACTATAACAGCTGGTGGCATTTAGAGTCTAAATAGTGCTTATTCTCATGTGTGCATCATTAGAATCAGGTGTTCCAATCACCCAGCGCTGCAGTAGATGGAAAGTCAGCCAGAATAAATGTAGTTCTGGAGACTGCAGAGGGAATAATTTGAAGATATAATTTGTATGTAAGAATTTATTCTGTTTATGCATGTGGCAATACATTTTTTTTTTTTATCTTATAATAAGAATGGGATGTAGGCAAACAGATTGGTTTTGTTAAGTGTGTTGTTTGATAAGTGTTTGGTTATAGCTATAGGGGTCTATTTAGCAGATATTTCTTCAGCTTTCTTCTCTGAGGCACTGGGCACCCAGATGTTTCCATGTGTGTGGCTGTGCCTTTGTTTGACCTGCTGTAGGTAAAATTTCCACCGCATGACTTATAGCCACCTTTCAGTTACTCAACTCCCATCACACTGACTTATCTAAATAACTGATTTTGTAAAATACCTCGTAACTTTGTACTCTGTATATTGACTCAGCCTACTGATACATTTTTACAGTATTTTAAGAAACTGAGCAATTTTTCTTTTTTCCCCACTCAGCTGCTGATAAAGATGATAGTTCAGAAGACCTGTCAGTGCCGAGTAGTCCACATACTGAAGCTATACAGCATAGTTCTGTCAGCACATCCAATGGAGTCAGTTCAACCTCCAAGGCAGAAGCTGTAGCCACTTCAGTCCTCACCCAGATGGCGGACCAGAGTACAGAGCCTGCACTTTCACAGATCGTTATGGCTCCTTCCTCCCAGTCACAGCCCTCAGGAAGTTGATTAGAAACCTGCAGTGCAGCAGTTTTAGATACTTAGTGACTTCAAAGGGAAATCAAGGAAAGACCAGTTTCCATTTATGCGAAATCTGTGGTTGTAAATTTTTTTTTTTTACTTGAAATTAAATTTGGCTCTAAAGTTGGTATAGCAGCAGTTGATGATCAGACTGAACAACAGGTTTTAGTCTCTGGAAAAAGACCGATTTTACTTTTTTTATAAATATTGTTAGATTTATTAATTTTTTCTGTGCTCAATGTATAAATTGTATTATAATTCATCGTGGTTTATTTCATTTTTAATTTGGTGGTGTTTAATAAATGGGGGTGTTACTGAATCTCTCTTCCCACTTCCATTTCTTTTGACCACCTCTTATTCCCTCAACTGTGATGGTAATATTGTTATATCATTTATACCAAAGTTCTGCTTAAATCCCTATTGACTTTGTAATGTTAACGAAGTCATAAAGCACTAGCAAGAGAAAGAAATTTGCTTTTAACCTTTTTGCCTTTTATTTTGCACATTATGCAAAAGGAAGAACATTAGAGAACACTTTTTAAGTGACTGAAAATATGGTAAAAGACATACAGTGCTTTTATGCACACTCTTAATCTTAAATTAAATCAAGATCATTAATAGTGCATTTTTTTAAAGATTTTAAGTAGACATAAATTTTGAAGTCCTTTTTCATTTCAAAATGACTATTTTTCAAGTCTTAAATTCAGTATTTTAAATCCTGTGTTTTGAGGTTAATAAAATATGAAATTATATAACATACAATACAGGGTTATCAGGTATCTAATAATTTTTTGAAATTAAGTTTTTGGGGTTTTTTTGTTTGTTTGTTTGTTTTGCAGATTTCAGGTTACAAACTGAGAAGTTTATGCATAATCAAGTATGGTATGGTTGCCAGAAAAGCCTAAAAATTACTACTTAGAAAATTTAAGACTGTTTACCCCCATTGTCTTGTACTTGCAAGCTAACTTGTACTTATTCTTGTGAAAGCACTGTCATCTTTTAGTAGCAAATTTTGATAATGTTTCTTGTGGGAAAAAAATCAGTATCTATCTTTAGAACAATGTAATTATAATGTGGGAAGCAAGAGTGAGTGAGAGAGAGTACATGTATGTATGTACGTACGTATGTGTGTGTCTTTCAATAGTTTATGCCAGCAATCTTTGCTTGAATGTTTAACGATGCCTTCAGTGTGATGCTGGCCGATAGGTGATTGCAATTTAAAACGTCATTACTGTGCAGGCTTGGATAACTAACATTCCATAATGTAGTTTGTTTCTGATGAGATGATTGTAGGTACACTTTTCTCATTATCCAATCATCCGTGGGATACTGAGTTTTCTAATGTGCCATTATTCTATTTTTATTCTGCAATTACGTTCAGAATACAGTACAATATTTTAAAATAGACTAAATTGTTTAAAACTTTAAAAGTAGTAGATGTGTGTAAGAAAACTTTGTAAAATAGTTATGAGTCCTACCCAGTAGCAACTTCTGGCATTCAAGCAGGATTCCATTATGTAAATATCTGTAATGCATTTATAATAAGTTGTGTAGTTTGTTCTGCATCCATACTACACTATTTGTTCAAGTCTCAGCGCCATCTCCTAATGAGACTGACATTTAAAAACCTATATGGAAAATCCTTGATAATTCAAGGAAATATCCCACCTGCTTAAGTTCCAGACTGGGAAACATTCAAATTATACAAATGACATTTCAGGACTTAAGTTATGAATATAATAGGAATTTTATTGTTTGGCTTATTAAAACTGAGAACATTTTTAGTTGATAATTCTACTTCTAAATTTTTTTATTTTTAACTGATTTTATAATTTTAAAGTAATAAATTTTTAGTCATGATTTTGTCATAGTTATGCTAAGGAGTTGATCTCAAAGGCACAAAATAAATTCTTCAAGAAGGCTATTTTTTATTGTAGTTTGGATGGGTTAGGAAAAGCCTCAATTTTTCTCTCTCCTAAGTCCTTCAGTACATTTTTCTTTCATTTTATTATTTATGCAAGGTAAAGTTATTTGATAACAGGAATTCTTGCAACTGTAAAATAAAGCTACGTAGATGTAAGAAGTCATGTAAACGGTTAATGAGCTTACAAACATTAGCAAAACTCATTGTAAATCAGTCTGTACTCAGCAAATAAAAATCATTATTAGTTGTATAAACACAAATTTCATTTTGACTTTCAGGATGTCACACTACTTCTATACCTAGCATTTTGAGTCCTTATATTTGCAATGTTACACAAACTGTACTATTTTCTTTTATGTGCAGTTTGCATGAGTAAACCATCAGAGAATAAATTCTATCTTTAAATTATGTTCATAATTTGCTTGTTCTTACCTATCTTTCATAAAGTAACATCACCTGATGATGATTTTTTTTTCCTTCAGGGCATTTATCACCTGAGAAGAACCTGATACTCTATTTCTGTGATAAAATGTATTTATTCTCAAAGACCTTTTGACTGCAGGTGCTCAGCCTTATTCCTCTTTCTCAGCATTCAGTTTAAGCCCCATTCATGTGCAGTGAGCCTTTTATCCCTATCCTGAAACATTCCAACTTCAGCCACACACAGATCTACCAGCCCTTGGCGTCGCTTGGTGCCTGCCTAACGACATCTAAGATATGACATATCCCACCCTACCCTCAAATGGAATCCTCCCACAGTCATAAGTCACCTGACGACAACTCCATTCTTCCAGTTGCTTAAGCCAGAGCAACCTTGTCATTTTCAGTTCCTCTGTTCACAGCCCACATCCATCCCATCGGGGAACACTGCTTTACCTTTGAAATAAACCAGAATTCAACCACATCTCACCATTGACACTGCTATCACCCTGATCTGTGCTGTCATTTCTCACCCTGGTTACTGTGTGTGCCCCATAACCCTCCTTGCTTTTGCCTCACTACGTCCCATCAGTGCAGCAGCTGAAATGATGCTTTCAAACATTAAGGCAAGTTCAGCTCTACATCCCACAGTGGCTACTCCACACTCAGAGCTGGATTCCTCACGATGGCCTACAAGGCCCAGATGTTCTGTTCCTGCAGCCCCATCGCCTTAACAGCTACAGCCTTGTCTCCCACCACATCATTTTTTGTTTTTATTTTTTTATCCTTACCTAGGATATGTTTTTGTTGATTTTAGAGATAGGAACGGGGAGAGAGAGAGAGAGAGAAACATTGATCGGTTGCCTCCCATACCCCCTCCCCCCCCGCAAGCTGGGGATTAAACCCACAACCTAGGTATGTGCCCTGACCGGGAATTGAACCAGCAACCTTGTGCATGGGATGACACTCGAACCAGCTGAGCCACCCTGCCAGGGCTCCTACCATATTGTTTTATTCAGTGAGTGAGTGCTGCGAGGTGTCAGTCATTGTTCCAGGCTCTTGGAATACACCAATTGCATGGATACAAAAATCCCTACTACACCTTTGTGAAGCTTACATTCTACATGGCAGGGGAGGGGGTGTATGTTGGAAGACAATGAACACAATAAGTACATTGTATATTATTAGAAGTAAATGCTGAGTGAAGAAAAAGGCTAGTTTTGCTGGAGAGCATGTAGGGTGATGTTTCAGTCTTATCTCTGAATAAATCTGAAGAGATACAAAGAATCATGGCTATTTTTTATTTCAAGGTACACATGCTAGCCCTGGCCAGTTTGGCTCAGCGGTTAGAGCATCGGCCTGCGGACCAGAGAGTCCTGGGTTCAGTTCCCGCTAAGGGCATGTACCTCTGTTGCAGTTTATCCCCGACCAGTCGTGTGGGTAGCGACCACTCTATGTGTCTCTCTCACATCGATGTTTCTCTCTCTTCATTCTTCTCTCCCTCCTGCTCTATCTGAAGATAAATGCAAAAATGTCCTCAGGTGAGGGTTAAAAAAAAAAGGAAGATAACACATGCTAACAAATGTGCTTAACCTAGATTATGTGATATTAAATAAAAGATTTCATGAAGACACCTGATGCATTTCTGTAACAGTGTGACAACTAACATAAAAGAGCAACGTCATTTATTTTAGACAGGAAAGATTATCTCTGTTCTGTTAAATATCGTTTTGATAATTCTACATCTGAGACTATAGAATTTATTTGTGAGACTATTATACAAGAAACATTTACTCCTAGGCTTTCATCTTACATAAATATACACATGCATAGACATACATACACAGACACACACACACACCCCTAGAGAACAATGACTTATCAAAGCAATTCTAAAATTTAGAACAAAATTTAATCTGATATTTGGAAATTACCTTGGCCACAGGACAATAGTTTTGAAGCTACTAGAATTATATCATTTATTTTTGTCTGATGTAGTTGAGAAAAATAATTTTTAAAAACATTTTAATAAATACAAATAACTTTTTTGTGATTCCCTCCCATGGATTGAAAAAACAAGTGCAGGTCTTTCCAGACGATCTTTATAGATTTGAGATTGGGTGTTCACTGAAGCAAATATTAAGATACTAGAGAACTAGCATCCTATGTGGAAAAACAACTCATAAGATGTAAAAGACCTTTCTGAAAACAAATCATGAGTTGCCAATTACATACATTGCCATAGGAAATGTGTGATCAGTGAAAATGTTTCCAGAAAGGAAAGAATTTATCAGTTCTGAAATAATAAAGGCTATGTGACATTGGAACCTACATAAAAGGGGAGATGTGTGTCGTTTTATTGCAGCAGTCCAAATCAAACATTAATTGTAAAATAAATTACCAAATATGTTGCAATACTCAAACTGGAAGGGTTTTGTTACTCAAAAGTGAGCCAATGAGTTCCATATAGTTACATGCAAATTTTTCTAATGGCTTTCTGAGAAGAAGACGCCATTAGTACACCTATCTTGATCATAATGCCTTCCCTTGCCTCTTTTGCATTAGATTTTACATTTACGACCTCATTTCTTGAGCTAGAATTTTTTTTTAACGGAACAGTTGCCATGGTTTTAAAATGCATTAGAGCCACACCGGCCAGGCTCTGATACACATTTTAAAAACTCTTCTACCATTCCCTAATGAAATTCTTCCTTTTTTTTTTTTTTTTTTTTTTTAAAGTTATTTATTTATTTTTGCTTTTTTTTTAAATCCTCATCCGAGGACATTTTTCCATTTTTTGTACAGAGTGGGAGGGAGAGAGAGGAAGAGAGAGGGAAACATCGATGTGAAAGGGACACATCGAGTGGCTGCCACCCGCACGACCAACCAGGGCCGGGGACAAACTGCAACCGAGGTACATGCCCTTAGCGGGAACCGAACCCGGGTCTCTCCAGACCGCAGGCGGACGCTCCAACCGCTGAGCCAAACCAGCCAGGGCAAATTCTTCCTTTTTTATTAGTTATCCCTAATCATTCTCATTCCTTCTTTGCATATTCCTATTTTTTTATTTTATTTACTTTCTCCTCTGCCACATTCCCAGCACCTCAGCCTTTTTCTTCATGGATTCAGCCCCATGGTAGAGTTTGTTGAATCCCATCCTTATTCTCGTCGTCCTTTTGTTTATTTGAATACTTCAATTGCTCATATAAAAATGTCTTACTGTGTAACAGTGGCTGAGAATGCAAGTGTGAATAAGGGTGGTCCTTGTGTTCTAGGAGCACGTCAGTTACTTGAGGACACAGATTCATAAGTAGATATATTTCCTAGCACACCTAATGATGATAGAGAAGCATCAGCAGAGAGGAAAGTGCACAGACCCCACCCCCAAAGTCAGACCCAATTTTGAATTCCACATTAATAACAGTACAACGGGGAAATGTCTCACTTTCTTTGAGCTTTGTTTTTCTCCCCTGTGAAATAGGGATAATAATTTCTTCACAACAGGATTGTTGTGCAATTCAATCAGATAATGTGCATGTAACGCCTAGCAGGTAGTAGTCCCCAGAGCTTGTCTAGAGTACATTTGTTGCTGCTGTCACACTAATCCAGTGAATAAAGGAGTTTCACAGAGGAAGTGACTTTGAACATTCAAAACAAAACAAAAATGCTTTATGTCAGTTATTTGGGAAAGTATTTTTTTATTCTAAATTTTATTTTTAACTACGTTATGTCAATTATGTCCAATAAGGATTGGTTTACTTTATTAATATGTTTTCATTTATTTTCTAAATGATTTTTTATTGATTTTTTAGAGAGGAAAGGAGAGAAAGTTAGAAACATCGCTGTGAGAGAGATACATCAATCAGCTGCCTCCTGCACGCCCCCTACTGGGGATCGAGCTCGAAACCCAGGCAGGTGCCCTGACTGGGATCAAACTGGGACCTCTCAGTCCATGGGACTGGACTCAACCCACTGAGCCACACTGGCCGAGCTGGCTTACTTCATTAATTCTACAGTAGGTTCTGCTTTTTGTGAAAGGCAAAAGAAAATGTTTCCCCAAAAGAGCACCTTTTAAATTTATTTTTGTTTCAATACTTTTAAAGCATGTAAATTAAGAAGATATGCCTTTTTTTCCATAGCCTGACACAAAAATTAGGCAAAAATTATTTAATGGGGTTTATTTAGAAGGATTTAAGATGATAGAGTTGTCTGTGTTTCTTATTACCTGGGAACAATTACATATGTGAGCTCTATGAGGAATAGAGGAAACCTGTCATCATTATTCAATAATAAAACCTTTTACATTATTCATTAATACTGCTGGGAGGACTGTAAATTGGTGCAACCACTATGGAAAATAGTATGGAGGTTCCTCAAATAGTTAGAAATAGAACTACCATACAACCCAGCAATTCCACTCTGGGCATTTATCCAAAGAAAACAAAACACTAATGCAGCAAGTTATATGTGCCCCTATGTTTATTGCAGCATTATTTACAATAGCCAAAGTAGTGTAACAACCTAGGTGTCTATCTTTAGGCAAATGGGTAAAGAAGTGGCATATATACACAATTGAATATTACCTAGCAATAAAAAAGAATGAAATCTTGCTATTTGCAACAACATGAATCTGTAGATTGCTTTGGGTCATATATATAAACACTATTAATTCTTCCAGTTCATGAACACAAAATACCTTTCCATTATTTGTGCCTTCTTCAATTTCTTTCTTCACTGTCTTAGAGTCTTCATAGCAAAGGTCTTTCACCTCCATGGTTAAGTTTATTCCTAGTTATTTTATTCTCTTGGATATAACTATAAGTGGAATTGTTTTCTTAATTTCTCTTTCTGATAACTTGTTATTGGCATATAGAAATGCAACATATTTTTGTAGTTGACCCTTGAACAGCACAAGTTTGACTTGCACAGATCCACTTATATATGGATTTTTTTTCCTAATAAATATACAGCTGGCCTTCCATATCCGCAGGTTAAGAACCTGCAGATTCAGCCCTGGCCAGTTTGGCTCAGCGGTTAGAGCGTCGGCCTGCGGTCCAGAGAGACCTGGGTTTGGTTCCTGCTAAGGGCACGTACCTCGGTTGCAGTTCGTCCCTGGCCCTAGTTGGGCCCTTCGGGAGGCAACTACTCGGTATGTTCCTTTCATTTCACATCAATGTTTCTCTGTCGCGCTCTCTTTCTCTCTCTCCTTCCCACTCTATCTGAACAAAAAATGGAAAAATGTCCTCAGGTGAGAATAATGCAGATCAAATGCAGATCAAAGACAATATTTTCTATGGTTGGGAACCTACAGACATGGAGGGCTGACTATGCATTGCTCTATGCCATATTATATAAGGAACTTGGACATAAATAAATTTTGGTACCCCTTGGGTGTCCTGAAACCAATCCCCTGCAGGTACCAAGGGATGACTGTATATTGATTTTGTTTCCTGCAACTTTACTGAATTCATTTATTAGTTCTAACCTTTTTTTTTTTTTTTTTTTGTGAAGTCTTTAGGGTTTTCTATATATAATATGTCATCTGCAAATAATGACAGTTTTAAATCTTTCTGATTTGGATACTTTTTCTTTCTTTTTCTTGCATAATTGCTCTACTAGGACTACCAATCCTATGTTGAATAAAAGTGGCAAGAGTAGACATTCTTGCTTTATTCCTGATCTTAATTCCTCAGTTTTAAACAATGGAACTGACCAGCTGGGCTACAGTTTTTTTTTAGATTTGACACCAAAGGCAAAAATAAACAAGTGGGACTATATCAGACTACAAAAGCTTCTGTACAGCAAAGAAAACCATCAAAATGAAAAGGCAACTTATTGACTGGGAGAAAATATTTGCAAAATAAATATTTGATAAGGGGTTAATATCCAAAATATATAAAGAACTCATATAACTCAAAAAGAAAAAAAAAACAATTTGATTAAAAAATGAGCAGAGGAACTAAATAGACATTTTTCCAAAGAAGACATACAGATGCCAATAGGTCCATGAAATTGTGCTCAACATCATGAATCCTCAGGGAAATCCAAACCAAAACAACAATGAGATATCATCTCACACCTTTTAGGCTGGTTATTATTAAAAAGACAAGGAATAACAAATGTTGATGAGGCCCGGCCAATGAGGCTCAGCAGTTGAATATTGACCCATATACCAAGAGGTCGCCGGTTCGATTCCTGGTCAGGACACATGCCCAGGTTGTGGGCCAAATCCCCAGTGGGAGCATGCAGGAGGTGGCCAATCGATGATCTCTCTTACTGATGTTTCTATCTCTCTCTCCCTCTCCCTTCTTCTCTCTCTCCCTCTCCCTTCTTCTCTCTCTAAAGTCAATAAAGAAAAAAATTTAAGCCCTGGCCGGTTTGGCTCAGCGGTTAGAGCGTCAGCCTGCGGTCCTGAGAGACCCGGGTTCGGTTCCCGCTAAGGGCACGCACCTCGGTTGCGGTTTGTCCCCGGCCCTGGTCGGTTGTGCGGGTGGCAGCCACTCGATGTGTTCCTTTCACGTCGATGTTTCTCTCTCTCTCTCTCTCTGTTCCTCTCTCTCCCTCCCACTCTGTCTGAAAAAAAAATGGAAAAGTGTCCTCAGGTGAGGATAAAAAAAAAAAAAAAAAAGAAAAAAATTTAAAAACAAAAAACCAAATATTGGCAAGGATGTGGAGAGAAGGGCACCCTGCTGCACTGCTGGTGGGAATGTAAATTGGTGCAGCCACTCTGGAAAACAGTATGGAGGTGTTGGGAAAAGTTTCCGAAGCTGAGAGACCAGAGGAAAAGGCTGTCTGTCGACTCTATCATACATTAGGAGTTTATTAAGGGAACTAACATGACGTTTGTCCATGTGGCTAGGACATGTCATGGATATCCTCTGCACTGCACAGCAGGTACTAAGGGGTTAACTAGGACTGAGCAGGATGATAGGGAAACATCTATCATGCTTGCCCACCTATCATGCTTGCCCAGGGCGGGGCAATGGCCTGTTCCATAACAACCTGCTTTTTAAAATACCATGATCAAACCCCAGTCCCTGTAGATGACTTTCCTTGAGGCTATCTGTAATTTTTAAAATATGCAAATTTCGACACCAAAAGCCGATTTAGTTGACTAGTGTTTGAAACAAGCGGCCAGTTATGTTATACCTTCAAATGCCATTTCTGACTAGTTTTTCTCATAATCAGTATGCTTCTCAGGTCTGTTCCTTCATTTGAGTGAAATGTAGATACTCCTTTGGACAGAGAAAAGATATCGATCCAGCCCTACAACATACTCCCTCAAGACAAACCAAAATAAACCCAATGTAAGCAAAGCTCATCTAAATATGTCATAGAACTTCTAAAACTTAGAATAAATATTGTATCTTCCTAAATGAAAAGTCTATTAGAAAAATTATATTTAGAAGGAAAGCCAGTCAGGAATTTAAAAAAAAAAATTTTAAGATCTTAAGATCAGATCTAACTATAAATTATATTACATTGATGTTCTAGTTGATAAATACCAAGCAGAAACTACTAAGAAAGCCACTACAAAAACATTGCATGGGAACCTAATAAATATTATGCAAGCATTAAAATCATGATTTGTGTTCTAATTACAACTATGTAGAAAGATGCATAGGATGAGATGTAATAAATATATTTTAAAAGAAAAATAAATGAAACTAATGCTTCTGTTTTCCCGATGATTCAGTTCATCTTTAGGGCTTGGCAGGAAATTTCAGACTTCTCTTTGGAAGGTTGCGGTTGTTTGAGGGAGCTAACGTGGAATGCAAACCCACCTCCTCCAAATACATAAAAATGCTATATATAATATGTGAGCCCTGGCCGGTTTGGCTCAGCGGTTGGAGCGTCGGCCTGTGGTACAGAGAGACCTGGGTTCGGTTCCCGCTAAGGGCATGTACCTCTGTTGCAGTTTGTCCCCAGCCCTGGTTGGTCGTGCGGGTGGCAGCCACTCGATGTGTCCCTTCACGTCGATGTTTCTCTCTCTCTCTCTCTTCCTCTCTCTCCCTCCCACTCTATCTGAACAAAAAATGGAAAAATGTCCTCGGGTGAGGATAAAAAAAAATATATATGTGAGATATGTTAATACATGGCTGAGCTATAAAGCAAGAAGAGTACCATAAATAAAGAGGATGCCCAGAGCAGAGATTTGAAGTCAGATGTCCTGTGGAGCTCACCTGACCTTTCATAGCCGACTTTTATTACACCTCACAGCCGGACAAGGAGCCGAGTCAAGGCTACAAGTGAGAGGCAGCTACCGGGCTCTCCTTTTAAAACCAGAGCCAGTAAAACACTCACGGACAGAGGAACTGACTGTCTTTCCAGCAATATCTCTGCTCTGTGGAATGTGGTCATCTCTGCAACAGTCCACCCTTTGACCATCAAAAATTGAGTACACTCTTCTTCCCACACTGAACATACTCTCACCATGCAAAGGTGGGGGGGACTAAAATCTCATCAAGTTCCTGCCTCCAGTTCACAGTCCAGGGCTGATGGAAGAGACAGGACAGACTCGCTATCAGATCTGGATGTGGCTCTGTGTGACCAGGCACCACGTGAACTGATGGACTTGTTACTCTCTCTTGGACCCACTGCAAATCAAAACAAGGTAACCACCATAGAAACTTCCCTTCAGAAAAAGGACTGGTGGAGGTCTGCAGCAATCCTGAAATCTGACGGCACAGACAATGTGAGGGCTCTTGAGTGATTTCCTGGATTACACCTTGTTCTGCTTGTTGTTGGAATTCCTCTATCCGTTGTGGCCCCTGGATTGCCCTTCTGGAGGTTCTTCCATGTCCATTTTACACTTTGGGCACATCTATGATGGGTATTGGAGATTATGCTCTCTTTGGAAGACTCAAGATTTCACAGCCTATTTCCTGCTTATACACGTTTGGGGTCAGGGATTGTTTCAATCTGTTCAAGACTTTAGTCTAGGTTCATGGATTCTTTTGCAACATAACTTTCTCAAAATCCCAATTGGCTTATGATCTATTTGCTTCAGGTCAGTTTCATGAGCCACTAGGCACACCCAACATTCATTCCTGGACCTATCTTTGCAAACAGCAAGTCTGGTGTACTAGGTCAGTGTCTCACTCCCAGGCATCTGGTTCTCTCGTCAACAGCAGCTTGAAGCCATCAGACTTAAGTGAGAAGATTCAATTCTTTGCTGCTAGGTTCAGTCTTGATTGGCGTTTGACATTCAAACCTGTTCTTAATGTCTTAGTCTTTAGACCTGAGGAACAAATGGCTTCTTCAATTCTGCCACTGTAGCCCCTCACACCTGGACAGGAGGGACCGCTCCCCTAAGCCCCATACTTTAAAGAGTCCCTCTATGACTTGAGATCTGATGTTCGGCCTTGGCTGAGCGCAGCCCGTAACCTGAAACAACTACTCTCATAACGTACACCATTCAGGCCCCAGGGAAGCACTTTCCTGCATCGCTTGCATGTGTCATCAAAACAGAAGGAACTGCATGGAACTGTCATGAAGTTCTGTGGGCTACTTCACCTTTGATGTCGGAGACGGACACTAGTTGGTACAGGGAAGATTTGAGTAGTGGGAGTGCTTAGGTAAAAAAAAAGGCTAACGTCAAATTTTTTCTCTCAACACAGATGTAATAGATTCTTGCAAAATACAATATCATTTCCCAGTAATGTCAAACTCCCATTTTCTTTTCCTGTTTCAATCTGTAGCATTGTCAAAAGATGTTCATAGTGCTTGAGAAACATTTTGCAATATCAATAATTTTTATTGCTCTTAAATTTGTAAATTTGAAGTCTAGATGCATGCATGCAGTGACACCAATTCCCTTTATATTGGCAACTAGATGGACATTAAATTAAAATTGCAATGAAAATGGCAGTAAGTTTGATATTCATTGATTGTAATTTTATTTTACCTTTTCATAGATAATTTTATTGTTATGGAAGAATATAATGTTTATTTAGAACAAAATTACTTTAATTTTGCATTTATATAATTTTTCATTTTGATGAAATTATAATTTTGTATAGTTTTTTTTATTGGTCAGTTGTTAAACACTTTATTTTATTTTTTAATTAATTTATTTTTATTTATTAGTTTTTGTTGCAGATGTTTCTCATTTTTCCCCCATTGACACCCTCCTCCCCTTCCCCCCTCACCCCCAGCTTTGTTGTCCAGGTTCATTAGTCATGCATACATGCATGTAAGTTCTGTTGTTTATCTCTTCCCCCCAATTTTGTATAGTTTTAATAGTTAAGTTTGCATTTAACCCTTTATATCACGACTGTCAGAGAACAGAAATTATATGAAAAATCTTATATCAACATAGTGATTTTATTGAAATGAGAGGAAGAATAAATACATCAAACATCAGATTTTGTCTTAATTTTTTTATTCCTGTAAATATTGCTGATCCATCAAAGAACACCTAAAATATGGGCAATAATTATTAAATTCAGTCATCTTATTTTGTTGACTCTCAATCATAAAAAATAACTTCATATGATTTTTAATGTTTTTATGGAAATATTCATCAAGGCAAGTGGGTATATTTTATTTAATGGTTTGTTGATTAGTTTTTAACTTTCAAGTATCTAGACAACTGGTACGTATATACATACACACATATACAGGGTGGGGCAAAAGTAGGTTTACAGTTGTTCGTATGGAAAATAATGCAATAATTAATAAATAATAATACAAGAATAAACTGTGTTTCACGTATTCACAATTATAAACCTACTTTTGCCCCACCTTGTATAGTCTCTCTCTCTCTCCCTGTGTGTGTGTGTGTGTGTGTGTGTATACATGCTTTTGTACCCTGATCCCAGACTGCTAAAATGTTATAAGCAGGCCTGTCCACAAGGCCTCAATTTTATGATGCTCTTTATTACCTTTCATTTGTGTGAAAACTGGCCAATTCTTATTTTACACATTGCTTATTAGTGTGCCAAAGTAGGGGGAAAACAGAACTCTTGAGGGTGTCAAACCAGCAATTCCAGAGATCACAAATACCATTTCTACTCACAACCAGGAACTAGTCACACAGCTTGACCCAGGCACAAGGGGCCGGGAGTGAAGACCGGGAAAGGTTTGGTCAGCACAGTTGGTGTATCACCCTCCTGTTTCACAGCTGACAAAGAAGAAATGCGGTTTGCAGAGCTACAACCCCAGCATCAAAACCAGAGTTTAGGAGGCAGGAATGCACCTGAGGGGAGGACGGCTCAGTAACTAGCACAGCTGCTTCCCCAGACTCCCCTAGCCCTGCACAGGCAGGTGGTGAAGTCCCAGCTCACGAATGAATGGAAATCACACGTGCAAGCCCTGGGTCATCCCTCCCCTCTCTCTTTCCTTGGCCTGTGATGTCCACGTGGAAGTGAGCCACGAGGCCGTGCAGATGGGGTTAACACTTTACAGATGGCCCAGCAATAAGATTAAACAGGCCTGGGTCCCTGAAATCACTGAGGCACATGATGAAGAAACAGGCTTAAATAGGCTTGTTGAAACTTGCAGAGATTTTTTGGGGGGGAGAAGGGGGCATTAATAGAGTGGAAATCATGAAATTGAGGGAAACAACAATAGAACATAAACACATAGTTGGTGACAAAGCAATCAACTCCTAACTATATCCTCTCTACAAGAGATAATGCATACAACAAAAAGAAAGGCGAAAATAAAGAGATGAGAAAAGATAGGCTGGGCAATGCAGACGAATAAAATTAGAGGTCCAGCAATGTGGATACTGGGCAAACTAGCATTCAGTCTACAGTACTGAATGAGACAAAAATACATTAGGATGGAAAAAACTATCAAAAATATAAATAAACCCTCTCATTCTGAGCAACACATTGCTGAGACATGTTGTAAGAGAGCAAAACGTGTTTAATTCCTGAAAAGAAATTGCAAAGAAATTGGACGTAGCTTGTTTTACCACCCAATTTCAACTCAGTTTGATGTTCCAAACTACTCTTATATTAGACAGACGAGCCAGAATTTGAGAAATGTCTTTATAATTATAGGGCCATTATCCCTCTGAGTCTATGAGGTCTGTGCGAGGAGAATGGGTTTTCCCACGAAGGGGTCTATATTCCCACTGTCGGGCTTTGGGCTGGAGGGAGAAGTGTCCCAGGAAATGGGAGGCTGGGATTCTGTGCCTGGAGATGCTGGGGGTGAGCTGCTCCTAGCACAGTGGCTGACAGTGCAGAATGGGCCGGTGCAGAAGGCGGTGTTGTTGCCATTGTGTTGTTGCTTCGTGCTTTTTAAATTTCCTGTAGGTTTCTTTTTCCATGATCCCTGAACCATCAGAAGTCTAATTAACTCTTTTTAATGTCCCCACCTGGCCTCAGCTTTGACTGTAGGTGACTGGAGCAAAGTGGGTGCAAGGAGAGTCCAGCACCAGCAGGCCGAGGTGGCCGGTGACCATCAGAGCGTCATGTGGCCTCCTTGCTCCCACACCTCCGCAGGTCCTCACTGGGCTCCTTAACCAGGTGCAGCTGCCATTGGCAGTGGCTGGGCCCGCATGCCTGAGTCTCTGTCACCACCCTGGCCAAAGAGGCCCTGGGCCCAGCACCTCCCCACCAGCCCACCTCCGGCTCCAGGAGGAAGGGCCCAGGCAAGGTGTCCACAGCCCCGGGGCAGGGCTCCTTCGATAGCCAGATTTTGTTCTTTGCTCATTTGGGGGTGGGGGTATTTAATTATTGATTTAGAGGAGCTCTTTAAACTGTGTCAAAGTGTCTCTTGGGTGCACAGGAGGGAAAGGCCCCAGTCCACCAGCACGTGGGCTCCAAGCTGCGCCCTCCTCCGGCGTCTGCTGTGGGACCGCAGGGGTATGATGGTCCGTGGGGTTAGGCAAGGAGCCGGCACAAATACGGAGAGCACTGGGAGGCTTCCGAACCCCCCTGGGCCTGTTTCCTCAAGGCCGCAGGAGGAGATGCTCTTGTCCCAGGGCATTCCGGAGGAAGGGGCTGGGGAAAGCAGGCCGCGGCCGGTCGTGGGCGCCCCAACGGGGAAACGCTGGGAGCTGGGGAGGTGGGAGTTGCAGGACATGAGACACAGGTAATAGGGGTTCATTCGGGAGGGAAACCGGTTCTGGGAGGCAGGCATGATGGCCGAAGTCTGAGTGGAGTGCGAGGGGGCCCCTGCCACGTCACGCCCACCCTTCAGCCAAGTCACAGAGCCGCACAAAGGGTGCCGGTGCTCGGAGGCCTGACCCTCCGCGGACCCGGGAGCTCTGGGCGCGGGTGGGGGCCTTGGAATTCACACAGACCCCGATCCGGGCGCAGACCAAGTGCCATCAAGATTCCTGGAAAAGCACAGAGGCCCCAAGTAATGAAGAGTCTAAGGATGTTTCCTGTGGTGACTCCCACCCTTCCCGCAATTAGCCTCACTGCTGTTCACAGGGACCCCGCAGGAGAAGGGTGCTGCCCGTAGATCGCCGGGTAATGTGGGAGACGAGTCACGGGCCTGGATAGAAGGGTGGCCAGGCCACGGGGGTCCCCCACGCTTTGTTACTGGGGCAGGAGAGGGAGCGGCTAGTGACACTGGAAGGGAAGGAGGGCTGCGACCAGAGGGCTGCCTGACAGATCCCAGGCGTCGTCCTTGAGAGCTGCAGCCAGCCCGCAGGGCCCGCAGGAAAGAGAGAGGCTGGCCCCAGGTCAGGGAGCTGGTGAGTAGCAGAATGAGGGTTCAGATCCAGGTTGAACATAGAGGAAAAGGAAGGCTTTGAGTTGATACATGAAAGCCTATTTTTACCATTTCTTTTTTTTTATCCTCACCTGAGGACCTTTTTCCATTTTTTGTTCAGATAGAGTGGGAGGGAGAGAGAGGAAGAGAGAGAGAGAAACATCGACGTGAAAGGGACACATCGAGTGGCTGCCACCCGCACGACCAACCAGGGCCGGGGACAAACTGCAACCGCAGGCAGACGCTCTAACCGCTGAGCCAAACCGGCCAGGGCTGTTCCCAGGTCCTTTGAAGAGGAGAAAAGAAAGACCTACACATTTCCACTTCATTTAAAGACAAATGGAACAATGTGTATACACTTGAGAAAAGCAAATGTATCATTTTACCATAGTTGGTCTAGAAAATTAGAGTTAGTTGGAAAGTAAATATTCAGATTGAAATGCAGCTGGTAACATGTTTACTTTTCAGTACATTTCCTTGTGAAATAGTCAAAAGAAAATTTTACTTTCTAATTCATTGTACAAAACACCACCTAGTGGTAACATTTTTAAAAGTGAAGAGAACATACATTTCTTGGAGAAAATTGGGACTGGATATACTATCAGTTTATTTTAGCAGGTGATTATTAGTTTAACATTAGTTGAACATTAAAACATACAAGGGCTTGCAGAGTTGGGATATTTGGGGGGGGGGGTTGTTTTGTTGGCTTTAACTGTAAAAAAAAAAATCTAGACATAAAATCCTGTTGCACCAAATATCATTGAATACTCTTCTCTTTTAAAAATTTTTTTCTTTATTGATTTTAGAGAGAGAGAAAGGGAGAGGGCGAGAGAGATAGAAACATCAATGAGAGAACATCTATTGGCCACCTCCTACATGCCCCCCACTGAGGATTTGGCCCACAACCTGGGCACGTGCCCCGACCAAGAATCAAACCAATGACCTCTTGGTGCATGGGTCGATGCTCAAACACTAAGCCACAGAGGCCAAGCTAAATACCCCTTTCTTACCCAGTCCTCCCTAATGAGGTATAACTGTGTGTCTGCAAAAGCAAGAACTATGTGCTACATATTACATTGAGCACTTTAAGTGTACTATCTCATTTAATCTTCACAACAAGTCGGGTTCTACTTATTTCTTTTATTTTGTAATTAAAACACTGAGGCTCTGGTTTGGCCAGTGTGGCTCAGTGGTTGAGCGTAGATCCATGCAACAAGAGGTCACTGGTTCGATTCCTGGTCAGGGCACATGGTTGTGGACCCAATCTTCAGTGGGGGGCAATGCAGGAGGCAGCCAATCGATGTTGTCTCTCATGGATGTTTCTATATGTCTCTCCCTCTCACTTCCTCTCTCTCTAAAATCAATAAAGGAAAGAAAAAAAAACACTGAGGCTCTGAACAGATAACTTTCTCAAGGGCACACAGTTAGAAACTAACAAGAGCTAGGATTCTGTAATGAGGTGATGTTTTCATAGCAAATTATAAAATTTTCATTTCTTTACCATACCTCTGTCACTCTAACTATCGAGCAGTAATAGTTGTCTAGGTGCCTGTCCAAAAGAGGAACAATAGAGACAGTTTAGAACAAAGAAGTTGAAGCTCAATGTTGACTTTCAAAACAGACATTTTGAAGTCCATGGTAAAAAAAAAAAAAAAAAAAGTAATGAGAGGCCTGGATTTCTACTGCAAGAACTTAGCGCTTGAATGAGAAAAGGGTTCTTGCTATGCCTTCCAACACTGAGACTTAAGTTTGGAAAAATAATGACAGAGTGTACCAAGAACCATGGAGAAGAAAAACTGCAGAATGTGACATATATAGGTCATGCTCCCTAGGTTGGGGAGAAGCTTGAAGAGCTTTGTGGGGGGTAAGGGGATGAGTACTCAACACTTGAGGGCCTGTTCCTTGATCCCCACTTTGGGGTCAACATTATGATGTAAGGGAGTGATGATGACCAGCAGAGAGTTTAGAGAAATTCGAAGCAGATGGAGGGGTTCCCTGCTTTGCAGTAGGGGGGAAGAGCTGCACGCTCCCTCAAGCTGCCCTGGGATTGGAGTGGTGTGGAACAACACGACCCCGGGAGGCGGTGAGCAGTGAACGAGAGAGCTGTTTAGACGAATGTGCAGCTTCACAAGGCCCAGACCCTCTAGACCGGCACAGGACATGTAGCTAAGAGGGCCTGGACGCCAAAGGAGAGGCACGGAAGTGCTGAGAAACTCGGGAGCCTGAAGAGTAGTAGGTGTTTCAGAGATCCTGGAGGCGAGACTCGGCAGCAGCAGCTGCAGAAGCCCAAAAAGGGGCAAGAACCTCAGGGAATAGCAGCAAAACAGGATGACAGCTTGGAGACTGGGCCAGTCTTCCTCATCGCTATTATATAATTTGAATTTCCCTCTGAGCCAAAATGTCATTTGGGAAGAAGAGGATGGCGGTGGGCACATCCCCTGAAAGATGGAACTCTTGTGCCAAAGAAACAGAGGCTGTGCTTAGGAGAGCGTGAGATAAGAGTCTAGGCATGGCACTGTCGGGTCATGGAAAAGGCCTCTGGAACTGCCTTGTTTTTCCTGCTTTATTCCTTGGTGTCCAATTTGCTGAACTTTTAAATGTAGTTTTAGCCGAGAAACCTGACAGTTACGGGGAAGGGGGAATGCTGGCTTTCACAGACTCCTGCAGGAGTCGCCAGGGAGGAGGGCCACATCTCTGGCACAGCCGGGTCGCAGCCCACCGCTGTCAGCTAGCCGTGCTGGGCTGCGGAGCCTGCTGTGGCAGAGACGACTGTGTCCCTGGGACCATGGGACAGGAGCTCAAGTCTCACAGAGGGGGAGAGTGGGCTGCAAGCACTAAAGTGGCCAGGGGACTCCAAGAACAGAAATTAGCCTGGCTGGTTAGCTGACAAGGTCACACTTTAGGACAATGGGTAGCTGCCACTAGTTCTGCTACCCCTGGACACCTAGACTGCACTGTTGTCCCAGGGGATACTTTCTCAAGGGTCCCTTATCTGTGTATTATTGCCCAAGAGTTGAAGTGGCAGCTTCAACTGAGCTCAGGTCCCCAGCTGAGCTCAGGTCCCCAGCTGCGGGTGCTGACTCCCAGGGGATGGACAGAGGGGCTACCTGTCTGCTTCCCGTTCTGTAGTGGGAGGCCTTTCCCCACCAAGAGTAGGCAAGGGAAGATTCACCAGTACAGAAATAACGTTTGGATGCTGATGACCAAAGGAGCTAACAAGTCCCCCCACCCCCACCCCCACCCCCACCCCCACCCCCACCCAATAGCTAAACCACTGCAATCACAGCATCAGAAACACCTGGCGAGGAGGAGGGAGCCAAAACGCAGGCTGCTTTCCAGCCTGAACTGGTCTGGGAAATGAATGAAGGAAAACTTGAATAATTTAGATAGAAATGATTTTAAATTTATTTTCATTTCCATTGGGCAAGCGTGGACTGAAAAATACTTTGTAGGGAGTCCGGGTCCCCCTGCTTTTCAAAAATTCCCACTACGCCCCTTCGCCTTTGCAAAGCCCGGGATCAGCACCTGTTCGCTAACGGAGGGTTGTCACTTGTACGAAACAGGCAGAAGTCGGTCCGCGTTGCTCTCGCAGCAAGGCCTTCCAGAGGCAGCACGCACGGAGCGGCGGGGGCTCTGCTTTTACTACATGTTAGTAGTGTTACTTTAGGGTTTATGTGTTATTTGATATGATTTGGTAGGTTATTTGGGGGTTTCTGGGAACATTCAAAAATTTTTTCATATAAATTAATGGCAACTGCTTCTTCAATTTATGCCATTTTACGTTTCAACAGGTTTCATAGGAACCGCTGTGCTTCGGAGAGCGGGGAAACCGTACTTGAACGCATGTCCCGCGTGACAGGAGGCCCAGCCCCAGGACGCAGGAGCAGCTCGGGGGACTGGGGTGGCTCTGGGCGCTGCGCAGGAGCAGGCGGAGTGCGGGCTCGGGTCCACCTGCTGGTGCAGTTTTCGTCCACGTTGTCCCTGCGCCTTCACTGGGCAAAGCTCGGATGGCCCAGCTGTGCGGGCATTAGCCAGCGTGGGCCCAGATGTGGGTCTAGTGTGGGTTCTCCAAATAAGAGTGGCGGAGGGGTGCTTATTAAGGAAGGCAGTTCTTGGTGCGACAGGGTGGGAGACTGGAAACTGGGTGAGTTTTTCATTTCGAGACAATCAAGGCACCTCAGGGCGCAGGCAGAGAATTCCTGTGGTTCTGAGGCTGGGTGCAGGGTTGACACCGTGGCTCTCAGGAGTCTGCATGTCACCCTCACCACCAGGACAGAGGACAGATGCCTGCTAGAGGCTGTGGCCCTGCAGAGGGCTCTTCTTGTCCTGGGTCCTTCCTCCCCTTTCTCAGGCTCCTCCGAGGACCCTGTCTGCAGAAGGAAGGTTGCCTCAGCAGGTGTGTTCTCGTTGCTTGGTTTCTCTCTTGCCCAAGATGTGTATGTACAACCCAGATCAGCTGAGTGTTATCACTGCTTTCTGGATTCCCTCTCCTGCCCTGCTCCAACTTACAGGACAAGTACTTCCACCTGCTGCCAGGTGTCACGGTAGGGCTCCCTGTGTCTTCATGTCTCAGAGACATAGCCAGAATGATATAGAACAAGTTGAGGTTGTTGCCTGGGGACTGAGTCACTGCTGAACGATGTTTATAAATCCCTTTGCAGACAAGCCTCCTGGTCTGTCAGGGCTGTGGCATGGCCCATCAGGGCAGGTTGGAGATCACGGGTTAGACAGTGCTGCTACTGTGGCCCAGCTCCCTGGGTCTGACCACCCTCATTCATAGGGGCAAGCGAGCCCAGCCCCACCAGCTTTCTTAGAAATACGATTTGGCTGTGATTAAAGAAAAATAACCTAGGTTTAATCAAATTCAGTAAAGTGCACAAATCTTAAGTGTAGAGCTTGAAGAGTTTTTATGGATCTATGTACCCATGTAAATGCCACCCAGATCCAGATATACATGTGATTAGAGTTGAGAGTCAGTTCCCCACAATGGAAGTAGTGGGTACGTAAGAGAGTGTCGAACTTTTGAATCATCAGAGGGCTTGTTAAAACATAGATTGCTGGGCCCCACCACAGAGTTTCTGACTCAGCAGGTATGAAGTGAGTCAAAGATTTGCATTTCTAACAAGCTTCCAGATGATGCTGATACTTCTCTTCAGGGCCATACATAGAGACCCCCTCCTTGCACATGCCCCACCACCACCACCACCACACACACACACACACACACACACACACACACACACACACGGGTCTATACAAGGAAGAAAAGCCAATTAACAGAACTATTGTAATTTATATGAAATAGTCAGGTATTTGGCTGATGGTCTTTAAATTCTGGCCTTCTGTTGTCTGACCCAGAATCCTTTGATCAGTCTCTGTTTCCAGCAAATGGTCAAAAGAGTTATAAACATAGATTGGATCAGTACATTGACTCTTCGAGACTACTTACCAGTGAATCAATTGGTACTGACTGTTCAGAGCTCGAAAGAATCAGTATGCTTGTAAACATGGGAAGACTCCCTGTTTTACCGTTAGAGGAGGAATAGTGGTAAATTGCTTTGAGATCCTCAAAAGGAGATTAACCATTGTTTTAAAAAAAATTCAACCGGGTACATTTAAAGATCAATTTGGCTTTATTCAATGATTCATGAATCAGGCAGCATCCCATCTAGCAAATAGAAAGGAATTCCAAAGAGCGACAGAAAAGGGAATGTTTTTAATGGTAGAGAGGACCAGGAAAAGAAATTTATTAGCAAAGAGTGGATTGGTTCAGGCTTAGGTAACCTACCTATGGGGGATGGAAGAGGTCTTATTGGGGATTACCTCACTAGCGTTGACCAGGTAATTTCAGATGGACTAGTTAAGGGTTAAAATTCTGGGAGAGGCTGAAACTACAATTAGGTATTAGGTATTGGTTTGCTGATATGGGACTTAGCACAAGTGACTCCATTTTGGGCCTGTTCTTTCTTTTTAACACCAGTTAGCACCTATTGTTAGGGCATTTTAAATAATTTTGCACCATGGCATGACAGCACTCAGGGGCACCCGGATGTAGAAGGGTTCATTACAACTGCTTTTCCATGTTTCATTTGTTTGCAGTTTGGTGGAATAAGCTTTCTGATACACAGCTCCCAAAACCTTCGGAATCTCTGGAGACTGAGAAGTGTCTTCTGTATGCTCATGAGATAACTGGTACGTGGGGGCCCCCAGATGGCTTCAGGATGGAGCTGGTTGACCAAGGCCTAATCAGAGGGTTGGAACTTTCAGCTCCAGCAAACCCCATCCCAGACCTCCAGGGAGGGGAGGGGGGCTGAAGATTGAGTTTAATCACCAATGACCAGTGATTTCATCAACTATGCCTACATAATTAAACCCCCATACAAACCTGTAAACCATGGTGTTGGGAGAGCTTCCGGTTTGGTGAACAGGTGGAGGTGCTGGGAGGGTGGCATGCCCAGACTGGCACGGACGCTCTGAGCCCTTCCACGTCCTTTCCTGGTGCATCTCTTCCATTTGGCTGTCCCTGAGCTGTGTCCTTTGTAATAAATCAATAATAGTGATTAAAGCGCTTTCCTGAGTTCTAGGAGCCATTCTTCCAAATGTGGAATCTGAGGAGGGAGTCATGGGAACCCCTGATTGATAGCCACTGGGTTGGTCACAAGTACAGGAAACCACCCAGGGCTTTTGCCTGGGCAGTCTTGTGGGGTCTGTGCTGACTCCAGCTCGTTAGTGTCAGAGTTCAATGGAAGGATACCCAGTTGGAAAGTTGGAGAATTGATTGGTAAGGGGGGTGAAACCAACACATTTTGTGTCAGAAGTGTTGTAAAAACGGATAAAGCACATTTAATAAATGTAAAACTAACCACCTAGAATATGCATTTATGTTTTTATATTCATTTTCTGAACCTTGAAAGTTTTTCTTAACTTTTCATATATTGCAGATTATTTTACAATGGTTATATATTGCTTATACAATTAGAAAACACAAACCCCAAAACAAAACAAAAAATGGCCAGGCAAAGCAACAATGAAGTTTAAGAGGTTTAAATGATTCAATGACTCACCTTTCTTGCTTCCCCTATGTGGATAAACAATTATATTTAATTAAAAATTTCTGTATTACAAGATGTTTACTTTTCTTTCTACAAACACACATATATCAAATGTCAATGGGCTATTTTCCACTGCATTTTAAATCTACAATGTACAAGAACTAGATTTAAAAGTAATAGTCTTAATATACTATCGTTATATATACACAAAGAATATACGTATATACTTTGCGTTTATTTTGTGCGGGCTCTGCCAGCCTGTGGTGATTCCGTAAGCGAACGGTCTGGCAACTCTCTAGGAAGACGTGCACTTGCAGGTATAGGGTCTGCACCGTGAGCTCCGCCTTCTGCGCCTGCGGGACCGAGAGGGACGTGCCCGAAATGAAACAACAATCAGATGCGTTCACATCTAACGTCATCTCAGCATCACACCACGGCAGGCCCAGAGCCTCTTCCGGGTCCTTCCAAGGTTGTGGCGTGGGTGTGAGCAATAGTGAAAGTAGACTGGACAGCAACAGCGTGGGCACTGGCCTGAAGACAGGACCAGCAGGGGACAATCTGCCCTGGGAGGCAGCCATGGCTCTTCCCACTCCCACTGGCCCTTCAGGGCAAAAGGCAATCACTAGGCAGCTGCTTCTACTTGTCAGAAGTTGCAATTCACTAGTCTAGTGTTTGGTTAACCTTCTTTAAATCTAAAAAAAAAAATCTCCAACAAATAGTCACATACTTCTAATACGTGAAATGCAAAGCAGTCATGTACGATCCCTCCCTCCCTCACTGAGGGTTCTTTCCATGTGTGAACTGCACTCACACAGCTCCCCTCAGGGCCAGGCCTTGCGCTTCACAAGGAGCCCTCTGCACCCCACCCAGCTCGTGGGAAACGCCAGGTCCTTCCGCCGAGCCCCTCAACACAGGCCAATCTGTTAATGTTCTATGATAGCCCTTCCACTCTACTAACTCAAAATGAACGCGTGGTCGGCTCAGGGTCTGTATGACACAAACTTCTATTAAATTATCTTATGTCCAATTATTTGAGCCAGGTTGTGGAACCTTATGCATGGTTAAAGAGTAAAAAACTGATTTTCAGGGAAAGTAGGCCTTTCATTTAAGATCTCACAACTGATAACTGAGGTTTTAGCTTATCATTCCCTGATAGCACATCGAAGTCTGTTTCCATCTTGACTCTGTCATCCAAACATTGTCAGCATTAGAACAAAGAAAAACAAAAATTAAAAAGCACTTCCATGTATCAGGTATTAAGTGTTGTTGTTTTTTTTTTTCTTTATTGATTTTAGAGAGAGAGAAAGGGAAAGGGAGAGAGAAATAGAAACATCAATGAGAAAGAACATTGATTGGGCGCCTCCTGCATGCTCCCCACTAGGGATTGGGCCCCCAACCTGAGCATATGCCCTGACCGGAATTGAACCAACGATCTCTTGGTGTATGGGTCGGCCCTCAACCACTGAGCCACACCGGATGGGTTTAAGTGCTCTTTTTATATTAACTAATCAATTTAATCCTCATGACAACTTTATGTGGTGGGTCCTATTATCACCCACATTTTAAGACTGAAGAAGCTGAGACACTGAGAAATTAACAACTTGTCCAAGGCCACAAAATTGATAAATGGCAGAGCTGGGTTTCACGCCCGGGCGGTCTGGCTTCAGACAAGGTATGCTTAACCACTATGCCTCTGAAAGCAACCTTTCCAGTGTTCTGTCATCTCCAGATTTATAAAAACGTCTTTGACTTTATGAGTGTAGTAGCTTATTTATGTACTTGGCACTTGCTGATTCCCAGGCCTTATGCTTGGCACTGGGTACACACAACAGGGCCGACCAGGGGAGCGTTCAGAGCAGGGTAATTGCAGTCACAAGTGACAAGAGCCTGGCTCAAACTAGATGAAGAAAAAAGGGAATTTATTCCCTTTTAGTTCATATATCCAAAGTATAAGAGGAATCGATCTTGGTTTTTGTTTTTTGTTTTTTATCCTCACCTGAGGACATTTTTTCCATTTTTTGTTCAGATAGATGGGAGGGGGAGAGAGAGAAACATCGACGTGGAAGGGACACATCGAGTGGCTGCCACCCGCACAACCCAAACAGGGCTGGGGATAAACCCCAACCGAGGTACGTGCCCTTAGCCGGAACCGAACCCAGGTCTCTCTGGACTGCAGGCTGATGCTCTAACCGCTGAGCCAAACTGGCCAGGGCTTGATCTTGGTTTTGAGGCAATAGGATCTAGAGGCAAAGATGCTGTGGTTAGGGGATGGGTGGAATTTGTTACCAGCAGATCATTGGGGAAAGCCCGCCAGGCAGGTTACAAGCAACAGAGGCTTATTCTGGCTACCTCAAAGATACAGGGCATTTATTAGAAGGCATGGGGTGGCTTGTAGAATAATAAAATCAGCTGAGGAACCAGGGTCACCAGTCTGAGGGATCCAAGGAGCACGAGATTAACTGGCAGGCATCTTCCCTGGCATGAATCCGCGTCAACTTGTTTTTTCGTTATCATGTCTCTTTGCTCAAGATTTTGAGATACCGCTGCATACCTGTGAGAATAAATGAAAAAGACTGACCCAGGTAACCAGCACATGGAGGAATCCTTCTCCCACACTGCTGGTGGGGAGGCAGAACTGCACGAGCATGTTGCCAAAACAGTCCGGCTACTTCTTAAAAAGTTAAAAGTGCATTTCTCATCTGACCCAATCATTGTACTCCTAAATATTTACCCACGAGAAATGGAAGCATGTGTGTATATTAAGACTTGTACACGAATGTGTACAGCAGTGTGTTTAGAGTAACCCCAAACTGGAAACAACCGAAATGCCACAGTAAGAAGGAGTGAGGTGTTGATGCAACAACATGGGTGAATCTAAAAATAATATTGCTGAACGAAAGAAGCCAGTCAAAGAAGGTTATCTAGTACATGATTCCATTTATATAAACTTTTTAAAAATGCCAACTAATCTATAGTGACGGAAGGAAATCAGTGGTTTTCCAGGGGGAGCAGCCAGAGGAAGAAATTACAAAGAAAAACAAGAAAACTTTTGGGGATGATGGGTATGTTTACTACCTTGAGTGTGGTGATGGTTTCATGGGTATATACATATGTCTAATTATATTGAAGTGTGCATTTTAAATATATACAGTTTGTCAAATGTCCATTATACCAAAAAAAAGCTGTTTAAAATGTCCTCTGGAGTCACTACTAAAGACTTGGAAAAGAGATGATCTTCCTCCTCTCCAGGCATCACTATTGGAAAAAGAATTAAATGCGCGTTAATTTCTTAGTGTGTCTTTGGTAAGTTAGTCTTTGAAGGTACTGGCTCGAGTGGATGTGAAATTCCTTGAGGGAACACAACTGGTAGTTAGTTAATGGTTTCATACAGCCCAACACATTCTTACACAGGAAACTGGTAAATCAGTACATCAGAATTTTCATGTTTGTAGGAACATTAAAAATCATCTAGTTCAACAGTGACATGCAGTAAGTGAAAATAATTTGAGAATCAAAGAAATAATTTGCTTATAGTTACTAGTTTTTTTTTTTGTTTTTTAATCATGATATAATTAATTAGTTTTAAAATGATCTTACAGGGCAAAGGACAAGCCCCTCAAAACAAATACTAACAGAATCTTGTCAAATTTTTATTTGTTTGTTTGGTTTCTGCTTCTTCGATCGTCTCTGTGACTTACCTACCTTGGAGATACTCTTACCATAGGGAGAAGGCTGGGGAAAGACGCGGCGGGCAGTTGACTGACAGTGCCTTTCTGAGTTCAGCTGCTTCTCCACCAGAGGTCGACAAGGGAATTCCTTGGATGCGGTGGCCTGGTGGTGGCTCCCATCCTAGCGCCAATGAACCATAAGGTAGAGTGAGCTGATCTTACCATAAGGTGTTTGGCTGATCTTATCCTGCGGCTTGTTTTTTTAATTAGTAGGGAACAACAATAACAAAATATATAACCAAGAGGAATTTTCAACAATCACATAAACACTAAACAGCAATAGTCATCAGAGTACTTTAAGCAATCTAAGATATAAGACATGGTTTATTTCAATAGCAATTATGACACAAGTTCACCCTTTTTTCTTTCAAATTTGGGAACAATTTTTGCAATAAAATAGTGATAGTTCTATACGATATCTTACATAGAGCCACCAGAGGGCGCCTTTTGAACACATCAGAACATGTCACTCTCCCTTTCCAATCCTTCTGACTGTCATCTGGTCTAAAGAAAGCCACAATCCCCAGGAGCACATAGCAACCCCACTAACTGCATCTTCTCCCACTCTTCTTTCCACCTTCACTCTTGCCTCCACCTTGTTTGTCGTTTGGACACACCAGGTGCGATCCAATCACCAGAACTTGCTGTTCCCTCTGCCAAAAATGCTGTTCCCCCAGATATTCTCTTACCTTGTTCCTTTACCTCATTCAAGTCTTTGCTGAAAAGTCACCATCTCAGCAAGAGTTTCTTTAACCACTGTACTTAAGTGGATACCCCTCCCCCTGCACTGCCTGCCCCTCTCCCCTGTTTGATATGCCTCTTCTGGTACACAATGCAACTTACTTATTTTGTTAATTGTTTGTCTCATCACACCTATAATTCAAGTTCCATGAGGACAGAGAGTTATCCACAGCCCTTACTTAGTGCATAGCCAGGTGTATAGCAGGTACTCAAAATATTTTTAGAGTGAATGAATTTTTAAAAAAGATAACATCATTGTTGTGCAGAGTCTGAGAAATGGTTCCTTTCATACACTATTGATGAGAATGCAAATTGGTGCAATATTTCTGAAGGATGATGTGGCAATAGGGATCAAGAGTCTTAAAAATGTGTATCTCGTGGGTAACATTTATTTTACTTCTAGAAATTTATCATAAGGAAGTGATATATTAGTTAGAGTTCTTTTGGTCGCAAAACGCAAGAAGCCACATGTGCTAGCTTAAGTACTAATGGTGGAGTGATTCATTACAAGGATACACTATCAGCCATATTACAAAGGAAGAAAGGGAGTGTGCATTATGCAGGATGGTCAGACATCTCGGCCACACCCTCTGTCTTAAGTCAGGCTCCCTGGGAAACCCAGGGAGACAGATTTGCATGTAGAAAGTTTAGTGGGAAGTGCTGTTTGAATCAATACCTGTAAGGGGGTGAGGAAAGGGATGGGGAGAGGGTAAAGTGGACCGGTGATGCAGTTGTAATCAATGCCACAGGTGATGCCACGTTGTAACCATTTGGACTTGAAGCAGAGAAAGGGGCAAATCCATGCTTGCATGTGTCATGTCTGCAGAGTCAGAGAGGAAAATCTCAAAGTTAATAGTGATTATTTTTTTGGTGATGGAATAAACAATGATTTCTCTTTCCTCTTTTTTTGCACACATATTTTTGTAATTGATATGTGTAGAAATATAATATTTTTCTAATTGAAAGTAGTTTTTGAAAGAAAAGGACAAGCACCTGCCTCTGGCTGACTGCATATAAAAGGCCACTAGTTACAGGGTAAAGACTGTTCATATAAAGTAACATTTTCTGGGAAATGATGTGGAGGGAAAAATGTGGCTTAACTTTGCAAAGCTTATTCCACCAAACTGCAAACAAATGAAACATGGAAAAGCAGTTGTAATGAACCCTTCTACATCCGGGTGCCCCTGAGTGCTGTCATGCCACTCGGCTGCAAGCACAGACCTGAAACAAAGCCCCCATTTGCTTCTGCCATAATGTAGATAAATGGGGCAGGGCAGAGCCGAGCACTGACCAGAATGTTACCGATATCCTAGCTGCTCCCACCAGGAGGTCCGCACATAGGCAGCTGATTTGAATCTGTGTATTAGCTTTTGTTTTACATTAATATATTCAACTGACACTTGCTGAGTATGTTCATGCTGGAAAATATAAAGAAAAACACAACAGATCCCTACGCTTAGTGAGCTAAGGATCTAGTATGTAGAAAGATACGATGTGTGTGTGTTTGTGTGTGTGTGTGTATTATTCACAAACCTATATATTTAAAAATATATATTTTATATATTTGCATATATATACTCAAATAATTATAATAAAATGCAATATGTATTTAGACCCATACTTAAACGTGAAGCACAGAGTTCTCTGGGAGGTTAAAGAAGAATGGGTTACTTCGGGATGGTGTGGCTTCATGTAAAATTGCATTTTAAGTGCTTGTTTTGGGACCTCTGCTGAACAATATATAGATATATAGATATAGATATAGACGCATATATGT
The DNA here is from genome assembly GCF_014108415.1 of Molossus molossus. Lineage (NCBI taxonomy): Eukaryota > Metazoa > Chordata > Mammalia > Chiroptera > Molossidae > Molossus > Molossus molossus. The sequence continues at coordinate 74,401,988 of NW_023425346.1, forward strand.
ATATATATATTTGCTTTTTAAATTAAATTTATTAGGGTGACATTGGTTAATAGGATCATATAGGTTTCAAGTGTACATTTCTATGATACATGATCTGTATATTGCATTTGTGTCCACCACCCACACAGTCAGATCATGTTCCATTACCATATATTGGGCCCCTTTACCCTTTACTATGCCCCTCCCCTACCCACTGGTAACCACCATACTGCTGTCTGTATCTATACGTTTCAATTTTATATCCCACATATAAGTGAAATCATATGGCTGTAAGCTTGTTCTGACTTATTTCACTTTGCATAGTATTCTCAAGGCCCCTCCATGTTACTGCAAATGGCAGTGATTTATCTTTTCTTGTGGCTGAATAGTATTCCATAGTATGTATGTACCACATCTTGATCCAGTCCTCTATGGAAGGACACTTTGGTTGTCTTCATGTCTTGGCCACCTAAATATATATTTACTATATCATTATATATTTTTTATTTTGTTTTCTTTTAATCAAGCACCTATTTTTTTTAGTTTAGTGCTTTTTATTTTTAGTGTTTTATTTTTTGTTTTTATTTATTTATTTTTGTTACATGTTTCTCTTTTTTCCCCCATTGACACCCTCCTCCCAATCCCACACCTCCTGCCCCCGTCCCTCCTCCCACCCCCGTCCCCCCACCCCAGCATTATTGTCTATGTCCTTGTTTATGGATACATGAGTACAAGTTCTGTGGTTTATCTCTTCTCTCCCCCAACATCCACCTCTTCTGAGGTTTGTCAGTCTGCACCCCATTTCCATGTCTCTGGGTCTATTTTATTCCTCAGCTTGTCTTGTTCATTATATTCCACAAATAAATGAGATCATGTGATACTTGTCTTTCTCTGATTGGCTTGTTTCACTTAGCATAATACTCTCCCGGTCCCTCCATGTCGTTTCAAAGGACCTTTACTTCTCACAGCTGCATAGTGTTCCACTATGTACCATAGCTTTTTTATCCACTCACCTACTGGTGGACACCTGGGCTGCTAATCTAGCATCTACATTAGCATATCCCTCTACTGCCTCAGGCTGTGCAGGCTTGAAAACTCAAGGCAGGTCCTAAAGAAGAACTGCCGTTAAATATTTTCAATTAAACAAAATGCTCCCAAATTTGCGGGTGGGGAAAGAAGGGCAGGGGGCTAAGGCCTTGAGGGCCTGGAGAGAGCGAGGGACTGTAGAACGCGGGTGCTGCCAAGCCTGACTCCCTCACTCTGAGGGGAGCTGGGTCTGACCCCGATGCCAGGAAGCCAACGCCAGTGTTTCCCTGAAGGAGATTGTACTGAAATGAAATGAAAGCTGGAGAAATGGATTAGCTATTTCTTTCCATTAAGTAGTAAGATAAAAATGTTTGCTGAATGATAGAAAGCCTGTTTCCCGTCACAGTTGGGGGCGGGCTGCTTTTTCGGACTAAAGGGAGACAGCTTCAGTTTGAAGGGACAAGGACCTCGTGCTCTGACTGCAGAGGGGTGGAGAGCACACAGGCATGGCCCTGCTGAGCGAAGACCGGATACGAGAGCTTTTTCTCATTCTGGGTGTTTTCTTTTCGTTAGGAAAGCTAGATTTTACCAGGCCTCTGGGGGTTATCTTTCTCTAATTTGCATTGTTCCTCAGAGGAAACACAGGAAACACAGGAAGACGTATCCTCAGACCGTCGGTTTCCCTTCACGTCTCCAGAGGTATTAGGCACTCACAGCAGTTTAGAGCCTAGGAGCCGGGCTACCCAAGCTCAGAAAATGACAAGGGGTAGCGATGACATCACTCGTGGACAACGGGTAGCGATGAAGTCACTCATGGACAAGGGGTAGCGATGAAGTCACTCGTGGACAAGGGGTAGCGATGACGTCACGTGTGGACAAGGGGTATCGATGAAGTCACTCGTGGACAACGGGTAGCGATGAAGTCACTCATGGATAAGGGGTAGCGATGATGTCACTCATGGACAAGGGGTATCGAAGTTACTCGTGGACAAGGGGTAGCGATGACATCACTCGTGGACAAGGGGTAGCGATGACGTCACTCGTGGGCAAGGGTTAGCGATGACGTCACTCGTGGACAAGGGGTAGTGATGAAGTCACTCGTGGACACAAAAAACACTCAGCAGGAAGCTGTTTATTCTACCTCAGATTGGAATTTGAAAATCTTGTCAGTAAAAGAAATTTCATCCTGGCACTCATCTGCTGAAGAACCTTGTCTTTTGAGTCCTTGTCATCCCTGGGTCAGCCATGTCTGGGCATTCTGGAGGCACCGACAGTCCAAAGACAGGCAGGCTCTCAGGCCCCTTTCCCTTCTCCCTCCTCCTCTCTCCACTGCGTACAGTGTCTCCCACCTGTCACCGTTATCCAAAGAGATGTGAGGGCAAGAGCTGAAGGTCAACCCTCCCCAGAATTAAAAAAATGTAACCCTACTCCACATATATAACACTTCTTCCACTGGGTCTGCCCAAAACACATATAAAAGGTTTTTATCAAAGCACTTTGCAAAGTATTGAGTTCATGTTAGATATTTTGGATACACAGTCGTCCCTCGTTTATCGTGGTTGATCCGTTCCAGACCCCAGTGGTTGCACCTGGCACTGAAGGACTCCTGGGGTGCTCGAATACATAGGCCTGCAGTCCATACATACAGTAATTTTAATTGTAAGTGTAATGCAGGGGTGTATAATTGACTCAGACAACCGAGTTCACGCTGTATCATTTTCGCTGTCTCGATCAAGTTTTTTTTTCCTCACCCGAGGACATTTTCCATTTTTTGTTCAGATAAAATGGGAGGGAGAGAAAGGAAGAGAGAGAGAGAGAGAAACTTCAACGTAAAAGGGACACATCGAGTGGCTGCCACCCACATGACCAACCAGGGCCGGGGACAAACTGCAACCAAGGTACGCGCCCTTAGCGGGAACTGAACCCGGGTCTCTCTAGACCGCAGGCTGACACTCTGACCGCTGAGCCAAACCAGCCAGGGCTCAATCAACTTTTTAATGAATATTTTTGGAAAAAACGCGATAAAGTGAAGCTGCGAAAGTCAAAGCGCGAAGTGGCGAGGGACGACTATACATGCTGTTTGCTTTATTAACAGGATTTTATCTCTTTGCATATTTGTGCTCCTGGTAAACTGTCATCATCAATAAATGTTTTGTCAAGTGAGCCAATGTTTCATTTCTAAACTGGATTCAAATTGGAGCATCAACTCTAAACTCGATTTTTTAATAGCAAAATATTTGTTTATGATATTAGGCTAACTTTTTCAATAAAGTTAGCAAACTGTGTCAATGTATATGAATATGCCAATGATAAAACTTTGTCTGTGGCTAGACCTTTTTACAAAGAAGGTGGTGTATTCTAGTTAACCAAGCCCTGGAGCTGGGAGTCGCAAGTCCTAGATTCCAAGGTCCACCCCACCAGTGTGCTGTGAGGTTGAAGTGGGAAACTCTGTCCAAAGGGTTTCACCACATTCTTGGCACTCATTTTAAGCTGGGGACAACATTTATTAGAATCTTGTCTGGGCCATCTTTCTTACCTCTCACCTTCTGATGAAAAGATCCGATTTCTCCTGCCCTCCTCCTTTGTTTAGCTGCAGAATTAAGGTAATGGGCAAAGAAAAGTTAGAACTGAGAGGTGGGAGGACATGGAGGGAGATTTTTACTTGCTGGGCCAATTCCTGGATCCCATGTTTAGTGAAGAATTTAGCTACTAGTTGAAGGTTAAGGAAAGTAAACAGAAACCAGAGAGACCAATTTGTATAATAGACATAGGGGAGGGGGAGAGTACAGGAAAGGCCACGTGGGCTGAAGAGTGGGAGAGAATCAGGGAGTGTGTGTGTGTGTGTGTGTGTGTGTGTGTGTGTGAGAGAGAGAGAGAGAGAGAGAGAGGAGTGAGCACGCGCAAGCGCTTTGTTCTAGAACAGCTGTAGGGGATGATGGAAAAGGACATTTTAAGAAGAGTTCCTGTGTGGACTAGAGCAGATTCCCTATAACATTCTTTGTGAAATGCAAGTGAAGACGACAATTGCTTTTCAATAGCTTCTGCCAGGTGGACCCTTTCCTAGAATGCAACTGTAAGCAGAGACTCGGCCATTTGTGGCCCTGGGGCATATTCATCTTGTGAGCTCTGTCACTGTTAGCCCTTTCCTACCATAGCTCACACGTGCACACCCCTGGATGTGTTTGTGTAAGTGTGTCCCGTGAAGCCTACTGGCTCGTCACACACCACCAGCCTGGGAATCCCAGTTGAGGCTCAGGAGGAAGTCCTAAGACACATAGAAAATAATTTTCCTGATGTTAAATCCATGATGTATTTTGAAAGAGATTTAAATTATTTTGAAACTGAAAAATATGACAGAACAAATGGCGGCTTTAATGAAAATGATCCAGTCGTTCAGCTGGCCCTGCACTGCAGACACAGGTTACAAAGCCGTCGATGGCGAGTTTCGGTTCCTGCCGGCTGTGCTGGTGATGCCGCCGTGACTGCGGACAGCCTGGGAGCAAAGGTCCAGGAGCTGCAGAGTCCGGCATCGCTCTTACTTTTGAGGAGACATCGTTTGGTAAGGAGAGGACTTACTGGAATAAAACTTGGGTCCCTAGCTTCAGAGAAATTTGGCTTTTACTGAACACTGAGGGTGATCATCCTCACGGAGAGAGGAAGAAAAGACAGATTTGTTGAATGTCTACTCTGTGTTTTATTTAGTCCTCGGAATGACCCTAAAAGGCAGACATGTATGAGTTGCCTGCCCAGCCCCTTCTCTCTCCTCCAAGTTGTATACTGGTTTTTCTTCGGGAAGTTCATCTCAGCCATGAGGTTTGGGAAGATTAATCCACTCAGGCCCAGGCTGACCTGTGACTGGCCCACGCTCCCCCCGTTTCCTGCCACAGCAGTGATTCACGGATGGGCACACATTCCAGTGCAGGACAGTGAAAGGGGGTATTCAAGGACTTGTGCAAGTCTCTCTCTTCCTGTGGATGGAGAGGTAGGGTTATGTGAGGTCTAGAACCTCTGAAGCCATTTTCCTACCAGTAGGGGAGAGTCTGGATATGCTGGGTGTCGGGGAACGCTGTGAAGGAAGAAATGGAGAAACTCGGGGACATTTTTTGCACTGCTGGCTCAGCCTCCCCTGAAACTCACCTTGACTTTGGGTCTTTCTGTCACAGAGCCAGAAAATCCCCTTTCTTTAAGCCAATTTGAGTTAAGCTTTCTGTCAATTGCAACCAAAAGGTTGCAAACCAAGTAATGTAGAGAGGACCTCTATTTTACAGAGGAAGAAACTGAAGTCCAAAAAGATTTACACCTGCCCCAAATTATACAGCTAGTGAGACGTGAAGCCAAGATTTGAAACCAGATCATTCTGACCAGTGTTTTTAAAGATGGGCTGTAGTACTGGAGAAGTTCCAGGGAGGTGGTAGGTGACAATTCCCCCCACACCTCCCCACCCCGGATTCAGTCAAATCCACTGTTTGATCAGCTATGTGCTCTATAGACCATGCTTCCACTCAGTGGTAAGAGAGAACAAAATGTTTGAAAAACTCTTTTACCATGCCTGGTCTCTAAGTTGTAGAAGGGTCCACTCTAGAGCTAACTGTTTGATCTCTCTCTCTCTCTCTTTTTTAATCCTCAGCTGAGGATATTTTTCTATTTATCATCAGACAGAGTGGAAGAGAGAGAGAGAGACATTAACATGAGAGGGACACATCAACTGGTTGCCTCCCGCATGACCCGACTAGGGCCAGGGACAAACTGCAACCGAGGTATGTGCCCTTGGCCAGAATCGAACCAATGACTCATTGATCCGCGGGCCGACACTCTACTACTGAGCCAAACTGGCCAGGGCTCATTTGATCTCTTTATATTCTTTGTATAGTACTCAGTTTCTATTCCTAACTCTCTAAAGTTTAACCTCATTTTCCCAGGATATCAGACGTTTTGAGTGACATCTCTGGAATTGCCTAAAAGCTAGGCTCACTCAACAACAACAACAACAACAACAACAACAACAACAACAAAGCTAGGCTCACTCACACTCCAGAATTCTCAGCACTTGGTGACAATTGCAATAATAGGTGGGCAGGGCTTGAACTAAGAGCCACTGTTATTCCGTTTCTCTCCCTTAACCGATTCCTCGCACAGCTAGCAGATGGCTCCTCGGGAAGGTCAGCTCTGACCACACCACTGCACACATGCGTGCCCCGGCTTCCCGCTGTCTACACCAGCAGTCTCCAGTGTGCACATCCCAAAGGGTGCGCGAGACTCCCGTCATCTCGTGGAAAGAAAAAGTAGAACCTCTATATATAGTTGTTAGTTATTCTTCTAAGTGAGGAACAAGTTAAGCTTCAATGGTAATTTATACACAGATGGACACAGATCCCCTCACTCAGCTTACATGTTGGAAGTCCCACGGCACGTGCGTATGTGGAAGTCATCCTGGAGGGAGGGAGTTCCACTCTGGGGTGGGGCTGGCGATGCCGTTGGCTCATTTTTTCTCCTTTGGCTCATTGCAACTTACTGCTATTTACATGGCTGAATTAATTGGATTTATGGGTTATAATATATGCTTTTTAACTAAGCTATCCCTTACCAAATGGATAGCTGTCTTTCAAGGAAACCATGCATTGAAAATCCTATGAAAAATACAAACACAAGTAAACATAACAGAAACGGCAGAACTAATATGACTCTGACACTCGGTACAAGCTCTTTTTCAGCTCGAAGTAAAATGAGGATATAATAAACTCTGGCTAAAACTTGACCCCCGAATTGGAAAATTTCAAGACTTTAAATATAAATTTATATCAATATTGATAAACTTCACCTTAAGGGTATATTGTGCCTTAAGTTATTAGCTTACAACAATACACACACACGTATCTGTGCACATACATTGGTGGGTACTTAAAATTTTGTTTTTGGAAAATAGGGCAATAAAAAAATTGAGACCAGAGTTTTACGTAATGAATCCAAATTCCTAGTTACCTCAAACACGTGTGGAAAGATGGCGGGGTGCAGGTAATATAATGTGCATCAATGGGACAGGTTGGCCTTCTACATATGTCTCCAACACTTGGCTAGCTTCTCCTCCCACAAGTCCTTGATGTAGCCAAATTGTCCTACCTGAAATTCTTCTCGATTCCACACCTCTTTTCTCAAGACTCTCAGCATCTCTTCCCTCCTACGCAAAGCCCACTTCTCTTTGTCTTCTGTTGGTCTAATTCCTGTCCATACCCCAAGACAGCTTCATTCTTGGTGAAGCCTTTGTTCATTTCTTCAGCTAGAATTAATCTTTCTCTCCTCCAACTTTCCAAAATATTTCATCTGTAACCCTCCTATGACCTTTGTCACTGTCCTACTTATAAGTTTTGTATCCAGGGGTTGCAAATTTTTAAAGATCTGGATACATGTTGGATTCGTCTTTGAGTCCCTTGCCAGAATTTGAATGTCTGATATAACATAGGTACTCAGTTAATATTTGTTAATTGGATGAAGGATGGATGGATGAATTCCAATTAGTGCATTGTCCTAAATGTCTGATACAAGATCTATTTTACAACAGTATACAAAGGAACTTCAGGAAAAATCCATCACAGGGGCAGACAAGGTTTGAGCCTAGATTATGATTTTAAGCATAGAAATACACTTTTCTTCTTTTCAGCTCTGTTATTTAATTAGAGGTTGTGTAATCCTCACCCAGAGTTCACAGCTATTTTGCTGATTTATAACTCACAATGTAATTAACTTGAATAAGTCATCTTATCATGGACACCCACATTAACCAGAAAAGCCATGGCCATGTTAGGGAGATTTGATTTGTAGCCAAATCTCCTTATACCCCCTTGAAAACAAAATCTGGCAGAAATCCAACTGCTCGAGTCAAATAGACATTTAGCTACACTGTGCATTAGTTATGCCTGATGACCTCAGAAAAATAGACACAAATGGAAATGCTGGCTTAGAGTACTATAATATGATTGTAGTTCAGAACAAAAACTTACTTAAGAGCAGCCATAATCTCTGTATTTTATCTAGTGTGTATTTGAAAATGTATTTCAAGCCTATAAAAATTTCCAAAAGATCTGCTATATTATTTACCAGGAAATAAAGTATTCCTTTAAACATGCATTCAAAACAAATTAAAGACAGACTTTTTTACCCTTTCTTTTTTCTTAGCCATTTCAAACTGGAGATCATTTTAACATGTCAGAATAAATTCTATCACAAAATTAAAAAAAAATAGGGCCTGTGTGGCTTTTAGAGAATGCCAACCTAGGGTTTGTAGTTAACACCGGTGGTTCCATCACCCATTGAATTATAATTTCCTCTTCAAGCTGAGCAATTAACAAGACCTCTATTATCCTGGGTCAGGGATAGAAAACCATTTCATTCTGCTTTTTAATTCAAATGTTCTCTCTCTCTCTCTCTCTCTTCTACACACACACACACACACACACACACACAGCCTCACCCTCCCCTTTGGAAGTGATATAACAAGGACTAAGCAAACAGTGCTCAGTAGCATGCAATTTCTCAGTAATACCCAATTCCAAATCTGGACCTGACCTGTTTGCAGAACTATGGTGGGATTCTTTTCTGCACTGTGTAAGGGAACTGAGAAGTTTTTCAATTCTTAAGAATTCTTAGGTATTTTTCAAATTTTACTTCATTTCTAAGATTCAAAATTACTCCTATGGATATAATTTAGGCACCCTCTGGTGGTCAACAGAACAGTTAAGTCTCCTAAACATTACCTTGAATTATTGAAGCTTAAAGACCAATTTTAGAGCTTATGACACAAATATGCTTTTTGTTTTCTTAAAAAGTTGTATGGTCTAAATCTTTACGTTTAAGGCAAATGCTGTGAAAGTGTTATTTATAAATCATGGAATGCCATGAAAATATCAAGTAAAGTATTAATAAAGAAAGTCTCAGATGGAAAGGGCAGAGGGGAGAGAACTCATCTGGATTAAGTGTTTGAGGAAAATGTTATTACAAACAAACTAAATCTACTGTAAGCAAATTCACATTATAGACATAAATACTTCAACTAGTAATATAAATGTAGGATAAAGAGAATGTCACATATTGTAAACATTTTAAATAAATAATTTAAACCTTAATCAGTATAACTGAGAATTAGAAAATGTTTCTATCACATTAGCAGACATATGCTTTGTGATTTTTTTCTTCAACAGCAAACTTCTGCACTGTTTTGGGAACTGTGTTAATAAAGCTGGTATTGCTAGTGTTCAAAGTTATGTTGGCATGATAACGTGCTATCATTTTAACTTGTTACTGTGAAGCAGAAATCACCTCACTAATTTCTACTTCATTCAAAACTGAGGAACAAATCAATATCTACCAATGGGAACAAATCCAAATGAGTAACACAAAGAACACACAAAACACTTGTGATAAGTCATTAATTCGAAATGCAGAAAAAAAAATTTTTTGAAGGGATTTTAAAGTTCTGTTTAGTCAACAAAACTTAAAAATGAGAAACCATTTCAGTAAATTTGAAATGGATTTTTGAGTGCATACTTTAAATTTTGATCCTGTTATACTTGAAAAAAAAGGTTGCTATCTATACAATAAATATAATGTTAGTATAAGATACTGTAGATGAAGTTGCAGTTTCAATGTTTTAATAAAATATGACTTCCTTATTACACTAGGTATTTATGAAACTGTAAGGTATGACCCAGACTTACTAGATATACTAGCACTTTTAAATATATTGAAGAGTCAAATAAAAATGCCTTGTTTTTACTCATACTCCAGTTAATTTAAATATCACAGAATGACAGATAAATCTAAAAGGGATATTAGTGATAACTTAGTCCCATTCCTTCATTTTACAAATGAGAATGATAAGAACCAAAAGGAGTAAAACATTTTTCCAAAAATTTAACAGTGAGTTAGTAACACAGCAAACAAATCTGGCTCTTCTAGGTGCTTGTGTGTGAAACACAAAATTAAATCTTTGAATGAAGAATAAATGTTTTGAAAAATCAATTCATTCTTGCCCTTTTAAATAAACAATCTAAGGCACCACCCACAATAATCACCCCCAGTGGTTAACGCCCTTCCTCACATTGAATCTGTAGCCAAAAGATACTGTTTCATTTCCAGCTAAGTGAGAAAAGAAATACACTATTTCTCATCAGATAATACAACATTATAAAAACAAGTACTATTTTCCAGACATGGCACTTTGATCAAGTATAGAAAAAAAACATTTTGTTACAGCATCAAACCTTAGGAAATCAATAGAAAATAATCACTTATGGCAAGCTAGATACTTGAAAAGGAGAACATGGCAACATTCAGCCCTATTGTTTCAAATAGTATCCTAAACACCTGCCTATGTGTCTGTTTTGGGTGTGGAAGTGCCAAGACTTGTATAAAAAGAGGAAAAGGAGGGAAAGAAGGTCCTTGCCTGAGCCTCACCTGAGTGTAACACTAGGATTCAACTGTGTTGGACCACGACTAGTGAGTGCAAAGCTGCTCTAGTAACCAAAGCCTGCTACAATGTGGGGTGAGTCTGAGCCCAGGACTGTTAATTTCCCTCTTACTCTCCTCCAGGATAACCCCCAGGGACAGAGAGGAGGAATTACCAGCTAGCAGAGCTGTAGCATCAAACCTTAATGCCCTGGCACTTCTTGATTAGAAAGTTTAACAAAGAGGAGAGAAAAGCTATTTCTTCTCTTAACCTGATTGGACACATAGTTCTGCATAGAGGAGCCTGTAAATAAAGACTCTTTGGGCCCTGGCCAGTGTGCTCAGTGGTTAGAGTGTTGGCCCACACTCCGAAGGGTCATGATTTGATTCCCGGTCAAGGGAATCCTGGGTTGCAGGTTCTATCCCTGGCAGATTACGGCACCTATGGGAGACAACCAACTGAGGTGTCTCTCTCACATCAATGTGTCTCCCACTAAAAAAATTCTTACACCAACTCCACTGCCACTAAAAAAAAAAAAAAAAAGGAAAAAATATCCTCAGGTGAGGAATAACAACAACAAAGACTCTTTGGGACAGAACTCAGCTTCCCAAATGATAAGACCCCAATATATAAAAATGGCTAAGAACAAAATACACCCCCCCCACACACTACTCTGCTTCTAATACTAAATAGATTTTTCTTTTAAAATTCAAACCATGTACCCTCTAAATTGGTGGGGATGGAGAGTGGGGGAGGTGGTCAGGGAAAACAACAGATGTCTAAGATTTTCCTATTAATTTGGCCACTAAATAGGTATACACATTTGGGGAAATCTTTTAATTGCTGGGCCCTCAGATTCCTTATCTGTAAATGAAGGTAGTTAGGTCCCTTCTTGAAATTTCTGTTTTTATGTGAAAGGAGAAGTCTTTACCCCTTTTAATTATAAGGACAAAACTTTGAGATTGCAAAGACTATCAAGGCCTAAACTAAGGGCCCTGGAATAGACAATAATCCTCCTGAAATTGTGTGAAAAAATTTTGGTGACTGTATAAGCATTTTTCCAGGAAGAGGGACAGTATTTTCATTAGAGCCTCAACGAGAAATTAGGTCCCTTTGACCTTTGGTTGAAGACCACTGATTGAGACAGCAAGTGGTTCTTTAGTTTCTGATTTATCTGGTTGCAGAGCAAACCAGCAGCAATCTTTACGTGGTTATGAAGTCTGTCCCGCAAAGCCTTCTGGAGTTTCTCATTTATCTTCATGAGCTGTGTGTTTGTAATTTTTCATAAGCAGAAAGGCTGTTCAAAATTCAGAGTCCTTTTCATTAAAGATTTAAAAATCTGGATTTCAAGATTTATTTTGATAGTAGTGGCTACAAGAGAACCATTGTGCTATATCAGAAAATTTCAAGCATATGTAGCATCTTACACATTTGCCAATTCATGAATTATTTTACTATTTCTTTTTTCTTGAGTTAACTGACATGAAACAAAAGGCTTGGCTCCTCCTTCCAATCCGCCTTTCCTTTTCTTCTGCTATTTGAGTCAACTGTGAAATGATGACGAATTAACTGTGGTTCTATTTGAACAAGCTATTTATATACTATTCTTAAAAGAATTAGTTGAAAATTAGAGAGAAGAGGAAAATGACAAGAGGAAATCTGAGGGGCTGAAAGATGCACGTAGGAAGAAAGAACCAAAGAGAAAATCTACATGATCAGATGCAGAAACAGTATCAAATCCCTAAGCAGAGACACAAGAAAAGAGGAAAAATGTTTAAAATGGGGAACAAATATAGAAACTCGAGAGTACTGGATTTTAAATACATTAAATGAAAACGAAAAAAAAAAATCCTAAGTGAGCTTTTCAAGAACATCATCTGGCTGATAATCTCAAGGCCTTCCATGGCTTCTCCCTAATTAAGGCAGAGACAGAGGCCAAGCAGAGAACATCACAGAAAGAAGGATGTTGCCAGTGATTCCCAGATAACTGCAAAAGCTCAGGGGACCAATCTTTTGTGGTAAAAGGAACAGTGCCAATTAGTGAGAAATGTTGATTTTTCCTGAGACAATATCAAAGCGGTCTAAAGTAAAAGGAAGAAAATTAGGTTTAAACATCGACCTTGAAACAATTTATTTTAGGTAATCCCAGATGCTTTGTAACCGACTCCTGTTTCCTCACATACGACCATCTGATCAGAACCACTCCGAGTGGCTCCTAAATTCAATAGATAGGAAAGCGACATGTAGTGCCTCTCTCGGTTGACTCCAGGCTCCCCTCCCGAGTCCTGTAGCTTCAGGTCACAGGCCGAGACTCTCCGTTAACCCCAAGAGCACCGCGGGAGAGAAATATCCTCAAACGACCCAGGTCCCCAGATGACCCTGGTTGGGTCCCTGTCTTCATGGAGCATCTTCCCGTGACTCTTCCTTTTTCGAGTAACAGCTCAGTTTTTCTCCTCTCTGCGCCTCCTCAAATCCCACTGAAGAAAAACCCGGGGATTTCAGCTAACATGCACCCCGCCCCCCAGCCGGACTCCGGAGGCTGCCAATGCCGCGGCGCGGGCCGCTGCTCCCGGGCCGGGGCAGGAGGGGCGCGCGCCCCCGACCCCCGCGCGCGCCCGTTGCCATGGGAACGCACTCAGCCCGGCCGCCCGAAGGGAAGGCGGGAGGAGGCGCGGCGGCGGATCCTGGGGGAGACGCTATCGCAAGATGGCGTCTGCCAGGCCGCGGGATGCGGAGTGAGCGCGCCCCGCCGGGGGCTCTGCTGGGCTACTCCTCTCCCCGCCGCTGCCGCCGCGGCGCCGCCTCTCCGCCTGCCGTGCGCCGCCCCGAGCTCCCCGCCCGGCAGGTACCGCCGCCCGCGCGCGCTCCGCGTAGTGCACAGATGGCAGCGACAAGTGCCGGCTCGCCGAGGGCTAGCGGGTCTCCCCTGGTCCCGGTGCGCCTGACAATAACGCGTAAATAACTTTTTCTTGCAGCAGCCCCCTGCGGGCCGGCCTGCAGCCTCCTGCGCGCCGGCGTCCACCACGCCCCTCCGACTCCGGACTCCCGACTCCCTCCGAGGTGTGAGCGCCACGGGCCGATGCGGTGATCTCCGCTCGGCCTGGGAGGAGCGCGTGGACTGGCGGGCGGCCGCGAGCAGTGGGCGAGCGTCTTTACAATGGCCCTGACCCTGTTCGGTAAGTGCAGCCCTCTGCCCGCGCCGCCGCAGGTGGGCCGCGCCCCACAGGCGGGGGCGGGGGCCTGGGGCGCCTGGGGCGCCTGGGGCGCGGGCGCCGTGCGCGGCGTCGGGCGCCGGCCGGGGCCGGGGAGTTGAGGCGCCCGGGGCGCCGGGCTCGCTCCCTCGCGCCTCTCCCATTGTTTCCTCTTGCGGCAGGGCCGATGGGCGTGTGCTCCCCTGGCCAATTCTGGGATGGGAGCCTCTGAGGACCTGGGTGTTTTGTAAACCGAGGATTCTCTAAGATGCCAACTTGGGAGCGAAGTTGGTCGGTTGTTTCCAAGCCTGCGTTTCTCAAGTCGGCAAATAAAGATCCTGGAAAGTTTATTTATTTTGAACAAGATGTCTGTGCATCCCAGCCCCTCGGGGATTGCCAAACGCATGTGTTGATGCCTGTTGGTTTGGGGGGTAAGGGGGTTGGATTCGGTATATTCGTTGGAAACTAGAATCAGTGGTGAACTTAATATCTGTTAAAACTGAAATGTTTGCTTTAACATATGACAGCAAACAGAAGAAAGTTGGTTACTGGAAGTAAGTAACCTCAGGAGGGTGTCTTTGAGTATTTCAGGAAAGAAATGTTATTTCTGTGATGTAATTACTGCAACACTATTGTTTCAGTGGTTTAGACTTCAAGGTGTGTGTGTGTGTTTTCTAGAGTCAGAAATGACAATGGGTTGGAAAGAAGGACTGAAAAGATACATTCTTTCCTTTTGCAGAAATAGATTATGCTACATATGTACCTTGCTCTCAGAAAACTCAATATACACAGTAGATGTACAGTGAAAATGTTCATGTTCAAAGTATTCAGTTTTTCAAAGAAACAAAGTACAATGATATGTAACTGATAGCTACAAGGACAGTCTTAGTTAAGTTATTCACCATATCAAGTTTCCAGTTACGTTTTCATAATGTCATTTGATCAAGCATCACATACCACAAATGTCTTTTGATGTAAGTACGTAAGAATGAATTAATCTGCTGGAATCAAAGAGTTACTTTTATTTAACCATCTTATTTTAGAAATTAAATTTTGACCCAGAGAGGTTTAATTAAGCTCATATGGCCCCTTTGTGGCAAAACTGAGCCTAGAACACAATTTGCCAATGTTCAGTCTGGGGCTATATACCCACACTACTAGAAATGACATTTCTTACTTGGTGTTGGTTCTGGATAGGTGCTTTAGAAAATGTTTCTTCTTTCTCTGAAAGAAATAATAAAAATTTCACTGTTTCCCAATATGTTGTATCTAATCTACATCACTTAGAAGCATTTTCCGTAAGTGTGGACTTTTTATGTACAATTAAAAATGATAAAAGGTTTACTCATAGTTATTTTCTTTTAAAATAGAATTTATCTTACACTGTTGGTGCCAATACGTAGCAATAAGGTTTGTAGAAGTAAATATCTCTTTAAAACTATTTCTCACTAAATTTATTGACCTTCCTAAAGAGATAATCTGCATTTTCAGGGTATGTTTTCAAAGATTATGTTTACAAATTAACCACATTTAGAATACTCACATTCTTAATGAATAAAACAGGTAAATTGAGGAGTATGTGGTAAGGCTCTTAAAAAGATTCCTGAACTGTTAAATGTAACTCCTGAAGTGGAGATGAGGAAAGGAAGAATATGGAACTTAACCTTTAGAAGACGGTATAAGAAACCACCCCACCCCTCAAGGTGAATACAGTATCTTTAAAATTTTTAAGTTATCTCGTGAGGAAATCTAATTTAGTTCACAAAATCTAACTTGGTTACAATTTTTAAGAACACTTCTCTGTTATAAATCTAAGCACCTGTGTGCAGAGGCTATTTTTTTCAGTAATGATAGAGCAGCAGCTGCTCTCAAAAGCGTGGTTGCACTCCACTCATCAGTCATTGAGATGTCTGCTAAAAATGTTAATTCCTTTGCCAAAAGACCCACAGCATCTGCCTTTCTGGGGGGAGGGGATTTTAAAGGAACTCCCCTGCAATTCCTATGCACACTTGAGTTTGAAAACCATTGTATTAAATATCAATATTGATTTTCTCAAACTTGTTCAATTCAAAATAGCTTTTTTTTTTTTTTCTTTATTGATTTTAAAGAGAGAGGAAGGGAGTGGGAGAGAGAGATAGAAACATCGATTAGAGAGAACATCAATTGGCCACCTCCTGCATGCCTCCCACTGGGGATCAGGCCCACAACCTGGGCATGTGCCCTGACCTAGAATTGAACCAGCGACCTGTTGATGCAGGGGTCGATGCTCACCCAATGAGCCACACCAGCCAGGCTCAAAATAGCTTTTGTATATGTTAAGAGCAGTCCTCAAGGGTTAGAAAAAAAATGGATTTCATTTTAGATATCACTACTATTTAACTAGTTGGTCTTAGTCAGAAATACCTCCTGTCCCTTTATATTTACTCTTAATAACCAATTTACAACCGAGGAGCGATGAGATAATAAAGTTCTGTAAGCTGGTGAAGAGAAGATAGGAACAAGAAATTAGACAAATGTGACCCCTCAGTCATCAAAGTCAGATCCCAGTAGATTTCTACCTGAGCATTCCTAAAGTAACCATTGCTAGGATCTTGTGTATCGTGTGTGTGTTAGTTGGTTAGGCCAGTCTGCTTGGATTACTAGAGTAAAATACCATAGTGGGTAGTTTACACAACAGATATTCATTTCTCACAGTTTGGAAGGCTGGGAAGTCCAAGACCAAGGTGCCAGCTAATTCACTTCCTGGTGAGCGTCCTCTTCCTGGCTTGCAGACTTCCATCTTGTTTCTCTACACACATAGTAGAAAGACAAAGCAAGCTCTCTGGCCTCTTTTTATAAGGGCACTAATCCCATCATGAGGACCACACCCTCATGGCCTCATCTAATCCTGATTACCTCCCAAAGCATCAATGTCCAAATACTATGACAGTTCGGGGTTAGGGCTTCAACTTGTGAATTTGTTGGGGGTGCAGGGGGAAATTACAATTCAGTGCATAGCAGCTAGCAATAGAATCTAGTGTTTTTGCTTTGTGTTTTACATTGCCATTCAGGTTTTTTTGTTGTTGTTGTTTGTTTTATCTTCACCCAAGGACAATTTTGGATGTATCGTCAGATAGAGAGGGAGGAAGAGAGAGAGAGAAACATAGATGTGAGAGAGACACATCGAGTGGTTGCCACCCACACAGCCCTAACCAGGGCCGGGGACAAACTGCAACCAAGGTACGTGCCCCTAGCGGGAAACGAACCCTGGTCTCTCCGGTCCGCAGGACGCTCTAACCACTGGGCAAAACCAGCCAGGGCTGTTCTTTGTTTTGTTTTGGTTTTTTATCCTCACCCGAGGACATTTTTCCATTTTTTGTTCAGATGGAGTGGGAGGGAGAGAGAGGAAGAGAGAGAGAGAGAGAAACATCCATGTGAAAGTTACACATCGAGTGGCTGCCACCCGTACGACCAACCAGGGCCGGGGACAAACTGCAACCGAGATACATGCCCTTAGCAGGAACTGAACCCGGGTCTCTCTGGACCGCAAGCCGATGCTCTAACCTCTGAGCCAAACCGGCCAGGGCTGTTTTTTGTTTTTTTAATAATTGTAAAGAGCATTCTTTTTATAGGAAGTTAGTGAAAGTTAGCTTCATTTTAAAAAATGAGAGCCTCTATAATTACCTACTACAGCCAGTTTGGCTCAGTGGTTGGGGCATCGGCCTGCACACCAGAGAGACCTGGGTTCAGTTCCCGCTAGGGGCACATACCAAAAGAATAATAATAATAAAATAAAATTACCTACTACAATTTTACATTTATATACATTTAGTTTTTTACTTCAGTATGTTGTAGGGCGTCGGTAAAAGAATCGTCAAGTTAAGCTGAAGAGTTAAGATCTTTTCTCTTCTGGCCTGGCCAGTGTGGCTCACTGGTTGAACGTTGACCCATGCACCAAGAGGTTGCCAGTTCGATTCCCAGTCAGGGCACATGCCCAGGTTGTGGGCCCGATCCCCAGGGGGGTGCATGCAGGAGGCGCCAATGGATGTTCTCTCATCGATGTTTCTATCTCTCCCCCTCTCTCTTCCTCTCTCTCTAAAATCAATAAAGAAAAAAAAATTAAGAAGGTCTTTTCCCTTGTGTACACTATTAATCTCCTTGATGCTTAAAAGGATATTTTAATGCAAATTTCTGCTTTATCCCATGGTAGACGAACCAGACCCTAATCTTTCCTTGTTTTACATTCTCATTTGGGAGTTGAAAATGTGCATTTTTGAAGGTTCAGGAATTTTCAAGAATTTTTATTCATGTTTCATCTGAACCCACCCCTCAGTCATCAGCATTGGTAGATAATTTTTAAATTCTCTGAACAACAAAAAATTATGCAAATGTAGTTCATACCCTGCTCACTCACTTTGCTTATTTGTTCAGCAAACAGTTATAACAGTGTGCAAGACATAATTCTTGTCTTAGAGTCTACCTTCCAGAACTGTAGTGCTTGCACCTAACTACCTAATTCCATACAGGCTTTGGTAGAACTTCCCTGACAGAGGAGCACCTGTTCTCTAATGATTGCTGGGCTCAAAGGAGTCTCAGATCATCTAATGTAGGACTTTTTGGCTGGTACCTGACAGAACATCCGGATTGGCCAACCCAGTAAAGCCCTAGTGGACAGAGCTGGGTGAAAAAGCGTCCTCCAGGTCATCTCTCGGCAGGAATTGCTGTCATTTATAGCTAAATGGGGTGTGGTTTACAGCCCAGACTAAACAAGATTGGCGACTGAGTTCCAGTTCAGTTAGGCTGGCTGAACCCTGAATCACTCTTCTCTGTGAAGGCAGGAGGAACTCGGGTGCCCCCTGCCCCCTTTTTCTTTTTCCTCTCATTACCATGTAGTCACCATCATCACTGCCACAGACCACTTCCTCACACTTGGGATTTCACTGAAGTTTCTACCTTTTCTCAGACTCTTCTGCTGGGGAAACCTTGCCTCGTGCTGCCCCTTCCGCACTTTCAGGGCCGTCACTCTGCCCGTGGGCATCTTTGTGGGGATCCTTTGCAGCAGTTGAGTGGCAGTGGTGTGTTCTTTGTGATGCAGTTAGGAAATTTTCTGATTTCCCATGACTGACCTGCTGCTAAAATTTATTTTTAAAAAGACAGGTCATCTGCCCGGCCGGTGTGACTCAGTGCTTGAGCGTTGACCCATGCACCCAGAAGTCACCAGTTCGATTCCTGGTCAGGGCACATGCCCAGGTTGTGGGCCCAATATCCAGTGGGGGGGCCTGCAGGAGGCAGCCAGTCGATGTTCTCTCTCATTGATGTCTCTATCTCTCTCTCCTTCTCCCTTCCTCTCTCTCTAAAATCATAGAAAAGAAAAAATATTTAAAATAATAATAATAAATAAATAAAACGACAGGTCATCTGTACATTTTTAGTATGACTTATTTGACCCAAGGCTAACTTTATAGGAAATTCCCACTTGAGTATACTCACTGCTGACATTTTTATTTTTCAGATGTTGCTCATCAAAGATATGAGAGGGAGTTACCTAAGCAGCAGGGTTGTCCAATGGTGAGAGCCCAGCTCCTTCTTTTACTGGTGTCAAAAACTTAATGTTTTAGCTTTAGGAGTTTTCTTTTAATGTTTGGAGATTTGGTCCTATGTAAGAGATTAAAGAATTACAGTTGCTATAACTCTGATAGTCACCATCTGTGTACAAGGAATATTGGTGACATAGTCTTTGGAGTCATATCTGTCCCAGAAAATAACCATCCTATAGCAGCCTAAGCTTTTTCTTTAATTTTTTGGTACGTGCCCCTAGTGGGAACCGAACCCGGGACTCTCTGGTCTGCAGGCCGACGCTCCAACTGCTGAGCCAAACCAGCCAGGGCCAGCCTAAGCTTTGAAGATAGAAGATAGTGATGTGTGTAATTATAAAAATTTGACATGTTTGTCAAAAAAAGTTTCCTTTACATCAGTATATCTCAGCTTTTTAAAAAAAAATCACTCTCCATATAATATCTTTTAGACATTTTTTTTTTTAATTGTTCTCTCCATGAAACTAATATGACCAGAGGTATACTGTATTACCTGTTCATGGACTTTATGCATAAAAGGAGTAAGTTCTTTTGACTCCTATAAGTCCATTTTTGCTCCCTTGAGGGCATTGTTACCCATTGAGAATTCATGTTTTAGACTAATCTAAAGCAATCGTAAGAGAATTAGTTAGGCAGAAAAATATTGTTTGGTAGCGCTTTGTATGTCATATAATAATACTTCTGAAGGAATGACATTAGTGCATTAAGTTATACATCTTCCATCAGATTGGTTTAACCTCAGAATGAACACTTACTATCACCCTGAGAACAGCCATAACAGAGTTCCTTGTTGAGATTGGGGTATATGTAGCTTTTCCCAAAGTCCCTCTATTAGTACTAATGCCCTTTGATATGGATAATTGATTTTTCAATCTTATATAAAGTATCAGTAACAGCACCTTTTTTTTTTTTAATTCCTTACCCAAGGATATTTTTCTATTTATCATTAGATAGAGTGCGAGGGAGGGAGAGAGAGAGACAGAGAGAAATATTGATGTGATAGAGCCATATCAGGTGGTTGCCACCCGCATGACCTGACCAGGGCTGGGGATGAACCACAACCGAGGTATGTGCCCTTGATCGGAATTGAACCCATGACTCATTGATCCGCAGGCTGACACTTTAACCACTGAGCCAAACGGGCCAGGGCAGTAACAGCACCTTTAAAAACGTTATTGTTTATCTGCAGTATATAAAACTAAATGAAGTTATTGAACTCTGTGCAAACAGTGCAAGACAAGTCCTGGCACCTGGCTTTACACCAAGTCACAGTCATAAGTCTTCTTATGTGGAAAGTAATTTCCATGAATTTTGATTTTATTTATTAATATAAGTCTACTGTCTTTAAAGGACAGAATAAGAAGAAACTAGGGAAATAGGAGGGCATGACCATATTTTACATTGAAAAGTCATATTGAAAAAAATCATGTCTGAGAAAATAGTTACAAATTTGCATTACTAATTTGGCTCCTTATTTTTAGAAACAGATTGAGTACTTTGTGAGTATATTAGAAAACCTCTATATTGTATACTTTAAAGGGGCAAATTTTATGGTGTATGAATTATATCTCAATGTAAATTGTTAATAAAAAAAAAGTCGCAGGGTAGATGGAGAACAGATTGACTACAAGGGAAATTCAGTGTAACTGTAAAAATCAGAAAGTACTATTTTTAAAAGAGTAGTTTTATATCTGGGAACCTTTAGGACTTTTCATGGTTTTAGAAAGTTTTTTCCTTTTATTTCCAAAGCAACAAAAATACAAAACTAAAAATCAGTAGGTTAAAAATGTCTCTACCTGTTTTGAATTGTTGTTTTAAATTTAGAAAAATTAGCACTTCTTGGAAAGAGTTAATTCAGACAACTGAGTAGTTTGTGGAGAAGGGAAGAGGAGTCGGGCCAGGCCTGTCGCCAGCTGCTGAGTGGCGTGGCAAGGGGCCACCTCATTGTGTTTAATCCAGATGCACTGCAGGCTGTTCCTTTCCCTTTCCACTCCGACTTTCTACCTTTGGATTTCACTTGACCATATAGTTCATGGTGTAAAGCCAGTAGAAAAAAGATGTAGTCCAAGCAGTATATCTCTGGTTTGACAGATTTTTATGACCACAAACTGGACATTTCAAAACCTGAATGGGTCCTTTTCTTTAAATTGCTAATCTTTCCTGATTTTCCCATTTCTGCCATTCGCACATATCGTCAGCCTGTACGGGATGTTTGCCTTTGCAGAGAGCTTGGTTGTTCTTCAGCGCCCTAACGGCGGTGAAATTAGTTTGAGATAATTTTAGGATTTGAAGTGACTTGTGCTCAGTAGGACAGGTGACAGGTGAGTGGTACAGAGTCCATGTGAAGGATATGTAAACATCTGTCTAACCGAACTATCCCCCTGCAGGCCTTCCCTGGTGAATGAATTGTACACCGTTATATTCAAATTAAAGTATGATCTTTAGCATGTTACCTATGAGGAATAACATGCTAAATATAGATACTTATCTTCATATAGCATGAAAGAATTATTTTAATTTATGGACTGAAGATCTTCAAGTAGTAAGACAGGGCAAGCATTTTGACTCAGAGCTACACTGTAAGACAGAGGAAAGTGGCAAAACATTTTAGTTAGAGGCTGGGGCATTGCAAGAGGGACCGCAGTAGGTATAAAAGCATAGTGTATGAGCACCGAACAGTACAAAAGCAGAGCACATTTGGGATGAACCACAGAGTGAGAGAAGGAAGCAAAAACAAGGAAGTGTATACTATTTCATAATTTTTCTGAAGGGTAGCTCTGAGGCTTGGTATGGGTTTTTCTACTTTGTGATATGTTACTCACCTGTTCAATGAATGTTGGGGGCCTAATATGTGCCAGATGTATATTAGTTCCTGTTTTCAAAGAACTTATATTTACAGTGGAAGGAGACAGATGATAAAAATGTATAAGGTGCCAGGTGGCTAGTGCTATGAAGAAAAATAACCAGGGTGAGGAGGGCGGGGCTGGCTCTGTGGAGTGTGCAGCGATGACCGCTCGGCTGAGGTGGATCTTGAGCAGAGACTTGAAGGGAGTGGGGGAATGAGTCATGTGAAAAGGGGAGTCACCTCATGCAACAGGCTTTGAGGCAGGGATGTGCTGGGCAGGGCTGAGAACTAGACAGAAGGGCAGTGTGGCTGCGGTGGAGTAAGCCGGGGAAAGTGGTAAGAGATGAGGACAGAGAGCTCCCCGGAGGGTGCGGGAATACTGGCGTTACAGGCTCTGTGGGGCCCTGTAAACCATGGTGAGGACTTCAGGTGAGTCCTTACCTCCTCTGAGTGAGATGGGAAGCTTGTGGAGGATACTTCCATAGCATGTAGTATAGAGGAAAGGAATTGGATTTTAGAGTAAGAGAGCTACCTTTAATTCTTCCTCTGTCACATGTCAGCTGTATGTTCCAGTCACATTTTCTCATATGTTAACAGAGGCTGCTGTTTCTCTTCTCCCATTCGCACAGAGATAAATGAGATCATGTGTGTATTAAGGTCCTTAATGCAGTGGTTGAAGATACTAGTAGCTAATATTGTCACTAATTGTTATTATAAGTATTAGGAAAGATCAAAGAGACCAGCAGAGTTTCTCCATTTATTATACAAGTCTGTTGACTCACTTGAAAAAGGAGTTCTGCAATGTTTCTGTTTATGTGTATGGCTAAATACATGTCACATGCCATTGTAAAGTTTGTCTGAGAATGCTCTGGTGGAGACATAGTTCAGGGATATACAGTGAAGACCAGACACACTTCTGATAATGCTGGACCCTTGATACTTTCTGTTGTACTCTGCAAATGTGAAAAATACTCTGGCTAATAGGCAGTGCCTACTTTCCCTCTGGGAGATAATCCAGAATATAATCAGATCTAGCCCCTGCCCTCATGGCACTTAAAATAAATCAAGAACTGTGTGCTTAAATGTCTGGCACAGAGTGGGTGCTCAATCCAAGTTTATTGAGTGAATGAATGAATGAATGAATGAACATACAACTGTGGACTATCACGCAATATACTTAGCCTCTGAATAACCTTGAATTGGTTTATTTTTATTTTTTAATCCTTACCTGAGGATATTTTTACATTTATCTTCAGACAAAGTGGAAGGGAGAAGAGAGGGAGGGAGAGAGAGAAACATTGATGTGAAAGAGATGCATCGATTGGTTGCCACCCACGCGACCCCAACTGGGGCCAGGGATGAACCATAACCTAGGTGCATGCCCTTGGCTGGAATTGAACCCGGGACTCTGGTCCACAGGCCGATGCTCTAACCACTGAGCAAAACCGGCCAGGGCTTGACTCAGTTTAAATATTTGCTTTCATTCACCTTATTTTCTCCTTTATTATTTTGGGTTATTTTTGTTTATTATGTTAGAGTCCATAACTGGAAACTTAAACTCGCCTCTTAGAAATTGGTTAGTCTAACAATTCACTTCCTTATTAAAATCCTCCAGTGAGTCCCCATCACCATTAAGTCCGAATTCCTAACTTGCATGTCAGGCTGTCAAGATAGGACCCCTGCTTACCTGACTGGCCTCCTCTCTTACTCTCTCCTACTCCGAGCTCTGCTCCAGCCATGCTGAACTACACCCAAGTGTCCACAAGGGACTGCACTCAGCGTGCCTCTGGCACCGTCATTTCCCAAGCCCTCTTTGCCCTCACTCAGCTCTGCACATCTTGGCAAACCTCCGCTTGAGTAGTCATCTCTTCTAAGTAGTCTACGTGAGTTAGTTACACCTTTTCTGCCTCTGTAGTGCCCTGTATTCATCTCCATCCTGCGACTTGTCACGTGGTGATATAATGGTTAGTTTATATTTTCCTGTCTTCCCCATTTGGTGAAGTTCCTAGTGGAAAAGCTATGGATGTCTTCTTTGTATATTTAACACCTTCTAGTGTCTGACGCATACCAGCTACTCAATAAACGTTTGAATGGATGTTGGATATTACAGAGGTCTGCTATATTTCTTAAGTTTGTGAGTTAATTTTTTTTTTTAAATCCTCACCTGAGGACATTTTTTTTGCATTTAACTTCAGATAGAATGGGTGGGAGAGTGGGGGGGGGAGAGAGAGAAACATCTATGTAAGAGAGACACATCGAGTGGCTGCCACCCACACGACCCCAACCGGGGCCGGGGACAAACTGCAACTGAGGTACGTGCCCTTAGTGGGAGCCGAACCTGGGACTCTCTGGTCCGCAGGCCGACGCTCTAACCGCTGAGCCAAACCAGCCAGGGCTCCTTATTTTTTAAAAAAATATTTTTATTGATTTTTTTTTTAGAGAGAGAAAAACATTGATGTGAAAGAGACACATCAATCAGCTGCCTCCTGTGTGCCCTCTACTGAGGATCAAGCCCATAACCCAGGTGGGTGCCCTGACCGGGATGGAACCAGCGACTTTCTGGTGCAACGGGATGACGCTCAGCCACTGAGCCACTGGCCAGGGCTGATACTCTCCCTTTTTTTAATATAATTTTTTGTTCATTTGTTTATCTTTTTTTTTTTTTTATGCAATGAATGTGCTATTATATCATCCCTTGCTTCCATACCCTAATGTGGATTTCCCAATTGGAAGCTCACAAAGGCTTGAATAAAATGGAAATCTCTCTGGGAGCAGATTCTTTGAGGTTGAACTATAGTATTACTAACCACTAGCAGATGTTTCTAAATTATTTGGCATAATTAGATAACAAATTCCACTTCATTAAACTATTGTTCTTTTCATTTCAATGGTACAAAGGAATCGCACATAAATTAGCTTGGTTTGTTCATGTTTTACCCTCACAGTAGGGAATATAATTAAATTCAATGGTAATTCAATATGAAAAGGCTAACTTAACCTTTTAGAGTCTGAAAATATAAACAGTATAATCTTTCTCATAATAATAAGTTTGTGTGCAACATGAACATTCCTATTAGTTTTCATGTTTATTAGAGCAGATATAAACAGCATTTTAATCATTCATATTTTTATTTTATTTTATTATTATTTTTTTGGGTATATGCCCCTAGTGGGAACCAAACCCAGGACTCTCTGGTCCGCAGGCTGACGATGACGCTCCAACCGCTGAGCCAAACCGGCCAGGGCAATCATTCATATTTTTAAATGGATGAAAGAAAATTTTTATTTTTTACTTATTAATACCTCTTTATTGTTTGAGAAAGAATATGAGGTGGTTTACAAAAAGATACAGTGCCAGAGGATTGAAAGTAATAAGCATGGGAGTTTGTTTTTCTCTGTCTTATATCATTAATTTCTTCCTCTCCTTTGAGTCATTTCCCTTAGGTTACAGTCATTTTTCCCATTCTGTGAAGAAAGCCTTTCCTCGACGTTGGAACCCTCTCAAGGACCATCAGACACTCTTGTTGGCCCTCCTCTTGCCAGAGGTTTATTGATAGAGCATTCCACACGCCCACTTCCCCTTCCTGCAGCCTGCTCTCCCACCCTGGGCTGCCCCATCTCTCCAGCCGCGGGCTTTACCGTAATTACGCATGAGGCATTTGGGAATGTCATTCAGCTCTAGTGGAAAGAAAGTGGGCAGCTGTGAAAGAAAATGTTTTGATACTTCTTAAAACAGCAAGGAAGACTTTATTCAAGACTATTGCAAATATCTGCTTTTTCAAGAACTGACCTCCCTTTCTCACTTGGGAATGTATAGTGAGCTGTGTGTGGATGATTCCCAAGTCTCCATCTCCGGCCTCGCCCTTCCACACCCTCCAAATCTCCATCAGGATTTCCTGCAGACACTTCAGACTCCATGTGTTCCCACCCCCTGATCCTTAGCTTGCTCTCTACCATCTTCTTCCCTTGCCTCTTATATCCAATCAGCTGCTAAGTAACTCTTGCAGCTTGGTCTTTGCAATAGCTTCCATGTCTGTTTCTTTCTCTGCAATTCCAATTCTTGCTCTGCCCTTCCTTTTAGAACTGCAATCCATACCACCCCCTACTCCCTAACCTCTGCCCTGCCCCTGCTACCCATCCAAAAGGAAATTCTTCATCTTCTGAATTCTTGATCTTTTTATCTGCAAATCTCCCATGACATCTGTCAGTGTGTTCTGTCACAGTAACTATGTATCTTTATCGTATCTTTCCTAGGCTGATGGTTTGAGTCATTCTTTCTCACTTCTGTCCTCCTAACTGTATTTGGCACGGTGCTTCATACATTGTAGGTACTCAAAAAATATTTAAGTGAACAAAATAGTTCTCAAACCACAGTACTTCTGTAGTTTAATAATTCCCAGGGCAAAATTATAAAGTATTCTTTCATATTTTTCTATAACTTTTTAATGCTTTAACCAAGATAATAGTAATTAACATATCTCAAAATCTCTCATGTTATTTTTGCTGCCTACTGATCTGACTTTCATTCTTAAAAGGAAGAAATATATAAATTCCTGCAATATTGGTGCATGTCAAGGACAGATATATCATTTACTTTGGGATTGGTTGCTTTTGTCAGCTTGACTTTTTAAAAAAATTTTTGGTAAAATTCTGGTTGGATTTATACTGCTTTATATTCCATGAAGAACCTCTTT
The DNA here is from genome assembly GCF_014108415.1 of Molossus molossus. Classification (NCBI taxonomy): domain Eukaryota; kingdom Metazoa; phylum Chordata; class Mammalia; order Chiroptera; family Molossidae; genus Molossus; species Molossus molossus. The sequence goes on from NW_023425346.1 coordinate 74,428,735, forward strand.
GTCCTCTCAACTTGCAAAGCAGAGGAGAAGGGACACTAAACAGTATCTGCAAACACAGGGCTTGTTCACCCTTTAATGTTGCTATGTGTCCAGTATTTACCTGGAAACAAACCCCTTGTGAAACCGTGCTAACGGTTAGGAAAAGGATGGGTATGTCGTTTGATAGCTGTACTTTGTTCTTTTAGACTTTTTCAGGCCATTAGCAAGGAGATGGTGAAGGTAAGTCCTTCCTTGTTAAAGCTCCCTTTCAGGCCTTGGTGGGCTAGGGAAGTTCTTAGGATATTTGCATATTATTCTTCAATTTAAAAACTGGCCAGTTTGGCTCAGTGGTTACAGTGTCAGCCTTCTAACCAGAGAGTCGTGGGTTCGATTCTGATCAAGGGCATTTACCTCAGTTGTGGTTTGGTTCCTGGCCCTGGTTGGAGGCAACCAATCAGTGTATCTCTCTCACATTGATGTTTCTCTCTCTCTCCTTCCCACTCTATCTGAAGATAAATGGAAAAATATCCTCAGGTGAGGGTTAAAAAAAAAGATAATAAAAATAAAAATAAATAAATAAAAACTGTCTTATTAAGTGTTTTTATATTGTTTTTTTTTTTATCCTCACCCGAGGACATTTTTCCATTTTTTGTTCAGGTAGAGTGGGAGGGAGAGAGAGGAACAGAGAGAGAGAGAGAAACATCGATGTGAAAGGAACACATCGAGTGGCTGCCACCCGCACAACCGACCAGGGCCGGGGACAAACTGCAACCGAAGTACGTGCCCTTAGCGGGAACCGAACCCGGGTCTCTCAGGACCGCAGGCCGACGCTCTAACCGCTGAGCCAAACCGGCCAGGGCTTATTAAGTGTTTTTAAAGTTGCCGAATAGAAGTCACTAAACAGTATACCAAAAAAGGTCATGCTAAAGATTGTTTTCCCAGAATGTGCTGAAACCCCAAAAGAAAGATGAAGTCAGTGGCTTATAGGACATTTCATGTATTGCTAATAATACATTTCATTGAGAGAAAAAAAATGATGGATTTACCTTTGCAACTCCTATAAGCTGTTTTTGGTGATACTACCTATTTAAGTCTTTGGATAACATTTATTAATATTCTCAGATTTGGATGTTATCTCATTATGTCTGTGAGAAAAATATGTAGTTAAAGATGAGAGCCATAAAAACATAAAATACAGTTCATGTGTTTTTTTTCCCCCTTTCATCATAATGTTTAAAAGTTAACTAGAGACTTTAGATTATATTCCTTGAATGAGAAATGATTCTCAACTTGTCAGTTCACTGTCAGTTCAAGTTAAAAGGATATTATTTCAAAAGAACAAGAAAAATGAATGCAATGGATTAATAATACAGTACTAAAAAGGAAGGAGGAAACAAACGTGGCTGTACAGTAGGGACACTTGCAGAATACTTAGAAGCCTGTCATCCTGAATTTTCCAGACAGATGGCTCTGTAGTTCTCTGGAGAGACACCGCCTCTTTGCACTTCCCTCTCCCTCCTTCTGCTGTTCTTAGGTCTCTCCAGACAGAGGAGCTCTTGCTCTCTCTCTTCTAGTGTTTCTTAATCTCTCTTCCCCCCTCCCTCCCTTCCTTTCTCCCTCTCTCCCCTCCTCTCCCTCCCTCCATCCCTTCCCCTCCCCTCCCCCACACACATACATTGCCAACTTCTGGAAGCAGGGGAGGGTACCTTTGTTCCTTTGGGGTAAGGCCTCATTCAGCCCAAGCTAATCAAAACTTTTCTCTTTCTATCTTGTTTTTCAGCTATAATAATTGGCCTTGGGGAAAATAGAGACATTTGAAAATTTAAAAATGATTTTTTGAAATACTTTTAATTTAATGAAAAGTTGAAAGTTTCAACAGAAAATGTCCAACATCTTCAGGTCTTATTTATAATAAGCTATTTTCTATTACCAGGGGAAGAAGGAAAATTAATGTATGTTAAGTTCATCAATATTAGATAATTTGCCACAAAAAAAAAATCTGTCCCAAGGTAGTTTCTTTCACTAGTAAGATTACATTTAAAATAAATATGCAGTTCTAATATGTTGCTTATATGTATTTTTAGCTGCCATAACTAGATGGGAAGATACACAATTTAAAAAATTTAAACAGGAGGCTTATGGAAATATCTAATATTTTAAACTCTCATGTTCTATATTTCAAATCTATTTTTTAAAATTATATCTATGTGAAACTTTTTTCTAATTATAACAATACATTGTTAATGCTGAAAACTTGGATGAACTAGTGCATTTAACACTGTATGTATTATTACTTTACATACTGTCTCTTTTTTAAAGAACTCAACCCAAAGATGAAATTTAATAGGCTTCACATTTTATTTTCCAGAGCCTTATTATAAAGATTCCCTAAGAAAGCTGCTATAGAAATATTGTCTGTCAAATTGTCACCAGGCAACTAAATATATTATGGTAGTTATGTTGTAAATAATCACTTTTAAAACTCTAATAAGAAAGAAATCATTAGCGACATTAGCAAAGTGGTATGCTCTGGGCTAATTTTATTAAAACAGATGTGGGAAGTTATAGAAGTTAAATGCCATCAGATCTTAAACCAGGTTAGACTTCGCCACAGTAATGTTCTCCCCTCTCTCCCGCCAAGTATTTAGTCCTTTTTTTCCCTTTCACAAAGTGAATGTCAAACCGTAACACAAATCTTCCTCGTTCTTTCAACTAATGGTAGGCTTGGGATTCCCTTTACAAAGCAGAAAGTTTTCTCAAAGTTTTGCATCTCAGAACATTGATTTAAAAAGATGAATATTCTGTAAACCTCCAGCAGGCATTGCTACATCATCAAGTAGCAGAAGTGGGACTAAGCACCTGTAAGTAGAAAACTGGGAAGTATCCTCAAGCTGTTAGCATTGCTCCCTGACATTATAAGACATGAGTTTGGTTGCTGTTATGCACCTCTCTCCCCCTAAAAAAGGGTACCAGGGGAAGGAACCCTGAAGAAAAATTTGGGGAAGTTAGAAAGAAAAAATGTAAACCAAGGGCTGCAACAAGGATGCCTACAGTGAGCAGATAAGTAACGTAGACAATAGGGAATGTTGAGGAATTTCCTAATTTTAAATGTTGGTAATTATTTTGGGCTTTAAAAAGCACTGTGTGGGCCAAAGAAAATACATCTTTTGGCTGGCATTTGAGGTAACTCCAGGCCACTATGTAAATTTAGAATATTAGTATTTCTTATTTAATATTATATAAAAATAAAATCAGGCTATTTCTAAAGTTTAAAGAGAATCATATGACCATGACTCGGGTAATTTTCTTTCCTATTAGTCTTTTATTTGTTGTTTTTCATCTTCATATACTATGTACCTTAACTCTTAACTCAATTTGTAAACTTTTACGTATAAGATACACACACACACACACACACACACACATCTGTGGATGAATCTATTAGTCCCACTGAATTTTAGAGTTCTTGATGATTTTTTTTGATTTGGTTTTTATAAATAACAAAAGGCATCTATTTTGCAAGGCAATATTATATGACTTTGCTACACTACTAAGTTAGAAGAATCATTCTAATTTCTTCTCCACTGAGTAGATGCTTTTTTAATTCCTTTGGTATATAATATTCTCAAGCTTCATTATTGCAAAATATATATCTTTTCAGCCTAACTCCTGAGATGTTATAAAGATCAAATGTGATACTTTGGCTATAAATTGTTTCAAGTGTTTTAGGAGGAGCAAATTCACAGATGGACTTCATTATAGCAAATGGTATTTGGACCCTGGGAAACTAACCTTTAGTGACTACTTTGATTTAAATTAAAGTAACATTTTGAATATTGAGAATATTGTATTGAATATTTATGATGATTTAGCTCTGGAATTATACTGAGTAGAGTGAAAACATTTCCTAGGGAATCCACAAGATGGCGCTTGCTAACTTGTTTCCTCTGTCCTTAGCTTAAGGAAATTTGGTAATTTGAGAAGGAACTTCTAAATATTTATGTATTTTAAATAATATTACAGTTAGGATTTCCAGAAAGCTTGACTCCTTAAAATTTATGAGGTTCAGTTTAACATTTTGAAAGTGCTCACTTTCAGTATAGGAGCTGAGTCTTTATTGAAGGTATGAAGGTTAGTTTGAAAAAACTGGCATCTGTTTAATACTAAGAACTGTCTCCATTCATTCCATTTGCCTTTAAACACTTATTTTAAAGAAAATATATGAACATGTGGTCAATATGCATAGTTTCTGAACATTTTAAAATATTGACATTTATGAAGACCTGGCCATTAGTAATTGTTCTGCTTTCTATTTAAAAACATAATTTCTAATTGTGAATGAGATTCAATAAGTGGAACAGTAATGAAGGGCAACAGAAACTTACCCAGTCATAATATAGATACATTAGGCTCCCTTTTATACCCCTGGATATACTGTTTTACATGTTTACTCTTTACATCAACACTGTTGTTTGTGGACGGAATTATATGGAAAGTATGTTGAGGTTGGTAAGGGAAGTTTTATATTTGTTTATTGTTTTGTGAAATCCTGTGCATAATTTCAGTGAAAAGAGCTATATTCATAAAACACTGAAACAGGAAAGTATATCCAGTAACATTTATAGAGAAAATTAGATTTAGGCCTGTAGCTTCCATAGGCTGGATTTTTCTCAGCCTCATCATAAAAGTGGTCAAGCAATAAAATCAAAGACATATAATCGAATAAGAAGAGTAAAAGAAACTTTCTCTTGAAAACTAAGTCAGGCTTGAGAAATCTAAATCGAAGCTTATAACCAAATATTTTAGATGGTTGTGAAAGTAGTCATTTTTTTCACTATTCTTTATGGTTTGTGAAGAAAGAATCTATATGAAGACAGAATCATGAAAGGTTTTTGTTTTTTTTTAAACAATTATAGTATGTACTGGCTGCTAAACTTGCATCGTCCGCGTGTCCTGTGGGAGGCTGCACCTCAAGGCCATTCCTCTGTTGCCCTTTCCTGTATCCAGGGTTTGTGTTCGGCTTCAGGTTGTCATCTTTTTTATCACCATTTTCCATAGGATCTTCTTTAGAAAGGCTTATAAAACGATCTCTTTAAAGTTCAATAATTTCCATTAAATTTATGTAAACACTGAATTTAAGCTAATGTAGTTTCTGAACTAAGAAACTGCTGGAGAAACATCAGTCGTAACATGGAAGCAGACGTAAGAGATGTGCACATGGGGCTGATTCATCCACTGGGTCTTTGCATACTGAGGTTTCAGCATTTTATTTTTAAAGTGCTTTCGTTGTTTCTCCATTGATGAAGGAAGATTATGGTTTCAAGTGGGCCCATTTTCAGTTTTTTTTCCCATTGAATTAAATTCTAAAATCTTTTGAAAATGAAGTGTTCTTTGTGGGTCTTTTCCTTCACTTCTTTAGAAAATGTAGACCTTTATGTAATTGTCAAAGAAAGGATTTGTCTTTTCAGTTGGTCTGCTGGTTGACTTTTTGCTGAATGCATGAGTTCTAAAGCTTGATTCTAGGCATAGGCAAATTATACTACTACTTCTCCTAATCTCTAACTATGGCATGCTAAAACTGTGTGTGAGAACTCTCTGAGATTTTTTGGCCCATAACAAGCACTACTTGAGATAATCGTTGCACCTTCCTTACACTTCCTCAGTAGAACTACTGACATTATACTAAGAACAGGGGAACAGTAAGGAACCATATTATTTATTCCCCAATGGGTTTCCTTTTCATTTTTAAAGTGTAACATCCATATAGGAAAAAAAAGATGCATAGCCTATTTGAGTAGAACACACAAGTAAGTAAATAAGTAAAATACAGAAGTCATAAGCTTGATGAATTATTACAAAATGAACACACCTGTGTACTACTACTCAGGTCAGGAACTAGAACATTACTAGCATCCTAGATAGCCTTCTTTGGGACTCCTCCTAAGCTCTCTCTTTTTCGGCCTTCTTGAAGTTTATCACTATCCTAATATCTAACTCTGTAGATTAATTTTGCCTGTGTGTGTGTTTTTTTTCTTAGTAGTGATGATGAAGTGCTTTTTTATACTACAATCTTAAGTAGAATCCAATTCTAAATTATATTACTTTACCTTTATTTTTGAGCATGTCATTGTTGCTGGAAAAACACTTACCACTAGCATATTTGCGTTGACTTTCAAAAGTATACCAAATATGCCCTGGCCAGTTTGGCTCAGCGGTTAGAGCGTCGGCCTGCGGTCTGGAGAGACCCGGGTTTGGTTCCCGCTAAGGGCACGTACTTCGGTTGCAGTTTGTCCCCAGCCCTGGTTGGTCGTGCGGGTGGCAGCCACTCGATGTGTCCCTTCACGTCGATGTTTCTCTCTCTCTCTCCCTTCCTCTCTCTCCCTCCCACTCTATCTGTACAAAAAAATGGACAAATATCCTCGGGTGAGGATAAAAAAAAAAAAAAAAAGTATACCAAATATTTAAGTTTATGAGAAAACAGAATTTGATCTAATTATCACTTGTGAACTGTAAAAATTAACTTATTTTTATTATGATAATATAAAAATTTTAAATACCTTACTACAAATAAATAATTCTCCCATAGATTGATAAAGTCACATAGAAACTGCTCTCATTTCTCTGTGGTTGATGTTGGTTCGAATCAGATAAGTCTTTTTTCATTTTCTGGTGAATGACCTTTTGTTTTCCAATGCATAGTTTTCAGCATCCTTGAGATGATTCTAACAATGTTGGTACAGTAAAGCATGCAGATAGTATTGTCAACGGAATGCTTGTTCACAGCTGCATGACATAAATCACTTTGTGTTTTTTGAATAACAAATAATCTTGCTTACTAGAAAGCTGCATCAAGTCTGGAGTTAAACAAAAGAAAAAACAAACATGATCTACCTTTTCATTTCAGTAAACCTATTGGATGATCCCACTTCAGGTGGGAGGTATGTTGGGTGTTGGCACAGTATTCTTTCTGAGTCCTGAAGTAGAATTGGGGAAGAAAGAAGTGATATCTATTAAATAAGGGCTATTTTAGACAATTCTTTAAAGTGTGGTACATTATCCCCCCTTTATCCCTATTATTTTTTTACCCATGGTCAACTGAGATCCAAAAATATTAAATGAAAAATTTCAGAAATAAGCAATTCCTAAGTTGTAAATTGTGCATTGGTCTGAGTGGTGGGATGAAATAGCTCACATTTTCTCCCTCCCTCCCACCTGAGACATGTTAAAATTGTTCTATTTTATTATTATTTATTGTTGTTAATCTCTTATAGTGCCTGATTTATAAATTAAACTTTATCATAGGTATGTATTTGTAGGATAAAACAGTGTATATTAGGGTTCGATACTGTTCCCGGTTTCAGGCCTTCACTGGGGGTCTTGAAATGTATCCCCTGTGGATAAAGGGGGGCTTCTGTATCTTGTGAAACTTCTAAGTATTCTGTTTACATGGCAGTCCTCACTTCCATAGAGATGGTAGAAATTTATTGAGTTCTAGCTATGTTTGTGTAAGAGTTCCCTTGTACCACTGTAAATTTTACATTTCTTCATAAGGCTTTAACCAGTAACTTTTTCCACTGTGCCCCATGCTTGATTTGATGTGTTATGTATATATATAAAATTACCATATATACACCCCACATATACATTATAGTCATATATGTGTCATAGAATATAATTGTAATGTGCATGGGTGCTGAAATCATAACAGATTAATGTTGGCTGGAATCAAATTGAACAACATTGGCTCCACATCAAACAACACTTTTTGTTAAACTGTTTGTCATTCATGCCATAGAAAATGCTCAGTAGCTTAAGAAATGCTCATTGTTGCCCTGGCCAGTTTGGCTCAGCGGTAGAGTGTGGGCCCACGGACCAATGAGTAGTGGGTTTGATTGCGGTCAAGGGCACATACCTCGGTTGCAGTGGTTGCAGTTTGTCCCCGGCCCTGGTCGAGGTCGTGTGGGAGGCAACCCAGTCAGTGTGTCCCTCTCAACTTCGATGTTTCTCTCTCTCCCTCTCTCTCTTTCCCACTCTGTCTGAAGATAAATAGAAAAATACCCTCAGTTGAGGATTAAAAAAAAAAAAGCTAATTGCAGAATGACAAAAGGAATGTTATTCTGTAATGGCTTAGGTTATGGCATCTTACATGTTCTGAATGCTGTCTATGAAAATCTTACTAGTGATATCTACACTTCTTTTCATATAAATTTCCTTAATATCAGGTACTTCAAGAATCAAGTTTTAAAAACTTTATTTTTGCTAATAATAACAGCTAACATCCATTTGTCCAATTGACTCCCAAGGTCAGACTCACAATTAGTAAGTTCTAGTAGAGGCAGGTTTCCAAACCCCCAGAGTCCACACTTGTAACCTCTACCCTGCACATCAAAGCCAGTAGCACAAAGTGAGGCAAGTCCTCATAGTCAGCAATGATGCTCACGACAGCCTGGCAGTCAGTATGTGATTCCTGTTCTCCCTAGGTACCTAGGGGTGATCGTTCAGGCATCTTTGTTCTTTTGCTTGTTTGATGTGTTCATAGAGATATCCCAGAACATTGTTTTAGTCATTACTTTTTTGACCCCGATAGGTATGTTGTCATCTTCTGCTCCAGGTCTGTGCCCTTCCTAAGAAAATTGTGTTTTGTTACTGGGCTTTGAGCAGCTAAGTTGGTCTGTTGCTGTCGTGTAGGAAGACCACAGAGCTCTGTGTAATCTAAAACATGGATAACTGTGTTTCATATGCATGTTTTCTGTTTTACGATCTAGCAAAGTGTGCGTCACTAGAGCTCTGTGCACCATATGTTGAAGCACGGGCTGTGTAGGAAGGAGGCACGATGGTTGGGCAGCAGCCCACTCAGCTCTGGAAATACCAGTGAGCATAGTCGTTACCCAGCATTCTTTCTGACCTGAGACTCTTACTTTGATGACTCCTTGTAGAAGAATTTATATTTGAGAAACGAAAGGATTCTAAGGCAAAAAATAGTGTTAAGGTCATCCTGAGTCACTGATGAAGCTATGAAAGCCCTCATAATTTTATTCTTATATTCACTGATGTGAAATGGAGATAGAAGAGTAGAAAAAGAACATATCAGTTATTATCATCCTTTGTATACCAGGAACTATCAGGATCTCCTTCATCCAGAATTTTGAGAATATGCTTATAAATTTATTTTTCCCATTGCTGTAGATATGCACAGTAAGAGGTTATATTTTTCTATCTCTGCTCTTCTATATACGTAGCTGAGTCAGAATTTTTCAGACCTTCTCTCTGATAGGGCTATTTCTCACAATCTCAACACTGAACATCTTACATGTAGGCGAACACTAACCTGCCTTTATGGCCTCTCTCCCTCCTAAGTAGATTTATCTTTACTTTCTTTGCCCTAATTTCCACTGTTTGTCTGAATGCTGCATTGCCAAAACTGTGACGACTGCTCTGCCACCCACTTCACCTGCTTTCCCTAGATTACGCCACCCCCTCATCCCGGATTACTCATTTTCTAATCATCCCTAACAAAGTCGGTTCATGGTGTAAGTATTGGAGGAAGTGGAAAATTTCAAGATTGTAGGAAGTATATTTGCATATTCTAGCAGGAATTTTGTTGTTGTTAATATTTTCCCATTGATTTTTAGATAGAGTAGAAGGGAGGAGGGAGGGAGGCAGGGAGAGAGAGAAACATCAATGTGAGAGAGAGACATCAATTGGTTGCCTCCCTCACCCACATGACCTGGACTGGGGCCGGGGATTGAACTGCAACCCAGGCATGTGCCCTTGACTGGAAATCGAACCCTCGACCCTTAGGTCCATGGGTCGACTCTAGCAGGACTTTTAAGTTAGGAAAATTTGAAGTTGGGAAGGGATTGCTGTCCTTGACCTCATAGGACTCCTTCATAAAGTGCATTCAGTACGTTCTCTTCCTGTTACTAACCCCATCGGCATGATGAAGCTTCAGGATGCCATCCTATCTCGGGCATTTGAAAGGTCACCTCTTGGAGTTGATAGATTTAGTGAAATGGAAACTTTCTTTGATCATGGGAACCAGAGAATAACCTGAACATTTCATTAAAAATTATACTCAAGGTTGAGCTACAGGGAAACCAACAGTAGCAAGAAGACTTTAATAGCATCATGAATGAGCCTGACCATAAGGATATCAGCTTGTTTCTACTATCCTTGGGTCTTGAAACTAAATAGACACCTCAGTGTTTATTGTCCATTTCTCAGTCTAGTGATGGTTGTTGTACTCTTGTTGGCTACACTTTGATATTTCTTCAGACACCTGCATTCTGCATCTGCGAAGTTGTTCTGGCCTTGTTTCTGCTCACATGAACCTCCTTAGGTTGTCTTTCTTCAATCCCCAACTCATTTGGCTTTATATGGGGTTGGGCAAAGTAGGTTTCCAGTTGTTTATATGGAAAAAAATACAATAATTAATAAATAATATAAGAATAAACTCTTGTGTTCCATGTACTTACAACCATAAACCTACTTTGCCCCACTCTGTATGTGGGCTCCTTCTTACTATTTTGGTATTTTTCAATGTAGTCACCTGGCTTTGCACTGTTTACCTTGTTTCTAACCTTCATGCCTTTATTATGTGTTGGTGGTGGTTAGGAGCATGAGGTTTGCAGTCACTTGATTTCAGCTCGGGTCCTGGCTTTGCTGCTTGTGACTTGAAACACATGCCTTGACCTCTCAAGTACTAGCTTTCTCATCTGTAAAATCATGATAGTAATAAACCAACTTTATAAGGGTGTTCTGAGGCATACATGAGAGAAGTGTACAAGCATTTAATAAGAGTTTAGCACATTGAAAGTGTTCAGTGCAACACAGGTCACTGTTCTCTGTTAGTTATGTGTTAGGCTGGAGGTTCCCAGAGTTTTTATCTCAGAACCCATTTACACTCTTAAACATTGGGAACCTGAGGAGCATGGTTATATGTATTGTTATTGACTGTATTTAAAAATAAAAGTGAGAAATTAAAAAAATTATCAGTTGGTTTAAAAATAACAATAAACTCATTACTTGTTAGTGTAAACAAATATTTTATGAAAATAACTATTTTTAAAGTAGTAAGAAGATTGGCTTTTTTTTTTTTTTTACATTTTTACAAACTCTTTAATGTCTAGCTTAAAAGACAAAAACTCCTATCTTCAATCATCTGTTGTAATATATTGCTCTGATTGAAGTAGTGAAGAAAATCTGGTCTATATGCAGATATAGTTGGAAAAGAGGAAATATTTTAATAATCTTTTCAAACAGTTGTGGATATTCTTTGATACTACACTAAAACTTGATAAGTAGTAGTTTCTCAAAGGTCAGTTGCTATGTAGATTCTGAAACCATATCAATGAACATTTGGTACTATTACATTAAAATCCACTGGTCTGTCTTGTACTTTGACTGGATCTTTTACCTGTGCGTGATTTTGTATGGTCATACATTTGCCATTTCAGAAATATTAGTTTATTGAGTTATGCAAATCTTCCAGAGGTTAACATATTTCATTATACAGCATAATAAATCACATTCTTTAATATCACTATCAATCTCATTGGAAAAGTCTTTAAATATTAACAAACTGACAAGCTTATGGTGTTGGATACAAATTTCCCCAAATTCTAATTTTCACTGTAATTTCACTTTGAATTTTATGACTGGCAATAAATATTATCAGTTATTTTCCTTGACACAACAAGCTCACTGTTCATTTTCGAGAAAATATCTACCAAATACCCACATCTGAAGAGTCGTAGTTTGTCAGTCATTCTTTACAGTGAAATGGTGTTTATGAAAACTACAGCTAGTGAAGCTGACCATTGCTCTCATATCACTTTTCCTCAAGACAGCTGTCACACTGCAAGACCTAGCAGATGTGCCCATTTGTCACATGGAATATTAAAAAGGCATGTACTCAAAAGTCAGGGTTTAATGAAACTAATACTTTTAAAACTGCTCCATCAAGGACATTCTACCAATATGTAACTACCAATATGTACTCCTTAATCCCTTCCCCTCTTTCATTCCTTACAAACCCCCACCCATTTGACATTTGTTAGTTTGGAGAAACGGATTTTTTTTTTTTTTTTTTTTTAAATCCTCACCCGAAGACATTTTTCCATTTTTTGTTCAGGTAGAGTGGGAGGGAGGAAGGGAGGGGGAGAGAGAGAGAGAGAGAGAGAGAGAGAGAGAGAGAGAGAGAGAGAGAGAAACATCGATGTGAAAGGGACACATCGAGAGGCTGCCACCCGCACGACTGACCAGAGCCGGGGACAAACTGCAACCGAGGTACATGCCCTTAGCGGGAACCGAACCCCGGTCTCTCAGGACCGCAGGCCAACTCTCTAACCGCTGAGCCAAACCGGCCAGGGCGGAGAAACGGACTTTTGAGTAGAAGACTGAAGGAGGTGAGGGAGCAAATCGTGAGATACCTGAGGGGAGATACCAGTCCAAGGGAACAGCTAAGTGGAAGTGTTTCTCATATATTTGATGAATGACAAGGAAATCAGACAGACTGGGGAAGAGTAGGTGAATGGGAGAGAAGTAGGTGATGAACTCAGCAAAGTGAGAAGGACCAATCATCTAAGGTCCTGTAGGTCAGCGGTTCTGAAAAGCTAGGTGTGTGCACATCACCTGGGAACCTTGTGAAGATGCAGATTCTGATTCATAGGTGGGAGTTTGGTCCTGCAGGTTTGTGTTTCTGACAAATTACCAGGTGATGTCAGTGTTATGGTCCTCTTTGAATAGTAATATTGTAGGCAGTTGTAAAGAGTTTGACTTTTATTCTGAGTGACACAGGAAGCCATTAGAGAGGATGTAGCAGAAAGTGTCATGTTCTGACTTATGTTTTAACATGATCAGCCATAAATATTAATACCAGTATTAGGTCTGTACTCCTTTGTCCAAAACCCTTGCTAACAGATGTGTGTTACAATTCAGAATTTTTTAGATTTTAGAAGGGTAATACATTTCTCATATATATTTTTTTTATAACATCCCAGTAGTCTGAGACATCACTCTGATCACACATTAATATTTCTGCAATGAAACAAATGAACAGTTACACTCTGTGGAATAAGTAAAGACTGTAAATATTCTCACATTCCTTCAGGTGAGGTTTCTGCCATCAAATGAGGTTATAAAGAATTTAATAATACTTTTAGGTTTAGGTCAGACCAGAGTTTGCTGCAAAATGAATTATAAAAATACTTGCACTTTTTAAAGCATTTGGATTTTAAAATTAAGGAAAGGTGGGCCTTTGTTACTATTATACTTTCAGTTGACTGTTCCTCATGTCCATAGACTGCAGGAAGTTCTTCAAGACAAATAAGTCCATTACATGTTCATTTTAGGCCTTGTTGAATGCAACTCTGGGCAGAAGAGACCACAACCCCAGCTCTTTTGTGTCCTGGGCTCTGCTTTCAAAGGAGGAAAAATGGGTACCTATCAATTTGGAACACAAGTTCTCATTTCCAGAGAGTTTTTGCATCTTGGCAGCCTATACTGTCATGTGTGCAATCAAAGCACAGTTAATTAAAACATGCTGAGCATTTTATTATACCGTGGGACAGTTAGCATGTGCTTAGAATTATCCAACTGCTCATTTGTGGTTGACACAGTATTACTTCTCTGACTCGGCTTTCTTTCCTATAGCTGTGAGCTGCCTTATTCCACATTTGGCTCCACATTTTGTAATCTAAAGCAAACTTCTCTGTGTTCTTCAGAATCCACTTTTTTTTTTTTAAGTGACTGATTGGTTTTCCCAGAAAAGTCCAGTTTAGAAGAAGTGCGTTAAGAAATTACCATGATACGATGAATGCGATCTTTCCCATCTCAGTTATCTGTGATGTCAAAGTACAGTCATCCCTCAACATCCTTGGGGGATCCGTTCCAGGATCACCCGATCCTTGTCCCTAAAGATGCCAAAATCTGGAAATGCTCAATTCCCTTACGTAAAATGGCATAAGATTTGCATATAATTGGTGCACATTCTCCGGTATACTTTAAATCATCTCTAGATTATAATGTGATACAATGTAAATGCTATGTAAATCATTGTCACACTGTATTGCTTAGGGAGTAATCACAAGAAAAAAGTCTGTATATGTTAAGTATGGAGCAATTGTCTTAGGCCTAACTACAAAGTACATGTCAGCAACAATGTAGCATTTAAAAGATATTCCAGATATACCATCAATTGAATCTGTAGATGCAGAACCCACAGGTACAAAGAGCTAACTATATCAATAAAAGGAGCATTATTTCTCTTTTCCCCATAGAATTTCATTTAAGGGTTAAGTATATTCTATTGTCTGGGTACCTGTCCTCTTGATAAAGCTTGAAAACACTGATGTAAGGCAAGACTTTGAAAGGTTGCTGTTTTAATGCTTGCTAACAAAATGGTATATTAACTTTCATCATTGGGTAATCCCAACTATTCTATGAATCTGTGTCAAAAATAATGCACATTCTGTCCGGCTGGTGTGGCTTGGTGGTTGAGCATCGACCCATGCACCAAGAAGTTGCTGGTTCAATTCCTGGTCAGGACACATGCCCAGGTTGTGGGCCTGATCCCCAGTGAGGGGCATGCAGGAGGCAGCCAATTGATGTTCTGTCTCATCAATGTTTCTATCTCTCTCTCCCTTTCCCTTCCTTTCTCTCTAAAAATCAATGAAGGAAAAAATATTTTTTAAAAATAATTCACATTCTAATAAACATAATCTATCGTATACTCCTAAGCCTGAAAATATGGTGATAGATTCCTTTGCCAAGGGCAAGAATCCAGGTGAATCACTGCTACAAAACTGTGTAAGTGTATTGGGAAATTCATGGGTCAGGAATAGTTTCTTCCAAAGGATGAATAGCAACAAGGAGAAAAACATTGTTTGCAACTTTTCCTTTAAGGAAAACATTGTTTTTCCTTCAGCAAAGGAGGTGAGGGCATTGCTGACAACTACGTTATAGTTTTCAGGTAACTGAGTAGGAAGATCCACACTACAAGTATAGTTTTAGTTGATTATTTTCCAGAACTCATATTTATAAAAAGTAAAAATTCCAGATGGTTACACTTTTTAAATATCTGTAATTTCAAATGGTCTGGATGGTTAAAAGTCTAAATTTCTGAATTTGGAAAAAATGTTCATCATACATATTCGTGTGTGTGTGGGGGGGGGGGTAAAGTGTATAGACCATATGGTGTGTTCTTTTAAGGATGAAATATAAGGACTTCATAAAAAATTAAATTATTGCAGCCCTGGCTGGTTTGGTTCAGCGGTTAGAGCATCGGCCTGTGGACCAGAGAGGCCGGGGTTCGGTTCCCACTAAGGGCGTATACCTTAGTTGCAGTTTGTCCCCGGCCCTGGTTGGGGTCGTGTGGGTGGCAGCCACTCGATGTGTCTCTCTCATGTCGATGTTTCTCTCTCTCTCCCTCCCATTCTATCTGAAGATAAAATGCAAAGATGTCCTCAGGTGAAGGATAAAAAAAAAATTTAATTTATTGCAGTTTAATTTTAGACATGTGAGATGCAGAGAAATCTCCTGCCATTGTTTTGTTTATGTATTCTATTTTTTGTGGTAGAGGGTCTTAGAAAACACATCATGTCATTAAAGGTGATTTTTTTTTTTTAACTTAACTAATAATATCCAAATGGGAGCCTTTTGGAAATGTTGAGATGTTATTGAGGGGCTTGTCAGGAGCTAAATCTCTTCTAGAAGCTCTCTATTAGAAACCTTGTGGTTAAGTGAGCCTATCTGAGGACTTTCTGTGAATATGCCAACACATTAGGATAAATATTATCAGAAATGATCTAATCCTTAAAAAAAAAATCCCCAGATATGACTTGTCCAGGAAAAGAAATAGTAGGTTGGATAAGACTGTCAGCTGATTTCTCAACAGAAACTTTGCAGGCCAGAGGGATTGGCATGAAATATTCAAAGTGATGACAAGCAAGAACCTACAACCAAGATTACTCTATCCAGTAAAGCTGCTCTCATTTAGAATCGAAGGACAGGTAAAGAGCTTCCAGGCAAGAGAAAGCTAAAGGAGTTCATCACCACCAAACCAGTATTACAAGAAATAGTAAGGGGTCTTCTTTAAGAAGAAGAAGAAGAAAAAAATCAAATATATGAATAAGAAATGGCCATAAAAATAATAAAATCTTTCCATTTGCAACAGCAGGGATGGACCTAAAGGATATTATGCTAAGTGAAATAAGTTAGTCAAAGAGAAATACCATAGGATTTCACTTATATGTGGAGTCTAAAGAGCAATATAAACAAATAAAAGAGAAACAGACTCATGGATAAGAAAAAAGTCTGATGGTTGCCAGAGTGGAGGGGGCTTAGGGGACCTGTGTGAAAAAGGTGAAGGTATTGAGAAATACAGATTAGTAGTTACAAAATAGTCTTGGGGGTGTAAAGTACAGCATAAGGAATATAGTCAATAATATTGTAATAACTATGTATGGTGCCAGTTGGGTACTGGAAATATCAGGGGGGACACTTTGCAAAGTATGTGATTGTCTAACCACCCACCATGCTGTACACCTGAAACTAATACAAAATAATATTGAATGTAAACTGCAATTTAAAAACATTTAAAAATAATAAATTTTATTTAAAGAAAAGAAATAGTAAGTTGGAAAATGACAACCCTTACCTTTGAATTGAATTGAATGATTAAGTTCCTGTGTATAGCTTTTTGTTTCCAAGAGTACAGTAAAAAAATGTGAGTAAGCAGAAGAATTTTGTTTGTGTAGTGTGCTTTCTAGATCTGCCAAGTTGGTTAGAGGAAACATTGCTTAGGTTTTTAATAAAGGCCAAGCTTGCATTTCAAAAAGGAGAGGTTTCCAAGTTTGGTTCACATCTCATTTAGGAGGCATTGTTGGCCCAAACTGTGGGGTCTGTGGCAAAGAGTTGAGCATTGCATTTGCAAAATATTTGTTTTTGGAGTTCTTTGAAGGGTTACATGTGAGCACTATAGTTACACAGTCTCTGAAGTTTTTTTCCATATACTAACAGTTCTGGGTCATTATTCTCTGATGAATTAAAAACAATTATCTTTGGTTTTAAAAATAGTTTATTTCTGTCAGATTTGTATCATGACACAGCAGTTTTCAACTTGGAACAATTTTAAATGACTTTGTTTCTTCGAAGGGTGAATTTTACTGACCTGATTTGTCCATGGCTTTGCAGAGTGAATTTTAATTATCTTAGTTGAAATGCTTACTTTTTGCATTTTGGATCATTTTCTAGGAAAGAAGTTTAGTCAGGATATGAGGTATCTAGAAATCTAACAAAGTTGTTTTTATTTGTTTCATTTTTACTTTAGAATTGTGTATGTTATTATGAGCATAGTAATTTTTTCTGTAAAATTTTATATTCCAAGAAATATATTTCTTTTTTTCTAATTATTATTTTATCCTCACCCGAGGACATTTTTGCATTTATCTTCAGAGAGAGCAGGAGGGAGAGAGGGAGGAAGAGAGAGAGAGAGAGAGAGAGAGAGAGGGAAACATCGATGTGAGAGAGACACATCGAGTGGTTGCCACCCACATGACCCCAACTGGGGCCAGGGACAAACTGCAACCGAAGTACGTGCCCTTAGCGGGAACTGAACCTGGGACTCTCTGGTCCGCAGGCTGACGCTTTGACCACTGAGTCAAACTGGCCAGGGCGAAATATATTTCTTTTAGAGTAAAAAGTTTAGTTGTTTTCTTTGTGACTCTTTCGAACATTAACAGTAGTAATTGGTATTTAGTGTGAATTTTATGCCCTTATTTTTTTAAAGAATTACTTTGTAGTAAAATAGAGTTTTATGGTCATAAACATCATTATTTTGATATGCCAAATTTGGTACAGAAACAGAAATGCAGCAGGTGGGGATTAATCATTAATGCTTTGCATTTTCTGATGAAAGCAGAACAGGGAAGCTCTTCATGTGAAGGGAAAATAAACCAAAATTCTTAGTTTTCAAATCAGAGGCAATCTGAAACAAACATGCTGTAAAACATTAATCACACAGTTTTGGGGTGTTTTCATGTGTCATTAGCGTAAACCCCATTTAAAATGCAACATAGACTTTTTTGAGAAAACCCTTCATATTGTTAAAAGTTATAAAAGCCTTTTTGGTTTGAGCCTAAAACAATAAACAGCTTAAATTTAGCATTCTGGTCTTTTCTGGAATACCTATTTCTTTTTAAAATTAAAAAGTTAAGCAGGTTTAAACTTTACCAGAATATTGTTCTAAACCAAAAGATTTATGAAACATATACTATAGAATGATACACAAAACTATGAAAACAAGAAACTTTTGTTTTCAAAGATCAGTCATTTCCAGTGACATACATTGATATACTGGTTATTAACAAGTTCTAATTGGAGAGAGCATCAAGACTTACTCAGTCATAAAATGTTTTAAATTAATCTAAAAATTTGGAACATTAGGGCATTTATAAGTACATTTAATCTTGTCAGTCAATAAATGAACACTTTGAGTACCTCCCAAATAGCCTTAATATTATAAATGATAATTTATCATATAATATCAAAAATATTATCCTAGATATATTTTTTCTAAGTTTTAAAATTATTGTCTAAAGGTACAGATAAATATCTTGATATTTTTAATATTTAAAGGAAAAATGAATGTCCTGAAAATACTAATATTTAGAGAAAAAAGCAGCACAAAAAGAAATTGTAGGCAAAAAAGTTTTAACACTAAATCTTGCTGAAAATCTGTATCTTTGAGTTTATAAAAGCAAGAAAAAATTGGAATCATTTTTTATAAAAATAAAATATAGAAAAGTAAGATTTCTTTGATGATACCACCTCAGATGATGATATCAGATGATACCACCTCTGGTTTGTCTTTCTTGACACTGTATATAAGAGTGTTATGTATTACTCTTACTATATTACCTTGTTTGTAAATAATAATATTCATCTTATTTTCCTTACTGCCTTTGAGGGCATAAACTATATCTAGACCCATTTTGTAACTGACACTCTTACCCATAGAAGATGTTTAATACATATTTAAGGAATAAATGAAGCTTTCTGATTATTTTAACATTTCCGTATGGCAGCATAACTTTGGTATTTTAATAAAATTATATATTATGTAGATATGAAAGTATTGCTGACACTTAAAGGCAATGGATAAAATCTTTTAATGGATTTTGTGGATATGTATTTAATATAAAAACTCACCCATATCATACTGACTTTAAGCAGCTGTCCTTGAGTTTTTTTTGTTGTTGTTGACACTATTACAGATGTCCCCCATTTCCTCCCGCATTACCCACCTCCACCCAGCCCCCGCCCTTGAGTTTTTTTAAGATGAGCTGTACCTGAGTCATAGGTTGTCTGGCTGTCCATCTCTATCATGCTTTAGTGATGGAAGTCTATCACTAGTATGCTCAGTCTGGGTGGATTTTCTGACAGAGTCAAGGGGAGGGAACCTTTGAGACCTCCAGCTGAAGATGGATCACAGACATTTGGTGCCATTGGCCCTTGATAACTTCCTTTGAAAAACCTGAAAGGATTTTGAACTGCTGAACACAGGATTTCCTCTTTTCTCTTCTTAGTTAACTTCCGTATTTCTTCTGTAGATGAAGGATATCTTACTTTACCTTACCCCTTATGCATGGTTTAACACAGTTGTTCTCAAAGTATGCTCTGGGGATGCCTGGGGGTCCCCAGATTTTTTTGGTTTCCAAAAAGTCAAGCTATTTTAATAATAATAAGACATTATTTGCCTTTTCACTGTCATTCTTTCATAAGTGTCTAGTTTAATCTTCCAGAATGTCCATGGCACACATCATAACAGATTAAATACAGAAGCAGATGTGAGAATCTGGCTGTCTTCAGTTAACACAGACATGAAAGAGATCTGCTAAATGTAAAACAAATTTTTCGGTTTGAAAAATACTTATGTTAAGATATAATGGGTTTATTTTTTTAAAATAAGTTAGTAAATAACTTAAGTTCTCAGTTTAAATTTCTAATATAGCTAATATTGCTAGATATTAAAAGTTATTTTTAATCCATGTTTTTGAAATAAAGTTTAAGAACCACCCGTTTAAAATATTTAGGAGAACAGACTTTCTAACAAATGAAAGGTTGTCCTATTTTTGGGCATTTAGGTTGGATTCAGTTTTTTAGTCTTAAATGTAACATTGCAGCAATATTCTTCTGTTTAATATTTTCTTAACATTCTTAATTATTTTACAATAAATTCCTAGAAATAGAACTTCAGGACCAAAAAGATAAGCAGAAGAAACTGGCATGACCTATTATGTGAATTCAGGGGCCAAATATGCACCCATATGTTTTTAATTAGTGCTCCAATTAGCAGGAAATTCACTATCTTCCTTTTTAGGCAGTCTCCTTTTCCAAGTTTGAACCCCAAGAGGCTTACTTGGTCCCGAAGTGGTCCCATCCTCTTCAGAATGCCAGAAAGAGAACAGTATAAGTACACTAGTTAGCTTCCCTCTCTATCACCTTCCGACAGTGTTACAGACCAGCCCTGTGTTGTGTGTTGGTAGTTGCTTGTTTAACTGCTGCTAGGATGATGTTTCTGGTCAAATATGGCTCAGGGCACAATAGTGACCCCAATTGGAGGCCACAATTGCAATTTGTTAGTTCACACTCTTCTATTCAACAATTCAGTGTGCCAGAGAAGCTGAGGTCAGGGACCCTTCTGGCACCTGCCTCCTGGTGGACCAGAATCTGTCCTCTCTAAAAAATCCATAAGCCCTTTGTGTGACTCTAGGTCACTACTTTCAACTAATCCATTTTCAAGGTCATTTTATTGCAGGAGTGTCTCTGCCTTTTCTTGCCAGTGGAACTTGTTTGGGCTGTGAGTTTGTTCTTTGATAGAACGCCCTAATTTTGAATCTGAGGAATCAAAGATTGGGGTAATATTTCTTCCCTAACAGAAGGATTTAGCTAATTCTGCATATCAAGAGGTTGAAGCATGTTTTTCTAAACCATCCAACTTCACCTTCCCAGTGAACCCTTTCCTCTGAGGACAGTGGTGCCTGCCCTTAGCCTAACTGATCACAAAGGTACACACCCCTAAATGTAAGAAAGACTATCATAATCTTTAAATGTTCCCCTTCAAAGAGCATCTCACTTAAGCTCTGCCTTAACAGATGCCTGTCACACACGTTTAAAGGCTTATGATATGCATCGCCATTGCTCTCCAGAGAGCCTGTGCCAGTTTACACTCCCATCAGCAAAAAAATAGATTGCTAGGAAGACATTTCAAACCCAAACTGTGCTCTTAAATGCCACAAGTAATTAAAATTGTTTTAATATTAAAGGAAACTCAAACTTTTCTCCTGATACTTTTGGTTCTTTGATAAATACTTATTTGGCCACATGATTGTGATTTGTAGCATCTTGAGTAATATCTTCTATAATAGAGGTGTGCAGCAAGAACAGAATAATAAGAATGCATGGCTGAAGTCATCAACAATGTCTTGAGGCTTATTGGTTATATCATTGTGGTTTTAAGTCCACTTTTGCCCAGCTGGTGTGGCTCAGTGGTTGAGCATTGAGCCATGGACCAAGAGGTTGACGGTTTGATTTCCGGTCAGGACACATGCCCAGGTTGTGGGCCCGATCCCCAGTGGGGGGCATGCAGGAGGCAGCCATTCAATGTTCTCTCTCATTGGTGTTTCTATCTCTCTTTCCCTCTCTCTAAAAATTAATAACGAAAAAAAATTTTTTAAAAATTCACTTTTGGTGAAGGCAGGAGAGGGTACTCATTTACTAAAGGTGTCTTAAGTGAAAGACACTTTATATGTGATACCAAATCGAATTCTCTCAACAGATCTCTGTTGTGCTGTTCCTATTTTTGATATTGCTGTCACATTTTACTTATTTATTTTTATTTTTAATTTTAATTTTGTTATAGAGAGAGAGGAAAGGAGAGACAGAAACACCGATGTGAGAGAGAAACATCCATTGGCTGCCTCCTGCACCCCCCTCCCCACTGGGGATGGAACCTGTAACCTGGGCATGTGCCCTGGCTGGGAATGAAACTGGGTGGAACCTCTCAGTCCATGGGACGCTGCTCAATCTCTGAGCCACACCAGCCAGGCTGCTGTTACATTTTATAAAGAAATTAAGATTCAGAGAAGTAGCAAATTTTCTGAAGTCACACAGCAAATAAAGGTTGATGTTCCTCTAAGAAAGCCCCGTCTAGGACTAGATACACAATTCCCCCAGAGACAGGACTTTGAGTGTGAACCTTCCTCAGTCACCTTCACCAAAGACAAAGCATTCTGCAGGAGGCCCTCAGTGCTCATAGGCACAGGGTGTGCGCAAGGTTTCCAAGGAGTTAGGGCCACGACAAAGGTAGAGGGCACAGTACCAATGACTTTCTTCACTTCTGACACCATGTGCAAGTTGGAGAAGTTTTCCCCAAATCACCTTCAGGTTCGATAATTTGCTAAAAGAACTCACAGAATTCACTAAACACTGTTATACTGACAGTCATTATTTGTTCCAGGGAGAGGGTACAGACTGAGACGAGCCAAAGGGAGAAGCACATAAAACAGGGTCCAGGAGAAGCACAAAACTCGAAGCTTCCCTTGCACTCTGCGCGAAGCGAGGCGCGTTCTTCCAGCACTGATGTGACAGCACACACAGCACTTTCAGACACTTTTATTGAATTTATTGGGGCGACACTGGTTAATACATTTATATAGGTTTCAGGAGTGAAAAAGGTGAAGGGTTAAGGGGAATAAAATCCTCATAGACAAACAATAGTATGGTGATTGATTACCAGAGAGAAAGGGATATTGGGGGAGGTAGAAGAGAGTAAAGGGGGATAAATGGTGACAGAGGAGACTTGACCTGGGGTGGTGAACACACAATACAATATACAGATGATGTGTTATAGAATTGTATACTTGGAATAGTTCAAACTGAGGAAACTCCCAAGCCTTGAGTTCAGAGTTTTTATTGGGGCTTTATTATGTAGACATGGTTGGTTGATTGCCCACAGTGGTTAATCTCAGTCTCCAGGTTGACCCATAGCCCCCCTGTAAGTCTCATTGTTGCTCTCTGGCTAGCCGGAGGCTCACAGGCAAATAAAACGACCCCTTAGGAGCAGAAGGCAAAGCCAGACCTTAGGGCAAGCTTACATTCTTTACTGCAGGCTCCAGCCTGGTTGAGTGCCTTTCCCATTCCTGGCCACGCATGGTGTCTTTTACATGGAGGGTTAGGAGGTGTCTGGTCACTGCAGCTTATGCTGTTTGGACTCTGGAAAGGAGGCTGCGACACACAGGGAATATGGGCAACTGCCGAGGGAGTGAATGTCCATTCACCTGTTAATCCCTGAACCAGTTTAGGATAGCATTCATATATCATCAGTGAAATCGTAAACTGACTTGAATGCTTACAGGCAAAGTTTTTAGTATTAAAGATATATAATTGACTTCATTATAATTCACTTATTAAGACAAACCTCAGTATAATTAAACCACACGCACACATACACACTAGCAAAATAAATATGTATATATGTGTATATCACTACATGAAGGTCCTATTTTATCCTAACTTTGTTATTATTAAGCAAGTTCACCTGAGTTGGCAGTTTTCGTAAATAACTGCTCTTTCATATGTAGTTAATCCTCATTATTTATGATTCTGTATTTGCAAATTTGCTAACATTTATTTGTAATCCTAAAATAAATATCTGTGACATTTTCATGGTCATTTGCCAATGATCTCAGAGTGGCATGATCAGCGTATTTATATATATTTCCAACTGAGGTCAAACAAGATGGCCCTCTGCCTTCTTTGTTTCAACTCTCACACTGTAAACAAGTGTCTTCTTCATAGTCTATTTAGTGCCACTTTTTTTTGCATTTTTGTGTGTGATTTTTTTTGGGGGGGGTACAGTGAACTTTATTGATGGTACATGACAAAGTAGGGCTCCCTGAGCCCCTCCTCTTCTTCAGGGGATCTGGGATGGAAACTCGAGGTCAGGAGATCTCAGTGTGCTGAGGGATCAGTTTGGGACAAGGACTCCCCAGCAGCTGAGGGCCTCTCTCCTTCTCGCTGGGGCTGGTGGCCCAAGGGGCTCTTACTCCGTAGAGGCCACGTGGACCATGAGGTCCACCACCCTGTTGCTGTAGCCGAAGTCAGTGTCATACCAGGAAACAAGCTTGACAAAGTGGTCATTGAGGGCAATGCCAGCCCCAGCATCGAAGGGGGAGGAGTGGGTGTCACTGTTAAAGTCGCAGGAGTCCTCAGTATAGCCCAGGATGCCCTTGAGGGGGCCCTCTGATGCCTGCTTCACTACCTTCTTGATATCATCATATTTGGCAGCTTTCTCCAGGCGGCAGGTCAGATCCACAACAGACACATTGGGGGTGGGGACACGGAAGGCCATGCCAGTTAGCTTCCTGTTCAGCTCAGGGATGACCTTGCGCACAGCCTTGGCAGCGCCAGTAGAAGCAGGGATGATGTTCTGGGCAGCTCCTCGGCCATCACGCCACAGCTTCCCAGAGGGGCCATCCATGGTCTTCTGGGTGGCAGTGATGGCGTGGACCGTGGTCATGAGTCCTTCCACGATGCCAAAGTTGTCATGGATGACCTTGGCCAGGGGGGGCAAGCAGTTGGTGGTGCAGGAGGCATTGCTGACAATCTTGATTGAGTTGTCCTACTTGTCATGGTTCACGCTCATCACAAACATGGGGGCATTCGCAGAAGGGGCAGAGATGATGACCCTCTTGGCTCTACCCTTCAAGTGAGCCCTAGCCTTCTCCATGGTAGTGAAGACACTGGTGGACTCCACAACACACTCAGCACCAGCATCACCCCATTTGACGTTGGTGGGATCTCGCTCCTGAAAGATGGAGATGGATTTTCCATTGACGACAAGCTTCCCGTTCTCAGCCTTGACTGTGCCTTTGAACTTGCCATGAGTAGAATCATACTGGAACATGTAGACCATGTAATTGAGGTCAATAAAGGGGTCATTGATGGCGACAATATCTACTTTGCCAGAGTTAAAAGCAGCCCTGGTGACCAGGCGCCCAGTATGGCCAAATCCGTTCACTCCGACCTTCACCATCGTGTCTCAGGGCTGAGGCCGGCACTGCGCAGGAAGACGCGGCTGTCTGACGAATTGGAGGAGCATGATTTTTAATTTGTGATTTTGCTATTTAAAATGGCCCCCAAGCCTAGTGCCGAAATGCTATTCATGATGTATCGTATGGAGAAACTACGTGTTAGATAAGTTTTGTTGAGGCATGAGTTATAATGCTGTTGGCTGTGAGTTCAATGTTAATGAATCAACGATGTATACTAAATACAGTATTTCTAAACTCTAAAAATAGAGTTATGTATTGTTTGGTTGATGAAAATGTGGCTAGAGGCACAGAAGAACCTAACCTTGTTTCTCCTTGGAGCAGTGGTTCAGTATTTAGTCATGCATTGTTTGAGGTGACTTTATAGAAACTAACTACTGTGAATAATAAGAGTCAACTGTATTTGCTGCACTGCCTTATTCCTTATTTGCTTTTGTTTGTTCTTTAAGAAATAATTGAACATTTCTACTGGGTGCCAAGCAACTTCTGCATGACTTACTCTTTCCCTTGTATTCTTATGCCCATTATTAGTAGTCTTGCTGTAGCCCAGTGACTCAGAATATTTGTGTGATTTATGATACATGTCATAAATGAAGTGTCAGATTGCATTTAAAGGTTGGGAGTTGGGGGCTGAATGTTTTGAGACTATGAACATTTTTACTTTAGCTACAAATGCTAGATTCAGCCTCCTCAAGAAACTTTCCAGGAATTGTCTTGCCTTCTTGGAGACCAGGATTTTTAGCATCAGATTTCTTGATGGGTTCATGTTGGATGCTAGCAGAGCCAGGTGATGTGGTTGACCACAGCTTCCACACTGAAATGCTGTGTCTACCAGTTTGGCTACATGACCTTACAGGCAGAGCTTAGGACTGGCATTGTTGTCCCTCTGCGATCTTTTACTGGTGAGAAGCCAGACCAAACTGGCCCCTCTCCTTCTCCAGTTTCCCCATCTCTACCATGTGTTTATATTTCCATCTCTTTCCGCTGCCTCTTCACACGGTCTCCTGCATCTACACTCAGGCACAGGGAGGGGAAATGGACTTGAAGAACAGATGTTCACCTCATGGTGTGTGTGGTTCCCTAGACACACTCTTTTTCATGAAGTGTTTCTCATTTCCTGGTTTTGACTGTCCAGGAGGTGTGAGGACTAAGATCTGTACCTTGCTGCTCTTCTCTCCTGATGTTAGTAAACCCAGTTATACTGTAATCCCTCAAATGTGATGGGAGGAGGGTAAAGAAATACATTTCTGAGGATTAAAATTGTTGTATGGTCAATTTGACCCCAAAAGAAAAATTCAAATGATTTCAGGGATCTTTCAGTGAAATAATTATTACCCCAGTAATTGAAAGAAACATGTGCCAGTAGTAAAACTAATCTTGATATTTTTATGTGATAAGTGGTTAAATAAATACAGTAATTTTCTTTGAACATCTTTGAAACTGTACTCCAAAAAAGTGAGGACCAAGACTTAAACACTCTTTGAATGTCCTGTAGTTACCTAGCAGGATGTCTAGACAAAGAGACCTCAACAAAGATTATTATATTAATTAATGATTAAAATATCTCATTTAAAATATAAATATACAGTAATGTTAATTTTATGTTTATTCTTTTCAGATACAGATGAATATAGACCTCCTGTTTGGAAATCTTACTGTAAGTATCAAATAATTTTAAATCGGGTGGATTACAGTGCTTTATAAGTAATATAAAGATATTAGGATCATTAGGTATGAAGTCATTCCATTTTGTACCTATTATTGAAAAGTTAATTCACAACAGGATTTGGGAACAGCACGAAGTAATTATGGGGAATCAGGAGTGTTTCCACAAGGGCTGTATGTGCATGTGTGGGAATGCATCTCATCCTTCTGAGCTTGAACGGAATTTCGTATCGTGGAACCTGAGACTGCTGCTGACAATGGCTGATAAAACTAATGCAAGGAAAAGATAGCTACGCATTCAAACAATTTAATTATTTATTCTTATACCCTGATTCTTTATATGGAGAAGAAATCTATTATATTAAGTCAGCTGGCTATCTTGATAAAAAAGAATGGGTAAAAAGTGGCAAAAGAGTCCAGCTGGTGTGGCTCAGGGGTTGAGCGTCGACCCGTGCACCAAGAGGTTGCTGGTTCAATTCCCAGTCAGGACACATGCCCAGGTTGTGGGCCTGATCCCCAGTGAGGGGCATGCAGGAGGTGGCCAATCGATGTTCTCTCTCATGGATGTTTCTGTCTCTCCCTTTCCTTTCTGTCTCTCTAAAATCATTAAGGGGGGAAAAAAAGTGGCAAAAGAAAAGTAGTCTTCTTTTTTAGAAACTGCCTTTCCAAATAAGAAAGAGAGGCATTTGAATTCTATATGGCTCTTTAAACTTTGCATTAGAATAAAAATTACTTTAATAAGAGTCTAGGTTCTTGTTCTTTTATTTTCTCCTCCTGGTTTCCTAGAGAAAATTATTTCATCAAATAAGGAATATTTTAGATTTTCAAAAAGTGGACATACGGTTAAATATAATCAGTAGTTTTTAAAAATATGATGAATGTAATATTGCAAAAACTAGTACTGTAAGCTTTTGTTTGTTGTCTATAGAGTTGAATAAGCAACCCCAGAAACCTGTATTTTAAATATAGATTATCAACATCTTATAGATGTTGAGTTACTCTAAATTTTGATATTGTTATGTTACTGAAATTGACTGACCTAAGGAACAGCAATTCAGATTCTTGTTGGTTTTATGTCCTCAGAACAATATCGAATTTTATTTCAATAGGTCATTACTTTGGACTAATTGTAGTACTTAAAGTATGAACAATTTCTGAAAATATTGCCATCGATGCATTTCCCCCCATTCCCACCTCCCACCCTCCAGTGTCTTTTGTTTCTAGAGAGTAGGCATAGTTTAAAGAATGTATAAAAATGATTAATGTTCTTTAATCTCCTAAAGATTTTGTCTGATAATCTCATTGGTGGGAAGCCTATTTAAAATTCTGCATTTTTTGGGTTTTAATTTATCTTTGCTCTGACTTGTGCCTTATGCATTTTTTGTGTAAGAGCATTTGTGAGGCTTCAGACTGTTACTAAAACATGGTGGTAGTTTTGTTCCCCCTGAAGATTATTGATGACTAAATGTGGTATACACAATTTGTATTTTCTGTGTCTTCGTATGTCCTACCGCAGCCACCATTTGTCTTTAAAGATGGCATATTTATTTTTTGGGTGAGAATACTGCTACTAAGTTTTATAGTTTCTTTTAGTGACTTCAATACCCGAGCTTCCCCCTCCATCATTTTAATAGTAGAAACAGGGAGGAAATTATTAGAATAGACTTTATCTCCTGGCCAGCAAATGAAAAAAACTTCATTCCACTTCAAGGAAATTTTATTATTAAATTGTATTAAAGCCAAGTGGAAAAGTCTATTTTAAAAAAATTGGTCATTTGAATGTTTCTTATACAATTATGATGTCTTCCAAGAATTTAAATATATACAAACTTCAAATAATAAGAAAACATGTAAAGATTGCATTTAACATTAAAGTGATTGCTATGATGATCATACAGATTATTAAATGTGTTTGTCAAAATTCTGATCATAGAAAAAAATTATGATTTAGGGTTTTTTGTTTTTGATTTGCATTTCGTTTGTTTGGCCTTTGCCACCATCAGACACTTTTACAGTTTATATTCAGCTAGCTGTAAATGAGCTCCAGTAAGGTATTTATTTGATAGTATCTTAAGTTTATCTGTCCAGGCATCTGTGTGTTTTAATAGGAAAATATTTTAACGACTGATAAGCCCCTACATCCTTATTTGTTTAATTGAGATGGGAATGTTAAGTAATTGGAGTTGTAGGCCTTGCCCAGTACCCTTAATAATTGAGCCATGATATTTTATTTAGTTTTGAGGTCAGACCTATATATATCTTGTTTAGAGATGATAATTGACAATAAGTTCTAGGGCAGTATTTGGGGCTGACAAACCATAATGCATTCATCATTTTCTCTGTGATGTGAATTAAATTTTGTAATTAAAAAAATTATCAAAATGGTAATAAAATCTAAATGGATTGAAATTTTTAATAAATGAGTATGTCAGTCCTTGTTAGGAGGTAAAGGCAAAATAGAAACCATTCAAAGTGTTCTGATTGTTAGCTCCTAGTCTGTATTACATCTGTAAAACTAAAGGGGACAGTTAAATCTTAATGTCACAAGTTGCAACTTATTAAAGTTTTTCCCCTGTCATTAGCATGGTGAGATCTGTATAGCTTTTCACAGTGAGACTGTATAAGAAACATTTTCACCATGATTCAAAGAAACTTATTTTACCCATGCCTCTGTTCTGCTTCCCAGTTTTGGTTCAGTAAGCTTGTGAAAATGTAATTTTAAAGCTTTACAAATGCAAACCAATGGGACAATAGAATTAGAAAGAAGTCTAAGTTGAGGATTCTCTTTAAGTAAATACAGTTTTATTGCTTTTTGATAGGTAGTGCTAGAATTAAACCAAGGACCTGACATGTAATAAATGAGGCGAGCAAGCCAGGTGGGGGCTATGAGAAAGTGGAGCACAAATGCCCTGTTGTAGGAAGTAGCTGAGAATTAGCTTCCCTTTAGTGTGGTCATTCACCGAAAACTCTGAAAGAGAAGCTGGAATTATCTTTTGCTTTTGTTGGTGGTATTAAAGCTCTTAACTTTTATTTATTATTTTTTAAAATATATTTTTATTAATGTTTTTGAGAGAGAAGAAGGGAGAGAGATAGGAACATTGATGTGAAAGAGACACATCGATCAATCAGCTGCCTCCTGCACACCGCCCCCTACTGGGGACTGAGCGCAAAACCCAGGCATGTGCCCTGACCCGGAATCAAAACAGGCCCTCTCATTCCATGGGATGATGCTTAATCCACTGAGCCATACCGGCCAGGCAAAGCTCTTAAGTTTTAAATGTTAAAAAGAAATTCAAACCAACCATGTGTGAGCTGATATCGACCGCAAGTTACCAACTTCTGATTTTGGAACTTGATTAAAATTGCCTCTAGGTATTGAGAGATTCATTAATAAGTATATAAGCATTGACAGTTCTAAGGTCATTGAAAAATATTAAGTACTTTAATTATATATCTTCTCAATAACTTGGCTATTCATTTTTGATGAATCAATCAGTTAATGATTGTGCAATTTAAATTTCAGCTGAGTTCCAGTTTAAATTACCAAAACTTATAAATTTGGAAGGGACTGAATTAGTCTTTATTACTATATATAGTTTTTAAATGGTCCCTTTGAGATGTACCCTGACTTTATGTTACATTCAGTTATCCAAATAAATAACATATGTATTTCAAAGGAGTCGTAAGCCTAGACTAACCATTGGTAGCCAATGAGAAGGCATTTGTGTAAAAATTGCTTTTCTCCATAAACTATAACCTTTAAAACTAATGAAAACGAAGGTTGAAATTCTCATGTGGCAATATTGTCACTTCTTTTTTTTTCATACAAGTTTATCTTAATGTTTGCTTACTGAATAGGTAAATATTACCAATGATAACCAGATACTACAGTATTTATTTTTTTGAATTAAAATCAACATTTTACTTTGTCTAGTAATTTCTAATGTCCTTCTTGACTGCCATTCAGTTCTCATATTTGAATTTCCATAGGTGGCAGTACTTTCCAAAGAGTTTTTTTTAACAAAAGAAAACAACTGATCTTTTGAAAATTATTGATCAAAACAGAACTGTGAACTGAATTTTCACATCTTAGAGGTATAGTTACCAATGTGGAGGAATGGGTCTAAAGAATCCTCCCTTTTTTTTTTTTTGCCAATCATGCTCTGGCTTCTCTCAGGAGGGTGGTGAGTCACAGATATGTCTGGGCCATACACATGTGTGCTTCTCTCAGGAGGGTGGTGAGTCACAGATATGTCTGGGCCATACACATGTGTGCTTCTCTCAGGAGGGTGGTGAGTCACATATATGTCTGGGCCATACACATGTGTGCTTCTCTCAGGAGGGTGGTGAGTCACAGATATGTCTGGGCCATACACATGTGTGCTACTCTCAGGAGGGTGGTGAGTCACAGATATCTCTGGGCCATACACATGTGTGCTACTCTCAGGAGGGTGGTGAGTCACAGATATCTCTGGGCCATACACATGTGTGTTACTCTCAGGAGGGTGGTGAGTCACAGGTATCTCTGGGCCATACACGTGTGTGCTACTCTCAGGAGGGTGGTGAGTCACAGGTATGTCTGGGCCATACACGTGTGTGCTACTCTCAGGAGGGTGGTGAGTCACAGGTATGTCTGGGCCATACACGTGTGTGCTACTCTCAGGAGGGTGGTGAGTCACAGGTATGTCTGGGCCATACACGTGTGTGCTACTCTCAGGAGGGTGGTGAGTCACAGGTATGTCTGGGCCATACACGTGTGCTTCTCTCAGGAGGGTGGTGAGTCACAGATATGTCTGGGCCATACACGTGTGTGCTACTCTCAGGAGGGTGGTGAGTCACAGGTATGTCTGGGCCATACACGTGTGTGCTACTCTCAGGAGGATGGTGAGTCACAGATATGTCTGGGCCATACACGTGTGTGCTACTCTCAGGAGGATGGTGAGTCACAGATATGTCTGGGCCATACACGTGTGTGCTACTCTCAGGAGGGTGGTGAGTCACAGATATGTCTGGGCCATACACGTGTGTGCTACTCTCAGGAGGATGGTGAGTCACAGATATCTCTGGGCCATACACATGTGTGCTTCTCTTAGGAGGGTGGTGAGTCACAAATATGTCTGGGCCATACACATGTGTGCTACTCTCAGGAGGATCATGAGTCACATATATGTCTGGGCCATACACATGTGTGCTTCTCTCAGGAGGGTGGTGAGTCACAGATATCTCTGGGCCATACACATGTGTGCTACTCTCAGGGCCGGGCAGAGTTGATTTCCGTGCTCTCCTTCCCCACTTCAGAATTTTTTCCTGCATTATCATCTTTTTAACCCATAAACATATATTCACAGGAATACTTTTTAAAAAGTAACCCACACAATAAAATATGGGCATCTGAAACGGTTTTAATGTGTTGTCTTTCTTAGGGATTTTTGCAACCAGGAAGGAAAGGCTAAAGAATACATTTCTATCAGTAGAATTACAAATATTACTGAGGAAGGGCTTTGTTTACTTTTTTTTTTTTTTATCCTCACTGGAGGACATTTTTCCATTTTTTGTTCAGACAGAGTGGGAGGGAGAGAGAGGAGGAGGAGGAGAGAGAGAGAGAGAGAGAGAGAGACATCAATGTGAAAGGGACACATCAAGTAGTTGCCACCCCCACGACCCAACCAGGGTCGGGGACAAACTGCAACCGAGGTACGTGCCCTTAGCAGGAACTGAACCCGGGTCTCTCTGGACCGCAGGCCAACGCTCTAACCGCTGAGCCAAACCGGCCAAGGCTGTTTACTTTTTTGTTTTTAAACAGTAAAGCTGTGTCTTCTCAGTGCCTTTTCAGTCATAGCATTACCATGGTATTGTTTGGGTGGTGAACTCATGGTGCATTCTGGTGGTCAAGTAGTACTGCAAAAAGTGGTTTGTATTACTACCAGTCACCTACACATAATCGTAACTAATCTTCATTGTCTACTTTGTGCCAGGGACTATTTTATCTTTTGCATATAGTAAGTTATTTAATCCTTTCAGTATTCTATGGAGTAGAAACTATTTTGTCCCAATTTTATGAATGAGGAAAACTGAAGCACAGTATACAGTGTTAGTGGCAGCACCCAGTGTTCAGACAAACCCCAAATGTCTGGTTCAAACATTCACATTCTTAGGCGTAATGCTGTATCGCCTTTACATAGCAATACAGAACAGTGGTCTGTGTCTGTTTTCAGTAGATATATTGTACACACACACACACACACAGTCTAATTGTATGTATGTATGTTCCTGTGCTACTTATGAGTGAATATGATCAGAGGTGGAGCCTATATAATAATATCCAGTTATAATCTGAGTGACTTATTGTCTGATAATACCAGATGTCTGGGTAGTTTGATGTTATGGTGACAAAATGTGTCTGTATTGAAATACAGTATTAACTTAAATTCAATTAAATGTGATTGTATATGTTGAAATAGAAAACACATTTCTTCCAGGAGATAAACTTAGACATACGTGAACACACTTTCTCTGATAACCACACATTCTATTCATTCTTTCTTCATATCAAATAAAAAAGCCAAGGAGACTTTGGAAGGTCATGGTATTGGTATAATTTTGACTGATCCATTTTTAAATATTCTAAAAATTATCCTCTTTGACAAGTTATTTTAGTGCCTGATTCCCCCAGCCTTCATTTGCCTAAATTGAATAAATGGCGGTAATTTTGGCTCAGAAATTTCATTTTTAAGGGAGATTATCTTTGAAGATAGATGTTCGCAATGTAAATAGGGGAGGAAAACAGTGTAACCAGCCTTTAAATTCTGATTTAATTTCAAGTTTGACATTTAATAATGTGCTTAAAAAGCTTTATGTAATATGTGTCAGAGAGAAGCTTTATGTAATATAGCCACACAAAAATTAGGGAAAATAAATGACCAGATTATGGAGAACGGAGCCAAATGTGCAGTACTGATTGGTTATAAGGCAGAAAGACAATTTTGTGGGTTATGACTTTTCTATTTTGCTTGCTCCTGGGCTGTCACTAAATTTAGTTTGGTTTACCTTCTTTGTTTTGTTCATAAAAAATAGGACTGTTTTACAG
The DNA here is from genome assembly GCF_014108415.1 of Molossus molossus. Classification (NCBI taxonomy): domain Eukaryota; kingdom Metazoa; phylum Chordata; class Mammalia; order Chiroptera; family Molossidae; genus Molossus; species Molossus molossus. Next base: position 74,462,578 of record NW_023425346.1, read on the forward strand.
TTTTCTTGTAAACATAAAAAAGCAGCCAGTTTGTGATTCCTAATATATTCAGTTTCTTCATAAGAGACACTGACATCTTGTGCTTTCTGCCTTCTCGTAGTGTATCAGCTGCAGCAGGAAGCCCCTCATCCTCGAAGAGTTACCTGTACTAATGAGGTGGGTGTGATGAAACGGTCGCAATGGAAGGTCTCAGGCATTTGTTTCCCAAAGTTTGACGTCTTCGATGGCTTGGTTATCTGTGGAATTAACCATTTACAGAAGTTGGCGTCACAGAATTGTAACTTGAATGCATTTTCCACAACATTCTTTCACTTTAAATAACTGTCACTGTTTAATGGACTGTCTGGGAACACATTATAGAATATGAAAATATAGTTTTAAATGATTTTAGTCTCCTTTTTAGTTCATACATTCTTCCATTTTTTTGTTTTATTCTTTGCTTTTTGAAACAAAGGTTGAAGGCATGATAGAAATATTATTGAAGTAATTTTTCCATTAAAAAGATCTAAGTCATGATGTAAAAAATAAGCAAAGACATAGACAGTTTACCAAAAAATAGGACATATGACAATATATAGGAAAAGATGTTCAATTTCATTAATAAAAAGAGAAGTGCAAATTAAAATACATAGAGAGACCATTTTCACCTTTCAGACTAGCAAAAGTTCAAAAGCTTAGAATATACATAGTTGGTAAGCCTGTGAGGAAACAGACGCTTATACATTGCTGACGGGAATGTGTTGTGCTAGTTTTATGAGAATTCTGTAATGTCTAACAAAAGTATACCTCATTTATCCTTTGACCCACTAGCTCTAATTATAGGGATTTACCCTGATGAATTACCTGTACAAATATGGAATAACATATGCTAAAAATTTTCACTGTAGGACTACTTGCAATAGAGTATTGGGAGAAAAACAAAACTGAATGTTTGTCCATAGGAGACTGATTGAATAAAGTATAATACCAAAAAAGAATAAGGAAGATTTCTATGAGCTGATATGGAATGGTATAAAATGTATATTCAGTATAGTAAGTATGGTTCCTTTTTAATAATAAGAGAAAATAATAAAAAAAAATAAAGATTATTTTTGCAAAAGAGAAACACAGGAAGGATTAACCCACAGACGGGTAAAATGTTTATCCAGAGGAGTGGGTGAGGAGCAGTGTGGAAGGGCGTAAGGATGGGAGTGAGACTTCTCTGTGGATAATGTTTTTTTTTTTGTTTTTTTTATCCTCACCCGAGGACATTTTTGCAATTTTTGTACAGATAGAGTGGGAGGGAGAGAGAGAGAGAGAAACATCGACGTGAAAGGGACACATCGAGTGGCTGCCACCCACACGACCGACCAGGGCCGGGGACAAACTGCAACCGAAGTACGTGCCCTTAGCGGGAACCGAACCCGGGTCTCTCCAGACCACAGGCCAACGCTCTAACCGCTGAGCCAAACCGGCCAGGGCGGATAATGTTTTTATGTAGTGGTGACTTTTGAACTATGCAAATGTTTCACATATTCAAACAACAGAATTGAAATGATAAGAAGATCAAAACTGAACATAGACAAACGAACCTAACAAATTTATAACATAATTACCAAGAGAATTAGTTTTTCAATATATTATTCTGACTGTACAAACTTAGAAATATTTTAAGAACAAGATCTTTAACTGGACTTAATAGATTTGTTCTTGGTAGTGGTACTGGTGTAGAAATTCTGAAATTATTTTGTGTGCCATAAGGTAAGAGCAAGTGAGTAATTATATTGGATTTTGGGAAACCAAGGTTATGTTATATTTTGTCTTCTGTTCTCACCAGTCATAACTTTAAAATTTTTTACTGAAAGTGAGATATTGGCAGTAGTTCTGTGAAAAGTCCTGAAGTATTAGTAACAGTTTTCTTTATTGAAAAATAAAATAAATTGTATTTGCCTTTCTCAAAAGAATTTGAGGCCAAACAAATGAAGATATAAAAAAATAAAAGTTGAGGAAAATAAAAAGGAAGCCACAAGTATGCTAGTAGACTGCAGTGCTGATTGGGGATCAATATAATTTTGTGGAAAGGATATTACAGTAATAAAGTATGTAACTCTTTAGGATCACAAAGGCTAATAGGATCTAGTCTTTACCCGAAATAAATTTTTTAATAAAGAAAATCATGTTGGCTATTATATGTAGTACAGTTTTTGATGTTACAAACAGTAACTAACAATAGTTTTACAGCCCGTCCAAATGTGTATTTATGATTGTTTCTTAAAGCAGTTGGCATAATATTAAGGAGCAAGAAATTAGTAAAGCTAATTTTTAAAGGGCTGAGCTAATGTGGTCCAAATATTTAGCCTTCTTATGATGCACCTTAATGCAGAGATACACCATAGAATACTTGAAGAATGGTCGATAGCTCTTAGAGCCTCTGAAAATAATTTTCTTTGATTTAATTTGATGATGTGGTTGACTAAATACTGCCATCCCCTAGAAAAACTATTCCATCATATTCCATATTATTGGTTAAAGGAAGACGTATAAGCATTGGGAAACCAGAAAAGCAAATGGTACAATTGAGATTTTCTTACATAAAGTGAGGAATCTATGCATCGTGTTCACTTAGTAAAAGGCAGTTACTAAATAAGGTGAAATAATCTTTTTAATAGATGACACACTCAATATTGTTCTAATACTTAGATTTATAAATATAGATATTGAAAGTATTTATAATCCACCAATGCTCATGGTCCACCTATTTTGAGCAAAATAGTCAATCGAGTTAAATCATTCTAAAACAATCAGATGATCTGGATATTCATTGGAAATGAAAGTAAAATATTAATTAGAATAAAATGGAGCTAACCTAAAAGTACTTCTTGGGGAATGATTGTTTCAGTCTAATACATGTTTGGTTTGGAAAAACTGAAGGTTCTTGCGAGTGGTAAACATTAACAATAAAGACATACTGAAGAACCAGTCAATGTTCAACATCATATATTTGGGACATTAAGTCCTAAGTGGTCACTGTGTTTTAAGGAGGAAAAGGCAACAGGATTTCATTACCACTGATATACAGAGGGAAAAAAAAAGAAAATTTAATGAATAGATAAGTTAATGGTTATTTGAAATAAAAGTTTCTGCGGGCACTAATTAGATTATAGAAATGGATGACTGTCTTTTTCTTCTTCTTCATTGATTTATAGAGAGAGAGGAAGGGAGAGGGAGAGAGAGAGGAACATTGATGAGAGCGAGCATCAATTGGACACCTCCTGCACGCCCCCCCACTGGGGATTTGTCCCACAATCCAGGCATGTGCCCTGACCAGGAATTGAACCAGAGACCTATTGGTGCATGGGTCAACACTCAACCACTGAGCCACACTGGCTGGGCCAATGACTTTGTCTTTAAGAACATTTTCCTACTATAGTCAGGGAAGGGAGAATTGACCTTGATCATTTGTATTGCACATTCAGTACCATTTTCTTCTATCCTTAGCATTGTATCACAGATTATAAATTCAGGGGCTGAGGCATTAAGCCACACTCTAAAGCAGCGGTTCTCAACCTTGGGTTGCGACCCCTTTGGGGATCGAACGACCCTTTCACAGGGATCACCTAAGACATAACAGTAGCAAAATTACAGCTATGAAGTAGCAACAAAAATAATTTTATGGTTGGGGGTCACCACAACATGAGGAACTGTATTAAACGGTCGCAGCATTAGGAAGTTTGCGGAACATGTATTTAGTGACTAGCATGTGTGTGACCACCTCTTTTGGTCTTGGCCCTTAGTTCTGGTGGTAAACTCTACTCTTTCTCAGCTGAATTTCTATAGTATTCTTGAGACCAAGATGAGTAGCAACTTCTTTTAAAAATTGAATACAACTGTTAAAAAAAATAATAAATGATTAGAGACAGAACTCTAAAACAAAATATGTCTAATAGTAAGAAGTAACATAATTTGACAGAAAATAAAATGGTAACTGATGTATTTTTTCTCATTTCAGAAAACTTTATCAATTGCCATTGTAAATGCTAAAACAAAAAAAATCACAACTAAGTATTTTAGGCATGCTATAGAAACCACACAAATACTTAAAAGCAGAAAAATGGTTCTTAATGATGCTGTTACATGATGCAGTTGTATCTTGTGGTAAATTCTGAAGTTAGCACATAAAGTGAAAGTCTTACATAATCAGAATTACCCTTGAAAATCCCTTATCACCTATAAAGTAATGGTACATAAGTTTGGGTATACAACTGTGTCTTCGTAGATATGTCTAAATATATAATTTATTCAATGAAATGCTGTATATAATAAATATAAATAGAAAAATACTCATGTCATTTTTAATTATGTAAAAAGTGATTTTGTTATTTTCCATCAAGTACCTGGTTGAATTACACTCTGTGTGTGTGTAGAGACAGACACAGGTATACATTACATAGGTATATGAGATATATACTTAGATATAAATGTCAAAGTAGTTCCATATCTTTGGTTGATTCAATACATATAAATCAAACCAATTTAGTATTTGACCATCCTTAAACATGTAGCCTTAAAATGGGAAGGTAGTTAGAACTTTTAAACACATAAAACCAGGTCTCTACTCCCTGTGACACGTTTTTGGAGTTGGTGTTGCAGGGAGCTGAATTGCATTTGAGCACAGCTCCTCCTCTTTGTAACAATTGCAGTGATGTTTTTCTAGGCAAGATGGTAAAGCTTTAGGTTTAGAAAACACGTTCTGGCTGCAATATGGAAGATGGACCAGAGAGGAAGATGGACGTTTTAGAGACAAAACACTGGTTTCGAAGGCTATTTCAATAATCCTAGTGAAAAGTGATAAAGTTGTGCAGTAAGACACTGTTTCTGGGAAAAGCCAGTCAGGCATGAAACAGGAATATGTGAAACAGTGGTATTCAAGGCCTTGGTGACCAGATGGTCACGGGGTGAATGATAGGGAGACGTCTAGTAGATGTCAGGGAACCAGTCAGTTTTTCTTTCATGATCTCTCATGTCATAGTTGCTTGGCAAAACCACAGCCCTGTTTAAATCTATCTCTGCCTACTCTACATAACTCCTAAGAAACAGAATATGGTTGGAGAAAAAGCAAGTGCTGACCAGATTTCACATTAAATTTATCAACCTCCAGTTGGTAGTAGTACCGTGCTTCCCTAATGCATTTTACTCTATTCTTTCCCCTCAGGTCTGGGATACCTTACTCCCTCTCCTCTCAGGTCATAATCTTTAATCCTATTCTACTCATGATGGAAGCAATCACATGGGAATGTCCACACACTTCTGCTACCACATCTGCGCACCCCTCAGCATCTGGGTTTACATATTCTGCATTCTTGCCTCTTATCATAGGTGACAGCCAACCCTCCACTAGCCTAGATACTCCCTCTCATCTACTCAATAATCCTTGCAGTCCTCCCATCCACCACTACCCCCACCCCATTATCAGCAGTTTTTCTCTTCTTCAAGGTCATGTTCTTAAGCCCACAAACATCACAGTTTCTCCCATCTTAAAAAGTTCTCCTTTTAAACTTGCCCTGCCCAGTAGCTTTGCTCCCCGTTGTTGTAGAAAACACTTGAGAGGGTACAGAAAGTTGTCCGCTCCTGCTGTCTCCAGTTCTGCTCATGCCTTTTTCTCTTAAACTCCCTCCAGTCAGCCTTCTACCCACGACGACTCCTGAGCTGCTGAGGCAGGGTCAGCATGACTTCTGCTTTGCTAAATCTCGTGGTCAGTCCTCGTGCTTCTCCAGGCAGCAGCCCTTGACACAGGTGGTGACCCTCTCCCCCTTGATACACTCTTCTCCCTTCATGTCCAGAATAGCACAGTCTTGTTTCTTCTCCTGCCTCCACGGTCTCCCTTGTTGGTTCCTCTTCTCCTGATCTCTTGTTGTTCAAGCGCTTCAGAGCTCAGTCCTTGATTCTCATTTCTTCTCTGCCTGTATTTACTCTCTGATGATCAGGGTTTAATACAACTTGTATTTCTGGTTTGAGGGAGAGGTCATGACCTTCTCTCCTCAAAATGTTGAGGGAAGGACTTCCGGTCAGTTTGGCAATGTAGGTAAATGCGGTATTGTGTCCTCCCACAACCACATCAAAGTTACAACTAAACTACAGAACAACCATCATTTAAAACCACCTGAAATCGAGCTGAATGGAAGTCCTACAACTACGGAATTAAAGAAGCAGCCACATGGAGACTGTAGGAGGGGTGGAGGCGGAGGGGCGGAGGCGGATGGGCTGGTCCCACACCCACATGTGGCGGATAAAAATCAGGAGGACACCTCAGCTGGGAAGGTCCATCCTGAGGACTAAAGGGTCCCCGTCCCACACCAGGCGCCCAGCTCAGGGTTCCAGTGCCAGGAACAGAAGTCCCCATAACTTCTGCCTGGAAAAAACCAGCAGGAATTGAGGCTGAGGGAGGCTGGGGCTTCTGGAGCCCCAGGCAGCTCCTCTTAAAGGGCCCACGCATGGACTTACTCAGACTCACACCCTCCAGGCTCCAGCATGGGGGAGGCAGCTTGAAAGGCACCAGAGTCATATGGGGAAGAGCTGAGTTGTTTGGCATTGGAATGAGGGCTGGAGAAGTGGCTTTCTCCAGGACAAACGTGCTATCAGAGGCCTTTGTTCCTTTGGTGAGCCCTTCCCTGGGGCAGCAGACAGCCGACATATCTGGGACTCCAGCAACCTGGCTCACACTGTTTGCCCCGCCCTAGTAATTCCCTGAGGCCCCGCCCCACGCAACTTTCAGGCCCACCCAAGCTGTTGTCAGTTGCTTTTCCATAGGATTGGCCTGTCTTGGATCCTGTTTCAGGTTTTCCTAAATTCTTTCAAACAAGCAGCATCTGGTCTCAGCTAGCCCCATACCTCTCGATAAGTAATACACAGAAACAAACACAGAGAGGCAGCCAAAATGAGGAGACAAAGAAGTCCCAAATGAAAGAACAGAACAAAACTCTAGGAAAAGAACTAAGCGAAATGGAAATAAGCAACCTAACAGATGCTGAGTTCAAAACACTGCTTGTAAGGATGCTCAGTGGACTTAGTGAGAACCTCAGTGAACTTAGTGAGGGCCTCAAGAGCATAAAAAAGGACCAGTCAGAAATGAAGGAGGCACTAACTGAAATAAAGAATAATTTACATAGATTCAATAGTAGAGTAGGTAAAGCCAAGAAGCAAACCATCGATTTGGAATATAAGGAAGCAAAAAGCACCCAATCAGAACAGCAAAAAGAAAAAAGAATCCAAAAAAATGAGGATAGTGTAAGGAGCCTTTGGGACAACTTCAAGTATGCCAGCATTCACATCTTGGGGGTGCCAGAAGGAGAAGAGAGAGAACAAGAAATCGAAAACCTGTTTGAAACAGTAATGGCAGTAAACTTCCCTAACTTGGTGAAGGAAACAGACACACAAGTCCAGGAAGCACAGAGAGTCCCAAACAAGATGAACCCCAAGAGGCCCACACCAAGACACATCAAGACAAAGAGAGAATCTTAAAAGCAGCAAGAGAAAAGTAGTTAGTTACCTACAAGGGAGTTCCCATAAGACTGTCAGCTGATATCTCAAAAGAAACTTTGCAGGCCAGAAGGGAGTGGCAAGAAATATTCAGAGTGATGAAAGGCAAGAACCTACAACCAAAATTACTCTATCCTGCAAAGCTGTCATTTAGAACCGATGGCCATATAAAGAGTTTTCCAGACAAGAAAAAGCTAAAGGAGTTCATCACCACCAAACCATAATTATATGAAATGTTGAAGGGTCTTCTTGAAGAAAAATATAAAAAATATGAACAGCCCTGGCCGGTTTGGCTCAGTGGTTAGAGTGTCCACCTGTGGAACAGAGAGTCCCGGGTTTGGTACCCGCTAGGGGCGTGTACCTCAGTTGCAGTTTGTTACTGGCCCTGGTTGGTCGTGTGGGTGGCAGCCACTCGATGTGTCCCTTTCACATTGATGTTTCTCTCTGTTTCTCTTTCTTCCTCTCTCCCTCCCACTCTATCTGAACAAAAAATGGAAGAAAACAAAATGTCCTCGGGTGAGGATAAAAATATGAACAAACAAAATGGCAATGAATACATATTTATCTACAATTGAATCTACAAAGTGAGCAAGCAAAACTTGAAACATTCTCATTGATAACAGAGAAATTTTGTTGGTTGCCAGATGGGAGGCGGGTTGAGAGAATGGGTGAAAAAGGTGAAGGGATTAAGAAGTACAAATTGGTTGTTAGACTGACTAAGGAGGGGGAGCAGGACTGGGGAGGAGGGGGTCAATGGGGGGAAAATGAGGAACATCTGGAATACATTCAACAATAAAGATAAGTTTAAAAAATGTTGAGGAAATCCCATTCTAATGTATCTGGGACTTCAAAATGAGATTGCACAAAAGTTAATCTTGATTTGATTTCTATTTTATTGAATTTATTGGGGTGACATTGGTTAATAAAATATATAGGTTTCAGATGTACAATTTTATAATACATCATCTGTATATTGTATTGTGTGTTCATCATCCAAGTCATGTCTCCTTGCATTATCACTTATCCCCCTTTACCCTTTTCTACCTCCACCCACTCCGCTTTCTCTGGTAATCACCATACTGTTGTCTGTGTCTATAAGGTTTTTAGTATCTTCAATTTCTTATAATTTTCTGAGTGTAGGTCTTTTACATCCTTGGTTAAATTTATTTCTAGTTATTTTTTTTTCTCAATGTAATTGTAAATAGGATTGTTTTCTTAGTTTCCCTTTCTGATAGTTCATTAATGGTGTATAAAAATGCAAGTGACTTCTGGAGGTTTATTTTGTATCCTGCTACTTTACTGAATTAATGTATCAGTTCTAGTAGTTTTTTGGTAGGATCTTTAGGGTTCTCTATATACAGTATCATGTCATCTGCAAATAATGATAGTTTTACTTCTTCCTTTCCAATTTGGATGCCTTTTATTTCTTCTTCTTGTCTGATTGCTGTGGCTGGGACTTCCAGTAATATGTTCAATAGAAGTGGTGAAAGTGGACATCCCTGTCTTGTTCCTGATCTTAAGGGAAACACTTAGTTTTTAACCATTAATTATGATGTTGGCTGTGGGTGTGTCATATATGGCCTTTATTATTGTTGAAGTATGTTCCCTCTATTCATACTTTGCTGAAAGTTTTATCTTAAATGGATGCTGGATTTTATCAAATGCCATTTGTGCATCTGTTGATACGACCATTGGGTTTTCATCCTTCATTTCGTTTATGTGGTTAACACATTTATTGATTTGCAGATATTGTACCAACCTTGCATCACTAGAATAAATCTTTTTAATGTATTGCTGGATCCAGTTTGCTAATATTGTGTTTTGAGTATTTTAGCATCTATGTTCATCAGGGATATTAGCCTAGAATTTTCTTTCTTTATAGTGTCTTTATCTGCTTTTGGAATTAGGATAATGTTGGCCTCATAAAATGAGCTTGGGAGTCTTCCTTCCTCTTGAATTTTTTGGACTAGTTTGAGAAGGATAGCTCTTCTTTGAATCTTTGGTAAAATTAATCTGTGAAGCCATTTGGTCCAGGACTTTTGTTTGTTGGACATTTTTAAAATTATTGCTTCAGTTTCACTAGTTGTAATTTGTCTATTCAAATTCTCTGATTCTTCTGGATTCAGTTTGGAAAGATTTTATGTTTCTAGGAATTTATCCATTTCTTCCACCTTTTTTGCATATAGTTAGTTGTTCATAATATTTTCTTACTATCCTTTGTCAGTTGTTATTTTTCCTCTTTCATTTATGATTTTATTTATTTGAGTCCTCTCCCTTTTTTTTTTGCAATTTTTATTAATTTATTTTTGTTACAGATGTTTCTCCTTTTACCCCCATTGATACCCTCCTCCCATTCCCCCCACCCCAGCATTGTTGTCTATGTCCATTGGCTACGCATACATGCATATAAATTCTGTAGTTTATCTCTTCCCTCCCCCATCCCTCTCTTCTGAGGTTTGTCAGTCTGTACCCTACTTCTGTGTCTCTGGATCTATTCTCTTCATCAGCTTGTATTGTTCATTATATTCCATAAATAAGTGAGATCATGTGATATTTGTCTTTTTCTGACTGGCTAATTTTGCTTAGTATAATGCTCTCCAGGACCCTCTATGTCCTCTTAAAGGATAAGAGATCTTTCTTTCTTACAGCTGTATAGTATTCCACTGTGTATATATATACCACTGTTTTTTTTATCCACTCATCTGTGATGGACACTTGGGCTGTTTCCAGATCTTAGCAATTGTAAATAATGCTGCTATGAACATAGGGATACATATATTCTTTCTGATGGGTATTTCAGGCTTCTTAAGATAGATCCCTAAAAGTGGGATCACTGGGTCAAATGGCAATTCAATTTTTAATTTTTTGAGGAAGCACCATATTGTTTTTCATAGTGGCTGCACCAGTCTGCATTCCCAGCAGCAGTGTACTAGAGTCCCCTTTTCTCCACACCCTCGCCAGCACTTGTTGTGTGATGATTTGTTGATGGCAGCTGTTCTGGCAGGTGTAAGGTGATACATCATAGACATTTTAATTTGTATCTCTCTGATGATTAGTGATGTTGAGCATTTTTTTTCATATGTCTCTTGGCCATATGCATGTCCTATTTGGAGAGGTGTTTATTTAGGTCCTCTGCCCATTTTTTAATTCGATTCTTTGTCTTCCTTTTGTTGAGTTGTATGAGTACTCCATATATTTTGGAAATTAACCCCTTATTTGATTTATCGTTAGCAATTATGCTCTCCCATATAGTGGGTTCCCTTTCCATTTTGATGGTTGTTTCTTTTGCTGTGCAGAAGCTTTTTAGTTTGATGTAGTCCCATGTATTAATTTTTGCCTTTGTTTTTCTTGCCTTAGGTGTTGTATCGGTGAAAATTCTGCTGCATGTGATGTCTGAAATTTTGTTGCCTACATTTTCTTCTAGGATTTTTATGGATTCACAAGTCACATTTAAGTCTTTTATCTATTTTGAGTTTATTCTTGTATATGGTGTAAGTTGGTGGTCTAGCTTCATTTTTTTTTTTTTTGCATGTAGCTGTTCAATCTTCCCAACACTATTTATTAAAGAGGCTGTCTTTACTCCATTGTATGTTCTTGTCACCTCTGTCAAATATTAATTAAGCATAATGTCTTGGGTCAATTTCTTGGTTCTCTGTTCTGTTCTATTGATCTATATGCCTGTTCTTGTGCTAGTACCAAGCTGTTTTGATTACAATGGCTTGGTAGTATAACCTGATAGCTGGTATTGTGATCCCTCCTACTTTGTTCTTCTTTTTCAAGATTGCTGTAGCTATTTGGGGTCTTTTTTAGTTCCATATAAACTTTTGGTGTATTTGTTCTAGTTCCATGAAATATGTTGTTGGTATTTTGATGGGGATTACATTGAATCTATAGATTGCTTTGAGTGGTATGGACATTTTAATGATGTTAATTCTTCCAATCCATGAACAAGGTATATGTTTCTACTTTTTTATATCTTCCTTCATTTTTTTTTTTTTTTCAGTGACCTGTAGTTTTCTGTGAGGAGGTCCTTTACTTCTTTGCTTAAGTTTGTTCCTAAGTATCTTAATTTTTTGCTGCAGTGGTAAATGGGATTGCTTTTTTAGTTTTTCTTTCTGTGAGTTCATTATTGATATATAAGAATACCATCAATTTCTTGATGTTAATTTTATATTCTGCTACTTTAGCAGATTCATTTATTAGTTCTATTAGATTTTTGATGGAGTCTTTAGGGTTTTCTATGTACAATATCATGTCATCTGCAAATAATGATAGTGTCACTTCTTCCTTTCCATCTTGGATCCCTTTTATTTTTCCTTCTTGTCTAGTTGCTGTGTCTAATTCTTCCAGTACTATGTTAAAAAAGAGTAGCAAAAGTGGGCATCCCTGTCTTGTTCCTGTTAAGGAAAATGTTTTTATTTTTTTCCCATTGAGTATGATGTTGCTATAGGTTTTTCATATATGGCCTTTGTTATGCTGAGATATGATCTCTCTATTCCCACATTGCTGAATGTTTTTATCAGAAATGGATGTTTTTATCAGAAATGGATTTTGTCTAATACTTTTTCAGTGTCTATTGATATGACCATATGGTTTTTATCTTTTATATTATTTTTGTGGTGTATCACATTTATTGATTTGCAAATATAGTACCAGCCTAGCATCCCTGGGATGAATACCACTTGGTCATGGTGAATAATTTTTTTTTTTAATGTATTATTGGATTTGATTTGCTAATATTTTGTTAAGGATTTTGTCTTTTTTTTTCTTGATGAGTCTAGTTAAAAGTTTGTCAATCTTGTTTGTCTTTTCAAAAAACCAGGTCTTGGTTTTATTGACCTTTTGTATTGTTTTTTTAGATTCTATTTTGTTTATTTCTACTCTGATTTTTATTATTTCCTTTTTTCTACTCATTTTGGGCTTTGCTTGTTCTTTTTCAAGTTCCTTAAAGTGTAAAGTTAGATTGTTTATTTGAGATTTTTCTTGTTTCTTGAATTAATCTTGTAATGCTACAAATTTGCCTCCTAGGACTGCTTTTATTGTGTCCCATACATTTTGGTTCTTTTTTTTTTTTATTTTTTTTTATTTTTTTTCTTTTTATGAATTTTTATTTATTTTTTTGTTACAGATATTTTACCTTTTTACCCCATTGGCACCCCCCACCCCACCCCCTCCACCCTGTCCCCGGCTTAGTTGTCCATGTCCATTGGTCATGCATACATGCATATAAGTTCTGTGGTTTATCTCTTCCCACCCCCCCACCCCCCATCCCCTCTTCTGAGGGATGTCAGTCTGTGCCCTACTTCCATGTGTCTGGGTCTACTGTATTCCTCAGACTGTTATGTTCATTATATTCCGTATATAAGTGAGATCATGTGGTATTTGTCTTTTTCTGCTTGGCTTCTTTCACTTAGGATAATACTTTCCAGGTCCCTCCATGTCGTCTCAAAGGATAAGAGATCTTTCTTTCTTACCGCTGCATAGTACTCCATTGTGTATATGTACCACAGCTTTTTGATCCATTCGTCTACTGGTGGACACTTGGGCTGTTTCCAGATCTTAGCTATTGTAAATAGTGCTGCTATGAACATGGGGGTACATATATTCTTCCTGATTGGTGTTTCAGGCTTCTTAGGGTATATTCCCAGCAGTGGGATCACTGGGTCAAATGGAAGTTCAATTTTTAATTTTTTGAGGTAGCACCATATTGTTTTCCATAGCGGCTGCACCAGTCTGCATTCCCACCAGCAGTGTATTAGAGTTCCCTTTTCTCCACACCCTCGCCAACACTTGTTGTTTGATGATTTGTTGATGGCGGCCATTCTGACAGGTGTGAGGTGATACCTCATTGTTGTTTTAATTTGCATCTCTCGGATGATTAGTGATGTTGAGCATTTCTTCATATGTCTCTTGGCCATTTTTATGTCCTGTTTGGAGAGGTGTCTATTCAGCTCCTCTGCCCATTTTTTAATTGGGTTCTTTGTCTTCCTTTTGTGGAGTTGTGTGAGCTCTCTGTATATATTGGAAATTAACCCCTTATCTGATACATCATTGGCAATGATGTTCTCCCATACAGTGGGTTGCCTTTCCATTTTGATGATCGTTTCTTTTGCTGTGCAGAAGCTTTTTAGTTTGATGTAGTCCCATGTGTTCATTTTCTCCTTTATTTCTGTTGCCTTAGGTGATGTATCAGTGAAAATTCTGCTCCGTATGATGTCCGAAATTTTGTTGCCTACATTTTCTTCTAGAATTTTTATGGATTCACGGGTCACATTTAAGTCTTTTATCCATTTGAGTTTATTTTTGTGTATGGTGTAAGTTGATGGTCGAGTTTCATTTTTTTGCATGTAGCTGTCCAATTTTCCCAACACCATTTATTAAAGAGGCTGTCTTTACTCCACTGTATGCTCTTGCCACCTTTGTCAAATATTAATTGAGCGTATTGCCTTGGGTCCATTTCTGGGTTTTCAGTTCTGTTCCACTGGTCTATATGCCTGTTCTTGTGCCAGTACCAGGCTGTTTTGGTTACAGTCGCTTTGTAGTATAACCTGATATCTGGTAATGTGATCCCTCCAACTTTGTTCTTCTTTTTCAAGATTGCTGTGGCTATTCGGGGTCTTTTTTGGTTCCATATGAACTTTTGAAGTATTTGTTCTAGTTCTATGAAATATGTCGTTGGTATTTTGATGGGGATTGCATTGAATCTATAGATTGCTTTGGGTAGTATGGACATTTTAATTATGTTAATTCTTCCAATCCATGAACAGGGTATGTTCTTCCACTTTTTTATATCTTCCTCTATTTCTTTTTTCAATGACCTGTAGTTTTCTGCAAATAGGTCCTTTACTTCTTTGGTTAAGTTTATTCCTAGGTATCGTAATTTTTTTGGAGCGATGGTAAATGGGATTGTTTTTTCAGTTTCTCTTTCTGTGAGTTCATCATTGATGTACAAGAATGCCGTCGATTTCTTGACGTTAATTTTGTATCCTGCTACTTTGCCAAATTCATTTATTAAGTCTAATAGATTTTTGATGGAGTCTTTAGGGTTTTCTATGTACAATATCATGTCATCTGCAAATAATGACAGTTTCACTTCCTCCTTTCCAATTTGGATCCCTTTTATTTTTTCTTCATGTCTGATTGCTGTGGCTAAGACTTCCAGTACAATGTTAAACAAGAGTGGCGAAAGTGGACATCCCTGTCTTGTTCCTGTTCTTAATGGAAATGTTTTTAGTTTCTGTCCATTGAGTATGATGTTGGCTGTAGGTCTTTCATATATGGCCTTTATTATGTCGAGATATGATCCCTCTATTCCTACATTGCTGAGCGTTTTTATCAGAAATGGATGCTGGATTTTGTCGAATGCTTTTTCAGCATCTATTGATATGATCATGTGGTTTTTATCCTTCATTTTGTTTATGTGGTGTATCACGTTTATTGATTTGCGAATATTGTACCAGCCTTGCATCCCTGGAATGAATCCCACTTGGTCATGGTGAATAATTTTTTTGATGTATTTCTGGATCCGATTTGCTAGTATTTTGTTCAGGATTTTGGCATCTATGTTCATCAGGGATATTGGCCTGTAGTTTTCTTTCTTCGTAGTGTCTTTTTCTGGTTTTGGAATTAGAATTATGCTGGCCTCATAGAACGTGTTTGGAAGTCTTCCTTCTTCTTGAATTTTTTGAAATAGTTTGAGGAGAATGGGTGTTAGTTCTTTTTTGAATGTTCGGTAAAACTCCCCCGTGAAACCATCTGGGCCTGGGCTTTTGTTTGCTGGGAGAGTCTTGATTACCTCTTCAATTTCCTTAGTTGTTATTGGTCTGTTCAAGTTTTCTATCTCTTCCGGGAATAGTTTTGGGAGACTGTGTGTTTCTAGAAATTTGTCCATTTCGCTGAGATTGTCGAATTTGTTGCCATATAGTTGTTCATAGTAGTTGTTAACGATCTTTTGTATTTCCGTGGTGTTGGTTGTTACTTCTCCTCTTTCATTTCTGATTTTGTGTATTTGGGTTCTCTCTCTTTGTTTCTTGGTGAGTCTAGCTAAGGGTCCATCAATCTTGTTTATCTTTTCGAAAAACCAGCTCTTTGTTTCATTGATCCTTTGAATTGTTTTTTTGGTCTCTATGTCATTTATTTCTGCTCTGATCTTTACTATTTCCTTCCTTCTACTTGCTCTGGGGTTTTCTTTTTGTTTGCTTTCTAATTCTTTAAGTTGTGAGGTTAGACAGTCAATTAGAAATTTTTCTTGTTTTTTGAGGTAGGCCTGTAGTGCTATGAACTTCCCTCTCAGAACTGCTTTCGCTGCATCCCATAGATTTTGTGTTGTTGTGTGTTCATTTTCATTGGTTTCCAGGAAGTTTTTGATTTCTTCCTTGATCTCCTCGGTGACCCATTCATTGTTTAATAACATGCTATTTAGCCTCCATGTGTTGAAATGTCTTTGCATGTTCTTGTTGCAGTTGATTTCTAGTTTCATGCCATTGTGATCTGAGAAGATGCTTGATATGATTTCAATCTTCTTGAACTTGTAGAGATTTAGTTTGTGTCCTATCATGTGGTCTATCTTTGAGAATGTCCCATGTGCACTTGAGAAGAATGTGTATTCTGTAGTTTTGGGGTGTAATTCTCTGTAGATATCTATTAAATCCATTTGGTCTAGTGCTTCATTTAGAGTCTCTGTTTCCTTGCTAATTTTTTGCCTAGAGGATCTATCCAGTGCTGTCAACGGGGTGTTGAAGTCCCCAGCTATGATTGTATTGTTGTCGATTTCTCCTTGGAAGTCCTCCAGAAGATTTTTATATATTTTGGTGCTCCTATATTGGGTGCATATATGTTTATCAAGGTTATATCTTCCTGTTGGATAGATCCTTTCAATATTATGTAGTGGCCTTCTTTGTCTCTAGTTATGGTCTTCATTTTGAAATCTATTTTATCAGATATGAGAATTGCTACCCCAGCTTTTTTTTGCTTTCCATTTGCTTGGAAAATTTTTTTCCATCCCTTCACTTTCAACCTATGTGAGTCTTTTGTTGAGAGATGGGTCTCTTGTAAACAACATATAGATGAGTCATGCTTTCTTATCCAATCAGCTACTCTGTGTCTCTTTATGGGAGCATTCAGTCCATTTACGTTTAAGGTGATTATTGATATGTACTTATTTATTGCCATTTTTGTTTAGTGTGGTTCTATTTTTGTTCCCATTTCTACTGCTAATTACAGCAGTCCTTTTAACATTTCTTGCAGTGCTGGTTTGGTGCTAATGTATTCCCTTAGCTTTTTTTGTCTGGGAAGCTCTTTATTTGATCTTCTATTTTGAATGATAGCCTTGCTGGGTAGAGTAGTCTTGGATTCAGATTCTTGTTTTTCATGACTTTGATTACTTCATGCCATTCCCTTCTGGCCTGTAGTGTTTCTTGTGAGAAGTCAGCTGAGAGCCTTATGGGGTTCCCTTTGTAGGTAACCTGTTGCTTATCTCTTGCTGCTTTTAGGATTCTCTCTTTGTCTTTAATTTGTGGCATTTTAATTACTATGTGTCTTGGTGTCGGCCTGTTTGGGTTCTTCTTACTTGGGACTCTCTGTGCTTCTTGAACTTGAATGCCTTCTTCCTTCACCAAATTAGGGAAGTTTTCTCTCACTATTTTTTTGAATATATTCTCTATCCCTTGCTCCTTTTCTTCTTCTTCGGGGACTCCTATGATGCGAATATTATTACGTTTCCAGTTGTCCCATAGTTCTCTTAAGCTGTCTTCCTGTTTTTTAATAGTTTTTTCCTTTTGTTTTTCTGATTGGTTGATTTTTTCTACCCTGTCTTCTAATTCGCTGATCCGGTCCTCAGCTTCCCCTACTCTGCTTTTTAAACCTTCCAATGTGTTTTTCATTTCGGATATGTCATTTTTTATCTCTTCTTGTTGGTTTTAATTTCCATTTGGCTTATTTTCAGTGTCTCTATGTCCTTACTCATGCTGTTCAGCTTCCTCAAGATCATGGCTCTGAATTCTAGCTCTGTTAACATGCCTAATTGCTCCACATTGATCTCATCTTCGGTGGAGGTGGTTTGCTCTTTCATTTGGCTTCTGTTTCTGTGTTTCACCATTTTAGCTATCACTCTGGGCTTTGGAGCCTGTCAAGTTCTCCCTGTGGGTGTTGGTGTTCTGCTGTTTGTGGCTCCCTCTCCTGTGTTTAGATGAGCGAGGGAGGACCCGCGTTGAACACCACTGTCAAGTCTTACTTTCCTGGTTAAAGTTGCCAGCCCAGGAAACGTACTGTTATCCTCTAGCTTTTTGCCTGGAAGCTAGCAGTCTAGGTTAATTGATGAGTTTTGGGTTGTCAGTTGATTGAAAAACTCCCTCTGGTGCTCAGCCAAGGGGCTTTCACGAGGGTGGGGCAGATGCTGGTCCTTAGTGAGCCTCAATTAACACTTCAATGGCCCACAGGGTGGGGTTGGATCTCCGAGGGAGGGGCTGCTGCCTCTCTCAGAGCCCTGGGAAGAAGCAATGTGGCCACCGTCCTGAGTGGCTGCACTCAGCCAAAGCTCTGAGCGCCCTCCAAACCCCGAGTGTCCCGACACAGTTCCAGTCCAGTCTGCCCTCCCTCTGCCGGAGCCCAAGGTGAGTGGCTGTGGCTGTTTCAGCCTCTGTCCCGGCTGCGCTGTGGAGCCGCCTGGGAGTGTGACCCGAGGGCGTCGCTCCCAGCTGAGGCCGCTGCCGAGCTGCCGACCGTGCGCTCCCAGCCCCGTCTCGCGCCTTCGCAAGCCTACCGGGCTGGAGTCAGTGTCCCTCGTTGTATGGTCCTCGCAAGCTGCTTTTCTGTTGGTTTTTCCCGTCGATTTGTCTGTGTTATAGTTGTAATTCCAGTTTGGTTCTGGGAGACGGTCTGTGTAGCTCCGTTCACTCCGCCGCCATTTTTCCTACATTTTGGTTCTTGTGTTCTCACTTGCATTTGTTTCAAGATATCTTTTGACTTCTTTCTTGATTTTATTGTTTACCCATTCATTGTTTAGTAACATGTTATGTAGCCTCCATGCCTTTGTGTGTTTTTTAGTTTTCTTCTTGTGATTGATTTCAGGGTTCATAGCATTATGGTCAGAGAAGATGCTTGACATGATTTCAGTCTCTTTAAGTTTATTAAGACCTGTTTGTGTCCTAATCTGTGGTCTATCCTAGAAAACGTTCCATGGGCGCTTGAAAAGAATGTGTATTCTACTGCTTGGGAGTGAAATGTTCTGAAAATGTCAATTAAATCCATTTGATCTAGAGTGTCACTTAAGGCTGCTGTCTCCTTACTGATTTTCTGTCTGGAACATTTATCCATTCATGTCAATGGGATGTTAAAAATCCTCTACTGTAACTGTATTACTGTCAGTCTCTCCCTTTATGTCCATTAAGATCTGCTTTGCTTATTTAGGTGCTCCTATGTTGGGTGCATAAAGGTTTACAAGGTTTATATACTCTTGTTGGATTGTTACCTTTATAATTATGTAATGTCCTTCTTTGTCTCTTACTAGCCTTTGTTTTAAGGTCTGTTTTGTCAGATATAAGTATTGCTTTTTCCATTTGCATGAAATACCATTCTCTCCTTTTAGTTTTAGTCTGTGTGTATCTTTTGTTCTGAGGTGGGTCTCTTGTAGACAGCATATATATATATAGGCCTTGTTTTCTTTTCCATTCAGCTACCTTATGTCTATTGATTGAAGCATTTAAACCATTTACATTTAAAGTGGTTATTGATAGGTATGTATTTATTGCTGTTTTATCCTTATAACTGTTTTGTTTTTCTTTCTTCTACTTCAAGAAGACCTTTTGACATTTCTTGTAATACTGGTTTGGTGGTAATGAACTCCTTTAGCTTTTCCTTGTCTGGGAAGCACTGTATTTTTTCTTCAAATTTAAATGATAGCCTTACTGGGTAGAGTAGTCTTGGTGATAGGTCCTTGCCTTTTATCACTTTGAAATGTTTCTATTGAGAAATCAGCTGACAGTTTTATGGTTGCTCTTTTGTAGGTAGGTAACTGTTTCTCTTGCTGCTTTTAAGATTCTTTTTCTTATTAACCTTTGCCATTCTAAGTATGATGTGTCTTCATATGGGCCTGTTTGGGTTCATCTTGTTTGGACTCTCTGTGCTTCCTGGACTTGTTTGTTTTTTCCTTCACCAGGCTAGGGAAGTTTTCGGTCATTATCTCTTCAAATAGGTTCTCGATTCCTTGCTCTCTCTCTTCTCCTGCTAGTACTCTAATGGTGCGGGTGTTGCTATGTTTCGTGTTGTTCCAAAGGTCCCTTAAACTATCCTCATTTCTTTAAATTCTTTTTTTTTTCTTTTTGCTGCTCTGATTGGATGTTTTTTCTACCTTGTCTTCCAAATTGCTAATTTGATCCTCTGCTTCATCCATCCAATTGTTTATTCCTTCTAATGTGTTCTCCATTACAGATATTATGTTCTTTATTTCTGACACATTTTAAAAACGTTTTCTATGTCCCTTTTCATGCTGTTGTAGTTCTCACTAAGTTCTTGAGCATCCTTATAACCATTTGTTTCTCTATATGGGATAAATTGCTTGTCTTTATTTCATTTACCTATTTTTTTTTCCTGGAGATTTCTCTTGTCTTTCATTTGGGGCATGTTTCTTTGTGTCCCTATTTGGGCTGCCTCTTTGTGTTTGTGTAGATCTGCTATGACTCCCAGTCTTGGTAGGGTAGTCTTATGTAGTAGGTGTCCTGTGGGACCCAGTGGCACAGTTTCCTTGATTACCTGAGCTGGGTGTTCCAGGAATGTCCTTTATGTGGGTTATAGGGCCTTCCTGTTGTTATTGAGCCTTGATTACTGTTGGCCCGTTTGTGCATGGGGTTGACCCTCAGGCTGGCTAACTGTGAGGATCAACCTCAAACATAGTGTATGAGCTGCTGTGCAGGTGCTGACCACAAGGAACAGAATTTTCCTCAACAAGGTCTGGTGCCTGCTGAGATTTCTCTTTGGATATGCTGCTTGTGAAGCTTATTGGATCCTGCTCTGATGTTGTCTAAAGCTGGCCACTGGATGTGTTGATTCTGGGCCTCTTGGGAGGGACTTTGGTGCAGGCAAATATCAGACGTTGTCTGAGACTGGTCCTGGGAAACCTGTTTGAAGCTATAAGTGATCCATAGTTTGTGGCTGCCTCACACAGGAAGGATTGAACTGTACACCAAGGCTGGCTTTTACCAGCCTCTAGCAGTACTCAAGCTGCATGAGGTAGGTTCTCAGTGAGTCACTAGGTATGGGTGAGTGGTGTTCACCAGATTGCTACCAGTTCAAACTCATGCCAGTGCTGGGTCTGAGGCTACTCAGGAAATGTTCCTGGGTATGCCAAGTCTAGCTGCCACTTGCCCAGTGCTTACACACCTTTGTGATGGGGTAAGGTCTCAGGGAGTTATCAGGGTGGGGTCTATAGAGTTTTTCAGACCCAAACATACCAAGATTTGGCTGTGTGAAGGGTGGGTGTGAAATTTAAAAATGACCCTTGTCCAGTCTGTCCCAGATTCTGTCAGGAGCCCAGTCTCAGTGGGACAGGGCTGCCAGGAGATGGGAGGATGCGACTAGTGGATCTCCTGTGAGGTGAGGTGCCGGTGAGGCTTGAGGGAATGTGGGGGTAATGCCCCCCACCTCAGAGTCACACAACTCAGTCTGTGCCGGATTCTGCCAGACCTTGACAGGATAGAACCTCCAGGAGTCAGGAGGGAGGCCAGTAGGAGCCTGGAGAGTGGGGCTAGTGGATCTTCCATAAAGGGGAAGCACCAGTCAGGTTCATTGGAAAGTGGGGGAGAATGGCCTTCACCTCAAAGCTACACCATTCACTGACACCCCCTAAGTCTGCCCAAACCTCTACACCCCAGCCCAGGTGGCTGCCTCCTTAGCAGGGCGAAAACTCTGTGCAGTAGGGCAATAGGCAGGCCAGAGGGTTCAGCTATTGCATTACCCCAGGCTGATGGCATAAGGAGGGGACTGCTCCACCCAAGGAAGGTGGTATCTGTGGTATGTGAGAGGGACGTAGCACAGGGATCCTGGCAGCTGTCCTTTCATTTCTCTCCCCAGAGCCACAAACCCGTCTCTCCTCACGTGACTGTTCCTTTCCGCCATCCCTCTGCCAGAGCCCAGGGTGAATGGCTGTGAAAAAGATTTTGTGCATTGGCCCTTTAGGAGGGCGCTTGTGTCTCTAGCAGACATCTGTCTCCCTGGCAGACAAAATCCCTGTTGATGCTCACAGCCAGATGTTACTGGGTGCCTCTTCCTGGCTCTGGTGCTCTGGGCTGGGGAGCCCAGCTTGGGGTTAAGACCCCATGCTTCTCGGGGGAATCTTTGGAGCTGAGATATCCTTTCGGAATCTCAGTTGCTGCCCGTGGGAGTGGGACCAGCCCTTTTTGAGTCTCTGCCCTTTCTACCGATTTTGATGTGGTTTCTCTGTAAATCCTTGGTTATAAAACTTCTCATTGTCCAGTCTTCAGTTGATTATTCAGGTTGATTGCTCTATATTCTAATTGTTATTCCATTGCTATGATTTTTCAACTAGGCCTGGCATCTTGTCATTCAAGACCAAGTTTAATTCTCATCTTCTCAGAGAGGCCTGTCCTGACCACCCCACTTAAGTACCTCATTAGCTTTCCCTTTCACATTACCCATTCTTATTTTCATTATAGCACTTAATCATTTCTTCCTATTTCTTTAAAAAATTTTTAAACTTTTTTAGTTTGTTTCTTATCATTAGAATGTAAGTTTCAAAAGCCTAATGACATTTATTGTCTTATTTCAGTGATGTGTCCTCCTCCAGGTAGGACAGTGCCTATCATGCATTTGCCATTCAGTAAATGCTTCTTAAATAAACCAAGCAAATACTCTTTTTCATTCTACCCCAGTACAAACTCTTTAGACTCCGTTCTGTTGGGCTTTTCTTTATGTACATAGGGCCAGCACACCTGTCATGAAAAGCTAGGGGAGATTAACTGTGGTGAGGGCTGGGCTGATGGGAGAACAGAGGGGAATGTGGAGTAACAGGAAGAAAGGGTGAGAGAAAGGCCCAGGCTCTTCTGACACAATTGTGACATTAAATTTTGGGATGTTTTATTTTACTTTTTGGATAAAGTGATATAAATTAAACATTTTTTCAGATATATAAAATCCTAGAAATGAAAGATAATTTAAACCATTTCTTTTCACTTACAACGTGTTTTATAGATAAGATACAGGTCTGAGAGGTGAAGTAACTGGTCCAAATGGCACAGTTAATCTGCTGGTAGAACTGGAGCTCCAGACACTGATATTTCTTTTTCTTAATATATACTTTAGTTTGTCACAAACGCAAAATATTGAGTAATGTTCTGAACACTTGCATTATTACAAATATCTTTTTTTCTTTCCCAATAGGTAGAAAACAGACCAAAATATTATGGAAGAGAGTAAGTATGGATTTTCAGAAAACATTTTATAGATTGGAATATGTAAGAGAGACAGGTAAATGAATGCTTTTAGTAAAAATAAAGGAGGTATTCAAGTTTGGATGGCTGAAATTATTTTTCTGATTACAAATATAATCATTCTAATTTATGAAAACACAGAAAATAAAGACAAGTATAGAGAAGAAAAAATATGGGAAATGTATGCAATAATGTTAAAATAAAGATGCAAGCCATACAAGTAAATAAGTAGTCCTAGCTGTATATGAGGAGGAAAAAAAAATATATATATATATATACATATATATATATACACGCACACACACACATATATATATATATATACACTCACACACAAGTATATATTAAGCATATATACACATGTATTGGAGTTTGGGTGGTGTAGTCTATATTTATAATTTTCTTTATTTTTCCAAATTTTTTCCCAAATTTTCTATAAGTAACTTTAGGCTACCCAGAAATAACTAATGTTAATAGTTTGAAGTATTACCTTGTAAAGATCTACTTTTCTAATTGTTTTTACATTTTGAAATATCATTTGTATAGCCTGACTTTTTAATATAACATTAATAATTTTTCTGTTTTCAAGTCCTTAAGTTTTCTGAATATTAAAAAAACACACAAAGGAAATATAGCCCTTTGGGGAAAAGAATAAAAATCATCTATAATCTCATCATTCCTCAAATAGAATAATTTATTTTTCAAGACTTATTGGATAAAAATATCATATCGGATAAAAATATATATAGTAGCAAATATTTTAAAATTATTTAAAATTCTGTTTAAGTTTTCAAGACTCTTGTGAATATAACACAGGCACTTATGAGTTCGGGGGAGCCACCAGTGTTCTTTATGGTTGTGAAGATCCAAAATTTAGTCATTTCTCTGCTTTTGGCATCTAGGTTGCATTTAAACTGTGCAGTCAGGTGCTGCATAACGAAGTTTCAGTCAGTGATGGACTGCATATACAGCAGTGGTGTACTGTGTAGCCTAGGTGTGTAGTAGGCTATACCATCTAGGTTTGTCTGAGATAAAATCGCCTAATTACGCATTTTTCAGAATGCATCTCTGTCATTAAGCAGCACATGACTATTATTAAAGGTAACACCATAAGAAACATCTTAGTGTGTACAGCTTTTTATGGGGTGGAAATTTTGGGTCAACTATCATGAATAGTTTTAAGGTTTTTAAAATACCATTGTCAAGTTTTGTTATATAATTTGTTTTCTTGAATGGCATTCTTTAAATTGAGTTTTTTTTTAAAACAGATATATATTAAATTTTACTAACTTTATTAATTGATGATAGGTAAACTTAATATCTCAGTTTACTGATGCAGGGATAGGTTATCTCTTCTCGCTCCAGCAGAGTCAGAGTGGACCTGGTTCTGAAAGATTGAGGAATTGTGAGGATAAGAAATTACAGACCATTGTTAAACCTAACTGTTCTAATTGTCATCATTTGCACATGGCTACCATGAATTGTTTTAAGACTTAAATTGAGACTGACCATTTCCATGAGGGAAAACTCCAAAACGTTGCTGTTTGCACCCTAGGAAAGTTTCTGAATTACTAAGGTGCCATTTCAGGGCCTTTAAAATATATTATTCCAAATTCAAAAGACCAGTGTTTTTTTTTTTGTTTTACCAGTAAAAGCTACAAAGTTTCATTAGAGCAGTCACTCCATTCTATTATTTTTGAGTTACTAAAAGGACATAATGTGTGTGTAAATTCTTTGTAAATTGTAAATCCCCATACAAAGGTAGGTTGTTTTATATTTTTAATATTATTCATCAGTCACCACTGACATATTTTTCTTTTTCAGTATTTTACGTCTGAGTGTTATAGATGAATCTACTGTGTTTGTGTAAAGAGTGTATTTATTCTCCTTCCTCCTTTTTTCTCCTTTAATAAAAAATAGGCTTTAGCAGGGAGTGAAAGCAAGTGTTACAGTTCTTTGCTTTGGGCTTGAGTACCCAGTGATGCAGATTATGCACATTATTGGGCAATCATGCCAATTAAGGGCAACCCAGGGTCCTGGAAAATTGCCAACATAGACTCTGAGCCAAAATTCTGGAGCAATGTTATTAGTATGAAGAAAGGAAATGGGACACATTTCTATATATTTTATATCATGTCCATATGGTCAGACCAGCTACATAAGAAAGGCATTGTCCTCTCAAGAGAGGTGGTAGGTCTTCCTCTTGATGGATGTGAATTTTGATTTTGTGATTGTTAAATGAATTGGGTAGCAACTTTGGTGCCGATTTTATCACCACAGAGAAGCTGGCCAGCAGCCAGGCCCAGAGAAACCCAAGCATAGTTAAACTCAACTGCTCCCCTCTGATTATACGGCAGTACTTTGTCTAGCCAACAACAGGAAAAGGTGGGGGTTTTGTTTTATCTGGTTTATTGAAAAAGGTGGAAGGCATGCAGTTTCTGAATTGACTTTGTTTCTTAGGTTTCATGGCATGATCTCCCGAGAAGCAGCAGACCAGCTCTTGAGTGTGGCTGAGGGGAGCTACCTCATTCGGGAGAGCCAGCGTCAGCCAGGAACCTACACTTTGGCTTTAAGGTTGGTCATGGACCTGTAATTATAACTCTGCTTCATTTAAAACCCTCTTAATAGAGGGCTTTAAATTTTAAAAGCATCCAGCATGTAATTGAATTGGTTCTTGTTTTCTTGGGACCTAATTACCATTTTAATAGCTTTGAGGCCCTTAAAAAATTCCTCATGAATGGTAGCACCCGCTAATTAAAAATTGAAGGACTTTTAAAGGATTTTTATTGTAGCTGTTTTCTTCTGTTTCATCTTGTGTTCTCTCCCATCTGTCCTGCTGTGTACACTCATCTATTTCTTGAATGAGAAAAGGAACTAAGAGGAAAGATCTTTGTAACTCATAAAAATAAAGCCAGTGTCATTTGTATGAGGTTGGCTTTTGGTTGAAGCAGTTTTCTTGGAAGCTCTTGGCTCTTTCCTGTCAGCTGAACTTTGCCTAGCGATTTACCTGTTCTTCCTTACCGTTCTATGTCCAGAAACAAATATCTCAATTAACCCTGTAGTAATACAAGAGCATGCTTATCCTTTGGGCTTACCTTATGCCAGGCTTCTAACCTCATTTAATCTTTACAAATCTAGGATCTAGGATCCATGGGCTGTTACCATCTCTTCTTTATAGTTAAGGAAACGGAGGAACTAGAGGTTCAGTAACTTGGCCAAGGTCATACATTTACTAGTTGTGTAGCTGGTATTTGAATCCAGATAATCTGGCTTCAGAGCCTGTGCTCTTCTTAATCAGTTTACACTGCAGCCTCTCCAAAGGTTTGGAATCCATTGTCTTTGTCCATTCCTTCATTTGTTCATCCATTCTTTGGGAAAGCCTTAAAAATGGAAACTTCCTAAGAAAGAGGTCAAAGAAATGACATTTCTTTTCATGGCCACAAAGAGAGAATAAAGACAGGTTATGTTATTGCTCAGGACATAATGGCCATGTCTAACTTTCTCACACACTCATGCCCGTGTGAGTGAGCAAGGACTACTCTTAGTCCCACCCACCAGATTTAAAAGTATCTTTTTGACAAAAAGAATGTATAATTCAATTTTATTTCATACTGAATACCGAGTGTAACTGCATACTTGGAAAAAGCTTGTTATAGGAGTTAACGAAAATTTGCTTTTTATGGCAAATGATAAAGTGTAAGTCCCCCTTTCATTATTTAATTATATCATTTTTCGGGTTTACATTATGGCATACAGGGAAAAAATATGGGCTAGGAGTTCAAATACCTATTTGTTTTGCCACTGAATGAACTAGAAGACTGATTGGGGGCCAACCACTGAACTACTTAGTCAGCTTCTTCATCTTTCTACTTCTAACATTTTATAATTTTAGGATTCTACAACATCATATTTCCAAAAAGTTTGGTCGTCTGAGTGTCTGGGGTAAATAAGCCTTGATATAAAGGCCAGTGGATCGGAATAAGGAGGAAGGAGGTATGGTAGAGGAGAGATAGAAATCCGCACCACCTTCTCTTCCTTTTCCCTTTGCTGCTGTCTTCTCACTCCAGCCCCGAGATCGCGTAGTAAGTTATAAACCTGGAATTTGAACTCGGTTTTGCCTCAATGCAAAGTTTTCATATCTTCCGTTATACCATATTGCCTCTCTTAACATGCTGTCGTGCAGTTTTCGCTTAAAGACACTCAGGGCCAATGTTTTAGTTTGGAGAAAAGTAGCACCCAAACCTCCCAAGCTCTTCCTCATTCCCACACCCTCACTCTCTCTCATGCTTCGTGTGCCTATATTATCTGATAGCGAGGAGGACTTCTTCTTCTTCATCTCACACAGCCAAACCTAACAATCTTTTATTTCTTAAGTTGTTCTCAAATGTCCCCTCCTTTTCAACTGCAAGCCACTTCCTGGACTAGTTCAATAACTGCCTGAGAAATCTGCCTGCATCCAGGCTTGCCCCCTGTAATGTACCTTCCACAGTATTGTAAGTGCCAGTCAGCCAGTCTTCAAATCTGATGCAGTCATCTGCAGTCCACAAGGTGTAGTGCTGGGTAGGGCACAGGACACAAAGATTACACCCAGCATTGACGCCTCCCCCTTACTTGTGGAGACCTGACCCTTCACTGCGGATCCTGCGATCCCATGAGGCACTCCTGAGGGAGTGTGTGCTGTGTGTGCTGCCTCAGCTCCACTGGCCTGCTGTCAGAAAAGAGACCCTCCTTCTGGCTTGGCAGGTATTCTGCAGTTGACATTTTGCTCTCCTCTTTGGCACCATCTTGTCCCACAGCCTGTCTCAGCCTGAATTTTGGGCCAGGTCTTGTCTGGCTTTTCTGCCTTTGCCCATGTTGACCCCTTGGTTCAGGAAAAATGACTGTTGATCAGTGAAAGGAAGCGTACGGCCAGGCATCCCCATGGTGGGAGTGAGTCATCGAAGGTGCTGGCCGGGCATCAGATAACACCTCGTGTAGAATGCAGTGTTCCAGAGTGACTTAGTAACATGAGATATGGCACGTATCAGGTATGTGTAAACTTAAGATAATTTAAGAAGTTTAAAAACAGTTTTCATGATTTTAATAGATTTAAAACGAATTCTATAAAAAATTTTTGTCATTATGTAATTTTCCTCACTAGAAGGGAAAATGATGTTCACTGTTGTTATATATGTGGAGTAATAGATGAAAAGGGATAGAACTAGCACATGTTTTCTATGATCTTTTATTAAACATTAATTAGGCATATACAAAAGAGTAACATAAGAAATATAAAAATTATTAAATATCATGATGCTCTGGCTGTTATGTGCTCAGCCTGTGTTTTAAGGAACAGCCACTGCCTCCGGAGCCTCCTGTGTGCTGTAGACCCCCTTCCCACCTGCTTCCCGTTCCTCACACTGGCAGCCTTGTTCCGACTGTCATTCCCCTGCCTGTATGGATTTATAACATGTTTGTGTCCCTACACAACACATTGTTTTGTTTGCTTGTTTTGAGCTTAAAATAAATGGGACATATGGAAAGTATTCTTTTTCTTTTTTTCCCCACTCAACATTATGTTCCTGAGATATATCCTTACCGCAGAACATGGCTATAATTTATTCATTTTCACTGTTATATAATAATCCATTGAATAATTACCCTATAATTTTAGTTGCCTGACCTTATTATGTATTTTTAACCATTCTGAGCTTTAGTTTCCTGTTTGTAAAATGAGACCTTTTAAGAGTCTGTAATTAGCAGCATTCCACTTTCAAGAATCAAATTATTTTATCTGTTGAGATGTCTTCAGCTACAAGTGTTACCTGATACTCAAAACAAGCAAACTCTACCTGCTTAAGCAATACATTTTTTAAGGTAATAATCTCACATAATGAGAAATTTAGAAATGCAATAGTATGGATGACCAGTATCACAGTGATGTTAGGAAGGACTTGTGATCTTTCCATTTCTGCCTACTCAGCAGCATCAGCTCCAGTCTAAGGCTGATTTTCCTTGTGGTCAAAGGTGGCTGCCAGGGGCAGTCGAGTTGCTTCCTTGTTTATGCTGGGCGAGAGAAAGAAGGGAACCTGTTTTCTCTTCTGTAGTATGCATCCTTCCCTTCATGTTGATCGAGCCAGTGTAGGTTTCCCTTTCCCAAACCTGGGCCAGTAACAGTCTGCAGGGAAATGCATGTACTGATTGCTTGTCCAACCAATATTGGAGGATCCTGGACTTGGGAGATGGGGTCAGCTTCTATTGGAAGATAAAACTTTGGGAAGAAGTCTGGATAACCAAATAAATTCTGGTTTTCTTTCTTTTTTTTTTTTTACCATTAACAATTTTTTAAATTTAATTAATTAATTTATTTTTGTTACAGATGTTTCTCCTTCCCCCCTCACTGATTCTCCCCTTCCCCTCCCTCCCCGCCCTGTCCCCAGCTTTGTTGTCCATGTCCATTGTTCATGCACAAATGCATATAAGTTCTGTGGTTTTGGTTTTCTTTTCTTAAAAAAAAAAAAATGGAAGAAAGTTGGAGTGTGTGTGGAAAGGGGAATGAATACAGTTACACTTCAAATATTTTAGTCTTGATCAACTTCTTATTAAAGTGGTATATCCAGTTTTATAAACAGTAAGAAGATGTGGTATGAGTTCCACAGAAAGCTTTATTTGAAGCCAGGCACCAATTTATAGATTTTATAAATTCTGTTTTGATGATGTTCTTTAGTATTTTCAAAATTTGATTAAAAATATTTTTCAATATGATAAAATAATTAATTTTTCAGAGGTGGTATGGAAAACCTAATTATGTTAATAATTTTAGCACACTGAAATCCATTGTACTTTTGACTAATATATTCCTTAAAATATTTATCCCTGGTAGGTCACTAATGTGTGTCAAGGCCTTTCATAGAAAGCAGGATCTCCATCTTCATTATTAAATTGAGAAATTAACATAATCTCTGGGACAACTGCATCGTCAAAAATAGCATTTATTGAGCTTCTGTATTCTGCCAGGTACTGTCCAAATGGGTCAACGAAGAAGACATTTAAGCTGCTTCTTAAAAGTAGAGTAGAAGTCTGCCAGGTAGAAGGATAGGATGTGATGAAAAATTAGCATTTTGGGAAGAAGAAACAGCCAAGGCCGGAACATACAGCATAGAACATTTGGTGTATGGCAGGTTGCTGGGGTTTGGGAGTGCAGGAAGTTTTAGCAGTAAGTGTGCCAGGAAAGCCTGGTATTTCATGCTTTAGAAGTTGAACTTTATCTGTAGGAAATGGGAGTCAAGGAAGACTTTTTTTTTTTTTAGAAGAGACTGATTACATTCATAATTTAGAAAGATCACTGTAGAATGAATGGAAAGGGTGATGGGAACTAAGTTGTACCAGAATTATTTAGATAATTTAGTAAGCAGTTTTTCTCTGGCTATGAAGAACTGATCTTTCAAAGGGTTTCTAGATACCTTATAGATTTTAAAGTGTTCACTTTGAGGAGAAGTGCTAGCTCCAAATTTGGCAATTCTAGAGACATTTCTCTTGAGTTTGATTCATTTTGTTCTCTGACCTGGGAGAACAAGATGACATGTGTGCAGGAGTCGATAATCTTGAATCCTGTATCTGGATATTCCAGGACACAGTCCAGGGAATGCTTTACCAACAGTGCTTGGACTTTGCTGTTGGGTTTATGGTGGCCAAGCACAAGACAAGAATTATTTGGAAAACATGTGGATAATGGAGAACAAATGAGAATTTAAAAACTGAGAAAGCATAGTATAACTCTAGGTTTGGACATATTTATTATATTTTCTTTAAAAAATGTTTCTTATTTGATAAATTCTGAAATACATATAGCCTATGTTAATCTGAAAAGTAAAATTTATTATGCAGGATATCATGTATATCATTATACTACTTACATAAAATTAGTTAATCTATTGGGTATATATGTAAGTAGAGAGATGTCTAAAAGAATGATCACCAAAATGTTCATAGTGTTCATCTCTGAGTGATGATGAATTTATTTATTTTTTTACTTTATTTATTTATTTATTTATTTATTTTTAGAGAGAAAGGGAGAAAGAGAGAGAGATAGAAACAACAATGAGAGAGGACATCGATTGGCTGCCTCCTGTATGCCTTCTACTGGGGGTTTGGCCCACAACCTGGGCATGTGCCCTGACCAGGAATCAAACCGGTGACCTCTTAGTGCTGAGCCACACCGGCTGGGCATCTCTGAGAGATGAATTTAAAGGGGATTTTTACTTCTTTGTACCTTTCTGAGTGCCTGATTTTTTTTTTTTACAGTGCATGTATTTAACTTTTACAGTGAACTGATGAAAATCAGTAGGCTATCTTCATCTTGAGAAGTATTGAAGACACTAGCTGCAATCTTGAATCAGAGTGGAAGATAATACTTTCTGTATCTTGAAGATTTGACTCTAAGTGGAATGTATTAACTTATTTAAATAATTGTTCATAAGAGGAGCTAGTCAGCCTTGGGGGCAATAGAGAGGGAAGTCATAGAGGCCAATGTCCTGGAGTCCAGAGTCTGTGGGAGAGGGGAGCCTATACTGACATTGGCAGCGCTATTTCTAGTATGGAGATAAATAAAAGGAACTATATGAGTGTTGTTATTAGAACTATACTGCATTTCCCAAAATCATTTGATCATGAGATTCTTTTTTCATGGAATCCCTCTGTAGAACACACTTTGAGAAATATTCCATTAAACATTGTATTTACTCAGTTCCTCTTTCTCTGGACTTCATGCTCACCGGGCAACCTTCTAATGAAAGTCTCATTATGTGGTCTGTCTACAGGAAGAAAAAGCTTAAAATATATAGGTTGAGTATTAAGAGCCTTTGAGTTTTTTCTTATTTTCAGTTAACAAATGAGAATTAAATGCTGGGAGTTGAGGGGGGAAAATGTACCAGGTTTCTTCTGTTTGGTAAGTTGAGAGATTTCTTCCCATTTTTTTTTTTCTCACCTCTTTTTGATAAATAAGCCTAAAATACTCCTCACTAAAGTGTTAAATTGATAAATAAAACTTAAGGGCTAATTGCCTCACTGATTCTTTTTCTTCCTGTTTTCTAATTTTTACTTTTCTTTTCTGAACCAAAAATGATTTACTTCTTACCCAGAGAGTGTTCTGAAACATCTACTTATAGCAACCAAACACCATTTCTATGTATTAAAAAATTGCAGTATTTTTCTAATTTATTTGCAGGCTTGGCTTTTGCAGGTTATGGTCTCATTCTCTTTTAAAAAACAAAACAAAACTCTTTTTATGTAGTTATAAATAACATACCGATTTACCCATTTAAAATGTACAATTCAATGGTTTTTAGTGCATTCAGAAAGTTATGCAACAAAATCCATTTTAGTACATTTAATCACCCTAAAAAGAAATTCCATACCCATTTGCAGTCACTTCCCATTTCTCTTCAACCCAGCCTCAGGGAACTGTTAGCCTACTTTTGTCTCCATAGAGTTATACATCCTGGATATTTCATATATATGGAATTATATATATAATATGTGTTCTTTTATGACTGCCTTCTTTCCCTTAGTATGTTTTTAATGTACAGTCATGTTGCTGAATGTATCACTACTTTATTCCTTTTATTAATGAATATTTAAATAATGTTCCAGTGTTTGCATGTATACTTCATTTTGTTTATCCATTCATCGGTTGATGGACATTTGGATTTTTTCCACTTTTTGGCTATTATGAATAATTATGCTATTATCAGTAATACTACTCACAAGTTTATGTGTGGACATATGTTTTTATTTCTCTTGTATATATACCTAGGAGTGAAATTGCTAGATAATACTGTAACTTTATGTTTGACATTTTGAGGAACTGCCAAATTTTTTTCCTTAGTGGTTTTACCAATTTTTAGTCCTACCAGCAATACAGTATATGACGATTCTAGTTTCTCTGTTCCTCACGAACACGTATTATGTCTTTGATTTAAACAGTGGACGTGAGCCCTGGCCGGTTTGGCTCAGCAGTTAGAGCGTTGGCCTGCGGTCCGGAGAGACCCGGGTTCGGTTCCCGCTAAGGGCACGTACCTCGGTTGCAGTTTGTCCCCGGCCCTGGTTGGGTTGTGCGGGTGGCAGCCACTCGATGTGTTCCTTTCACGTCGATGTTTCTCTCTCTCTCCCTCCCTCCCTCCCTCCCTCCCTCCCTCCCTCCCACTCTATCTGAACAAAATATGGAAAAATGTCCTCCGGTGAGGATAAAAAAATAAATAAATAAACAGTGGACGTGATATCCTAGTGGATATGAAGTGGTATCTCATTGTGGTTTTGAATTGTACCTTACTCTTGAATGGTACTTCATTTTTTAAATGTTTATGTTCAACATGGTTTTTATATACTGTATTCTACAAACTTCACTTTCCCCTCAAAAGTATGCATACATAGCAGTGGATTTAAAGCAACAATAGATAAATCAAAAAACCTGATTTCAAAAAAATATATGTATGTATGTATTTTATTTTATTTTATTTTTTTGCCTTTTGGATACTTTATTTATTTATTAATTTTTGTTACAGATGTTTCTCCTTTTTCCCCCACTGATTCCCCCCTCCCTCTCCCTCCCTGCCCTGTCCCCAGTTTGTTGACCATGTCCACTGTTCATGCCTTGTATGTATGTATTTTAAAGGCACAGCATAAGGCAAATTCCGTTGAGTGTTTTGTTTAGGGTGGAGTTGAGTTTCAAGTACATTTTGGGGCTAAAATGATATGAGAAACTTTAACATGAGAGAGTTAACTGGCTCTGTGGTTATCTACTTTGCAAGGGGAATCTGTAATATGATTTGGGTGTGCACTTTAAGGTGCAGTAGAAAAGATACCAGGTTCTCTTAATCTAAGATCTGTACTTGGTAACAACATTCAGCCCCAGAATTCGTTGATAATGTGCCTCCTCCCCTGTGAATGATTTGTCACACCCAAATATTTTATTAATGGATTTAATGATTTTATAAATATAATAATAGTTAACATTTACTGTGTCAGGCACTATGGTAAATTCTTTACATGAATTATCTTTCAGTATTTTCCAGTACTTTCTCATATTGTGGCACCCATTGAAAATGACCTTGTTGTACAGAGGCAAAAGCACAAGGCTGAGCAGGACCCAACGTGACGGGCCCAAGGACTTAAGCATCTAACCTTCCTGTATTTTACAGATAAGAAAACCAAGACTTAACTTGCTCAAGAACAAAAAGCTAAGATATGGAGACTTTAACTTGTTAAAATGAAAGATATCCTAAACAATAATAGAATGTGCAGTACTTTATGTAAGGTGACAGGGATGTGGCACAAGAGTAAACTCAGCTTTAAAATCATTGAGTTTTTAACATCACCAATTTTATAAAGTAGATAAACTGTTGTTTAAAGCCTTTAATGATGAGGTTTACTGAACTAATTCTCAAGGGTTAACTTTTCACCACCCCCCTCAAAGAGAAAAGCCAAATTAAGTATATATAAAGTTTAATTATGTACACTAAAATATCATTATAAAATCATTTGGTGATCATTTGTGCTTATGAAAATAATTTTGTAGTGAGTTTGGATAACTTTTCAAAGAAAAACAGCAATAATATTTTGTAAAAATAAGAACATATTTACATCCATGTAATTTGTTACATCTCTTTTTATGATTGTGAGAACACACTGGATGTGTTAAAAAAAATTTTCAAATAAGAGAAACATATAATGAAAAGTGTTGTTACTTTCTCACCACATACTTCTAGTTCTACTTTTTAGAGATAATACCATTCACAATTATTTGTCTATCCTTCCAGAAATTGGTCATATATAAAATATATATGTATTTTTTATGGCATGAATGTCTGTTGTATTTTATTTTAAGTGATAATAGCTAGAGGTTGGCTAACCATAGCAGCAAAGATAATCTCTTGACTTGCCCTATTGTATGCCTGGCTATAAGTTATGTAAGAAACTGCTAATGCCTGACAAAAACCATCAATCAGTGCCTTGCTTATTTAGTTTTAGCTGTTGGTTGGTAGTGTAAGAACATTGAGCTCCATCTTGTGAGTTTAGCTTCAGTTCCTATGATGGAGGTTGATGATTATTGATAGAATGTACAACCAAGTGGTGAAATGGGGCTCTATGATGTAAGTGCAGTTGTGATTTTATTTATTGTGGCTTTGAGTTTAGAATGTTGGTAAGATTCTATCAAGTAAGGAATTCCTGTGAGAATATTTTTTAATCTTTGCTGCTCTTAAAATTTAGTAAGAAGAAACTACTGCTACTTTATGAGAAAATGATGAAATGCATCGAAAAAATGTAATTTTGCTAATGATTGGGGGAATAAAACAACAATTCTTAATTAAATCTTAGCATACTTGGTTAACTTTTCAAATGAACTTAGCCAAATAGTTCCTGGGTAAAATCAGAGAATTATAGTATATTGATAAAGGGGCTTTCACATTTTTTTATTTAATTTAATTTTATTTTATTTTATTTTTTGTTAATCCTCACCTGAGGATATTTTTCCATTGACTTTTTTAGATAGAATGGAAGGGTAGGTCGTGGTTTGGGTAACCTCGATGTAGAGAGACACATTGATTGGTTGCCTCCCACACAATCCCAACTGGGGTCTGGGATCAAACCTGAAACCCAGGTATGTGCCCTTGACCGGGAATTGAACCCAAGACCCTTCGGTCCGAGTGCTGATGTTCCAACTGCTGCGCCAAACTGGCCCAGGCAGGGGCTTTTACATTTTTTAAAGATGAACATCGGTTGAAAGCCTTTTTCATGTTTAGGAAGTAGGATCAAAAGGAACTGGGGAAAGATTATACTGCTGGTAGGCGTTGATGTGTAATGTACTTTGTGTTCTTTTGATCTGATAGCTCATGATAGGTTTAGTTGGTTACCATGGTTTCGTTTCATTTCCTGTAACCTTTTTGTTGTGCTAGCTGGAATAAGTGGAAAATAATGTTTTGCAAAATAATTTTTGAAAATGGTTTCCTGCTCTTCCTAGTTAAGATTATGAATTACTTTTGGGGAAATTTTCTGGATATAAGAGTATGTGAATAATACACATGGTGACAATAGAATTTAGTAGTCCTGCAATATCAGGATTGGTATTGATAAAAAGGATAGCATAATTTACTTTAAAATGTAATGCCATGTTATCAGTGCCATAAGCTTTTTAAAAATATTGGTATAATTATATGACGGACCCTCAGGTCAAGTGTGCTTTAATAAAACAAACTAGAGAAAGTAATTGATATGACACAGTAAGGAGTGGGTAGTTTAATATAAGACATCACTTGAAAAAAATAGGTATGTTTCTGAAAATGATCACATATTGAAACATATTGTAAATGTGCAAGAGTTCATAGTTGTTTTAAAAGATTAATTTTTTTCTAACATATATACAATACAGAAAATGTTTAAAATATAGTTAAGCTAAAGGAAAAAAAATGTCACCTCTAATCCTACTACCTAGAGATAAGCACTGTAAGAATTATAGTGTATGAAACTCTGATACTTTCCATGTCAGTAAATATATGGAAAGTTTGCTATTTGAATTAATTCTTCATAAGGTCAAATTTTACCTCCCAATTTTTTAAAACTCTGGTTTTCATTTATTATATTTACTCATTTAAATTTAGGTCCATTGTAAACTTTTGTATTAAAATGTACTGTATAGAAACTGGAAAATGCAGAAACATAGGAAAAGAAAAATATTATCTATAGTCTTATTGGCCCCAAAATAAATATCTTTGGTATTAAATAAAAAAGTATTTTTTGTTGTTCCTTTTTTCCCCCTTGACCTTAGAGAGAGGAAGGGAGGGAGGAAGGGAGAGAGGGGCAGAAAAAGAGAGAAAGCATTCATGTGAGAGAGAAACACCGATTGGTTGCCTCCTATACACATCCTGACTAGGGATGGAACCTGTAATCTGGGTATGTGCCCTGACCTGGAAATGAACCCACCACCTCCTGGTGTATGGGACAACAGTCCAACCAAACGAGCCACACTAGCCAGGGCTTTTTTCTTTGTTTTTTAAAACAATTATAACAATTGCTTCGTAGCTTTTTGGCTAAGATCAATGTAAAAAAAAAAAAACTATAATGATATTCTTCTGGGTGCTAGGGATACAAAGATGAATAAGACAGTCAGGATCCCTGGCCATGGACTTTATCAGGGAGTGAGAGGGTTAGACTGTAATGAGACTGCCTCACATATAGAGTTAAAACTGAGGAAGCCCTGTGGAGGGAAAAGGACAGGGAAGTGTGGCTGTATAAAAGAACATCTGATCTAAATTCAAGGAATTTAATAAGATGGCTTTCTGCAGATTTTGTCTTATTGAGAGGTAGGTCAATCATTTTGGGAAATACTGAAAGCACCCCCCCCCCCCCTTTTTCTTAGCACACACCTCTTTTTCTTGCTAGTCGCAGAAGAGAATAACTTGTGATCAGTTCAGAGCCCTTTTTGTTTAGCAAGCTTTCAGTTCCATTATTGTTACTTTTTTATGTTTTTTATCAAGTGGTGTGTTTGTTTTCAAAATAAAAGTACATACATATACCTGTAGTTCAGCTGGCCACTTGACAGGTTGATGAATACTTTTATTCCATGGAGCTGAACTTTGAAGTGCTTTAATTTTTTAAACTATCCTCCCAAGAGAACAGCATATCTTAGAAATGCCTAGAATAAATACATTCATATTTGCATATGTATAGATATCTCCCATACCACACACACAAACACAGATTTCTTTCTCTGGAGGGGATTTTGTCATAATCCTAGGGCAAATATCAGTCTTTTGTCATTTGTGCTGTCAGCTGTTTGAGGATGGGTTTCTGCCCTGTTAAAATACAGAAGAGTGAATGCATTTTTTTTACCCAGAGCATAATGTACAAAATAATAAAAGTGCAGTAAGTATACAAAGTGATTATGACATTGCTTATTTCGGGAAAAATTATCATTTTCTTTAAATTTCAGAAACTGGAACATCCATTTTGAATATGAAAGAGCATGAGGTTCCAAATAATTATACAGCTTTTTCTAGTCAGATTTTGCCAGGAACACAGATTTCAGAATTTCGGAAGACACCAATTTTAGATTTTCCAGAATATAGCAGTAGAACATGGGAAAAGAAACTTCTGTTTTTGCTTCCCTCATCCTTTCTCTATATTTTATATTTATTTATAAGCTATTTTACTAAAGTGTATATATGATTTGAATATTGCTATAACATTTCTAGTATATATAAAAGTATAACTTATACCATTATGTGGCAGGTCTATCTATATTATATGTATGGTTGATGATATACATTAAAGTTTAACTAGTTAAGTCTGACATTTGAACAACAAATATGACAAATTTTGAAGATGCAAAGAAAAGAGGTTTATGCTTTTCTCTTTTACAAACTTAATCTTTGTCATATTGGATCATAGAGAAGTGAAGGAGTAATGTGGCAGTATCCAATTCTATCTGAGGAATATAAACCAGGCTGTTTATAAAAAGTGTGTTTTGTTTATTAATTTTAGATTTGGCCTTTGTGACTTTTCATTTTTCAACTGATATGAGTATAAAATATCGAAGCCAGAAATAGTTGAAGACTTTATAAATGTCATGTAAGCATTAATAGATGTGGCTTTAGAGTCCAGTATAGGTGCTGTTTTAGTTCATTGGTGAAACCTTTCATTTTCCCTTGCACCATACATGTTTCAATGTCTAGATTCAATCACATTAATGTCTGTCCTCTACTAACTAAAAATATTAATAAATTTTCAGTTCTCCTCTGTCAATTAAAAAAAAGGAGTCTAGCGTGACTCAGTTTCTAAGTTCTCATAAAAACAAACCCATCCTGGCTGGTGTGGCTCACTTGGTTGGGTGTCATCCCCTGCACCAGGAAGTTTTTATAGACTGGCTTCATACAGAGGAAGAACTTTATTAATCAACCCTGGTAAAGACTTGGGGGCATCTGACACATTTTTGGGGGTGTTACGTGATTTCTTTGGGTTTGTGTGTGTGATTGACCAATCAGAGAAGCTTATCAGTTTGTCATAATCTCTCATATTATCTGATGCCAGTGGGTACCCTGCCTCCCTGCTCCCCTTGTTCTCAATAGCCCCCAGACATTCAAAGTATACCAGCTCCATGCAAGCTCCCCAGATCAGGCACTGCAGATACCAGCCCCCTGGGCAGCTCTCTGAAGAGCTGGACACATGTTCCACTCTTCTCCCTCCCTCACAAGGGAGAAGTAACAAGACATGCACCTTCTCCTGACTGCACCAGGTCATGCCACCCACTTTCTGGGGCACCACATGTTCTCTGATACTGCTGCATGCTGCCCCTGATTTCCCTTGCTTTCAGCGCCCCTCCTCCCCCCACGCCCAAACTATGCCAGTTTCATCAGAACTCTAAATTCGGCAAAATAGTAACCAGTCCCTTGGGCAGCCCTCTGAAATGCCAGAACGTTAGACACGTGTTCCACTCTTCTGCCTGCTCCTCCCACCAGTACCCAGAGAGAAGCCACAAACCAAGCTGAGCTGTGCTGACCTGGGGAAGGGGCAACTGTGGATAAAACAAAACCACTCTCGTCTCCTGTTTCAGTGCAGTTGTGCTTGGCTTTGCACTTTCCTGGGGCACTGCAATTTTTTAAATGGTTTCTGGAGACCTCATATAAGAGTTTTGGTCCATGTATTGTTAATTCGGTGTCTTTGAATGGAAACAAGAACTGAGACTTCCTGTTCCTCCATCTTACTCTCATATATATTTTTATACACATGACCCTTATCAAATATTCTGAATATTTATTCTGGTTTGTACTCCCTCCCACCCCTCCTTAAATTGTCCTGTCTTCCCTGAGTCTAGTAAAACAGATCTCCCATGACTATCTGATGTTATCCCCAAGCTAAAATAGCTGCCCTGTGGCTCTGTCATTGTTCTGAGTGAGTGTTCCTCCCTCCTCCTGCTGCCCATCTGCTCCTTTCAGACAATTGTGTTAGCTTTTGGCTCTGCTTCTGCTTTCAGCCGTGGTCATTCTGCAAACTACAGATGACTCCTCTTGCTAGGTCTTTCAGAATTTTTCCTAAGGGTTGCAATAGATGTTTTCTGCCAAGTTTTAAAGTTCACTAAGAAATCTATCCATGAGTTAGGTGTTTATTTCCAGGGATGGTACTTAATGTTCAGGATTATATTTGGTTCTCTACTGAATACATTTATGCCTGCTACTGATCATATGGTTATGAATTTATTTTCTGAAAGGATCTCCACATGTTCCCTGAGTATACCTGAGGAACAAGGTACCACCTGCATTAGCAATAATCTATTTATGTGTCTGTCTGTCTTTACAAGTGAATTGAAGTACTCCAGGGCAGGAATTAAATCTTACCTTGGTTTCCTTGAACCTCATGCAGTGCTTGACATATATTGGGCTTATTTAATAAAAGTGCATTAGATAATTGTCAGATTTAGAATAATTCCCTGTGATACAGACCTTTCCATAAAGAAAGAAGTAAAGAAAGCTATTTTTCATTCTATTTATTGCTCTTATCTAAGGATCTCTTAAGCAGACAGATACTTATGATTCTTTTGCTATGTTGCTCTAAAGCTATAAAAGCCAATTATTGGGCTTTTGATGACTATTTTGGCCCTATGGTTTTGAATAAGTACATACGGTCAGTAGTTCAGAACATGGTTTTGCAGTCAGACAGTCCTGGATTCAAACTGTATTTCTAGTATTTTCTGAATGACTTTGGGTAAATTACCTACTTCCTTGAATCTCAGTTTCCTTATCTGTAAAATGAGGACATAATAATAACACTTGCCCTGGCCGGTCTGGCTCAGCGGTTTAGAGTGTCGACCTGAGGATCAGAGTCTTGGGTTCTATTCTGGTCAAGGGCATGTATCTTGGTTGTAGTTCCATCCCTGGCCCTGGTTGGGGTCATTTGGGAGGCAGCCCGTTGATGTGGCCTTCTCACATCCATGTCTCTCTCTCTCCCTCCCACTTCATCTGAAGATAAATGGAAAAATATCCTTGGGTAAGGATTAAAAAAAGAAGAAGAAATAATAATGCATTATATGTATTAGAAGATTACTTGGGATAATGCATGCTTAGTGCCTACCACATTACACTAAAAAAGTATTAAGTAGAATTATTAAAATGAACACACATACAGATATAAGCTTTTTACTTATTAGCCAATAAGTGACAACTCTGATTTTGCTGATAATTCTTTTTTTCCAGCTAACAGGTTGATTATTTCTGATGCCTAACATCTTAGAGACAAGAGGCGACATAAAAACAACCCCAGAAACAGGCCCTGGCTGGGTAGCCTTGTTGGTTAGAGTGTCATCCCGATACACTATAGTCAAGGGGCACATACAAGAATCAGCCAATTAATGTATAAATAAGTGGAACAGCAAGTTGATTTCTCTCTCTCTCTCTCAAAAAAAAAAAAAAATTAGTTTATTGCTTTTCACAGCCTGAAATCTTGGTCCAGTTGTATTTGAAATCTGATGAGAACAGTATCCATTAGTTTAAAGTAAATATTTAGGTTAGAAACTGAGATAACCAAACACAAAAGAATATATGCTGTGGGATTCCATTTACATAAAGTAGTAGAAAATTACAGTGACAGGAAGTGGTTGAGTAGGACAAGGGGAAGAAGGATATGCTGCAAAAGGACATGAAGCTACTTTGGGGGGGTGTTGGAAATGTTCTGAATCTTGACTTTGAAAGTAGCAAATTAGAAGTTCAACACAGATAATACCTTGCAAAGAGGATTTTAATAATATAACTAGATTCAGGAACTATAAGTTCAATAATTGAGGGCAATGTAGACCAGGGAGAGGCAACTCAATGCACTGTAATAACCTCTGGAATATTTCTGTATTCAGATACTAAAATTTTAGTAGTATATTCATGATAATGAACCTGAATCTTCAGGTTGAAATTGTACTTTGTTTATGATTCTAAGAATGGTGTAGTGTATACAGAAATGATTAAATAAAAGCATTTTGTTGCTTAAAGGAATTACATAGTAGCAATCTGAAAAATGCATATGAATGTATGGATTTGTTTTTGTAGTATACACACACAAACACACACACACTTTTATACAAGGATTCACACACATGTATAGCTCAGTGCTTTTGTAGATGTTAGTGGCTTTTTATTCTGAAGTGGTAGATTCATGAAAACAAGATTTTAATAAGCTTTTAGTGAAACTGATCACCATCTCTTTAATAAACCATATCTGTTGTTAATTATACAAATATATTGATTGATTGTATCTGGACTTACCTTGGTTTTGAAAAAATTATAATGTGTTGTTAATACTTTCTATAGCTAAATATGTATTCACTTATTGACTGGACATAATACTTAAGACTATTTCTCTGTTTTAATAAAAACAGAAGATAGCAGAAGTTACTATAATTGATTCACCACATTAGAAAAGTTGTCTTTCATTTATTTACTCCCAGTTGTAATTACGGAAAGCAGTTTCATGTTATACAGCTCATCCCACGAAGAGCATTACAGCTCTGTATATGACAAATACTTCATCATGATAATTATCGCTTTTTAAAAGTATTACACTCAAGTCTAGTAATCTGCTCAATTTGGGGGATTTTGTTACGCAGCTTTTTAGAGCACTTTTTATTGTTACATTTAGCTGCCAAGTTAGAGGGAAGTATTAATGATGTCCATTCAACAGCCATTTACTTAGGGACTAATATGTGCCCAGCACTGTGCCAGTCTCTAGCGCTTTTAAAAATGAAACTAATAATTGATTCTTAAGGGTTCAGGGCTTGCTAAAGTGTTTGAACTTTTTCTTATAGGCAGTAATGAACCATTAACAATTTTCAAGAGGGAAAGTGATGTCATAGGCTCTCTCTTGAAATAAACTCCAGTGTATGTAGGCAGAATGGGTGGAGTTTGCAAAGATTCAGAAGGAGGAATCAGTAAATAAAAGTTTAAATGTAAAAGGAGATTGAAGAAGCTCAGATAATTGTGAAAGTTTGACATCGTTGACTGCATGGGTGGTGGTAAAGGACTGGTTTTCTGAAGGGGAAGAAGAGCTGAGAGTTGGTAAGTTGGACTGCGGACTGGTCGGACCGGCAGTGCTGAGGGTGCCTGGGAGAACGGCGTACATGGCCTCACCTGGGATGGGAGGCAGCGAGAGGCCGCAAAGCAAAAAGTCCTTACCAGTGGAGAACAAACCATTTTACTTTAAACAACAGATTGGGGTTTTTTATTTTCTTTTGTTCAGCCTACCTATTTTACTGTTGAGGAACTTGAACCTCTCAGTTACTGCATTTATAATGTGAGGGGTCAGATTAGATTGGTATTTTTCAAACTTTAAACCACATGGGAATCACCTCAGGATTTTGTTAGCAAAGTAGATTCTGAACCTGAAGTTTTGGGGTGGGACCCAGGGGCCTGGATGTCCAACAAACATTACCAAATTTATATTCTTTTTAAAAAACTAATTTATATTCTTAAGTTTTATAGGAAGCACACTTGTAGGGTTTCTGTTTATGCTTGCTTTTCTTCCAGACTAAGATTGCTGTTTGTCCTTTGGATGCTACATTTTTTACTTTTGTTTTTTTAAAACAAATTTATTGTAAAATAAAACATACAGAAAAGTATATAAAACATGTACATTTTAAAAATGTATTACATTTAAATATATGTATACCTATATAATCCCTACTACATCAAGATATAATAGTAGTTAGAAATTCCCCATGTTTCCCTTTCTTATTATCTCTACCTTCCACATTGTAATTAACCTCTCTACTCACTTTATAGTTAACTTTTTAATGTTTTCTTTATAGTCTTACCACACATATATACATTCCTATATGTTACAGTTGGATTTTGCCTGCCTTTAGACTTTATATATTTGAACTATACTGCATGTATTCTTTTGTGACTTGTTCTTTTTTCCCAACATCTTAAAAATTCATCCATGTTGTTAAATGTATCTGTTTTCCTTACTGTATAGTATTTCATTGGATTAGGGTTCTCTAGAGAAATAGAACCAGTAGGATATGTGTGTGTGTGTGTGTGTGTGTGTGTGTGTGTGTGTGTATACACCTCGAAAGAGATTTATTATAAGGAATTGGGTCACATGATTATGAAGGCTGGCAAGTCCGAATCTAGAGTGAGCTGGCAGACTGGAGACCCAGGAGAGCCAATGGTGCATATAAAGTCC
Organism: Molossus molossus; assembly: GCF_014108415.1. NCBI lineage: Eukaryota > Metazoa > Chordata > Mammalia > Chiroptera > Molossidae > Molossus > Molossus molossus. The sequence goes on from NW_023425346.1 coordinate 74,506,731, forward strand.
AATCACAGTCTGCTGGATAATTCCCTCTTGCTTAGTGAGGTCAGTCTTTTTGTTGTATTTAGGCCTTCAGTTGACTGGATGAGATCCACCCAATTAGGGAGAGCATCTGCTTTACCCGGAGTTCACTAATTTAAACGTTAATCTAATCTGAAAGCACCCTCCAAGTTGACATATAAAATTAGTATGTATTATAAAACACAATATGTATACCACAATTCATTTTTTAATTGGGAATTTATGTGGTGTCTAGGCATTTTGAAAATTGCTGCTAGGTTTTGTGTGTGTGTGTGTGTCTGTCTGTCTGTCTATCTGTCTGTCCTAGTGCACATAAATCGCCCATACTGTCTGGGATATTACCCAGGATTGCTGGGTCACAGGATATGCATTTATTCAGCTTTCCTAGATAATACAGTATCTTTCTGTTAAGCAGTATGCCAGGTTTTATTATATTAGATATTCTGTATTCTTGCTACTGCTTGGTATTGTTAGACTTGTTCAGTGTTGTCATTCTGAGGACTTAATTTGCATTTACTGGACTACTGATTGTGTACCTTTTCACGTTTACCCTCTCGGTGTGGGCATATTTTGTTGATTGTGTAGACTAGTGTTCTTCAGTTGTGATAAATTGCCTTGAATTATCCTTGTGGTTTCTCAGCCTTCTGTTTTCTCCGTCCTCTCTCTCCAGAACTTTTATTATTTAAATGTTGGACTTCCCAGAGTGAGTCTCTGTCTTATTTTTCTCTCTTATTTTTTATCTTTTTTTCTCTTCTTCAATATTTTCTCAATGTTATTTTTTATTTTTCTAAGATTTTCATTTATGACACATTTTCTTTGTAATTATTTTTCTGTGTATTTTATATGTCTGTCTTTTTTACAGCATTCTAATGTTTCTTGCTAAATCCTTAAGAAATAGGAATAGTAAACATCTTACTTCTGTTCTGGTGAGCATACTGATAATGTATTTTTCTATCTCCTTGAATGGTTTATTTTCATTAGCTTGCTTTGATTCTCTTTGTCCTTCATGAGGTAGATTTTTCTTAGACGTCATGTGGTCCTTGGCTAATAGCTCATATTTAAATTCTTTTGGGACTAAAAAGCTGACCAGTAGTTCTGAGAGCTTGAGAGAAGCCTGCCAAGTACAGTGTGATGTCTCTATTCTGAATCCTTTTCAGTTGGGTTGACCATATTTCCCAGAGAAGAGTCTTTCGCTCTCTTATAAGGAAAGTATAAGCCTCTGAAAACCTGGTGGGGAAGAGAGATGGAGGTCTCAATCTTCAGCATTTAAAACATTCACTTAGGCCCAGCTGGTGTGGCTCAGTGGATTGAGCATTGTCCCATGGACTGAGAAGTCTTGGTTCAATTCCCGGTCAGGGCATGTGCCCGGGTTGCGGGCTTGATCCCAGTAGGGGGTGTGCAGAAGGCAGATGATCAATGTTTCTATCTCTCTCTCCCTTCCTCTCGCTCTAAAAAATCAATAAAAACATTTTTTTTTAAAGCGTTAAAAAATTTTTCACTTTATTTTCATTATTGTACCTCTGCCTTCAGCTTTTTCTGGTGTTCCTCAATTCAGCTCTCGTTGTTTTATCCTCTGTAGAAAACAGGACTTAAGTCTTTCACCACAGTGGGGAAGGGGTGGGGACAAGATTGGGGAGGGGAGGGAAATATCTAACTGCTTCTTAAGCAGACCTGCGGCTACTCCTTCTTTATCAGCTCCAGAGCTGCCTGGTGTCACTTCGCATATTTTATACTTTTGCCCATGTTACCATCTAAAATTATATAGCAGTGCAGACAAAGGTATCCTAATAACAGTTTTAGATATAGAAAATGTTTTGAGATTGTAGATAGCTAAGTTCTCTTTTCCTTAACCTTTCTTAGTTATTCCATATAAATTCATTTTCTAGTGTTTAAGTGAATGCCTCATCATATTCTTGTTTCAGTTTTAACCTTTCTTTTAAGGGTGTGTTTATGATTAGATAAATTTATAAATAAAATTATTTGTATGTTGGTCTGGAAATAGTTCTAACATGTTGTTAACTTAGACAAGTGTGTTGTATATGTTTGTTTTTCTGTTTGTTAACAGAAAACATCTGTTAGCTTGGGGCTTTCCTTTGAAGAGATACTTCCAAATACTTTGGCCCAAATCAGAACTAATTCTTTGTTTTAGAAAAAGTAAAGTATAATCCCAAAGGCTATTCTTTATACATATTTTCATCACTTTGTACCTCTAGAACAAAATTTTTTATGCGTATGATTTACTTGCTAAAAAAATAGAAAGGATGGTATTAAGGGTTTTTTCACTTTTTAAAGTTAGATGTTCGAATTATGTATTTTGAAATTCATCTGAATGCAACTGGACGGAGCATCAAACAGCTCTTTAAAACATGAAAACCAAAACCTGGAACCCAGGAGAAAAGACACTTCTTTCTAGAAAGTGGTAATCATGTGCAACAGTAGCAGTTCAAAGCAGATTATCCCAATCTTTTTTTTTTTTTTCTGTTTATAGTACCATTTGGAAGTGGTTTATCTTGTTGTTCTATCTGGGTGAGAGTTTGGCCTGTTCAGTTTCAAGCATGTTCACCAAAGAATAAACAGCGATTTAAAAGTAAGGGCAGAGGCAGGTAATAAATATAAGAAAAAATAAAAAGTTTCCCATGAAAATGGTTTAGCTTTAACGGTTTTTACGAATCAGTGTTCTGCATTCTAGAGTTCAGCATTCATCACTAGATCCTTTTAACGTGTCCCACTTTCAATATGACTGTATTTACTGATCTTTTCCCTTTAAATTCAGAGGCCTGACTCCCAGGGCACAGCGGTGAGGCCTCTTTGCTCCGCTCCTCCTCCCGCCTCTGCACCCTGCTGTGGCCCACTCCGTTTAACCACGTAGCACACACTCACTCAGGGACATCCAGAAGAAAATCTCACAAAGAGCTCTTCCTTGCCATTTTTTTACTATAAAATCATTCAGTGCAGAGATGTTCCTTTACAACCAATGTTACCAGTTATTTATTCAACCCCTTCAATACATATTTACTGAGTATCTTTTTTACTTTATTGTTTGCTAACTCATTCTTTCACTCTCTGCGGTGGCCTAACCTAACAAAGGAGAGAGGGGACTACCACTCATTGAACCTACTATATACTTAGCTTTGACTTAAATATTCTTTTTTAAAATTTTTTATTCTCACCTGAGGACATTTTTTCATTTTTTTGTTCACATAGAGTGGGAGGGTGGGAGAGGAAGAGAGAGAGAAACATCGATGTGAAAGGGACACATCGAGTGGCTGCCACCCACACGACCAACCAGGGCTGGGGACAAACTGCAGCTGAGATACGTGCCCTTAGCGGGAACCGAACCCGGGTCTCTCTGGACCACAGGCCAACGCTCTAACTGCTGAGCCAAACCGGCCAGGGCACGACTTAAATATTCTTACACAGTGTTCACAACCATGTAGTGTAGGGTGATGTTATTCCTATTTTCAAGATGCAGAATCTGAAGAAAGATTTTCCCAGTATCACCCAGCTAAGAAGTGGCAGTTCCAGTGTTTAAAATTAATCTGTCTGATGCCAAAGCCTAAGGTTTTCTGTTAAACCTAGGACTTGCCTGCCCCTGGCCAAACCCTATTTCAAGCTTGTGAGGGCACTTCTATATTTGGGCACAAGCAGCAGCTCTGAGATCTTATGTAAGCTTAGGTGTGTGTGCTGAGATCTTAATAAGCAGTGAGTTTCTTGGTTTTCACAGTGTGAGGGAGATATTGGATTCAGTTGGTTTTATGAATCACTGTATAGAAATATAACTTGTCTGTATAAGAATAAAGTTATACACATTTGAAAATTACTCTTTAGAAATCAATCCAAATATGAGCTTTTTAAAATTCAGCATTTCATCTTGTCTTTGTATTGACTTGTTTTTATGTTTACCTATTTCCCATTGAGGTTATCAAGAAAACAGGAAGTTTATTATGAACTACCTAATATTTCACATCATTCCTGGTTGTCTTGTTGACTGTTTATTGAATGAATGGCAGTCTGTGAGGGTAAACTTTTATAAGGAAGGGTTCTTTCTTTGCCTTTAGATTTGGCATCTCCTTTTATGGCTTTTTTTGTAGAACAGACACATTCATTGCCCACCTCACTCAAAGATTTTCTATCATGCCTTTCAGCTCGAGGAAGGGGAGAAGTCCCTGTCGGTCTGTACTGTAATGCTATTCTTTACATAACCGCCAAAGTAAAAGATAGGGCAATACAGCGTAGGCAGAGAAAGCATCTCATTTCTTTAGTAAAAGTAATACAATTTTTCTTTTAAAAAATCATAATTTCAAAATGGCAATTCATATTTTTGTCCTTTGAGGTTAAGGTGTAATCAGCGTATATCATAAGTTATTTTAGTTGTCTGATCAGCTCCCTTAAGACTGGAAGTTTGATTGGTCTGGAAGTCTAGAGCTGCAGTGTGGGCTGAGGCAGAATTGGGAATCATGAGTAGGATCTCTTGAAGTCACTGTTAGAAAGAGGGAAGTTAAACATCTTAGTTTTTTTCACCCAAAATCTAGAGGTAGACAGGAAATCTTCTCCGTGGGTGGATTAGAAATAGCCCCATTCTGTAGTACCAGGGAGTCTAACCCAGATTTCTGTTCTTTCAGTCTAACCATTCCAACCCCAGTGAGGCCGGTGCATAGCCGGCTTCGCTTCTGCCCTGTGCCCCCATGCCTCTCCGATTTCAGGAGACAACTGAGTGATAAATGCCTGCCACCACTGATCGGATAGTCATTGTTTAAAAATATATTTTTATTGATTTTTTTGGAGAGAGGAAGGGAGAGAAAGAAACGATGTCAGAGAGAGAAACATCAATCAGCTGCCTCCTGCATGCCCTCTACTGGGGATCAAGCCTGTAACCTGGGCATGTGCCCTGACCAGATATCTAGCCAGGATCTCTCAGTCCATGGGACCATGCTCAGTCCACGAAGCCACACTGGCCAGGCTGGATAGTCTTTATTTTAAGTGCCATTCCCATTGTAAAACCATAAGCCCCTGCAGGAGTAAAATGGCCTAATCCCTCATTGAAATACTTCTGAGTATAACTGAAATCTGAAGGAACTTCATGTTAAACAATGTTATGAGAGTTTATTGTTATAAGAACTTCTAAAAACTATAAAGTAGCTTTCCATGTTGATTTCTCAATAACAGATGATGTACACTAACAGAGAAGAAATAATAAAGTAGCATATTAAACTGAAAAAAAAAAAACTTTTATAGTTAACTTTGATATAGAAAAATTACCTTCTAATTTTTTAGACTTACATTATAATAAAAATTTACTTGGGAGAAATGCATCTTTAACATTGGAGGAAAATGGAGATTGGGGAAGTGGAATTATATGGGTCATTCACTTCAGTGTGAAATCAAATTTAATTACTTCTAAAAAAAATGGAATAAATTATTTTAGAGAAAGGACCAGCATGGATAGAGTGTTGGGTTTTATTTTTTGTCCTATTTATTTATTTTTTTATCCTCACCTGAGGACACTTTTGTATTTATCTTCAGGTAAAGCAGGAAGGAGAGAGGGAGGAAGAGAGAGAGAGAACATCGACGTGAGAGACACATATCGAGTCGTTGCCACCCACACGACCCCAACCGGGGCTGGAGACAAACTGCAACTGAGGTACGTGCCCTTAGCGGGAACCGAACCTGGGACTCTCTGGCTCGCAGGCTAACGCTCCAACCACTGAGCCAAACTGGCAAGAGTTAGAGTGTTGGGTTTTAGATGAAATAATTATTATAGTCTAATTTGAACTACAGAAACAGATGCCTCAGGACATTATAAAAAATGATTTTGTTAACTTTTTAAAGGACATATTAAAAGTAAAATCTTAAGCCCAGCCAGTTCAATTCCCAGTCAGGGAACATACCCATGCTGTAGGCCAAATCCCCAGTGGGGAGCATGCAGGAGGCAGCCAATCAATGTTCTCTCTCATCGATGTTTCTCTCTCTTTCATCTCCCTTCCCCTCTCTCTCAAATCAGTAAAGAAAAACAAATTAAAAAGAAAAATGTAAAATATTAAGTTTCTAACTCCGTCCTTCTGGAATAAAACCTATACCAGAATAATATTTTGCATAAGTTTGTAGTTCTATTTAAATACTTTATTTTAGTATTAAACAGGGTATTATTTTAGTTCACTTCTGTTCTGTATATTTTTACAATGAAATTAAATGTATTCCTTATGATTTGTTTAGTTTTTAATGGTGTACACGCAGGGCTACCTTTGGGAGACTGATGCTAGTCCTTGGTGCCCTTTGGAGGCAGCTTTCATTAACGTTAGCGCACGTGCTCACCTTTGTCTTGCAAGGACACTGGTGTTAGTCATGTCGGCTCAGGTCCATTTCTGAGGTTTGTTGCAGGAAGCAAAATACTGAAATTATCATAAGACTAAACCATTCTGCTCCAGATTTTAAAGTATGCCATCAAAACATAACTCAAAAGTAAGAACAGAATTTCTAGTGTCCAATATATTATGGTTTATTTGCCATATATATTGCAAACAATTATTGCCCAGACACAGAAAAATGAATATGTAAAAGGGAGGAGCGAGTCCTTGACCTTTGGCTAGAAATAGCAAAGTACGTTTGTGTTGCCACCCTGCCCTGCTGTTTGCTGTAGCATCTGGAACCAGTTCTACTTTAAATGAAGGCTGCATCACACTCAGGTGAGCTCTGAATGGAGCTTTATCATTAAAAGACATTAATGCTGATGTCTAAAGTACACTGCATTTTTATTGATCAACTTGAAGAGAACATGTTAATACAGAAATTTCATATATTACAGAGTTGAACAACTGAATAGAGAATATGTTCTAATAGGATATGAGGTTTATTTTCCCGTTTTTCCTGCAGGCATAATGAAGTGGCTTAAAAAGATACATAAGAACAAATTTTTCCTCCTTGGGTAGGCATGCTTTTGGCTAGTTATCCCTAATTGTTGCAAGTTCACTTTTTGTGTTCAAAGTTTAATTTTCTATAATCCAGACAATTCATAGAGATTGGCCACAGTTTATTTAACAAAGACACACAGACCAGTAGTTTTTTTTTTTTCTTTCTTTTTTTCAGAAATAATTCACTTGCTTACTTTTCTTAAAAACATCTTTCCCATTTCATTGAGGCAGATTTGGAAGTCAAACCAGAAACTTCAGGCTCTACTACGATGGAAAGCACTTTGTTGGGGAGAAGCGCTTTGAGTCCATCCACGATCTGGTCACTGATGGATTGATTACTCTCTATATTGAAACCAAGGCAGCAGAATACATTGCCAAGATGACGATAAACCCAATATATGAGCACATAGGATACACAACCTTAAACAGAGAGCCAGCATACCAAAAACATATGCCAGTCCTGAAAGAGACACATGATGATAAAGATTCTACAGGCCAGGATGGGGTATCAGAAAAAAGGGTAAGCTACCACAAAACCACACTTTATCTTCTTCTCTTTGGGTTCCTTATAAGAAAGTCATTATTACCAGCAGGGATGGGCTTCTCCGCAGTGCTTTGGAAAGGTTATTTGTTTTTCTTAATGTCTAGTTGCAGTTGTCCTGAGCTTTGCATATATCTAATTCTTATTTAGTTAAACTATGCCAGGTGTATTTTTGTACTCCTGATTATTGCCTATTTTATCAGTTTCACAGTTTTAAAAATATGTTGGAAAAATTTTCTAGAAAAAAAGTTCAGAGATTTTATTCAGAAGCATAACTTATGGTCAAGAAAAGATAGCTATATTATATAAGAGACTGATTATTTTTTGTCTCTCTTAAAGGTAATTCCCCATAGAAGTAGTTCTGTTACTTATAAAATTGATATATATCCATATTTTAAAAATATATTCTTAAATTCATTTTATTAGTAACTCATACTATTTTGATAATCAGGGATTTATCTCTTTATGAACTCAGGAAGTAATTGAATCAGGAAGATTTATAAGAGAATTTAAGTTTTCATTTGGCATTTTTTAACTATAATATATTTAAGGTTAACATCACAGGTTTTAATTTCTTGGCACTAAGATTATTTTACTTTGAAAATTGTCCCTCATCTCTCCTCCTCCCCAAGAAAAATAGTGAATTTCCTGATGTTTTATATTGAGTAGGATTCAGTTGGGGGAAATTTATGTGTTTTTATTGGAATCATGTTAATTTATTATATTTTTGTGAATCTTCAGTTGTTATATTAAAGAAATGCAGTACTATGCAGTGGTTTGAGCTTGGATTCTGTCATGAAAGATTTGTGTGCAGATTTTTCCATTTTACCCCAGTTGAGTGAACCTCAGCAAGTTACTTAATTTTTCTGTGATTTGATGTGCTTATATGTAAAATTGTAGTAATAATCAAGTTGTAAGGATTGATTGAATGAGATAGTATGTGTAAAATAGTCACACAGTGCTGGGCACATAGTAAGCACTCAATATGAATTTGGTGATAATATTATTATAACAACCATGTTACCTCAAGGCAGCCGCTTCCTTCCAGTTTTCTTGGAGTATGTGGATGCAGAATGGAAATTTAAATGTTCGTAGTTCAGTTCAAATTTTAGTTTCTGGCAGGTCTTACTTAGAGTAGCATTTTGTGGCTACAGAGAAACCAACCTCTTAAATTAGAGACTATAGAGAATTTGTAGAAAATGGTTTTTCACATACTCATATTTGTTTGGAACCACAGATCATTTTTGAAAGTAACCAGAATTTAGAATCCTAAGTGCATGCTGTATTTAATATTCTTTTCAATCTCTAGTTCCCATTTTCACACTGGTCTTTTTTTTTCCCCAATCATGACATTTTTCAATAATGCTTGTATTTAAAGATCTTACTCTAATATTAAATTGTATGCAGGTGTACTTGAATACTCTAAGTCAACATTTGTGAGATACTAAAAAGTGTGTATGAGTGAGTCTTTCAGAGTTGATCAGCCTAATGATAACCTTTGCAAGTATGTTCTCTATATAGTTTTCATCATCAAGGGACTTGAGCTAAAGACACTTAGACTTAACGGTGGGCTAGTCATTTAACTCCCTGGGACTGGGTGATCTCTCCTACAAAGTGAAAATGATATTCACACAAGGCAAGAGTCTGAGGTAGATGCCTAGAGGACCCTTTTAGCTCTATTATCCGTGATTCCCTCTGCACTCTGGCACCATTACATGTCTCATTACCTGGATTTTCTTGTGCTGATGGTCAGTGAAGGCTGCATGGAGTGAAATAGTTGGCACTGGAAAAGATCTCTCTCGAGCAGTACGTAAAATAATCATTTTTAAAATTATTCTTTGCTTTAAACTGCATGCATCTTTAATCTAGTTGGCTTAAAATCTACTTACTCAAAAATAGATTTATTTTATTTACAGGTGTCATCCAACAGGACAGGGATGATGACCTGTTCAACAGCTTGAAACATTGATTCCCTGTCACAGTGGATGACATTTGTAAGTAAAGACCATCATGTTTAACTGATTTAAAATACCTATTGACACAAGTATAGTTTAATAAATATTTTACTGGGTCCTGAATAGCTGGGTCCTCTTGTTCATAATTCCTTTTCCTTAGAGGCAAAAAGCGTTGCTTTACAGGAGTTAGTGTGCTGTGGTAGAAAGGACACTAGTGTTGGAATTAAGAGCTGAGTTCTAGTTGTACAGGAATTGATTTTAAGTGTCACATTGGGCATGCTGCTCCACTTCTGTGTAACTGTTTGGACCAGGTAGTCTCCAGCGTGGTTCTTGTCGTGCGTGATACCTCAAGGAGCGCAGGTGGCGCAGGAGAGACAGCGCTAGAAGGAGCACTGATGCATGGTCTTGAAAGGAGAGATCTGTTTTTAGCTCATCCACCAACTAACTCCATGCCCTTGGGATAATTTGCTAGACTGTCTGGACTTCAGTTTCTTCTTATGTAAGACAAGGGTTTTTCTACAAAATATTGATTTTATAGGATTTTAATAAATACTTACTGAAAAAAAAAGGGGGGGTTTCTATGCTCAAATAGGTTCAAGACTACACCTTCCATATAGAACTTCTAATAATGGGATTGTCCTCTATAAACATCTTTCCTTTTTTTTTAAAATTTAATTAATTTATTTTTGTTACAGATGTTTCTCCTTTTCCCCCCACTGATACCCTCCCCCACCCTCCCCGCCCTGTCCCCAGCTTTGTTGTCCATGTCCATTGTTCATGCATACCTGCATATAAGTTCTGTGGTTTATCTCTCCTCCACCACCCACTCTTCTGGGGATTGTTAGTCTGTACCCCACTTCCACGTCTCTGTGACTACCCCATTCCTCAGACCGTTGTGTTCATTATAGTCCACAAATAAGTGAGATCATGTGATATTTGTCTTTCTCTGCTTGGCTTGTTTCGCTTAGGATAATACTCTCCAGGTCCCTCCATGTCTTCTCAAAGGATAAGAGATCTTTCTTTCTTACAGCTGCATAGTACTCCATTGCATATATGTACCACTGCTTTTTTATCCATTTGTCTACTGATGGACATTTGGGCTGTTTCCAGATCTTAGCTGTTGTAAATAGTGCTGCTATGAACATGGGGGTACATATATTCTTTCTGATTGGTGTTTCAGGCTTCTTAGGGTATATTCCTAGGAGTGGGATCACTGGGTCAAATGGCAGCTCAATTTTTAATTTTTTGAGGTAACACCATATTGTTTTCCATAGTGGCTGCACCAGTCTGCATTCCCACCAGCAGTGTACTAGAGTCCCCTTTTCTCCACACCCTCGCCAACACTTGTTTGATGATTTGTTGATGGTGGCCATTCTGACAGGTGTGAGGTGATACCTCATTGTTGTTTTAATTTGCATCTCTCTGATGACTAGTGATGTCGAGCATTTCTTCATATGTCTCTTAGCCATTTGTATGTCCTGTTTGGAGATGTGTCTATTTAGTTCCTCTGCCCATTTTTTAATTGGGTTCTTTGTCTTCCTTTTGTTGAGCTGTATGAGCACTCTATACATATTGGAAATTAACCCATATCTGATGTATCATTGGCAATTATGCTCTCCCATAGAGTAGGTTGCCTTTCCATTTTGTTGGTTATAAACATCCTTCTTAAGAAATCAAATAGAGTTTTTTTTGAAAGCCTACATGGTCAATTACAAATATATATTGGTCTCTGTGCTCTTTTTTTTAAAAATCTTCATCTGAGGAGGTGTTTTTATTGATTTTTTGAAAGAGGGGAAGGGGGAGAGAGAGAAACATCCATGTGAGAGAGAAATATTTATCAGTTAGTTGCCTCCCATATGCACCTTGACCGGGGATCAAACCCATAACCTTTTGGTGTAAGGGACAATGCTTTAGCCAACCGAAACACCCAGTCAGGGCTGTCTGTGTGTTCTTGAGTAATCCTTTAAGCTCCTGGGGGCTCAGATTTGTCCCAGTCTTTAAGATAAGAACTCCGGAGACCATTGCACTGGTGGTTATGAGTATTAATGAGGTTTTGTGATGTGGTCTTCCTTGTGCATGTAGGGCTACAGAATGCATTGTTATTCCCCGGGAACAGAGTGATCACCAGCCAGATACCCATTTATGGGTACTGTTATGCTGAGTACTATTCCCCCAGCCTTTGCTAGAAACAGAATGTTTAGATTTTTCTTCAAGATCCATCTTTTCAATGCCTGACCTCTTCTCTAAATTCCCAAGATAACATCAAAGGCTAATACCTGCCTCATCAGAAAAGTAGTTTCTCTTTTAATAATACCATGATACTGCCTGGCCGGTGTGGCTCAGTGCTTGAGTGTCAACCCATGCACCAGGAGGTCTCTGGTTTGATTTGCCATCAGGACACATGCCCAGGTTGTAGGCCCGATCTCTAGTGGGGGGGCATGCAGGAGGGACCAGTCCGTGTTCTCTCTCATCGATGTTTCTTTCTTTCTTTCCCTTTCCCTTCCTCTCTCTGTAAAATTAATAAAGAAAAAATATATTAATAATACCATGATACCTCTAATTGTGTCCAATCAGGAAACATGTGTCTTGGTCAAATAATGTGCTAATGATGTTTAAGGCTAAAATATGTTATTTTGCAGTGGTATTTGCATATTGGCATTGACCAACATTTTAAGTCTACTTTCCCTGAAAATAAGACAAGAAAAGCCGCCTTCTTCACCAGTCAGGGAACTTTCAGTGCACTTGCACCCCGTGTTGAGCCTCTTACGGTCTCTCAAATTTCCCCTGACTTCTGCGGCTACCTGCTCTCTTAACTCCAACTGCATAAACCCTCTCCTTCCTTTGCCTTTATATTATCACACTTTATTTTCTGAATAGTCTTTCATGAGCTATCTATATAACAAATTCTTTTTACTCAGAACTTATATTGAAATTTAAACAAGAGCACAGCAGAAATATTGTCCCAATTTCTTCTTTAGTCTCCATGAACTAACCCATCTCCTGTCAAAATTAATTGCATTTAATTCAGCACTTATTGTATACTTCCTGCTTGTAAGGAAACAGACTAGGCTCTGGAAGGGATAAAAGATGTACAGATTATCAGCTGTGACTTGAAGAACTTACATTTTAAAGTTTTCATTGTTGCCCTGGCTGTTTTGGCTCAGTGGTTGGAGCCTTGACCCAAGGACTGAAGAGTCATGGGTTCAATTCCCAGTCTAGGGCATGTACCTGGGTTGCCCTTGGTACAGTCCCAGTCGGGGTCATGTGGGAGGCAACTGATCGATGTGTCTCTCTCACATCGATGTTTCTCTTTCTCTCTCTCCCTCCCTTCTTTCCACTCTAAGAAAATCAGTGGAAGAATATCCTCAGGTGAGGATTAACCAAAAATAAATAAATAAAAACAAAGTTTTCATTGTTTCTACCTTATTTAATTAATACTTAGGCATTTTGGATAGCAAGCGGCAAGCTACCTGTATCATCTATATAGTATTACAGGAGTTCAGTAATATTAAGTTGGACTCACTCTGATTTGAGTTTGCTGCAAAAATAGCCCAGCAGTTCCCAGAAAACACTTTTGTAGATAAGGACACTAATTTTTTAGAATCGTGACTCAGAAATTAATATAACATTCTGGCACTGCCCACCAGCTTCAAGGCTTGAATTCCTCAGTATTGTTTCACTTCTGATTCCGCACCTTGAGTTTTATATCAACAGTTGTTGACTAAATGAACAAACAAATAAATGAATATATTTTATGAATTCAGCCAAGTCCAAGGCCCTAACATAAATCAATTCTCAGACTGAGAATAAAGTATGGTAATTCAACTTGACTTGATATTCTAAACTTTTGCTTCAAAGAACTCAGAATCCTTAGAATGTCCCCGTGAGACAGAGGGCCATTCTTCACCCTACAGGTAAAGCATCTAAGGTACAGAAAATCTGTCTTTGTGACATGAAATAGCTTATGAGGGTGGTGGCTAGAAGCCAATGGTGGAGAGAAATCTTCTCAAATCCTGGCTGACAGTGTGTTGGGACAGTCTGGAACACACCAGAGACTCGTATGCTTGTAATCATTCAACAAAACTCAAATGGGACCCAGGAAATTATTTGTGGGTCTCTCATCTTATCACCCACAGGAAGGATTAATAATTGAAAGCCAGTAGGGAAAACCAGATGGAAAGAGGAAGATGGAAGATTATTTTAGTTCCTCGGCTTCAAAGAACCAGGCCAATGGGAGACCAAATTGTAATTTTCCAGGACAGCCGCAGTTTGGGAAGATTTCTGTATGTGGGCCAATTAAGCAAATAAAATAACTCTTAAATTACTGGTTTGAGGGTTGGAAAGGAAGCTATTTGAAATTCCTTCACAATTGCCATTTCAGAGTTTTAGTATTGTGGTGGGGAAATGATTATCGGCAGCAAGATCCCCATCCCTTTATTTAACTTTGTGAAATAGAAACCAATTCTGGTGGCTTTAGGAGTGATAGCATTTGGAGGTGTAAAGGTCAAGACTGGCAAGCAATAATCTGGCCTTTCCCTGTCTCTCATAAACTATGCTTGTGGGCAATTCTAAAAGAATCCGCTTCACGCCCTGGCCAGTTTGGCTCAGCGGTTAGAGCGTCAGCCTGCGGTCCAGAGAGACCCGGGTTTGGTTCCCGCTAAGGGCACGTAGCTCGGTTGCGGTTTGTCCCCAGCCCTGGTTGGGTCATGCGGGAAGCGGCCACTCAGTGTGGTTCTTTCACATGGATGTTTCTCTCTCTCTTCCTCTTTCTACCTCCCACTCTATCTGAACAAAAAATGGAAAAATGTCTTCGGGTGACGCTAAAAAATAAATAAATATTTAAAAGAATCCGCTTCAGTAAATCCTTCCATTAGCTCTCCTGCCAGTGTCTCCGGTCTGTACTTTTCATCTTGAGCTTTTGCCCCTTCATATGTCCCCTTTATATTTGTAATAATTTCTCCTTCCCCCTAATAGACCTCTCAGAGACTGGGGAATCATGCCCGAGCCTTTCCTTACTCAAGTTATGAGGCCTAATATATATCCTCATAAGTTAGTCCTTACCTTGTTTTGAGTTTTTCTCAAGTTACTACAACTGGTCAAGAATTTTTACACCTGAGTATTATATTGGAGTAATTAGATTTCTTTCAGTAAGAAATCATAGACACTCTGACAGCTGCTAACTGTGCCCTTGTTTGTAGGTCTCCTTTTAGAGTGCTGCTACCTTATTTTCGCTGTGGTTTGGTCAGTACCTTGAATGAATCAGCCCTGTTATTTTCTATCTCCTCACCCTTCAGGGCAAGTTCACTAAATACTACAGGTTTTCTGATTACCGAATTTACATTATTCAGTTTTACATCTCATAGAACATTGTCCTTAAACATGTGTAAGTTACTGCAACTTGTAATTATTTACTAGCAATGTTTGATAAAAGGTCACCTTTATTATAAAAGTTTCCTCCCAAAGCAAAAGCTTTTATATAAGCTGCAGATTGTTTAGGACATTATTAGAGATTTACACCTTTCTTCCTTTTGCCCAGTCAATAGCAAGGGATCCCTGTTCTGGGTATAGTTTGCTTAATAACGTAAGAATAACTTTGGGCTGCTGCTCACATTCATAAGTAAAGAAAACATTGTAGTCCCCTATCCCTTGAGAAAGTTCTGTTTTTCATGTAATGTAATAGGTAAACTACAAATGAGCCCATGTCTCTTTATAGGCTCGTTTTCCAAGAATTTTTTATGTCAACTATCTTGAGGTATAATTTAAATATAGTAAAATGCACAGTTACATGTATAGTTTGATGAGCTTTGACAAATGTACACACCTGTATAAATACCTCTATAATCAAAATATAGAACATTTCATTACTCCAAAAAGTTCCCTCATACTCTTTTGTAGAAAATTCTTCCTCCACCATTCACCATAGGGCAACCTGATTAAATTTCTATCAGGACAAGAAATTTTTTTTAATCTTCACCCAAGGATATGTTTTTATTTTATTTTAGAGAGAGAAGAAGTGATGGGGGGTAGAGTGGGGTGGAGAGACATTGATCTGTTGCCTCTCATATGTGCCCCAACTAGGAATTGAACCTACAACCTAGGTATGCGCCCTGTCCAGGAATCGAACCCACACCCTTTGGTGCACAGAAGGATGCTCCAACCAACTGAGCCACACTGGCCAGGGCAAGACATTTTTTTTAATGTTGATATGACAGGTGATATCCTATTTAATGTTTCAGTTTTCCACATTTACAGCATACCTTACTTGTATCTTTTCTCTTTTATGTATTATAAAAACATTGTCTAATTGTCTTGAAATAACTACTTTTCTTATCTGATTTTAGATGTAAGATTTCTCAGGTCATATTTTCTTAGGGAAGTATGAGCGACAGAGGAATTATTGGCATGCAGTAGTGATTGCAGGGCACTCTGATTTCTTGAAGATTTCAGTCCTGTCATTGTGGCCTGTTCACTATTTAAGCTGCAATAGCGGCTTCAGTGAGTTTGGGTACACAATGGGAGAGGATTCTTAAGTACAGGGAGGAGGAGCTTCTCTGCTCTGCCGGGATCCTGGACCTTGGACCTGAGCCAGCAGTACTCAGCAGGTTAGACGTGTCCAGCTCTCCTATAATCACTGGCTATCTCCCTGCTGGTCCTCTATGGCATAGAGTAGGTCCCACTGCAGGTGTTAGTCATGGTCACAGTTGATGGGAAATTAGAGTGTCCCCTACTCCCTGAGTGTGAACTGTACCACATGGTACCAGGTATCACAATGAGAAAAACTACCATTTCTGCTTCCCCCTCACCATCTGTTCCAATGGGAAAAGGTGTTCTTTGTGGCAGGGGTGTGATTCCAGAATTCCCTATGGAACACTGCTGAAGAATTTTGTTCAGCTCTATCGAGTTCACTAAACCACTTAAATGTCTCTCGCTTGTAAGTGTGCAGATGCAACCTATTCGAGTTCTGTAGACTCGAGTTCTCCCTTCCCAGTTCCAGATGAAGGATGGCATTCTCTGTAACAAGCCCCCATGGGTGAACCATGCGTTCTATAAAATTTCTAGAGAAATGGTTATAACTTTTACCCTTTCTCCCTAATGAAACCTATTGGAATGTGAGTGAATGAGGGAAATGTTAATATAGGCAGAACCTTGACTTTCTCCTAATTTCTTAAAACTAGATTATGTCATGTGCATATTAATTTTAGTAACTGATTTCAGTGCACCTTGACTAGAGTAGGCCCTCCAGTGACCTGGAACTGCTCTCTAAGCAGGCCTCAGGCTCCAAACCCTCTTCATACGACCCTCTTCTGGAGCTCTGCATTGTTGGCCAAATCCTGGGAGTCTAATGTTCCTCGAGGCTGGGAGGGCTGGCAACAGTGGTGGAGAGAGGAGAGGACCAGACTGCGAAAGTGGTCAAGAATTGTAGAAATGCGTTATAACTACACTAACTAGATCCCTGCATGTTATGTCAATAAATATAGGTGATATTTGTGAACAAGTCTAGTCATATTACCTAAAGCTGTTCTTACAGTTAAAAAAATGAATCTCGGTCCGGCCAGTGTGGCTCAGTGGTTGAGCGTCAACCCATGAACCAGGAGGTAGCCAGTTTGATTCCTGGTCAGGACACATGCTCAGGTTGTGGGCTCAATCCCCAGTGGGGGGCATGTGGGAGGTGGTGGCCAGTTGATGTTCTCTCTCATGGATGTTTTTCTCTTCCTTTCTCTCTCTCTGAAATAAATAAAGGAAAAAATTTTTAAAAAAAAATCATGTGTTGATATGTCCAATTGATGAATTTAAGAAAGTTGTTTTTCTAATCTTCAAGAAATACATGTTCTTTATAAATAATTTGAAAAATATGAAGTAAAAAAAAGAAAGAAGAGAGGGGATTAGTCATAGCCCTACCATCCAAAGACTGCTATATGTTAACTTTTTGATGGATTTCCTTCTAGTCTTCCTATGCATAGATTATTTTAAACTTTCAAATTTTATTATATAAGTAATTCATGTTCATTGCTAACAAAAATAATAAAGCAATGAGAAACAATAAAAATATAAAATCACATAAATTCTACTATTGATGGATAACATAACCAATAATATTCTGTTGTTTATCTTCCAGAGATAGAGAGAGGGAAAGTGTGTGTGAGAGAGAGAGAGAGAACATATTTCTTCTTCTTCTTTTTTTTAAATCCTCACTCGAGGATATTTTTACATTTATCTTCAGACAAAGAGAAAGAGAGGGAGGGGAAGAGACAAAGAAAGAAAGATTGATGTGAGAGAGACATATTGACTAGTTGCCACCCACACGAACCAAACCGGGGCCAGGGACGAACTGCAACTGAGGTACGTGCTCTTTGGTCGGAATCGAACCTGGGATTCCCTGGTCTGCAGGCCGACACTCTAACTGCCGATTGAGCCAAACCAGCCAGGGCTATATTTCTTCTATATAAACTACTTTATGATTTGCTTTACTATTTGGTTATAAAAAATTTTTTCCATGTGAATAAACATTTCTGCTTTATTATTTTAAATATCTATATAATATTGCATTGTGTTTATATACAACAATTATGTAGCCAATATTATTTATTTGTTTATTCTATAAATATTTATGGAGTAACTGATTTGGGCTACTGTGTCCAATACTGAACAAGACAACTATGGATCCTCTTATGAAGCTAATTTTCTATCTTATACACCCACAATATTTAAAAAGAAACTTAAAAATTATTCTTATTATTTTAAATGGTAAAAAAAAGCAAAACAAGAGTATAGATAAAGAAGCTCGTTTTGCCAGGAAATTTTATTCTTAAATGATTGGTAATTAGTGCTCTTTTTTCCTGCATGCTATTTGTGTCATTATTTATTTTTTAACAAAGGCTTTTTTTTCTTCATTGATTTTACAGAGAGAGGAAGAGAGAGTGAGAGAGAGAGAAACCTCAATGAGAGACAACATCGATTGGCCACCTCCTGCATGCCCCCCACTGTAGATCTGGTCCACAACCTGGGCATGTGTCCTGACCAGGAATCAAACCTGTGACCTCTTGGTGTATGGGGTCTACACTCAACCACTGAGCCACACCAGCTGAGCTGTTTATGTCATTATTATAAATCTTCCTTAAGCAGTCTTTTGAAAAAAACATAAGTTAAAAATTTTTTTTGCTTAGTTCAGATTAGGATTACTCATCATTTTATTTTATTTATTTATTTATTTTTATTTTTTTTATCATCCTCACCCGAGGACCTTTTTACATTTTTTGTTCAGGTAGAGTGGGAGGGAGAGAGAGGAACAGAGAAAGAGAGAAACATCGATGTGAAAGGGACACATTGAGTGGTCGCCACCCACACAACCAACCAGGGCCGGGGACAAACTGCAACAGAGGTACGTGCCCTTAGCGGGAACTGAACCCGGGTCTCTCCGGACCGCAGGCTGTCGCTCTAACCGCTGAGCCAAACCGGCCAGGGCGGATTACTCATCATTTTAATAGGCTTTTTAAATTCAGAATTTTGTTTATTCTTTCATAATTTTTCCCTTCAAGTAAAATATTTATTTCCAGAATAGTTAATGCTGTAAAAATCAGTATTTCTCTAGAAATAAGGGTAACCAGACATTTAAGTTTATAAATTCATTAACTTCAGGGGTAAATTAAAATCATATACAGTTGTTTATCTTTAAAAACTACAGAACTTTTACATGAGAGAAACATTTCTGAATTTGTTGCATATAGAAAGTTATGCATTGATGTGATTATAGTCAAGCTTATGTTCCCTTTAGAGTTACTCAGTTCTAAATTAATGAAGCTTATTTTTTTTTTTTTTTTTTTTTTTATATTTTGTTCAGATAGAGTGGGAGGGAGAGAGAGAGAGAGAGAAACATCAACGTGAAAGGGACACATTGAGTGGTTGCCACCCGCACGACCCAACCAGGGCCGGGGACAAACTGCAACCGAGGTACGTGCCCTTAGCGGGAACCGAACCCGGGTCTCTTCGGACTGCAGGCCGACACTCTAACCGCTGAACCAAACTGGCCAGGGCATGAAGCTTATTTTTTAAAACATAACACCATGTGTGATTGATTGATTGATTGTTAATCCTTATCTGAGGCTATTTTCCCATTGATTTTTAGAGAGAGTACAAGGTAGGGGGGAGAGAGAAAGAGAGAGAGAGAGGGAGAGAAACACAAACACATCGATTTGTTGCCTCCCTCACAGTCCTGGTCCAGGGTTCACACCTGCAACCCAGGTACACGCCCTTCTTGCCCATAGTTGAACCTGTGACCATTCAGTCCGCAGGTTGACCCTCTAACTGCTGAGCCAGACGGGCCAGGGCTAAATTAATGAAGCTTTTTGAGAAGAAAGGATTTTCATAATTTCCATCTCTAGCATGCACAGGGCGCTTAGCTGAAACTATTATTTAAAACAGAACTATTTGGGATCATTTGGATATAATATTCTAATTACCACTTATTTCATTGTGAATAGTGAATACCTTTTGTTTCTTGTAAATAACTGCCTCCCCACCATACCTTTGCCTAATTAATGAATATGACAGATGCTTTTAAATTTTTATTTTCCAATTAATTGACATTCAATATTTTCTATTTCTGGTGGACAGCATGGTGGTTAGACAGTCATGTACTTTACAAAGTGTTCCCCCCGATATTTCCAGTACCCACCTGGCATCATACATAGTCGTTACAGTATTACTGACTATGTTCTGTGTGTGACAGATGCTGTTATTTAGAAGCAGTGTTTACAGTTACTGCAAAGGGCTTGATTTTGTTTCATTTTATATAGATATATATGTTTAAATTCATAGTGATATTGGATTATAAACATGTGCTTTTAATATTTCACTTTTAGTTTGATACAGAAATATTCTTAACTTTTAAGCTAAAATATTTTTCCTGTCTATGACAGAATACTTAAATAGCAATGCATCTGGAACATTTGATCTTGTATTAAGACTCAGAAAGAATTCTGTAATTCTGTGTGTTAGTGTTTGGTCATAGCTTTGGAACAGCCTGCAGCATCTGGTTCAAATGTTCTCTATGCTATTCCTTTTCTCTCTTGTTACCTTATGTTTTTGAGACATGGTTTCCATAAAGATTCACCTTTGCTCCTCAAATAGAAGAAGCATTTCAAAAGGAACTTTTATTATCACATTAGCTTTTATTTATCCAACCATTCCCCCACACACATACACCCAAAACAAACAATTTTTTCATTGGGCATCTTGGAGCAGTTCTGGATCCTTATCTTGTGACTTAATGATATCACTTTAAGCATGTCATTAACTTCTCCAGACCTCAGTTGTAAAATGAAGGGCTCAGCTTTCATAGATGACATTCAGGTCCCTTCTAGCTGTCACAAGTCTCTGTTAACCCTCATGAGGTGTTTCAGACATAAGATTCTGTACTTCTGAGAAATTTATATTCTAAGAGGGAGAACAGGCTGAAAACATGCAGATTTAAGTATAGGCTTGGCTCTGTTCTGACTAGGGTTGTGTCTTTGAGCCAGTTACATAATTTTCTGTGGCCTCAGGAAATAGCAGGTTATGTTCTAGCTTCCCAGTGTACATTGCTCAGCGTTGTAAAACTAAGAATAATAACAGAAAAAACTAACTATTTATTAAGCCTCCATATGTCAGAAAATATACTAGGTACTTTATCAGATTATCTGCTTTAATCTTTATAGCATACTTTTGAGGGTAGGTATTATAACAACATGGGTATATTTGGGGGGGGGGGTGATAGGTTTATGGCAAGTTATCAAGGGATTCCTGGGGTGTGTTTAAATAGTGCATCCTTTATTTTTAAAAATGAAATCAGTCCGGCCAGTGTGACTCAGTGGATTGCGCATCATCCCATGGACTGAGAGGTCCTGGTTCGATTCTTAGTCAGGGCACATGCCCAAGTCGCTGGCTCGATCCCTGGTGGCGGTCATGTAGGAAGCAGCCGATTGATGTTTCACTCTCACATTGATGTTTCTCTCTCTCCTGTCTTCTCTCTCTAAATATTTTTTTAAAAAAAAAAACCTGAAAAACAAACACTAAACATTAGACTGTGTTAGTATTTAGACTGAGTGGATCACTGTATTTTGAGTAATTAGATTACTCCAAAGCAAGATGTTAACACAGCCTGGAATTTGGCCAAAGGAAGGAAGCTGAAGAATGATTCAGACGGGGCATGCCATTCTATAACTGCAACTCTTAGGTTCGGTTTTAAAAATGAACTCTTATTAAATGCTAAAAGAATTAAAAGATTTCAATTTACAGAATTTGAAAACCTATGACAATTGGGTTTTTATATATTAAAAAAGAAAAAATATTTTTCCTGATGCTGTCACCTTGTTCTCTAGTGGCTGCTATCCTCCTTTTACCTTTAAATGCCACAGACATGTCCACATTCAAATGGTTTTTTCCTTTCACAGAAAAACAACAAAAATGAGAAAGGACTTATAATTACATGATAGTGTAAATTATATAAATGTGCAAAGCTGGCAACAATTCAGTATGTGAATTTAAATTGCAGTATACTTAGTAGAGTAAGATCTGGATGATTTTCTTTAAAGTTTTTGTAATGAACCATGTTAAATAATGAACATAATTAATCTATGTATTAGTATAATATATTGGTAACTATCATTTATAATAAAGCATGTTACATTTATTATATTTAAGATAAGTCAGCACACTTACATTTTCCGCAGTTGACTTAAATTTGTGTTGCCATCTTTAGTTTTTTATCAGTTGAGTCTAAGTACTTATTAGCATTTCATTGTCAAAGTTTAAGCTTACTTACTTCTTTGAAACTGATAAAGACCTCTGAATTGACAGTCACCTCCTAAATAAGCAAGAGTTTTTTTTTAAGGCAGTTAAAGTGTTTTTCAAATCAATACTCTAGAGACTATATGTAAAACTTACTGTAGTGAATGTATTAAAATTTAGAAGCAAAAAAAGAGAAATAAAGCAAATAACAACAGAAGTCTTTCAGCATTTCAATATAATTTGACAATTTATCATTTTCCATGATATCTCTCAGAAGCAGGGAAACCAATAACATGAATAAGGGATTGCATTTATGGCAATACAAGAAAAAAGATATTACTAATGATAGTACTTTTGAGAAATAAAATAATGAGAAAAGCAACTTAATGTAAATAAACTTTTTTGGAAGTTCTAAAATATGCAATCATAAATAGTTTCTGATTAAAGAGCCCAGTTGGGTCAGTGAAGCTTTATATACAGTAGAGCCACCTGCATAAATTTTGATTCTATAAAATCATGAGGCTCAGACATATATTAATATATCTGTCCTTCTATATTCATGTTGGGTGGTGGGGGCGGAGGGCTGTTGCACAGTAAATATTACAACTAATGGATTAGATCAGTGATTCTCAAACTTTTTGGACTCAGGAGCCCTTAACACTTCATTGTTGAAGACCTCAAAGAGCTTTTATGTGGGTTATATCTATTAATATATACTATATTGGAAATTAAAACAGATGCTTTAAAAATCTATTAACTTTTAAAATAATGAACCCATTACATGTTAATGTAATAGCATTTTTTGTTTCTTTTTTAAACATATGTTTTTATTGGTTTTTGAGAAAGAGAGACAGAAACATCGATGTGAGAGAGATACATCAGTTGACTGCCTTCTGCACTCCCCCTACTGGGGATTGAGCCTGCAACCTGGACATGAGCCCTGACCAGGAATTGAACCAGGATCTGGGACAACGCTCAATCCATTGAGCCACACCAGCCGGGCTAATAGCATTATTTATTTATTTTTTTTTTATTGATTAATTTTTGTTACAGATGTTTCTCCTTTTTCCCCCACTGATTCCCCCCTCCTCCTCCCTCACTGCCCCTTCCCCAGATTGTTGTCCATGTCCACTGTTCATGCGTACATGGATATAAATTCTGTGGTTCATCCCTCCCCCACCTCCCCCTCTTTAGGGGATTGTCAGTCTGTACCCCGCTTCCGCGTCTCTGGGACTACCCAAACTGTTATGTTCATTATATTCCACAAATAAGTGAGATCATATGAAACTTGTCTTTCTCTGTTTGGCTTGTTTCACTTAGGATGATACTTTCAAGGTCCCTCCATGTAGTCTCAAAGGATAAGAGATCTTTCTTTCTTACCGCTGCGTAGTAACTCCATTGTGTATATGTACCACAGCTTTTTGATCCATTTGTCTACTGATGGACACTTGGGTTGTTTCCAGATCTTAGCGATTGTAAATAGTGCTGCTACAAACATGGGGGTACATATATTCTTTCTGATTGGTGTTTTATGCTTCTTAGGGTATATTCCTAGAAGTGGGATCACTGGGTCAAATGGCAGTTCAATTTTTAATTTTTTGAGGTGACACCATATTGTTTTCCATAGTGGCTGCACCAGTCTGCATTCCCACCAGCAGTGCACTAGAGTCCCCTTTTCTCCACACCCTCGTCAACACTTGTTTGATGATTTGTTGATGGCGGCCATTCTGACAGGTGTGAGGTGATACCTCATTGTTGTTTTGATTTGCATCTCTCTGATGATTAGTGATGATGAGCATTTCTTCATATGTTCTTAGCCATTTGTATGTCCTGTTTGGAGAGGTGTCTATTTAGTTCCTCTGCCCATTTTTAAATTGGATTCTTTGTCTTCCTTTTGTGGAGTTGTATGAGCACTCTATATGTATTGGAAATTAACCCCTTATCTGATATATCATTGGCAATTATGCTCTCCCATACAGTGGGTAGCCTTTCCGTTTTGATGATTGTATCTTTCGCTGTGCAGAAGCTTTTGAGTTTGATGTAGTCCCATGTGTTCATTTTCTCCTTTGTTTCTATTGCCTTAGGTGATGTGTCATTAAAAATTCTGCTGCGTATGATGTCTGAAATTTTGTTGCCCACAGTCTCTTCTAGGATTTTTTATGGATTCATGAGTTACATTTAAGTCTTTTATCCATTTTGAGTTTATTCTGGTGTAGGGTATAAGTTGATGGTCTAGTTTCATTTTTCTGCAAGTAGCTCTCCAATTTTCCCAGCACCATTTATTAAAGAGGCTGTCCTTACTCCACTGTATGCTTTTGCCACCTTTGTCAAAATTAGCATTATTATTAAGATAATATTTTATGGCCCTGGCCAATTTGGTTCAGCGGTTGGAGCGTCCGCCTGCGGTCCAGAGAGACCCGGGTTTGGTTCCCGCTAAGGGCACGTACCTCGGTTGCAGTTTGTCCCCAGCCCTGGTTGGTCGTGCGGGTGGCAGCCACTCGATGTGTCTCTTTCACATCGATGTTTCCCTCTCTCTTCCTCTCTCTCCCTCCCACTCTATCTGTACAAAAAATGGAAAAATGTCCTTGGGTGAGGATAAAAAAAAAAGATAATATTTTATGAACTAAATTTAGTTAAAAGAGTGGCATTTTTTACATGTCTGTAAATCTCTTTAATGCATGTCTTATTACTAATAAAACAACTGAATTCTCATAAATGCTTCTGTATTTGCTATGTGGTGATAGGTTAATTTGGTTGAAGTATATGAAGAAAATTTGACCTCTTACAAACATGCATTTGAAAAGGAGAGGAGTGTCTTAATAGCATTTTTAGATAATTGTGGATATTTCTCTTTGATATCACACCAAATTGAGTAAGTGGTAGTTTTCTAAAGGTTACTTGCAATATGGAATCTGAAACCCAATCTATAAGCATTTCTTATTCTGTTACACTAAAACCCACTGCTATATTTTGAACTCTGAATGAATTTTTCAACTATACATGATCCTGTAACATGATGCATTGGTCATTTGGAAAATAAAGGTCTTTAAACATTGACACGTTTCTTTATAGAATATCAAAAATCTATATTTGTTAATATCGTTTGCTCTCATCAGAAAAGTCATTTGAGTAGTGGGAAATTTTCAAGTTCAGGGTGGCAGATACAAAATGTCCAAAATTCTTATTTTCACTTGAAAGTTTGAATTTTATTATTGACCATCAGTTGTTTTCCGTGAGATGGCAGGCTCACTTGGTTCATTTTTGAGAAAATGCCAAGTCTGAAGAACCAAAATTTATGTTAGTCATTCTTCCAAGTAAAAAATGATGCTCCAGCCCTGGCCAGTTTGTCTCAGCGGTTAGAGCGTCGGCCAGTGGACCAGAGTCCCAGGTTCATTTCCTGCTAAGGGCACATACCTTGGTTGCAGTTTGTCCCCAGCCCTGGTTTGGGGTCCATGTGGGTGTCAACCAGTCGTTGTGTCTCTCTCACATCAATGTTTCTCTCTCTCTTTTCCTCCCTCCCTTCTTCCCTCCCACTCTATCTGAAGATAAATGCAAAAACATCCTTGGGTGAGGATAAAAAAAAAATGATACTCCATCTAGCAACTCAATGCTTTTCCTCAAGGAGATCATTCCTAAAAGAAACCCCGATACCTTTTACATCCTTTGGTATGAGGTTCGTTCTCTTTTGGAGAGTTTTTCAAATGTGGAGGTGCAAAACTCTAAAGTTAACGTAATCTGCAGCAGAAAAACAGAGGAGACAGAGTCAGGGGGGAAAACTGTCAAAATATGTGACCCACAATAGTTAATTTAATAGGCTATTGTTTATTAAAATCAGTATCATTGGTTTAAAATAATGCATTAAATTCTGTATTTTGTGTCTCAAAGACTGGGTTCTTTTAAAAATAGAAACAACAAAGAAACAATATTAAATTGATGTCATGGTTTGATATTTCTAACAGAAAAAAAACTTAATAAAAGCCACCACCTAAAAAAAATCTACAGCTGATCCTGCAGGAGGAGATATTTTAGGCGTTATTTTTTAGCATCAAACGTCTTACTTTAATGTCTTCCTTATTAAGACATGCATTTGAAAATAGTTTTATCTTGCAGTTGTTGTTTTTTTTAGCAAGTTATGAGTTGGAGTTCTTTTTTTTTTTTTTCATCCTCACCAGAGGACATTTTTCCATTTTTTGCACAGATAGAGTGGGAGGGAGAGAGAGGAAGAGAGAGAAACATCGACGTGAAAGGGACACATCAAGTGGCTGCCACCCGCACAACCCAACCAGGGCCGGGGACAAACTGCAACCGAGGTACATGCCCTTAGCGGGAACCGAACCCGGGTCCCCCCGGACCGCAGGCCGACGCTCTAACCGCTGAGCCAAACCGGCCAGGGCTGGGTTGGAGTTCTTAGAAGAAGAAAAATAATCAAACTTTAAACTGGGTTCACTAATGGTAGATACTGCCCAAATCCTCTTTCCTTCTACCAGTTTCTTGCAACTCATCATTATTGATTGTTTTTTTCACCCATAAATTTTCATGGCACTTTGCATTATTCCTCCAGTAATAATTGTTTTGGTCCTGCATATTAATTTAAACCACAGTGATTCGGCAGTCTTTAGAATGGAAAACTGCCGTTTATGAAGCCCAGGCATCCTTTGTCTTTCTGTGGCACCTGTTCTCTTAACAGAACAAATGTTTTCAATTCAGTCTCATCCTTTAGTCAGCTGTGTTGCTAAGATACCTATGTTGTCACAGATTTTCTCTCTAACATGTTTTCAGTTCATAGTTGCATACATTTTGGCTATCAAGTGAGGAAACAATATTTATAATGCCCTCTTCCTTGCACCTCTGGCCAGCCATTTTTTTTTTTTAATTAATTAATTAATTTTGTTATAGATGTTTCTCCTTTTTCCTCCACTGACACCCTCCTCCCAACTCCCCCCGCCCCCAGCATTGTTGTCTATGTCCATGGTTACGCATACATGTATATAAGTTCTGTGGTTTATCTCTTCCCTCCCCCCCACATCCTCCTCTTCTGAGGTTTCAGCCATTACTTTTTAAAAATTCGAGCTGTAAGATTCTTTAAAGAATGGCCATTATTGCCCTGGCCAGTTTGGCTCAGTGGTTAGAGTGTCGGCCCCTGGACCAAAGAGTCACGGGTTTGATTCAGGTCAAGGGCACATGTCTCAGTTGTGATTCAGTCTCCGGTGATGGTCGTGGTCATGTGGGAGGCAACCAATCAATGTGTCTCTCTTGCATCAGTGTCTCTCACTCTCTCTACCCCTCCCTCCCTCTGACTCTCTCTGAATAGAAATGGAAAAATATCCTCAGGTGAGGACTTTAAAAAAAAAAAAAAAAAAAAAAAAGAATGGCCATTGTAAGCTAATGTCCCTTTTCTTTGCATTAAATCTATCCTGATAATATTTTTAGGGCAGGAAGCTGGTATCATTCAGAAAGGCATTCATCTGTGAGTGTGAAGAATTCAGTGAGGCTTACAAATGTACTATACATTGGTGTGCTCATTCTTTCAAGATTTAGCACCTACTTTGTGTTAGATGATAAAACTGACATGCTAACGATGACAGTATCAACATCATCACCAACACCTATCTTTGAGAGCTCTGTGCATGCTAGGTATTGAAAATATACGCTTTATATACATTTCATACATTCTGTGTATGTTATCCCTTCCTTCCAACCACTCCTTGAGGTGGTTGGACTTTTACCAAGACACCATAACTAATAAGTAGAGCTGATATTCTTCTATAGCCAGTCTTTTAACTTAACTATGGATAACACTAAACTTCAGTTAAATTTTTTAAATTGTTTTAAGTCTCTATGGAAGGGGTAGTTAAGCAGATGAAGGAGGAGGGTTTGTAATCAGCAGTTCCCTGTCTGCATTATTTCTGATACAAGAACTGTGTACGGTGGTCAGCACACTACCCTGTGGTTTGGACATTGTGAAGGCTTCTGAAGACACTTCTGTATTCGAAGAAGAGAGAGAGATCTG
The DNA here is from genome assembly GCF_014108415.1 of Molossus molossus. Taxonomy (NCBI): domain Eukaryota; kingdom Metazoa; phylum Chordata; class Mammalia; order Chiroptera; family Molossidae; genus Molossus; species Molossus molossus. The sequence continues at coordinate 74,534,925 of NW_023425346.1, forward strand.
GGGTGGAGAGGTGTGTAGAAGTCACCTGTTATCAGTCTCAGAAGGACCACAAGAAGTGTAAGGAGGGCATGGACATAGATTTCATGAAAAAACTTAACCTTTGTTAAAAAATGTGACTATTAGGATTAAAATAGGATAGAAAAAATTTAATATCCATCTAATACTTATCCCAAATATAATTAATTCATTAAATATATATGTGTGTGTTTAATATCTGGTCCTTGTGAAAATAGCATAGGCCCTATTCTCTGCTATTTGCCACAATTTCACTAATGCCTAGAACATGGTAGATACTAAATAAAGTATTTATTGGATGAAAACTATTTAGGAGAGCCTTGTATATACAGATGGTCCCCAACTTACTATGATTCCACTGACCAGTTTCTCAACCTTATGATGATATGAAAGTGATACCCATAAACCATTTTTTCACTTTCAGTACAGTATTCAGTAAAATACATGAGATAGTCAACACTTTTTTATAAAATAGGCTTTGTGTTATATTACTTTGCCCAGCTGCAGGCTAGTGTAAGTGTTCTGAGTACGTTTAAGTTAGGCTAGGCATTTCAACTTATAATATCTTCAGTTTATGATGCATTTACCAGGACATAACCCCCTTCTAAGTCAAGGAGCATCTGTATATACTTTGACCATTTCTGTATTTTTTTTAAAGAATTTGTAGTATTTATACTTTCTCAGGCCACATGTTCAGAACCCCAAATTCTTATTTTTTGTACTATATTACTTTAAAGATGAAATGTATCCTAATTATGGAATTATTCCTGCATGCACCATTCTGGAATCTGTTATAAATATAAGACTTAGTTAATTGTTTACCCAGGAGATTGAAATGGCTTTCCACCTTGTAAATTATGTATGTATGTTTGGTGAATTTTAATGGAAAGCTTAATTACCTGTTTCTAAAGACAGCCTAATTAGTTGCTCAAGAGACTACTCTCGATTCATTAGTTTGGAGGGTAGTTTTGTTGATTTGTTTTTATTTAAGAAACAGGAAAAGCCAGCACAAAAGTAAAAACAAAAAGGCATGCAGCTCAGTAACTCTCCTTCAAGACACAGATCTGCATGTATCTAAGTATGAGCAACCTATCACTGTACCCACCGCCATCAAAATAATGAAAAATTTTTTGAAAATGCCAGAAATTAATCACTAAGCCTGACTTCTCTGTATGTTGTAAACCATTCATCAGGGTGGTCATTTTCAGCTGTAAATGTTTCTGCTGATGGATCTTGGTCTTGGTCTGGTTCTTACATAAGGCAGGAGTCAGTCTTGTCCATGTTGAGTGATCAGATGCCAAGCCCAGTGAAGCACAGAGGAGTGAATAGATGATGGGGGGTGAGGTCAGGAGGCCTGGGTATTCATCGTGGCTCCTTTGCTTACCAATTTATCTGCCCCTGAGCAAATGCCTTAACATCACTGAATCTTCTTTCTGAAAAACAGAAGTGGGTGGGTGCAGTATGACAAAGAGTTTTGTAGAATCTAAAATTCTGCATAAGTGCTGCTGATCTGCGGGCAATGTAAGAGCTGGGCCTGTATTTTTTTTTTTTAACTAAATGGGAAGAAGAATACAGTAAGGTTCTGGTGAAGTGGGACTAGAACAGAATTATGAAGGCTGTTACCTCACAGATTACTTCCTTCTGTGCATGGTGGTGAAGAAATCAGGCCAACTGCTGGAAGGGCCTTACGGCTCCCCTCGGTCCCCAGGCCGGCTCCGTGGGATCTAGGTGATGCACTTCTTGCTGCTCAGCAGAGGTGTTCTAAACCTAAAGATAAATATCACACATCTTCCTAGAGCATCAATTTTACTCAGTGGTAATTGATTGAACACATTTTTGTATTAAACATTTTTATATGGGTACATTATGGGGGCTTGGGAGCCACCCTGGGTCCCTGGCACCCTGTTCCCTGTTGGTTGCTCTTGGGGACATTTTGGTGCAAAGGGCGGGAAAACACTAACCTAAGCTGGCCAGACAGGCTTAACTAACGTTTGACTTCATCAACCCAAGATCTTGCTCTTTATATTATCTCTCATTAACCTACCCTTTGTGGATGAAAACAGCAGGGTGAATCTCTCTCAATATATTAAAATGTCACTGAATTATCCTTTAATCTTTTCTTCGTCCTCCTCACAGGAAGTTGATTGCAGTCTGCCTTTCTGTGTCTTATTTTCTAATGTTCTGATTATCTGTGAGCCTGGTCCAGATGCCTCAAATCGCTCTTCAGATGTCGAGTTCCCTATGGGACACGGCGCATATATGAATCTGATTATCTTGCATGTGAAGGAGAGCATCCAAGTTAGGGGTTATTAATGTTTTCTCTTAATTTTATTAGGCTCCATTGAACTAACAAATTTCATGAAATGAAATGCTGTGGACGTGTTATGAGAAATTTATTTTAGAAAATGCCCAGATGCAGTTATTTTTATTTTTTACATTATTGATGTAAAGCCATAAAGCAGTGTCAATACGAGGGAAAGACAAGTTCATGTCTGGCAGTGAAGTGAACTGTTAACACATTTATGAATTATGCTCATGCTTATCCTTCTTCTCAGGGTAATTGTTTATACATGTTAAATCTTTTACTTTCAGGCCATTATTGGCATTTTCGTTTAATTTTTTTTTTAATCCTCACCCAAGGACATTTTTTCCTTTTTTTAAAGATAGAGTGGGAAGGAGGGAGAGAGAGAAACATGGATGTGAGAGACACATCAGTTGGTTGCCTCCCTTACACCCCCTACAGGGGGCTGAGGATTGAACCTGCTACTCTTCAGTCCGAGGGGTGACAGACACTCTAATCACTGAGCCAAACTGGCCAGGGCTATTGGCATTTTCAAGCAGTAAATATAGGTTTTCAAAAGTATGTTTGGACTTCACAGATATACTTCCTACCATTCATCAACATTTATCTTAATTGAGGCTTAAAATGAATATTAAAATAAATTATAACTGGAATATATTAATAAAACTACACATATAGGAAGTAAGCTTTTAAGAAAGTCAGTAACAGGTTCTTTTAAAAATCCAAAAGACAGCCCTGGCCAGTTTGGCTCAGCGGTTAGAGCGTTGGCCTGCGGTCCAGAGAGACCCGGGTTCGGTTCCCGCTAAGGGCACGTACTTCGGTTGCAGTTTGTCCCCGGCCCTGGTTGGTCGTGCGGTGGCAGCCACTCGATGTGTCCCTTCACATCGATGTTTCTCTCTCTCTCTCCCTTCCTCTCTCTCCCTCCCACTCTATCTGCACAAAAATGGAAAAATATCCTCGGGTGAGGATAAAAAATAAATAAATAAATAAAAATAAAAATCCAAAAGACAGACTTCATCCCGGCCTAATAAACGGAAGTCACTAACGAAAACTAAAATATAGTGCCTGGCTTTTATTCTGATACACGGTCTCGCTTCTGTCAGATTGGTGATTGTAGAATGTTCCCTGGGCGTTTCAAGTCTGAAAACACTCCTAATGTCAGTCGGAGTCTGCTTTTTAGTTGTATTCCATGGGTGTATTACAGCTCAAAGCTTTTTGAAAAAGTGAAAACGTTTATGATGCAAGAGTTTTACACTGGATTTTAAGTCCCTAATTGTTGATAAAGTGTTAGAGCTTCTTTAATTTCATCTCCTCTGTTGTTACAGAACAATGATGTTTCTTTAAGTCTCGCAGGTAATAGGTATCAAAAATTTGGATAAACAAAATCCAAAATGTCAATGACACATTTTTCTAAGTATCCCCTCAAGTCATTTAGGGGACAAAAATAATAAATTCTCATGGAGGCCAATTTCAGCTTTTCGTTAGGAAGAACCAAGAAAGAATATTATCATTGTCACCATACAACCGTCACTGCCGTTGGCCAAAAACTGGCAAGTGTTAGACTAGAATACTTTACTCAGGACAGGAAAACATCTACCATTTATTATATCCTATTATATAAATTGTTATTAGTACATCAGGGTTATCATCTAGTATTCTTTAAGAACTTGTAAATGGAAAAATAAGACTATCTTATGAATTAACTTTAAGATCACCACCTAATATATTTGAGCAGAGAAAAATTATAGTCAAGAGACATCTGTAAAAAGGAGATTTGAAGATGGAGAAGTTGCTTATGCCCATCTAAGTATTGAGTATTCTAGTTCATTGGCAAGGCCATCTAATTGGATGTTTTAACTCTCTTCAGTTCATCAAACCCACTCCACTTATTCTGATTTCATTCTTCCTAATTTTTGTTTGTTTGTTTGCAGTGTAGGTATGCTACTGAAGAAGAAAATAATGGTCACCCACTTTATATTTCATATCTTAGATAAACTGGACAACCGTCATTCTCCTTTTACCTGTCAGTTTTATGATCTTGGTATTATGTCAGTCTCCCTTTGAGAAATAGGTACATTCTCCTTGGGCTGACAAATTAAGTGTCTGAGACTGCAAGACTGAGTACTAGACAGAAGTCCGTACACAGTAAATTAGCCAAAGCTGCCTTGTGGGACTCACTGGAGATAGCCAAGCTGGCCTTCCCATGTAAGCACACCAATCTTTACATCACTCTTTTTCCTCTTGAATTTTTGTTGAAAATGTAGAGAAGCCCATGGAATTCATGTGGTCCAGTTGGGACTTAGGAAAGTTCACTGGCTTGGCTGGTATCAGTCAGACCTGGGCTGGGAAATTAGGCTGGGTGCCCCCTTGCCCCTCCTCCTGGGCCTGGTGTTCTCTGTGCAGAGAGCACCAGGCTCCCTCATAACTGGCACTTGGAGAGTTTGATCATTTCGGTTGTTTCTTGAAAGAATGGGAATGCAGGGCTGGACATTTTTTGTTTGCATTGGTTTCAAATGTCTTATGTTTATAGGGGACATATTCAAGTGTGCAGTTTGGTCACGTCTGCAGTGTAATCTAAATTTATTATCCACTGAAATGAATGTATTGATGTGCCTGATTGTTATCTGTTTAGATGGATATTAAGTTAGTGCTAGAGGAGCTATGTAATGAAGACTGAGTTAGGAATTATGAGGTGACTGGTGCCAGCAGCATAAAAATTTAGAACACTGGCAAGATGTAAGAGCTTCCTGTGCAACATAAAAAGTTATTTATCTCCATATATTTTAAGGAATTTATAGAGTTCTATATAGAAGTCTCTAATGTTTGCCTTTAAGTGCATTTGGAAATTTTTGATTAAATGATGAATCTGGTAGATACTCAAATGTAAGCAGTACTAAAATGGCTAGTGATCTGAGGGGTGCTAGAATATAAATGATCCAGAAATGTATTCAAATGATAAATAGCCTTTCAGAATTGCATGTTAACAATAGATAATGTGAGACAGGATAGTCTAGAGGAAAGACACAGAACTTGGAGTCATGGAGACCGGTGGTCAAATCCTATTCTCACCACATACTAGTTAGGTGACCTTGGGCAAGGTACTTAATCTCTCTAAACTTCTATTTCTTGATCATTCAGGTGAACATACAGAAGTGATGTCAGTATCGAGGATGGCCAGTCAGATCTAAGATAGGCCAAATATTCCCAGTCAAAATAAAAAGCTTAAATACTGATAGTGTTTACAGCTTGAATGGTTTTGTGGGATTTGTGCCCTGCCTCCACTCAGTTAAGTTATTTCCTTTTATTTGATGAGGGGACTATATCCTAAACACCTTGGATTTATCTCCTACTCTTATTAAAAGGTAGCAGAAACAGCTGCCAGGCTTTGTAGACACACACACACACACAACCCACACACACCCACACACCCACCCACCCACCACCACCATCACCACCACCCCGAATTCAGATCACAGAGTCTTCTTCCTGTGACCTTGTGTGAGTGTTCATCATCTATAAAATGTCCATTATACAACATACTCCCAGAAGCATTGTGACTGATAAGTAGGACAATGATATTTCCTGGACTCTTCACAAAGGCAGACAATCTCCTTTCCTTTCCACTTTCCACCCCACCCCTCCACCCTGCTCCCTCAACTAACATACATGTCATTATATCCCTTCTAAAAGATAGGATTAGAACTAGAATCGGAAATTTGGTAGAGACTGTAATATAAAGAGAAGGGCAGGAGTTTCCAGTCATGTTTATATGGTGTAAACTAAAAGCAGATTGGTCTACAAACTCCTGAAGGGCAGAAACCTTTGTCTTATACTACACAGCATACCCTGTAGCTAATGGGTGGTAGGGCACCCCTCTAATGCTATCATTTAGGGAGTGCTTACTGTCTTCATAAGTCCTTTCCTCTTTTGTCTGTCATCCCCTTTAAATTTCCCAGTAACCTGGTGGGTAGGTATTATTATTCATAGTATGTAAATGAGGTAACCAAGACACCAAGCAAATCTCCCAAGGTCAGGATTTAAACTTCAATGTCTCTGATTTCAGATCCCATCTGTTGTATTATTATAACACACTGCCCCCCAATAAAATAGCTGAGCTGCCTTCATTTGGTTTTATTCTTCTAACCAAATATTTGCTGAACCTTTATTTGTACAAGCTACTGTACTAGATTCAAGGTTTATGTGAAGATGTATAAAACTCAATTCTATATAAACAGCTACACAGGTTAACTGTGATATGAGGTAGAATGTGATGTCTCAATTAATGAATAAGTGAAGGGCTCTGAGGTTTACTGATGGGCGAGATCACATCTAATTGGTGCAAATTATGAAAGGCTTCACGGAGGAGGGTGTGTTTGAATGGAACTTAGAGGGCTGTGTTGTCTACTGCACAAACTGTATGCTAAACTTGAGATCTAGAGATCTTAGTTACTATCACTTTTCTTACCATCCACTGTTACTCATTACTTGCTCTGTCTCACCATCTATTGCTACTCTTCAAAATTGAAAAGAAAATTACTAAAGAAACCACTTTGAATAGATCAGAGAGAACACAACTACCCTCAGACCAGTTTCCTCATTTGGGTGGATATAGCTTAATGTTCAAGAGCACAGCTCTTACCCACTGCCTACTTGCCTTGGAGTTTTGGGAAGTTAACTTCTGTAGCTCTCAGTTCTTTCAACTATAAAATGACAATAAAATGTCTGCTTCAGAGGCATTTTTCTGTGGCTTTAACAGGATTCTATATGTAAAGTGTTTAAGTTGGTGCCTGGATCATAAGTACTTAGTAATCAATAAATGATAACCATAATTAATAGGTGTTATAACTCATATACATATATGGAATACATTTGTCTCGGACATCAGGACATTAACATTAGTTCTGAATTTTAGAGTTAGCAGTTCTTATGACTTGAGAGCTCCTTAGCAAAATTAATGCAGAAATGCAGCTGCAGTTATTGAAGGCATAATTAAGACCCAACCCCAGCCAGTTGTGGATAGCTAGGAATTTTTTTTACCTACCTTACTACCCTATGTAGCTGCCCAAGTTGTAGTTAATCCAGTATTTCTTGATTAGGTAGAAAAAGTGTTCAGGATGGACAGTGACTCTGCAGAGCCTACAGTAGACTTTGCCTCTCAGTGAGCGGTGTTCACTTTTACCCAGCCATGCATTTTCTGGATGACTCCCACTAATATTTTTATGCTTTGGTTGAATTTTAGTTACTACAGGGGATGATAAGGGCCCTGGATCAGAAATACTCAGGAAAAAAAAAGGAAGAAAGCTATCTGGGTTATATGAGTGATTGTTTTCTTTAGCTTAATAACTTAAACATTATGTTAAACATTGAGGAAAAAAATTACTGTTAAGTTTGCCTTTGCAGTCTGCTCTTATCTGGTGCCTACTGAGAATCAGGTAACCTCATTGTAGGTTAAACATGACGAGGAGTCAGCTGGCCTTTATATTTTTAGTCATCACATGAGCATCTGGGTCTAAACTGAAGAGTAATTTTAGGTTAAGCAAGGAAAATTCTTTCCATTGTATTTCTTGTTGGAACAGGAGCATTTTTGTCTCATATTAATCACATAAGAGTATAAGTGTATGGAAATGAAATATCTGTAGATATAAATATTAACTTCTGCCTTTAGATACTTAAAAATGTTTTTAAAAGAATAAACCATTTTAAAAGAAGGGACTGTATGTAGGCTCAAGTAAACAAAGATATTTGGGAGATGTTGAAAAAATCATAGTTTAAGGACCACCTCATGCCCTAATTGAATGAGAGTCTTCATTGGGCATATGAATTTTGAGATAAATTGTTTGCACCAAGCAAATGGACTGAATTCATTTAAATATAGGGTTTTAGCTTCTTTAAATACAGTGTAATATTAGAATCATAATGGGTTAAACTTAATTGCTATAGTATGAGGAAAACAGATGGAAATGGCTAAGGACCTAATATGAGTAAACACGCTTCTTCTAGCACCTTAGTAAAAAGTATAGGTATTACTCTTAAATGGAGGTGGATTTGAGTCTATTACCCAGCCACCCCCCCCCCTTATTTTATTATTTTTTTTATTTTTTTATCCTCACCTGAGGACATTTTTCCATTTTTGTTCAGATAGAGTGGGAGGGAGAGAGAGGAAGAGAGAGAGAGAGAGAGAGAGAGAGAGAGAGAGAGAGAGAGAGAGAGAACCATCGATGTGAAAGGGACACATCCATTGGCCAGGGACGAATTGCAACTGAGGTATATGGCCTTGACCGGAATCGAAATTGCTACTCATTGGTCCATGGGCCAATGCTTTAACCTCTGAACCAAACTGGCCAGGACCACCCTCCCCCCCCTTTTTAAAAAGTTTTCCAAAAAACTATTTTAATTATTTAATTTTAATTTATTTTTAATTATAATTGACATACAATTTATATTAGTTTTAAATATACATCAGTGATTCAACATTTATATACTTTACAAAGTGATCACCACAATCAGTCTAGTAACCATCTGTCACTACACACAATTATTGCAATATTATTGACTGTATTCCTTATGCTGTACATTACATCCCCATGACTTCTTTTATAGCTGTTAGTCTGTACTTCTTAATCTCCTTCCCCTCTTCTGCTCGTCTTTCCGCCACCCTTTGGCAAACATCAGTTTCTTCTCTGTTTCTATGAGTTTGTTTGTTCATTTGTTTTGTTTTTTAGATTCCACATATAAGTGAAATCATATGGTATCTGTCTTGTCTGTCTGACTTACTTCACTTAACATAATATTCTCTAGGTCCATCCATGTTGTTGCAAATGGCACAATTGCATTTTTTTATGGCTAAGCAATATTCCATCATACATATGTGTAATATATATATTAATATCACTCACACACACCTATTTTCTTTCCTGTTTATCTATCACTGGACGCCTGGGTTGCTTCCATATGTTGGCTATTTGAAACAATGCTTTAATGAACATAGGGGTACATATTGTCTTTTTTAATTATTGTTTTTATTTTCTTCAGATAACTACCCAAAAGTAGAATTTTGCTGGGTCATAACAGTAGTTCTGTTTTTAATTTTTTTGAGGAATCCCCATACTGTTTTCCGTAGTGGTTGCACTAGTTTACAATCCCACCAACAGTGCACAGGGTTCCCTTTTCTCCACATTCTTGCCAATACTTATTTGTTGTCTTTTGATAATGGTCATTCTGACATGTGTGAGGTGATATTTCATTGTGGTTTTGATGTGCATTTTCCTGTTGATTAGTGATATTGAGCATCTTTTCATGTATCTGTTGGCCATCTGTCTTTGGAAAAATGTCTATTCAGGTCCTCAGCCCATTTTTTAATTGGTTTGGTTTTTTGATGTTGCATTATATGGATTTTAAAATATATTTTGGATAGTAACCCCTTATCAGAGATATCATTCACAGATATCTTCTCCCATTCAGTAGGTTGATTTTTCATCTTGTTGATGGTTTCTTTTACTGTGTAAGAGCTTTTTAGTTGGATATAGTGTCATTTACTTTTGCTTTTGTTGCCTTTGCCCGAGGAGACATTAAAAATATATCACTAAGACCTATGTCAGAGAGTTTACTGCCTATGTTTTTGTTGTTGTTGTTGTTGTTGTTTTTAAACAGGAGTTTTATGATCTCAGGTCTTATATTTAAATCTTTAATCCATTTTGAGTTTATTTTTATATATGGTGTATGGAAGTGATCTAGTTTCTTTTTTTGCATGTATCTGTTCAGCTTTCCCAGCATCATTTATTGAAGAGACTGTCTTTTCCCCATTGTATATTCTTGCCTCCTTTGTAATAGATTAATTGACCATATAAGCATGAGAGTATTTCTAGGCTCTCTGTTGTTTCATTGACCTGTGTGTTTTTGTGCTGGTATCATACTGTTTTGATTACTATATCTTTGAAGTATAGATTGAAACCAGGGAGCATGGTACCTCAATTTTGTTCCTCTTTCACAAGATTGCTTTGGCTATTCAGGGTCTATTGTGGTTCCATATAAATTTTAGTATTATTTGTTCTAGTTCTGTGAAAAATGTCATTGGTATTTTAATAGGGATTGCACTGAATATATAGATTGCTTTGGGTAGTATGAACATTTTAACAATATTAATTCTTCCAATCCATGAGCACACCAACACCCCCCTTTCTACATTAGCAAACATCCGAGGGTCCTTCCTATAAGGACAGTAACACTACATCTGGAATTATAACACTACATGAGGAATTATTCCCAACTGGCTCCCGTTGTGACCTGGCCTCAAGCTCTTTGAATAGTGAATTTTGAGCCCTGGCTGGTTTGTCAGCGGTTAGAGTGTTGGCCTGCGGTCTGGAGACACCCGGGTTTGGTTCTCGCTAAGGGCACGTACCTCAGTTGCAGTTTGTCCCCGACACTGGTTGGATCGTGTGGGTGGCAACCACTCAATGTATCCCTTTCCCGTCGATGTTTCTCTCTCTCTCTCTCTCTCTCTCCCTCCCTCCCTCCCCACTCCCTCCCACTCTATCTGAACAAAATATCAAAAAGTGTCCTTGCGTGAGGATAAAAAAAATAATAATGAATGTAGAGACTAAGGATTAAAATATAGTTAGATCTATTTATGTATAGCCCAACAAAAAAACAACTCATAGAAGGGAGACAAAACTGACCACCTCAGTGTCAGCAATATTATATGCATGCTCCTTGTTTTACATGAAAATAGTATGGTACCTAGTTAAACTCCTTTTCTCTTTCATCAAAATACTTACCAGCTTTTGCTCATCTTTATTAAAACTTGGTTTTAGTTAACTGACCTCATTCCATATGCACAAAGAAGGGTCTAGATCAGCCTTTCATAATTTAACTGACAGTAGTGCATTCTTTTTAAAACTCGGTGCTGCATGTTAATTTTCCTTTGCTTTGCAACTATATATTCCATTTTGTAATGATGCATGACTCAGTCATTGCTCATTGTCTTCCCACTGTGGATTTTTTTTTCCTTGAGCCAGCAAGAAAATCTTACGTGAGAGGAGGGAGAAACAGAGACAAAGTGAGTTGAGGAATACAATACTTAAATACTGTTGCTTGATTTTCATTGGTTATCTCCTTTCTTACGGTGACCAGTCTAATCCAGCCTTCCTGTCAAATCCCTCCCCTCCCCCACTCTCGGCTAGGGGCTGCACAGGGTATCTGTTGCTAGAAGCTGATTGCAGGCAGTATGTAGGCATCTTTCGTTCAGAATGGACGTTAATATATTCAGAGAAGAAAGCTTTTAGAAATGTATCATTGTCAAAATTGGATGGCTTTTAAAAGGGATAGAGATGCTGAATGTTTTGTATGTTAGCATCGACTCTTTCTGTTCAGAGGCAAGTTTTCAGAAGCTTAAATATAGAGCTCTTTAAAAAAAAAAAGAAGAAAGAAGAATTTTTCTGGTTAGTCGACCTCTTTTTAAGAAGTGCTTCATCATCCTCCTCCCCTCTGTGATGTTTCTCTGCAGCTCTCTGTAGGTTAGGGTTCTGTGCTGGCTGGCAGAATGCTCATTTGTTAGCTGAACAGAGTTCATCGACAGGCACAGATCATTATAGGTTTTATTTCTTTCCTGAGAATTACAAAAATGCCATCCAAAGAGTCTTGGTCAGGTAGGAAAACTAATAGAGCTGCAGCTCGCAAATCAAAACAAGAGGGCCGTCAGCAAGATTTATTGATAGCAGCCTTGGGAATGAAACTGGGTTCTCAAAAGTCGTCTGTGACAATCTGGCAACCTCTGAAACTCTTTGCTTATTCGCAGTTGACATCACTTGTTAGAAGAGCAACTCTGAAAGAAAATGAACAAATTCCAAAATATGAAAAGGTTCACAATTTCAAGGTAAGAATATTTTTTAACCTTTTCTTATAAGAAAGGAAATGTGCATTACTTGAAATACAAATTATTAAAAGAATATCTACTGATGTATTTTTAAAACTAGGATGACTGGACTAAAATATTCTTGCTATTTAAGGAATGAAGATGTTTTAAGCATGCTTTTAAGCAGAATAAAGCTAATAGTATCCAACCCCACTTTCTCTAATGCTCATTTTAGTATTCTGTTTAATCTGGGTATTTCAATGGTAAAAGTATTGGCTGATATTTGAAAGGTCTAATTTCATGATTTTTGGCATTAATTTATTTGTGATGCAAATATGTCTATCTTTTTTCGGGTATTTGTGAGATGATTAGAGCTTATCTCTGTTCTGGTAAAAAGCTTTGGGTGTAAAAGTCATGTGCTATTGCAACTAGATTGAGCAGATGGTCTGCATTTCCCATAGTTTCTGTCTCTCCTCCTCCGTTAATGAATTGGCCATGATGAAAGCAGACTGACTACCATGGGAATGTTGAGGCTGCTGACACGAGCAGCTTCTCTTCAGTTTCTGAGTATTTGCTTTCCCCTTGTGTGTGTGGGTAGCTCTTGCCTGTATTTATAACATGATATCAGACCTTGAAGTTCAGTCCTTTGCAACCTAATTCAAAGAACATACAATGTGAGGCCATGCATGAGACCCAGTTACACTTAATGGGTGAATGAATGCACTGGCATTTTTATAGTAACTTCCCAGGAGTTAAGCAACTTTATGATGAAGTTCTTGAGACGTGGATATTTTTAGTTTATGGGGAAATGTCATTAGTTTTGATGTTGGGGATATCTAGTTTCAAAAGATGATAAAGCTGGAAACCCTGTCCTTCCATTTGTTTATTAATTTATTCAACATTTATTGAACAGATAGAATGTCCCAGGCTCTGTAGTTGGAAATCTAATTCCAAATTTGCTATTCATCTTGATTTTTAACACCAGCATTTATTTTACTCAAATGCTAAATAGAAGGCTCCCAGTATGCTCTCTTTTGTTCATAGTGAGGAATAGATTTTTATGATATTCAGATCATTTTGGTATAAAAGATAAATTCCAGAATGTATGGGCTGTGTAAAGATTGCTTATATTTCAAGGCAAACCAAATAGCATTTTCTTCTCCCTCTTTAATGTTAAGGCTTCACCTTTCAGCCGGTATTTTTTATTTAAAATGAAACTGAGACCATTTCATATGTGTATCCAGTCTCAACCACATCTTCTAGTGATGAACGAACCTAAACAGCACATGCAGGTTACCAGGCCTCATTTTCTTCTTGCATGATATACAACTTGATCTTACAGGAATTTTATCACGAAAATGATCCCAAATAAATCCTTTTGCAAATACAAAGTTCATGTGCTTGTTAGGTCACAGAAATAGCCACTAAAGTTTGTAAGCAAGAAACTAAGCATACTTAGAAATAGCTGAGATTTTAAAATATATCTCCAAAGATGTACCCTCTGGTGTGTTCAGCAGGAACAGATTGACCTATTAAGGATGCCATTTCAGTGCTAAGTCAAGTTCATCGTACATGCTTTCTATCAGTATTGGTTAAAGGCAAAGAGTAGGTCTTTTCAAGGATTTGCATAAACAAGCATACATTCTCTATTTTTTGGTTGTATTTCCAGTAATTTCTCCATTTTAATTTACCACATGGCTTTAATGAGGACATTTTGTACAGCCAGAAAGTGCTGACTCTGGGACCAATTGTCACTCTTAGCTTGGTACCCAAACTGTTTTAAAGATATTTGTCTTTAAAAAAAGCACATTAAAAAGTAGAGGTCTGCTTCCTTCTCTAGAGCTGAAAAATTAAAAGCAGCTTGAGCATACTGTTTAAAAAAGCATGCTCAGGAAAGAGCTTGTGTTAGTGAGTTGCATTACATATGTTTTTTAGAGTTGCTAATAAGGTCAGAAATCTCAGAGCTTGACTCTTTCTATTGAAATTACTCTTTGTTATTTTAAAAATGTTTCTGTTGGGTAGCATTATAAAGAGACAAGTAGGGGGGAGTCATACTTGGCTTTCAAGAACACCTCCAAAAGAATTCAGAGTCTGTGGCCGAAGCAGTTTTCTCCCACAGATGTTCACTTGGAAGGTCACTGCTGTGATGTGTGTGTGTATACACTTCAGAGGTTTATTGTGGGAAAACCCCTGAGTATTTACATCATAGTTGACGTGGTCTTGCCATTGACAATTTTCTATTTTGGTAAAAATACATCCTGCTTAACCACGAGCCCACTCACCAAAGCCTCATTTCACTGTGGTTTCCTTCTTGAACTGCCTTGTTATGCAACGTTACTCTGTAGTGTGGAACAGCTGCCAACCCTGTTTCAGAGAGTGAAGCCAAGAGGGTCTTATACCAAGGTGAAATCCAAACCAATCAACTGGGCCTAACTCTAGACAGGTGTTTGTTTTTTAAAGAAAGAGAAGGAAACAAAACAGGAACACTGTGTTATGTAACATAGTCATTTTTTTCTTTTCTTTTTTCTATTGTTACTTATAAGGATTTGATAAAGAATTGATCACAAGAAAGGTTATTGTCTCTTTTGGGGGGTCATCATTTTAAAAATAAATGTACCACTTTTTAAGAAAAATTATTAACCTATTAGTTGTCAACATAACTTATAGAGAAAATAATTTTAACTGTCTCCTGGATCAACCTCTCATTTTAAGAACTGCCCCCATCCTAACACGAGAGAGAGAGAGCTAATTTCTGAAGCAGACTTTAAACTAAACAAAAAACCTGTGACATTAAAAGTAAGACATAGGCACCCCACAACTGAGGCTCTCTGGGTAGAATGATAACTAAGTCCAGCCCTTGCCCGCAGGAGCTTGTATGTTACTTGTATGACCTTGGCAGATTGCTTCATCTCTCGCAACCTCTGGTTCTGCATCAGAAAAATTGAGTTCCAGGTATGTGTAGGTACATAGTAATCACTATTTTTGTTATTGCAAATTACCCCTAAATGGATAATTTTTCTGAATTCATACCAAGACTGTTTTACTTGCCCAGCTGTAGAGGTCATGATGCAGTTGAGAACCCTGGCATGGTTGTGGGGGCCCAAGAAAGCTCTTGCTTCTTTCTTAGCTCCCAGGCAGCATTAGTTATATAAGAGCAGCTGCATTTTCCTGCACCACAGAATACAGGGAAATCCTGTATCTCTTTTACTCCCTCCACATTATTCAGTGTTTCATTTGGTATGTTTAATTCAGATAGCTCTATAAAATAAAACCAAGGTTGCATATAACAACAACAGAAACCTGGCTGGTTAGGCAAATTACATGATTAAAAAGAAAACATTAAGAATTTTAATGAGTAGATACTTTAAAATGTGAGTTTAGTGAGTACTTGTAAAGACAAATCTGAAAGGTGGTCTTGAGGTGGTGACTGCTTGATTTTAGGTTCAGATATTTGTATGCTGCGTATAAATGGAAAATGTGACATATTAATATATTTAATGTTGCCAAGATAATGGACAAGCAGTGAATCTTGAATGGATATTGCAATTAAAACACTCTAACATGAACCTGGTAATTTTTAGTAAAATTACTGATTCAAGACCTACTGGAATAAAGCAATAATAGTGAACCCATCATTCCTGACCAGGTGTGTGGGTTGATAAACTGAAGAGTAGGAATGGCCAGCACTGTATTCTTTTTTTCTGAGGATACAAACAAATTCAAGCCCTATGGGTCTTCATTTGGTTCACATTTGAAAATTAATACAAAGAGAACCAACAAATAAAAATAGATGTAGTATGGCTCTGGCTGGTATGGTTCAGTTGATAGAGCATCACCCCGCACACCAAGGAGTAGCGGGTTTGATTCCAGGTTTGATCTCCGGTCGGGGTTGTGCAGGAGGCAACCAGTCGATGTGTCTCTCTCCCTTCCATTCTCTCTAGAAATCAGTGGAAAAAATATCCTCGGTCCTGGCTGGTGTGGCTCAGTGGTTGAGCGTCAGCCCATGCACCAAGAGGTCACTAGTTCGATTCCCGATCAGGGCACATGCCCAGGTTGTGGGCCAAATCCCCAGTGGGGGGCATGCAGGAGGCGGCCAATCGATGTTCTCTCTCCTCGATGTTTCTGTCTGTCTCTCTCTCTAAAATCAATAAGAAAAATTAACAATAAAAATAATAGATGTAGCATGAAATTTGGGGTTAAATTGTGATCTATTAAGTTCTCTTACAGCTCTAAAGTTCTCTGATTCAATTATATTGAGAAACATTTGATTTGTTAATAAAATTTTAATAATGGAAAACAATATATTTAGACCCATATAAAGACAAATTTTTAATATTGATTTTTAAAAGAATCAAAATAAAGTATATATGAAATAATATTTTTTAAAACTAAAAATATTAACCATCAGTGATGTGGCATTTTTAAGGACCGAGCCTTCCACCTCCCCAGCTTCTCTTCTCTCTCCATTCTTCCTTCACCTATCTCCCATCTAGCAAAATGCCTTGTCAGTGCTCAGAAAGCATCTGTTGAATGACTAATAAATGAACACACAGCATGGCGTGGGGAACCTTGGTGATGATGGTGGGAGCTGTTATTTTGCAACCACTTCATGGCAGTGGAAATTTCAACACAAAAGTTGATTCTTCTGATCTTAAGACCTGTGTTGTTACAGATGGGCTTTTTAAAAATCAAACTCATGTGAGTTTTTTAAAATAAAATAAACCCCTAAACATCATGTTATCTTATATTTGATGGGAGTATTTGTGTTCACATTTTAAGTGTTTAGAAATTTCAATATTATTTTGAAGTA
Source organism: Molossus molossus (assembly GCF_014108415.1). Lineage (NCBI taxonomy): Eukaryota > Metazoa > Chordata > Mammalia > Chiroptera > Molossidae > Molossus > Molossus molossus. Next base: position 74,551,902 of record NW_023425346.1, read on the forward strand.
ATAGTAATATAAAATGAGTTAAACCCAATATGACACAATGGAAAAGGCAGCCTGGAATGTCTCATTATTAAGCTTCAGCAACAATGTCACTCGTCATTGCTTCTCCTATGTGTATGAACATGGAGGGTCTAAAATTGACATTTGAAAGGAATAATGTTTTTCTTCAAATAGGCGTATTATACATGTATATGTGTATATGAATGTGTGTACACACACACAATTCCTGGTTCTTAATGTGGGTGACTTACAAGAAAAGATAAAAATAAAGATCAGTGTGCAGTGGGGATTATTTCTGCCTTGGGCAGTCAGATTTGTAGAAGGCCGATGGAGAGAAAATAGAGATTAGACAGGATCATCTGTAAAGTCTCTGTAGGTATTGTGTTTCTATTGCTAGCTGACAGACTACTTATCAGATGCTGTAGAAGCCAAAAATAATGAACACATACTACTCTGCTTTTTACTTCTGCCCCTGCTGGTCACAAGGAGGACCACTCTCAGCCCTGTTCATCCTTCTTGCAGTTCATAATCTGTCTGGGGAACTGGTTATGATACCTCCAGTGCAAATCTAGATCATTAAGGTCATTGAAAAGGTTACTGCTTCCCATTAATAATCCAAAAAAAGAAACCTGTTACACGTTTCTTGTTGGTTGGCACATACTTGCTTATTCTTCTTCCTAACACTGTATGGGACTAGAGAATTTAAAATACTATACTTAACTCAAGAGAAACCCATGATTTATTACTAATATGGTCATTCTACCCAAAGTGATCTACAGAGTCAATGCAATTTTTATCAAAATCCTAATGATATTCTTTACAGAAATAGAAGCGACAATCCTAAAATTCATATGGAATGACAAAAGACCTCAAAATAGCCAAATCTGTCTTAAGCAAGAAAACAAAGCTGGAGACATCACACTTCCTAATTTCAAAATATATAACAAAGCTATTATGATCAAAACAGTATTTAAAAAGACATACAGCCCTGTCTGGTTTGGCTCAACGGTTGGAGCGTTGGCCTGTGGACCAGAGAGTCCTGGGTTTGGTTCTCACTAGGGGCACATACCAAAAAAAAAAAAAAAAAGACATACAGACCAATGGAACAGAACAGAAAGCCCATACATCTACAGTCAACTGATCTTCAACAAGGGTGTCAAGAATAATAAATGGGAAAACAATAGTCTCTTCAATAAACGATATTGGGAAAACTGGATATCCACATGCAAAAGAATGAAATTGGTCCCGTATCTCACAACATATACAAAAGTCAACTCATAAACAGATTAAAGACTTACTATAAGCCCTGGAATAATAACAACAACAAAAAACTACTGGAAGAAAACTTTTTGACATTGGTCTGGGCAATGGGTTTTTGGATGACACCAAAGCACAGGCAACAAAAGCAAAGACAAATGGGACTACATCAAACTAAAAAGCTTCTGCACAGCAAAGGAAACAATTAACAGAGTGAAAAGGGAACCTATGGAATAGGAGAAAATATATGCAAGCCATATATCTGATAAGGGGTTAATGTCCAAAATATATAAGAAACTAATACATCTCAATAGCCAAAAAAAACCCCCAAAAACTAAATAACCCAGTTTTAAAATGGGCAAAGGACCTGAATAGACATTTTTCAAAAGAAGATTATACAATGGCCAATGGGTATATGAAAAGGTGCTCAACATTACTAATCAACCTCACACCTGTTAGAATGGCTGTTATAAGATGAAAGACGAAGGGGATGTGGAGAAAAGGGAACCCTTGAATACTGTTGGTGCAAATGTAAACTGGTATAGCAATTATGAAAAACAAAAAAATTCAAAATAAAGCTACCTGTGATCCAGCAATAGGTTGCCTTTTAATCCTACTGATTGATTTCTTTGCTGTGCAGAAGACTTATCATTACATGGAGCCTGCATGTCTATTTTTGCTTTTGTTGTTTTAAAATTTGGAGAGATTTAGAAGTTTATCTTTCTTGAAAGCTGTTAGTGGAATTTATTGGGTGTCCTATTTCTTTTGTGGAATTAAAAAATAAACAAAATATTAGAGAGTAGTTTAAATTTGGAGAGAGGTTTACAAATTTGTCTTCCTCACTAGGAGGTTGTTAGTGGAACATATTAAGTGTATTATTTCTTTTATGTAATTAAAAACCAAGTAGTTCAAAACAAACCAATCCCCCCCACCCCCAAATTTCAGGTCAGCCTTTGAAATTACAACGTAGGGTTGCCACTTTTAAACTTAAAGAGAAGGACTCTGGCTCTCTCTCTCATCAGAACCTATCCTGATTCTCCTAAATGTGAGACCCTCTGGCAGACAACTACATGTCATGTGGCATTCATTCTTTTCAGCATGTGTATCTACCCTATTGGCTTAATGTTTTAGAAAATTTGGTATCTCTAAAATCTAAACCAAAGTAGAGAACCAGCCTGGCATGTGTCTCTCAACACAATAACAAGTTAAGGATGTAAACCCATAGGAGGAACATAATTTTAGAAAGTCACTTCTTCTGTTCTCATAATACTTTATGCGTCCATCCAATAATCTAATCCTCAAGGATTGTTTTTCTTCTTACATTTGGGACATGTTGGTACTTTAAAGGCAACCTTTATAGCCACTTGTGTCATAAATCCATCCTCCCCTTCCAGACTTAATTGAGGATTAAGCCTTAATTCTATCCTGCTTATTTTGTAAATTAATAGAGATACATATGTAATATTTCATATCTCTATTTTTCAAAACCTTGTTTAATTGACTAAGTATACTGTCATACTTCATCTTCTGACCCATTATGTCAATATTCTCAGAGGACAGTCTTACTTAGGAGTGAGGCCTACTGTGACTTTAATAAGATTGTCAAACAGTGCCTGAATATTATGTGCATGTCATAATATCTTACCTCAGTCATTGTCTATATTGTCAAGTTTCCTATTATCTCGGTACACTTATTATCATTAGTCAGCTTTCATTATTCATATCTAATAGAACATGACACAAAAATATCATTGCCTTCAAAGAGCCCAAAGGGCAGAAAGAAAAGAGACATGGATATACAACAAAGGAAGTGGAATATAAGTCAAAGAAAGATATATTTAAGTAAAAAGAAGACACGGAGATGTTGGTTTTATTTCTTAAATATTTTACCATGGTAATGCTGGTATCTGGGAAAAACCACTGCAAATTATTTTTCTGATAAATACCAAAACAACAGTAGTGTGTTTTGTTTTTTTTTAAGTTTACTTTTCTTAAAATATCTTAAGATTCTTCTTGTTGCAAAATAGAAAGCTAGAAAAGGAAAGGGAAATAGTCCAGCATTGTTACACTTAATGAAGAACATCATCAACTATTATTTTCTATATTTTTATATTATTGGAGGAGCAAAAATAGAACTTGGGTGTGTTTTTTTATATGTATATATATATGTGTGTGTTTTTATTTATTTATTTATTTATTTATTTTTAGATAGAGAGGAAGGGAGAGGTGAGAGAGAAACATTGATTGGCTGCCACTTGCACACCCCATACTGGGGATTAAGCCTAAAACTTGGGCGTGTGCCCTGTCCAGGAATCAAACCAGCAACCTCTCAGCCACACTGGCCGGGCATTGGGTGTGTTTTTTAAAAGTGTTATCCAGATGTAAAAATTAAAAAGAAAATAATATATCCATTTTTAGGTTATGGGAACCAGGGGCTTCTTGTCCTGTTGGGGGATATCCTCCAGGCTGTTGCATTAGAGATGGAGTTTGGTTGTCTGTGGGAATGGATTTGCCCAAATCAGGCCTAAAATGTCAGGCTTACTCTTTCTTTTTTGTTTGGAGTTTCGGCTCTTACATGTGCCACACCCTAATCACTGCTTGGGGCTCTGCCTCACAAGCTTGGATAGTGAGTGCCCTTGTTCATAACGAGAAGGTCCATCTCTAGGAAGAATGCAATTTTGTTTTGATGGTTGCTATTACAGCTCATTACTCCAAAATTATATGACATTGCTTCAGTGTATCTTTTTAGAAAACTTTTTAGAGAGAGAGGAAGGAAGAGATAGAAACATTGACATTGATCGGCTGCCTCCTGCACACTCCCTACTGGGGATCGAGCCTACAACCCAGGCATGTGCCCTGACCAGGAATCAAACTGGGACCTCTCAGTCCATGGGACGATGCTCAGTCCACTGAGCCACACTGGCCAGGCCTTTATAACAAATCCATTTGGAATCCATGACTGATATTTACCATTTGATGGAACAGATAGAAGGCTTTTCAATTCAAGTGTAGTAAAGTCCAGCCCATGCTCTCTAAGACAAAAAGGGAAATTATTGGCTCACATATGTAGGAAAAGTCTGGTGTATGTTGACCCAGGAAGTTACTAATGTTACCAGTACTCTGTCTTCAAACTCTGTCTTCATTTTTAGGCTCCTGCTGGTGACAAGATGGCTGGCAGGGGCTCCAGCTCTACATTCTCAGAGTCTAGTCAGTCACAGTAAGAGAGTGTTTGAGCAAGTTGTCTGCACCTGGCGGAAATTCACCCAACTTTCTTATATGCCCTTCTCTGAACCAGCTCTAGTTTCAGGAGAACAGATTGTGCTTATTGGCTTAGGTCTAGGTCACATACTCTACCCTGGACCTGGGCATAGGGTCAGTTCCATATGGTTCACATAAATTGAGGACTGAAATGCAAAAATAAGATTTATTCCATGTGGCTAAAAAAGAAACGCCCGCTACATTAACTAACAAATGAAATCACTGCCCTGGCCGATTTGGTTCAGCGGTTAGAGCATCGGCCTGCGGTCCCAAGAGACCCAGGTTCGGTTCCCGCTAAGGGCATGTACCTCGGTTGCAGTTTGTCCCAGGCCCTAGCTGGTCGTGCGAGTGGCAGCCATTCGATGTGTCCCTTTCACGTCGATGTTTCTCTATCTCTCTCTCTCTCTCTCTTCCACTCTCCTTCTCCTCCTCTACCTGAACAAAAAAATGGAAAAAATGTCCTCGGGTGAGGATTTAAAAAAAAAAAATCACTAATTACAAGATAATAGTTTACGACCTACCGAATACTACAGTGTTAATGTAGCACTTTGCTGGAAGAGATGTACTTGTAAAATTTCATAATTATAGATGGTGATTTTCTACTTCTCTCTCAATGATAGACAAATAGAATAGAAAATTAGTAAGGACATAAAAGCCTTGAACAACAGTATTGACCAATTTGACTTAATCGGTATTTATATAATATTCTACTCAGCAACAGCAAAATATATGTGCTATTCAAATGAACATGGAAGATTCTCCAAGGCAGACAATATTCCAGGCCATAAAACAAGTATCAAAAAATATAAAGGGATTGAAATTATACAATGCATATCCTCTCACCACAATGTAATTTCAAAATCAATGACAGATATCTGAAGAATTTCCTACATATTTAGAAATTAAGCAACTTATGGCTGAATAATAACTCAAGGATTAAAGAAATCATAAGATTTCTTAGAAAAAGAAAAATACCGCCCTGGCCAGTTTGGCTCAGCGGTTAGAGCGTCGGCCTGCGGTCCGGAGAGACCCGGGTTCGGTTCCCGCTAAGGGCACGTACTTCGGTTGCAGTTTCTCCCCGGCCCTGGTTGGCCGTGTGGGGGGCAGCCACTCGATGTGTCCCTTCACGTCGATGTTTCTCACTCTCTCTCCCTTCCTCTCTCTCCCTCCCACTCTATCTGTACAAAAACTGGAAAAATATCCTCGGGTGAGGATTAAAAAAAAAAAAAAAAAAAAAAAAAAAAAAAAAAGAAAAATACCTCATATCAAGATTTATGGAATATGGCTAAAGTAATATGTATGGTGGAATCTTTATTATACAATCTGTACTTTGTAATGTGATCGAAATAAATAAATAATGCCTGGCCAGTGTGGTTCAGTGGATTGAATGTTGTCCTATGGACTGAGAGGTCCCAGTTTGATTCCGGGTCAGGGCACGTGTTCGGGTTACTTGATCCCCAGCAGGGGGCAGCCAATTGATGTTTCTCTCTCTAAAAAAAAAAAAATCAAATAAATAAATAAAAGGAATGCCTTGAGAACTTTTATGTTTCTGCTGCCTGACTCCTGGGTTTCAGATAGATGGTTCTATGTCAGGGGCCACTCCTGCAGTTCACAGAACATTGGTACCAGAAACTGGGTGTTCTAGCAAGTTCACTTTTCTGCACCACATTAACTCAGCTGTAATTTTAGAGACATTTCTCTCTCATAGGGATAGGGGTTGATTAGAGGGATCAGGGTAGGGAGGGGAGAGGGTGGGTAGATCCTCAGGAAAGCCGTAAGGAAATTTAAATATATAATTACATTGAATGACTAATATGAGTAGAATTGATCATTATTTTTTGTATACATGTTTACTTAAGGCACTGTTTTATACACCAGTCAAAAAAACCTTTTTATAATGTTATTCATGTGGGACCAGAACTAAATTATGATGCTGCCCTAGTAGTTGCCCTACTAGTAAAGTAAGACTAGTCTTGTTATATAGTCTGACCATATTCTATCAGTTTTTTCCTGTAGTTATTTCTCCTGTTTAAGGGGATATCATTTATCTGTGGCAAGACCAACGTACGTCTAGCAGGCTTTTATGGTATCTCCCTCGATTTTGAACAGTTCTCTCACTCTTGAAACATTACGTCACTGATATTCTGTCATTTATCATGTTTTTCAAAATGACACTTCTGTGTTATCTCCTTGTGTGGTTGTGCTTCTCAGAGCCCCTGTGAACTCTCCCTGCACGATCGGCTGGGGCAGCTTCTGGTGATAGAAGCTCTTAGCACCTGGTCCCAGCTGTCCAGGGCCCCAGGCGCAGAGCCTCCCCCTTCTGACTGCTGTTGGCCAGTGGGTGTCTCCTCCTGTTCCTGGCACTCACCAGCGCAAGTGCTTGGTGCATTCCCTCTGCCTTTCCTGCACTCTGAGGACAGGCGGAGTCGGCATGGCCAGCATGATGTCAGTGCTGGTGGCTTAACCACATCCAAACCGCACTGATTGATATAGATTTTCCCTCAAGAATTAAGGCCACTAATAGCTCTGACTAGATTTAACTAAACAAGAAGATACTGCCTTGATACTAAAGACACTCCTCGGTTAAGTACCCCTCCCCACATATTGTTTCAGGGAATCCCTGCATAACTTTATATATCTGTTTGCTAATGATCATAGCCAATGTTAGGCATTCTCTTCTCATGGCTTAATAGTGTAATCAAAATACTTTAATGGAAGTGGCAAAAATAGGACCAAAATTCTGATTTTCAAATCATTTGGCTCAAAATTAAACCATCTTGGTGAGACTAAAATTGGTTACTTAAAAGAGTACATTCTGGTTGCCCTAAAGATAAAAATGGGGGGGGGGAGCCTTTCCTGCCCAGCTGTCTGCCTACCTACATTTCTTTCATTTTGGTTTTGATCATCTGTTCTCTCCCTTCACCACCCAGTGCCAGGCTGGAGAACTGACTCATCAGAGCCTCCCCAGTGAGGAGCAGCAGCTGAAATGCCATTCCCGCTTTCCCGAGTACAACTTCATTTCCCTTACTGTCCTTATCACCTCCAACCTGTTTACATTGCGGTGGGCTCCGCAGGCAGTCCCCGCGGCTCTTTTGTCCGTGCTTATTTCTAGAGGCAGGGCCGTGGTTTGGAAAGGATATTGAAGACAGGTGGAATTTTTTCTTTTCTTCCCATGGCATTTCTTTTCCTCGGTTTCTCTTACTGACATTCAAACTGGTGGTGTGAATGTCAGGAACATGAGGAAGAGCATAAGCCAGGGTTCGGTCAGTATAGCAGTGGGTCGAGTTGAGAATGGCTTCAATTGTTACCTAGATCAGTGCGCAGGAGACACACACCTGGGCCTGCACCACATGGGCACCTCAGTAGCCCACCCATCTCCCTTCCTGTCTGTCCTTTTCAGCCTGGCTCTGGCCAGTGCCTTCTCTGTGACAGACTTGGGGTCCACTAATGAAGCCAGTCTTTCATCTCTGTTTTTAAGGTGATTAATGTGAAAGGAATCATTTGTGGGTGAAAAGCAATCGCAAATGTCATGGTAACAGAGTTGTCTTTTCTCCAGTTGCAAAAGAGAAGAGGGCTTTAAAACTAGTTGCTATGCCCTTTGTTTATGAATGTATAATTTGTGTCATGTACTCTGTTAGTTTCATTTGTCAAGATGTATCAAAACCTTTGGAGGTGGCCTACAAAAACATGTCTATGGCCTACTCACAAGGTTGCTTTGCTCAGACCATCCCTGACCTCACTGACAGTATTTTATGCTGAAGCTGATTACTCTTTTGGATTATCTTACCAAAACACCCTCCCAAAGAAATCCTTTTGTAATAAATTGATTAAATGATTTCTTTAAATAACTCTAAAGAAGAAGTAGTAGTGTTTCTAAGAAATCGATGTTTCCCACCTTATAAAGCCAGTGTATGTTATTAAGGTTGTACAGTAAACAATAGAAACAGAGGCAGAAACATTAACCAAAGACTAGTGGATGTCCTAAGGTAAAGTAAGATGCACTAACACCTCATTTATTACAAGACTATGTCCATCAGCCTCAACTATGAGAAACACAGGCAAGCAGCCAGAAGTTTGTTTCATTTAAATAAAAACAACTCACTTGTATGTAGAATCTAATCAACAAAATAAACTGATGAGCAAAATAGAGACAGAGACATGGATACATGGAACAGACTGACAGCTGTCAGAGGGGAAGGGCTGTGGGGACTGGATGAAAGAAGGTGAAGAGATTAGCCAGAAAACATATGCATGACCCATAGATGCAGACAATAGGTAGTGATGACCAGAGGGAAAGAGCGGGGCTGGGTGGAGGTGGGCAAGGGGGGAAGGCAATGGGGGACATCTGTAATAGTGTCAATAATAAAATAAAGGTTTTTTTTTAAAGACCTTTAAGAGGAAGATAGATGACATATTCTCTTGATTTACATCCAGTGCTAGCAAGTTCTCTTATCAGATTTCCTTATTCACATCTAAGAATCAATGAATGGAAAAGAGAAGAGAATTAGGAAGAGGAGGAAGAGCTGACAGCCTTGGAGAAGAAGAGACAGGAAAACTAAGACACAAACATATGAAAACATATAAGTGTGAGGCCACTTAGAAGAAAAATTATATTAAAAATGACATATGGAGCCTTGGCCGGTTTTGCTCAGTAGTTAGAGCTCGGCCTGCGGTCTGGAGAGACCCGGGTTCAGTTCCCACTGAGGGCACGTACCTCGGTTGCAGTTTGTCCCCGGCCCTGGTTGGGTCGTGTGGGTGGAAACCACACAATGTGTCTCTTTCACGTCGATGTTTCTCTCCCCTCCCCCCCCATTCTATCTGAACAAAATATTGAAAAATGTCCTCGGGTGAGGATAAAAAAAAAAAAATGACACATGGAAAGTGTCACTTAATCAGAGTCTGTTGGTTGTGTCTGTTGTAAAGACATCTATATGTTGATTTCCTGAACACTGACCAGCTGCAGATCACTAAGGGCTGTCTATTACATTGTGGGGCCTTCTAAGCAAAAGTCTCTCTCTCATAACCAAAGGCTTTGGTCCGAGCCCCTGGACCCCTCGAGACCACTCCAGACCTCCTTTCTCCCAGATGCCACCTGGTTCTTTCTTAGCATCCTCCTAAGCAGAAAGATTTCCCAAGGTGCAACTTTTGATCTTTTAATTATTACATTTTGAATGCCCATTACATTCTGATTTAGTTGTTTTAAGACAGGTAATCAAAATAAAACCATGAGTCGTAAACAAAATTGTCAGCAGGCACCAGTGCCCTAGAGCCTCGTCTGCAGGAACAGTGTCCTGTCCGTTGTGCTAGACAGAGAGCAGTACAACCAAAGAGCTGTTCTATGTTGTATAATTTGTCCAATTGATTTTTTTCTGAATTGGTAAAATGTGATATAAATATCACTGATTATGTACAACTGCATGCAGAATAAAACATTTAAAGCTCAAATTTAGCACAGTCACCCTTTTAAAAAGACAGTAACCAGCACCCATTTTGATAAAAACTCTCAGCAAAGTGGGAACAGAGGGATCATACCTCAATGCAATAAAGGCCTTTTATAACAAACCTACAGCCAACATCATACTCAATGAGAGAAACAAAAAGCCATTTCCCTTAAGAACAGGAACAAGACAGGGATGTCTGCTTTTACCACTCTTATTCAACATAGTACTTGAAGTCTTGGCCACAGTGATCAGACAAGAAGAAATACATAAAAGGCATACAAATTGGAAAGGAGGAAGTGAAATTGTCATTATATGCAGATGACATGATAATGTACATAGAAAACCCTAAAGACTCTGCCAAAAACCTACTAGATTTAATAAATGAATTCTACAAAGCAGCAAAATACAAAATTAACCTCCAGAAATCAATGGCATTTTTTCTATACCGATAATGAAGTCTCAGAAAGAGAAACTAAAAAAAATTCTATTTACCATTACAACAAAAAAATTAAGGTACCTAAGAATAAACTTAACCAAGGAGGTAAAAGACATATACTCAAAAAACTACAGAACATTGAGAAAAGAAACAGAGGAGGATATGAACAAGTGGAAGCATTTGCGGTGTTCATGGATTAAAAGAATTAACATCATTAAAGTGTCCATACTACCCAAAGCAATCTATAGATTCAGTCTTTAATAGGGATTAAATACCAATAGCATGTTTCACAGATCTAGAACAAATATTCCAAAAATTTATATGGAGCTTAAATAGGTGCAGCAATCTTGAGAAAGAATAACAAAGTAGGAGGAATCACAATACCAGATATAAACTACAAAGCAATTATAAACAAAACAGCCTGGTACTGGCACAAGAACAGGCATATAGATCAATGGAACAGAACAGAGAGTCCAGAAATTTATTCAAGCCATTACGCTCAATTAATATTTGACAAAGGAGGCAAAAGCATACAATGGAGTAAAGACAGGCTCTTCAATAAATGGTGTTGGGAAAATTGGACAGGTACATGCAAAAAAATGAAACTAGACCACCAACTTACACCAGATAGAAGAATAAACTCAAAATGGATAAAAGACTTCAATGTAAGTTGTGAAGCCATAAAAATCCTAGAAGAAACCATAGATAGCAAAATCTCAGACATCTCATATAGCAGAATTTTCATGGGTACATCGCCTAGAGCAAGAGAAACACAAAAAATAAACACATGGGACTACATAAAAATAAAAAGCTTCTGCACAGCAAAAAAAACTGTCAACAAAATGAAAAGGGATCCCACTGCATGGGAGAACATATTTGCCAATGATACGTCTGATAAGGGGTTAATTTCCAAAACATATAAAGAACTCATACAACTTAACAAAAGGAAGACAAACAATTCAGTTTAAAAAATGGTAAAGGGCCTAAATAGACAATTCTCCAAAGAGGACATAGAGATGGCCAAGAGTCATGAGAAAATGCTCAATGTCACTAATCAGAGAGATGCAAATTAAAACTACAGTGCGATATTACCTCACACCTGCCAAAATGGCTGCCATCAACAAATCTTCAAACAACAAGTGCTGGCGAGGGGGTGGAGAAAGGAGACTCTAGTACACTGCTGCTGGGAATGCAGACTGGTGCAGCCACTATGGTGAATAGTGTGGAATTTCTCCCCCCACCCCCCAAAATTAAAAATGAACTGCCATTTGACACAGTGATCCCACTTCTAGGAATATATCCTAAGAAGCCTGAAACACCAATCAGAAAAAATATATACACCCCTATGTTCATAGCATCACTATTTACAGTAGCTAAGATCTGGAAACAGTCCAAATGTCCACCAGTAGGTGAGTGGATAAAAAGGCTGTGGTACATTTACATAATGGAATACTATGCTGCTTTAAGAAAAAGAAGGATCTCTTATTCTTTGAGACAACATGGATGGACCTGGAGAGTGTTATGCTAAGGGAAATAAGCCAGTCAGAGAAAGACAAGTATCACATGATCTCACTTATATGTTGGAATCTAATGAACAAAATAAACTGATGAACAAAATAGATCCAGAAACATGAAAACATGGAAAAGACTGATGAATGTCAGAGGGAAGGTGGCAGGGGGTGTAGGAAGAGATGAACCAAAGAACTTATGTGCTTGTATGCATTACTCATGGACACAGACAGTAGTGTGTTGAAGGTTTTAGGTGTTGAAAGCTGGGTGGAGGAGGTCAGCCGTGGTGGTGGTGGTGGGGGAGAGTATCTGTAATAATTTCAACAACAAAGATAAGTTTAAATTAATAAAATAAAAAGAAATTATTTGTCACTTTTTCTTTATGCACTTCACACTATTATAGTATGACTTAGTTTCAGGACAGAAACTTGCTTTCAAGTCCAGCAGCCTTTCTCTGAATTTCTGACACATTCTAGTTCCTATTCTCCACTTTCCCCAAACTCCTTATTTGCTTAGTGGCTGAAGTGATGTCCTAATGCATAGAGACTGCAGACTATGAGCTTCCTTAGTTTTCTGACCTCCAGGCCCCCCAACACTCCTGCACAGCCATCTTCTTTCCTAACTCAAAGGAGGAGAAAAGTAATTTTCCTCTTATTCAAAGGTAATTCCTTTCCCTGGATCCCATCTCCATTTGACGCCTTCAGAAACCTTACTCCATGAGGTAGTTAGCTCCTTTCCCAGAAATCTTCAATCAGCCATTCCTGTCCCTTCCATGTTTCCCTCCCAGACCTGTTCATCTACTTCTGTTCTTTCTGTTAATGCCAGCTCCCCCACCCTCAGTCACTAAGCCTGAAACCCTAAGTTAGCCCAGTGCTTCCCATCTCCTAATTCTGTTGATCCTACCTCCTAAATAACTCTTTATCCCTTTCTCCTGATGACCACTGCCTAAGTTTAGACCCATGACATCTATTACCTGGACCACTGCCATAGCATCCTACCTAGTCTGTCTTCTCTAGCCTTTCCCTCTTCCTTGACTGTGTCCCTCTCCTTAATAATCTTCAGTGGCCTTTCATTGCTCACTAGGCAACGTATACATGTGTAGGCATGAAAAAGGCCCTGTCTGTCTACCTCTCTTCTCCTACCATGCCAGTCATTCCCACCCCCACTCTTCCTTGGAATTCTCTAAACATCTCATTGTTTCACTCATGCTGTGTGCTTTTGATTTCCTTGTAACAGCCTTTCCTAATGTTCACATACACACACATACCCATGGCTCACCTGGCTGACCTGCTCATCCCTGAAGACTCAACTCTTGGGTTGCATCTTAAGCCTGAGTAGTGCCCCTCCCCCAGCTTCCCTCACCCTTGGTAGATGCTTTCACTAGAGCATTTTCACTGTGTATGTATTTAATAGGAGAAACCCACAATACATTCGCCAATATCCTTTTTTTTTAAAAAAAGAATGTTTTCTTTATTGCTTTTGGAGAGAGGAAGGGAGAGGGGGAGAGAGAGAGAAATATCGATGGGAGAGAACATCAATTGGCCGCCTTCTGCATGCCCCCCACTGGGGATCAGGCCCACAACCTGGGCATGTGTCCTGACTGGGAATCGAACTGGCGATCTCTCGGTGCATGGGTCGACGCTCAACCACTGAGCCACACTGATTGGGCAAGCCAATATACTTTTTATCTTTGTATATGTCATCATTTAATTAATGTTTATGAATAATAAAAATATGAGCACCTTTTTAAGTGGTTTAAAAAAAACAAACAAAATTTGAAACAAGAAAAAAACCAGCCCCAAATTGCTCAAGCTGCCTTTATAAAAAGCTGTCCAAGAAGAAAATATGTAAATAATTTTCTAAAGATTGCTTTCTGAGGTAATTGTGTGATCCTTTAATTAGAGAACATTGGGTCTGCTTGGACAGTTAAACCCTTTCTTCAGCATGTGTAATATGAAGAACTGTCCCAAGATTTGCAAAATGCCACATTCACTACTTCTTTTGTGAAGGTGAGGAAGACTCAGTGCTATTTGCTGGAGCCCTTTTTAAAGTAATTTCACACGGTCTACTCTGCTTTTGTAACATTAAGACCCTTTACCATGAGATAACTGGCAGGTACACAAAAGTGTGGACTTCCTCCACACTTCCGGTCCCTTCTTATGAACCTTACCAAGGTAAGAGACTGGACTCTCCTGAGATCTGGCAAACAGGAAGCCAGTGTGTATCTCAAAGACTTTCCCTAAAAATAACTTCACGATTCTCTAGCTATTTATATATGATTCTATAACCTTTCTTATGAGTCAGTACTATCTAGTTCGCTCCTTCTCCTCAGAGTAAAGCAAGATTGCATAGTTTATCCAGTTTATTCACTCAAGGAACATGGACCAACGCAAAGATATCAGTGTATCTGAATGTTGATCTTGGGCTCTGCTTCAGGAATTCCAGGAAATACTTTCAATTTACAGACTCTGAACATCATTAACAATCCAGAAGTAACTATGTCTGCATTCCTGACATTTTTTCATAAAAGACATAAAAGGGGTTATGGCCGCCTTTTCCAGAACACCACGATGTTTAGTACTGAAGCTCACTTGGCAATACAGAGTTACAAGCACAGAACTGCTTGGAATGAGCACCAGGTTATGCATTGCAGCATAAATGGATATTTTTCCAATAGTAGTATTTTGAATTTTGATACACCATATTTCATTGATTTTAATATTATTCTTTTTTCATTTTAACATCTATGAAATTGGCATTTATCTTATAATCAGTGGTTTGTTATAATTTAGTTGACATGGTTTTTCTAAATGGAATATACAGGGTGGGGCAAAGCAGGTTTACAGTTGTGAGTACACAAAACACAAGTTTATTCTTCTGCTATTATTTATTGTATTATTTTTCTATACAAACAACTGTGAACCTACTTTTGCCATACCCTGTATGCATCTTAGGTTTAGTGTAAGTCTTGTGTTCAGTAGCATCTTAAGTTTGAAGGGAATGAGTTTTATATATATATAAAACTATAGATCTCTTAAAAATCATTTCCTTGGTTTTTGAGACCTATTTGATACATAAATAGAACAGCAGTAAAAATGACCATTTTATCTGTGAATTTCATTATTTGCAACGGCTGTTTTGGCAGATATTTATGTTGAAACCAAATCATCACATTCTGATGTTCACTCCTTATATTACTGTTTTCTGCAGAGGAAATCATATATATAAAAGAAATAATCTCAAATAAATGTAATTTGATACAGCTCGGTGGCTTCCTTCTTCCCTCTCCCTTTCCTTTTAACTTATTTCTTGAGGACATTTTTCAGCCAGTATTTGCTCAGAAATCTTATAATGTTGCTGATAATATTCATTTTTTTTTCTTTTAGTCTCTAATATTTGGGGTTTGGATTCATTACTTTTCTATTTTACCAATAGTTTTTCATCTGAGTTAAGGTAGAATGCTTTCTCTTTCCTGTACATAAAAGTCTATAGGGATCTTAGCACTGGAATCTTTCTTTTTGTGGGTTCCTTCATTAGGGATAAAGGAATCAAATGCGGTACAACCTTTATGAGTTGGAATGATTACTGAATAATTCCTATGCGAAAATAGGGTTCCCGACTAACTGTAGTTTCTTTTTTTTTTTTTTTATCCTCACCCGAGGACATTTTTCAATATTTTGTTCAGATAGAGTGGGAGGGAGAGAAAGGAAGAGAGAGAGAGAGAAACATCGATGTGAAAGGGACACATCGAGTGGCTGCCACCCACACGACCAACCAGGGCCGGGGACAAACTGCAACCGAGGTACGTGCCCTTAGCGGGAACCGAACCCGGGTCTCTCTGGACCGCAGGCGGACGCTCTAACCGCTGAGCCAAACTGGCCAGGGCCCGACTAACTGTAATTTCTAAAATATATTCATTCTCTTTGCTAACATGTTAAGTATCAAATGGTTTTGAACAGGAATTGGCCGTTTTTAATGATTCAGTTGTGACCAGTTACTAAGTATCACCTTCAACATCTGTGGCCCTAACTCTGGTCACAGAGGACAGAAGGTGGATCACCTGGCAAAATCTGTCACAGGACCCAGACATACTCTCCATTGTTCCTTACCCTTCGTGCGTGGTGCTCAGAGCATGCCAGTGTTTGTATAGCACATAGGTAAAGCTTCTTACAGCTGAAGGGAACAGTGGCAAAACTCCAATGTAGAAATTATTTTCTAAAGTAAATTGCAGAATATTTGGTTTTATTTACCATCATGTCTAAGACAAAGAATAAATCAAACTCTGAAAGGAATTTTCACTGCTTTTCAATTTAACTCAACTAAGGTTTTGCCTTAATGTGATCACAGCAGCCTCTTCATTACCCACAGTGGCTCCTGTGTATTAGCACTCTGGCAGGAGACAGCCTTCTCCCCGTGTCCCCCTCCGGCCACTTTGTCTCTCTTCTTTTTCAGGTCCATACGTTCAGAGGGCCACACTGGTGTGAGTACTGTGCCAACTTCATGTGGGGTCTCATTGCTCAGGGAGTGAAATGTGCAGGTAAGAGCTCCTCCCTCTCCCTGTATTGAGTACACTATGAAGTTACAGGAGGATTAAGGAGATTTGCTGTTGTACACAATGGGCTGGATCCTGATTTGCTCTTAACACACGTGCGGTCGTCTGGATTTTCAGCCAGCCACCTTGGAAATTGATATTTTATCTGCCCTTAACCTTGCACTTAATGAACAGCAGACTAGGGATCTGGGATTAGCCCATTAAAAAGAGAGAAGTCAGCTTGGTCAAAAAGTCTGATAAAAGGAGATTAAAGTAAGGCAGTTATATTTAACTGTTGTCTTTGATGTTGCAGGAACTAAATTTATAAAAATGATTTTTTTTTTAAAAGCAGTATACAGGCAGGGACCTATGATTGTTGCCTTGGAAACTGAATTTTAAAGATAACTTGTTAAGCTGGATTGTCCTTGCTAAATTTTTGTGAAATAGAATTGAAGCTTTAAAAATCTGTGAATTTATCTTCAAAGAGGCTTACCAAATTCTGAAAAACCACTTAGTCACTAGTATTTTGTTTGCGAAATTTTGAATATGCCAAATCTTTTTTATAAACTATGACCATACTATTTTTAGGTTTAAATTTAGAAACTTTAAAGATTTATACCTAAAGAAATAACCAACTCTGGGACATATGAAATGCTTTATAAAATACGTGGTTATTCACATCACGTGAAATTCATTTATATATAACTGCTATACAGAGTCTTGGCCATTTATTCAAACTACCCTAAATTCTGGCATAAGCTTAAAGATAACCACTTAAATTTTAAAAACATAGTGTTTGGTCATAGAAATGTCTTTCTGCTATTTAAATTGTAAAACTGAAAAATGGCTTCTTACATGTTGTTTAGCATGAAGATTAACATTAAAAATGTATATTAAGAATAAAGTATTTCAAACTGGTAACTACAGAAATCCTGTCAAATCACTGTAAAACCCCACATTTCTTTGTGGCATGATTTTTTATGGAATCTCTTTGTTGTCCGTTATGTGTAGAAAATTCTAGGGTCTGATTTTCCTTGTTTCTAAATTTCATTTTCATTGAATAACAAGGTGCAGTGTGCATTGCATGGGAATGGCCAAATCGCCCGTTTCATTACGATTCCTGGGGTGTCACAAAGGCAGGATCAAGTTCCAGGCATACATCACCAGCCAAATTCGTTCAAGGACCTGCCACAGGGAAGGACAAGAGTGCCCACGAGTTGCCTTTGATCTGTGCAGGGGTGTCCGATTAGGAGTCTCAGCTCAGATCCAGTCTAACTCTTCCATCATCCTAGAGGGACAACAGATCCATTAGAGAGTAAATAAAATCAATGGTACCATTCTGTCCAGTGGGTACCCAGAAGCAAGATGAGGAATATTATTGGGAAGGCTGTTTTTGATCCTTTGAACTGCAGGGATACACAGTGGAACATAAAATGTTGATAAAATGGTGGTGTTAAGACCATTGACAATTTGTGGTTTTTCAAAGGCAAATGGAATTTTTTTCCACCTGCTCAAGGCTTGATGGTCTCAAAAGCCTGGGTTGCCTTTATAACACAGCCTTGACCAGCTGAGACTCTGCAACCATTTCTTAAACACTTTATGACTGCCACTTTATAACTTAGAAGCTTTTCTTTTACTAGAGTGTGTGTCATTTACTTTTTGAAAGAGTAAAGGCCATTGCATAAGAATTCAGAGTCAGCTATTAGAAGAGAATAGGTCCAACACATATGAACAATCTCTAGCAATGTGCTACATTCCCAAATATCGTGTTTGAATGAAATGTTTTGGAACACTTATGATGGTAATAAAATGAAGAGAAGGAGCAAGAAAATGATTCACTGCATCTTACAGCCACCTGCATTAATGGCCCTCACCTTTGTTATGAGTAAAGGGCAGGGAATGAAAGAAAAGCCTTGAGAAGATTTTTCATTTTATGTTACATCTTGTCCTTAATAGCATTATTTTATGTGATTTGAACCATATTGATGTGTAATATAAGAGTAAGTTATCTCGTTGTTTTAAAATGTGGAAGTTGGAATTTGAATTAGTTCTGTGTTCTATGACACCTAATTACAATTGGATTGACAGTGAGGTTCTTAGATGTGAAGTGGCTCATCCTGACCTTTGAGCCATCCACTTGATCTAAAACATCTGAGATGCAAAGAATTAAGAATTTAAAGAGAGAGAACTAACTGGTAGGCTGAACAGTGGCTCCCCAAAGATTTCTACTTCCTAATCCTCAGCACCTGTGAATATGTTGCCTCAAGGGACTCTGTGATGAAGCTAAGGATTTTGAGATGGGAGAGTCTCAGGATTGCAATCACTACCATGAGGGTAATTATAGGAGGGAGGCAGGAGAGGCAGAGTCCCAGAAAGATGTAAGGACAGAAGCAGAGGTCAGAAAAGAGAGAGAGTGCTGTGCCTCTGGCTTTGAAGATGGAGGAAGGGGGCCAGGAGCCAAGGAATGAATGCAAGCAGCCTCTACAAGCCGGAAAGACAAAGGAAAGAAACACATTCTCCCCTGGAGCATCCAGAAGGAGCACAGGCCCATCAACACCTTGATTTTAGCCTAAAGAAACTGATTTTGGACTTGTGACCTCTGTAACTGTGAGATGATCAACTCATGTTGTTTTAAGCCACTAAGTTTGTGGTAATTTGTTACAGCAGTAAGAGGAAGTTAATGCACTAGCTACTGAACATTAAAGATACTGCTTCCAAAGAAAAATAGCAGGCTTTACTGCCCATCAGAAAAGATGCATATATATGCTTTTGATCCCTCAGACGGCCTGCTTTGTTCTGGATTCTTTTTCTCAGACTCCAAGGCAGAGCTGTCAGGAGTTTTTAAAGGAGTGTTGGCCCAAAGCAGCAATTTTGTACCCCCCCCCCTTTTTTTAACATTATATAAAATGTTGGGTGGTGTTGCAGTCACCCGACTGGCAGAGTTGCTGGAGGAATCAGAATGAATCCAGCTAATAGCAGGCCAGCTAACAGAGAGTCCGGTGTGCTGCTACGCACTGCACAGCCGACGAGGATGAGGGAGGGAGTAGCAGGGAGAATCAGGAGGACACCAGTCATTACAGACAGGATCGGTTCAAACCCCTCAGCACAGGTTCCATGAAATGTCTCCTCTACCAACACCTCCCTCACCTTCTTTAAAGTGAGTCAGATGTTACAGGAGAGTATCTCACTGCAGCTTGGGAGTGGCGTTCCTCCTACTGAGATATTTCTGAGTGAAATAGGTATCCTTTAAAAGTCAACTTCAAAAGATCATCATTGCTCAGGTAAAGTAGTAGTTTCTAAAACTGATTTTCCTTCTTTATGAAATGTAAGCTCATAGGTTAACGTAATCTATTATTATTACATAATCATTGAGATGGCCAAACATCCCTGCCACGAAAAAGACTATTCCACCAGCCTTCCTGAATTGCTTTCATTTTAGCCTTACCTTACCAGAATATTGTAAGAAATTAGCCAGATAATTTTGTTGTAAATCAGACATATCAACTTAGTATTGGTTGTTCATTTTCCCTGTCTATTATCATTACTGCCAGTCCCCAAAAGGAAATGGCAGCTGTTTATTCCTAATAACAAAATGTATTTATTGTTTTAAATACATAAGCATTTAACTTCTAGGTTGAAGAAAGGAAGTAGAATAATATCATGTATTTTAATTACTGCTCTGATTGTACCTAAAGTGTTACATTTGTCCTTGTAAGCCAACAAGAAATTGGTTGGACTTGCTTAAAACTTTTATGTGGCGGGGGGGGGGGGGGGGGGAGGCAGTGGGGGGAAAAGGAGAAACATCTTTAAAAAAATTAATTAATTAATAAAACACTTTTATGTAGCTCCTTTTAATTGAAAGTAGTATTTTCATAAATATCCCAAAGAATAAGATATTTGTCTTAATTTTGCTTATCTGACTTCTGATGTATATTAGAAATAGGTTATTCCCACTTTTCCTGAATGGAGGGGATGGGGGAGACAATGAAAAAATATGTTTACAAATAGGAATTCTATTTGCAATTATTTAAAACATGAACTCATAGAAAAGAATGAATAATTATCTTTACTTTCAAAACATTAACATTATCCCTTAATCCTGTCAATAGAATGTAAATAATATCAGCTATTTATTTTTTAAAAAGTAGATTTATGTGCTTTCTAGATATAAAGCATACATTATGTATTTTAGAGGACTCAATCCCAAGAAAATCTGAGTAGCCTAAAGTTTGTAGTCTAAGTAATAACAATAGTTTATTAATAAAGGACAGAATAAAATGTGATTTGAATTTCTTATTTTTTTAATATGTTTATTCTATGCTTATTTACTTGAATAATTGAGAGGGGGAAGTGTGGTTTAATTATAACATAAAAGTAACCTATCAAACCAAGAGATGCAACAAATGAAATGATCTTTTATGGACTTCCCCCCCCCCCCCCCTATTTATAGTGTATATCTTCCCTGGGAGAAAAGGAACTATATAAGAGTTATATGACTTTAATAAATAAGTATGAAAACCAAATAAAGTCTTAATGGCAAACTGAAATATTGATGTAGTACTAGTCCTTGAAGCAGCAATTTTCAGAGCAAGCTCAGAGCTGGTATATTGCACTGTGAACTTAAGGATATAAAGATGCTTTATTTTAATGACTTTGCCCTATCCTTTGGTCTTCTGAAGGACTTCTTATCCAGTCCTGCCAAAAATGTGGCCTTTGACATTTATTTATAAAATCAAGTACATTGTATCAAATATATTGTATCATAATTTAATTTTATTCAAATGGAAGACAGAATATCAGTTTAAAAAACCCTTGCCTCTCCCTTAAATACCTAAATCTAAGCCTGGTCATCGCTTTATCCACTTTTCACTGAGTCACAAGTGCATGAGAGAAGAATTATGTGGGTGCTAGAAAAGCCCACAACCCATAAATGCCAACAAGTACTGACAAAAAATAATCCCAAGAAAAGCTTGCTCTTCCTAATCAAAGCCCTGGGAAAAGGGCAGTACATCTGAACAGAAATCCTAGGACTCTGTTGATGTTTAAAATGGGAGATAACTTCAAACATTCAAAGGAAAAAATTTAATATTAATATCAGACCATTAGTGTCATTTAGATGTTTTGATATTATGTGGCTGCATCAAAATTTTACTATTTTGCTTTGTACTGGATTTCCATTTAGAGTTAATGCAAAGGGAAGGAATAGGACAAAACAAGAATACAGTGGGTAGGTTTTATCACTGCTCTTTTAAAGTCTTTGCCAAATCACTTATTCATATATTTATGTGTGTGTGTGTACACATGCGTGTAACAGTAAAATATAGCAGTGTCTTTTAAACTCAAGCATATACAAAAAATAATGGGTACAGTATACATACGGAATAAGAGATTGAGAACAGCAAATTCATCTTCAGTCCTAAAAACAGTATCTCAGAGTATGTGGTGTACTGTCAGTGAAAGTGGTATATCACTCAGTGCACCACAGGCTGGGAATCATGAAGCCAAGGTTTAAATCTCAGTTCTACTGCTTTGTAGCTGAGTAACTTTATTGTCTCTGTGAAATGACATTAGGATAGGTCATTACCAATAGCCCTTTCCAACTGGATCTGTGACTTCTGTGTACACACTTAAAAAGTGTGAGGCACTATTCTGGTCAAGGGCACATGCCTCCGATGCGGTTCGGTCCCCAGCCCTGGTGGGGGGTGTCGTGTGGAGGCAACCAGTCAATGTCCGTCCGTCCGTCCATCTGTCTGTCTGTCTGTCTCTCCCTTCCTCCCTCCCTCCCTCCCTCCCTGTCTGAAGATAAATAGAAAAATATCCTCGGGTGAGGATTAAAAAAAAAAGTGTAAGGCACATCACCATTTGAAAATAATATGTAAGAATTTTTCCATTTTTGGACAAGATGAATAAATATGTTTCATTTTTTCCTTCACAATAATAATAACAAAATTGCCTAGACAAAATATATACATCAACGTTCAGAAGACTCTGAAAGTTGGAGAAAAGGAAGACTGAGTAGGGACCTCTGGACACAAGGAGCCCAGCAAGCAGCGAGTTGACTCATGGTGTTTGGGTTTTGTTTTTTAACCTCCTCTGTGTTCCAGCCTGGGCACTAGAGAAGCTTACGGCCCATAATGCCAACAGGCACAGACAAAAAATAATCCCAAGGAAAGCCTGCTCTTCCTAGCTCTGGGAGAAGCATAGTTCAGTCGGACAGAGGTCTTCTAGCCATACCTACCATTCCCCAAGTGAACACCATGAAAAAGCCACTTTGTCCCGCCCCCACAGTGGGTGTGCAGCAGCAGTCTGAGTAGAGCCCTGTTTTCCACCCCACCGTGAGAGAACAAGGGTGCATTTCCCTCCTGTGTGTCTATGAGTGGAGCCCTGTCTTCCATTACCATACTGCAGGAAGAAAGTGGCACCCCTCCTTGACTGGGCCTGTGGGTAGGACCTGCCTTGCATCCCCACCCACTTCTATAGTAGAAGCGGTATCCTCTCAGCCCAAGTCTACAGGTAGATAGCCCTCAGCCCTCACCTGCATTAATGAGATGGCTAAGACTGTAATCAAAACCGTCCACCACACCCACCCTGCAGTTCCAGCAGCACAGCACTCTGCAGCCAGGTCTGTGGCCAAACCCCGACTTCCCATCCCCACCCTGCAGTAACTAGGAGGTGGCAGCCCTCTCCTCCCAGAATGTGGGGTAAAGTCCTGCCATTTGGGTAACATACAAGTGAGATAGGCAAAATAACAATGCAAAAGCATTAAAAGGGCTTTGTAACCTAGGTTGGCATTTGAACCACAACTACAAAAGTGAGGAAGGATGTAGGCCAGAATGTATACTCAAAATCTAAACAGTTTACCTACCTGCTAATATTGAATATTTCAGTAGTCGTGTTACACTCAAAATTACACTTCATACCAAGAACCAGGAAAATCTCATCTCAGATGAAAAAGAGACAATCAACAGACACCAATTTTGAGATGGCACAGAGGTTGGAATTACCACACAAGGAAAACAGCTAGCACATAAATGCTCCAATAAGCAATTAAAAACACCTTTGAAACAAATGAAAAAAAAAAAGGAAATATCACAAAATAAGGATATAAAAAAAAGAACTAAATTGAAATTTTAGAACTGAAAATTTATTTAATAAACTCACTGGATGGGTTCAATAGCAGAATGGAGGTAACAGAGGAAGGACTCAATGAACTTGTAGATCAATAGATATTATCCAATTCAAATATCTGAGACCTGTGGGATAATAATAGAAGATTTTTACTTGTGTTATTGGAGTCCTAGAAGAGGACAAAGAGAGGCAGAAAAAATATTTGAAAAATTAGTGGCTGAAACTACCCAGATTTGGTAAGAGAGGCCGAGAGGAAAATGATGTACTTACTTGGAGATACTTTGATGTAAATGAAATGTATTGAGAACAGTGTAGATGAAGAAGCATCTATAATCCCAGACATCCAACTCCTTTTCAGGACCTCGTATTCACATCTGACAAACAGAATAGGCCCAGAGTTCAACTTAGCTCCTGACTGTAAGCCGATTATGGCAATGCCATGTCACAGCCCTGGGACACTACATTAAGAGAGGCTTCTCAGAATGTTGTTTCAGAAATAATAACAATAGCATAGTCATGGTGAATACTTACAATTCACATGTATTAATAGTAAAGCCTCACATGAACCTAATAGATAATAATTGATCTAATAATGGATAAATACGATTATTCCCATTTTACCTAACTGATGCACAGAAGTTAGGTAACTCCCTCAAAATTCTACAGTTTATAGATTCTAGATTTAACTCCAAGTTATAGGAGTTATACAAAACATTAAAATGTTCAGGGGAAACAATCTTTTAAGGGGACATTTTACCATTGATTTGCCTTATGATTGAATCAGAAATCTTATCTGTAATATAGATATGAAGAAGAATTTGGGGTTTCGATTATGTATTCATTTGTACATTATTTAACTATACACAGTGGTGTTGCATCATTTCTTCAAATAGTACAGACCAGCTCTTTGCTCTGGAAGCTTTGCCGTGTTCAGAGCTAGCAGTGTTAGTGTTTGGGCACTGTTACCACTGGCCATGGCATCCCCAGTGCTGGCTGTCCCCGTGCACACATGCACAGACTCAGCTTCCCTCTGCACCTACCTGTCTCTGCACATGGGAAGTGCTCAGTACATATGAATTCCTCCCTTAGAGACAACACAGGCCTCAAGTTCTTAGTTGAAGTTGGCAGTATCTATATATTTAATGAAAACAATGCCATTAAAAGTTTTGGCTAATTTCCTTGTCTCTGTTCATTGTTACTACCATGTATAACTAGATTGCAGCATTACTAAATGTCATAATAATGATGGTGACCAGCATTTGTCTAATATAATATGCAAAGCACCTTGAATGTATTGGTTTATTAATTCTCATAACTGTTCTGCAAGGTACTATGCTCCTCTTTCTGCCAAGACAGCAAGCAAACTAAAGCTTGTCCAAGGACCTCGGGCGGTTGCTCGGCACTGTATGATTATCAGTGGTTTTATTACCACCTGGTCATAAACTGTATACACCCCACTTGGACCAGATTTATAAGACAGCAGCATCAGGTTTTCATGAACTTAAAAACAAATGGGTTATGTTTTGAAAACAAAGATGACGTTTATTTTAGTTAAATTATTCAGCTATTATTTACCACTTTTCAGTCTAATTTAATAAAATATTTGTATTCCTTATTTCTGTTGAAAATAAATGTAAACTGGAAAATAGTTGGGTTCTAGCATTTTAGAAGTTATACCCCAGTAAAACTACAAAGCAAAGGCATAATTTCAGTAGAGGAAATAGGATATAGGTGTTATAATAGCCTAGAATCATCCATAGGCTTGAATCTCAGCTCCCAACATAGTAAACACATGGCCTTGGGTAAATTGCTTAACACCCACATGCTTGGCTTCACCGGGTTTATAAAGTGAGAAGAATAATAGTGCCCATTTTGTAGAGTTTTGTGAGTTTAAATGAAATAATAAATGTAAAGCACTTGGAATAGTGTTTGGCATTAATGAGGTGAAGATAACAGTAGTAACAAGTAACTGTCACAATTTTTAGCTATTAAAATGCGATTATATCCCACATTAAGTATATTTTTATGTAACTTTAAATAAATGGATAAAAACTTAGTTGGCTAATTGGCATATTACTTTCTGTAGACATTTAATTAAACATTTATTAATTTGATATGGTTTGGATTGGGTTGGTATTCTCCTGAGAGCATATAGCAAGTACGTGATGAAACCTGAGCTAGAAGTTTGGTCTTTTGACTCAAAATCCAAAAAATTTTGCAAAAGGAAATGGGAAGAACTGAAGCTGCTGGAAGCCAGTCCCCTTTAAGCCTAATTCAAGCTAGAGTGCCTTTTGTTTAAAAGGCTAGAATGCTCAAAACTCTGAAATAATCATTAAATTTTTCTTTCTTCATTCTTTCTTTAGACTGTGGTTTGAATGTTCATAAGCAGTGTTCCAAGATGGTCCCAAATGACTGTAAGCCAGACTTGAAACATGTCAAGAAGGTGTACAGTTGTGACCTCACAACACTTGTGAAAGCCCACATCACGAAGCGGCCGATGGTGGTGGACATGTGTATCAGGGAGATTGAATCTAGAGGTGAGGCATTTCCATGCGGTTCAGAGCACTTGTGATTCTCCACCAGTGCGAGTCCTGATGCTATCGTGGGTACCTTGTTGCACAGCCCGATTATCTTCTGAAAGTTTAGGGGAAATGATTTCAGATGGCAAATGATCTGAAAGTCTGAAATGAGTAAATTTAACAATTAAACAGCTTGATTTCAAGTTACATTTAAGCAAATTTAACCATTTACAGGAAATATTTATGGATGTTTCCATAAATGTCTAAAAGTTGATATATAGATACCGATTCATTTTCCCTTTTTATATTTTTTTCTTGGGTCCAGGAAGCAAAGATGTAATGCTCTATTAAAACTATCCTAGGCCAAAAACCAGAGCTGCACCCTAATTATTCTTTCTCACTTGGGAAAATTAATAGGCTATAGGCCTATTAATATAGTTTATCTTAGTCTTCTGTTATGTAAAAGAATTTATGGTATAATTGGGGTGATGAATTATTTCCCTTAAGACTTAACATATTTGATATAATTGTATAAAATGATGAGCCAGATTGCAAATATCCAGGTGACAGTAGGTCAGAGTTAAAGAACTGTGAATGAAACGGTTTTATTTTAGGAGAAAAGTGTAAGAGATTTCTAAACAAGCATATTTTGTCATTCTTTCTGGCTCATTACTTCCTCAGCCTGAAGTATAGCAAGAAGTTAAAATTTGAAGAAAAGGCATGATTCCAAAGAAACTAATTAGCTTCCTTGCTTTATTTTTGCAGGTCTTAATTCTGAAGGACTATACAGAGTATCAGGATTTAGTGACCTCATTGAAGATGTCAAGATGGCTTTTGACAGAGGTATGTTCTTCAGCACGTTCATTAACTCAGGGCAATAATCCTCTTTGCCAAAAAGGCATAATACCTTATGTTATTTTTTGCATCATTTTTCTAAATCATCAATGCTTGTTATACCAATTAAAAAGACTTAGCTTATGATTTTTAAAATTATTTTTATCAGTTGTGTTAAACTATTAAATTTCAAGGTGAGAAAGAAGCATAAAATTTAACTATATTACCTATATTTCAATATCCAAGGCTGTTCTATATTCATCAAAATATATGCAGAGCAATTCAATTTTTACCGAAACACATGGAGAAAATGGGAATGGGGGGATCCAAGTCATTGCTGGTCTCAGATTTCCCAGGCTCGAGTGGCCCATCTGACTGCTTGTCGTCCCTGCATCCTAATCACCATCTCTGACTGAGTGGAGACCCAAGTCCTGACTTGTGTCAGGGCAGGAAGCTGAGAGAAGCTGAGGACCTTCTGGCATAGGACCCTCCCCTGGTGGGGGGTGGGGCCCAGGCAGAGAAGAGCTCAGTGGGGTTTATTGTCTCTAACATTTAAATAAATTTAGACTTGGTCTCATGGGTCTCGGTTTTGTCTCTAAGTACTGGAATAAGGTGATACCAAAGACACCTGTCATCTTGAATGCAGGAAATGAAACAGAAAGAGCCTCTTTCCTTTGCAAGTATGTATTTCTAGTTCCATCATGCTGCTCCCCCAGCACCAAGGTCTCTCGGCCAGCACAGTCAGAAGACACAAGTAAATTAAGTGTTATTCCCAGCCTTGTATGAGGAAATCTAGATCAGCCCAAGTATTTGATAAAATCAAAGACAATGAAGGGAGGTAGTGGTATGTTAAATCCAAATAAGTATCAAGAATAGCCCTGAACCAGTGTCTATTTGAAGGTTAAATAGGATTTTCTTTCTTTTTCTAGAAGGTAGCCTGTCCATTCCCAGCCACTGGACAGGATTCTCAAAATTAACTCACACTGACAAACTGAATCCTTCCACGGGGCCCAGGACACACATGAATGGCAACAGTTTTCTCTCATTAAAAATACAAGACAGCCCTGGCCAGTGTTGCTCAGTGGTTAGAGCATGGGCCTATAGACCAAAGGGTCATGGGATTGATTCTGGTCAGCACGTACCTGGGTTGCAGGTTCAATCCCCAGCTCCGGTCAGGATGGTGCAGGAGGCAACCAATCGATGTCACTCTCTCTCACACTGATGTTTCTCTCTCTCCCTCCCTCCCTCCCTTCTACTCTATCTTTAAAAATCATTGGAAAAATATCCTTGGGTGAAGATAAAAAAAAATACAAGACAATCTTTTTGTGCCCTGAAAATACTAATAACAGATTTGAAAAATCTTGAGGTCACCCTGGCTCCATATAGTCACACCCTCGGAGCCAGATGATCACTTCTGGGGGGCTTAGTAACCCTGAAATAATGAGATCCATGGGGGAAAAAGGCAGGATCCATATCATGCTAGGCCGAACTCATTCAGTTCTAGTGTCTACGTAAAAAGGTGGTGTTTGGAAAATGTCCCCTCACTTAGGAGATGGGCACTGAATGGAACACTAGCTACCTCAAGGTCAGCACATGCCATTACAGCCTTGCCACGTTTTATCTTCGGGTGGAACAAAAAGTATTTGTGTGACCAATATGGTGAGAGATCCGTGGGAAGGTCAGAGCAAATAAACACCCTTGAACCTTCCCAAGGAGAGCCCCCCTCAGGAGTGCCCCAGTCTGGATGAAGTCAAGGACTGAAAGTAATAAAGCAATCAGAGCACAAAGGACATTCCAGTCTGCTACTGCATCAGAGAGAGCCCTACTTAGAATGCTGCATCTAGAAATCAAATTACAGAGTGCATTTATATTCCTTTAAAATAGATGTAAGAGAATATATGGATTCTTTTCAAAACGTGGGTTTTAAAGGAACCAGTTTAAGAATAATGTGTATAGTGAGTCCCAGAGTGTTAATATTTTAGGCTCCTAGCTTTTTAAAATCTATTTTCTAATGATTCGTTAAATCAAAAACATGTATGTAACAGCTACTGTGTGCCGGGTACCACGTTTTTTAGATACAGCAGTTGACCATGTACACTTGTTCCTTGCACTCATGGAGGGCTCACATTAAGTAGTAATCACACAATGGTTATTGATTTTAATAAATGCCAATAAGGAAACTATTACTAACTAGGGAACTTAACCTAGTCTATTAAGGTTGTGGCGGGGCAAGGAGGATGCTAGAGATCAGAATAGGCTTTCCCAAAGAAGAAATACTTATGCATTTATGCTAAAGTTCAAAGGATGAATAGGAGGTAGCTGTATATCCTAGGAGTGGGTAGAAACAGGGTATGTAAAGACCCAGACAACAGAGGAGACTGTGCAAAGGCCCTGAGGCTGACCTTGTCAAGGCCTGAAAGGTGTTGTGGCTTAGAGACGAGTAATTGAAAGGAAAGTGGACTGAGATGAAATGAACACAACATTTAACACAGAAAGAATTATCTGAATGGTAGTAGATTCTCAGACCTGTCTCCAAAGTTTGTTTAACACTATCATGTAGCTAAACTATATGAATTGTGACTTTACTTTCCAAACCAAAAATAGTACTGTAGCCAATAATGACAGAGGCTATTTGAAATCTGGATTCTCGTAGAAAAATACATAAGGAAAGGAAAATTTTTTTCTGAGTACAAATTTTGACAGAGGTGGTATTTGCCTTTGTCGTGTTTCTCCCTTCCTTCTGCTCTCGCATCCCCTTCTGCAGGTCCTTAGGCCCCCAGCACCTACATGCTTCCCCAGGGTCTGCATTGCCTTTTCCTTTGGAAAGTAATTTGTACTGTCACTGCATGTGATTTCAACCCAGGTATGACAGATGGGCACCGGTGACCTAACTGACACTCCAGTGTGAGTGTCTAACAGGCCAAAGTGTTTGCATTTTAAAAGAGGCTGTTAAAAAAATCCTTTAAATTAGTTTTAGGTTTACCCCAAAACTGAGCAGAAAGTACACAGATTTTCCATGTAATTCCTCCTCTCATGCTTCGGTCCATAGCTTCCCCATTGACATCTTTCATTGGTACAATAGATTTGTTAGAGTCTGTGAACCAATATTGTTGCATTAGTATTAACTAGAGTCAATAGTTTACATTAGGGTTCACTTTTTAAGTTGTACAGTTCTGTGGGGTTTGACAGATATATAAAGCTGTGTATGTACTGTTACAGCATCATACGGAACTTTCTCTGCCATAAAAATCCCTGCGCTCCACCACTTCATCCCTCCCCTCCTGCCCCGGCTCCAGCACCACTGGTCTGTTTACTGGCTCTAGTTGGGCCTTTCCCAGAATATCATATAGTTGGAATCAGAGTATCAAGTCTTTTCAGACTGACTTTTTTTCTTTTTTAGCCGTATTTAAAATTCCTTCGTGTCTTTCTTGGCTTGATAGCTCATTTCTTTTCATAGCTGAATAATACCCCATGGTCTGGGTATACCTCAGTTTATTCACCTAGGGAAGGCCAGCTTGGTTGCTTCGGGTTTTACACAATTATGAATAAAGCTGCTATAAACCTTTGTGTCGGGTTTTTGGGTGGAATATGTTTCAGCTCCTTGGGATAAATAGCTAGGGGCCCCATTGCTGGATTCTATGGTATGACTATGTTTAGCTTAGTAAGAAACTGCCTATCTTCCAAAGTGACTGTTCCATTTTGCATTCTCACCAGCAGTGACTCAGTTCCTGTCGCTCCACATCCTTACCAGCTTTGTCTTATCAGTGTTCTGATTTTAGCCATTCTAATAGGTGTGTGGTGAAAAGGATGCTGTTTAATTCATAGGAATCTCTCATAAACCAAATGGAACCAAAGAAATCCAGCATAAGATCTAGCTCAGAGTAGATACTAATTAAATCTTTGGGATGAAAATTCAGGTATTTTAACAAGTAGAGTACTGAATGTGCAGGGGAGCACGGAGAGGCCTCTCTGAAGGAAGATTAGCTGTGCTTGAGAGTCTTAGGCCCAGCGCCTCTGAGCTACCCTCCATTCTGGAACTCCTCCTCTTCTGGTTATTTCAATACTGTAAGGTTTGGTTTGGTTTTGCTCTTTTACTTCTCCCCACCTCCTCTGGCCCAGGACTCAGGCGCTGTCCAGACGTTGTGTGTGGGAGCCTGGGGTGGTACAAAGCACAGCATAATGGCCTTTGGTGCTAGGGGGTCTTTTGTAAGTTGAGAGTGTCTCTGTTGTCATTTTTCATATTTTCTGTGTTTATTTTTAAAAGAAAAAATCCCACTAGCCGTGAAATACAGAAATATTTCTGTTGACTCCAGTCCTCTCCTGATTTTCCCCTCCATAAGTAACATGGAAAAATAACTTCAGAATAGAAAATTCAAAAAAGTAGATATTGCTTTTCATAGAATATTAATCATTTATATCACCTAGCATACTGAATTTGATGTTAAAAACTGAAACATTGCTAATCTTTAAAAACTGTATACAGCCTGGCCGGTGTAGCTCGGTGGTTGAGCACTGACCCATGCACCAGGAGGTCGCTGATTCGATTCCCGGTCAGGGCACATGCCCACGTTGTGGGCCTGATCCCCAGTGCAAGGTGTGCAGGTGGCCAGTCGATGTTCTCTCTCATCAATGTTTCTGTCTCTCCCTCTCCCTTCCTTTCTCTAAAATCAATAAAGAAAAAATTTTTTAACTGTATACAGAAATTTGTCATTTATAAAAACAGTGCTGTGAATCCAAATGTTTTCTTTCTTTTAACATCCTTTAAAGATGGTGAGAAAGCAGATATCTCTGTGAATATATACGAGGACATCAACATCATCACTGGTGCGCTGAAACTCTACTTCAGGGACTTGCCAATCCCCCTCATCACCTACGACGCCTACCCGAAGTTTATCGAGTCAGCCAGTAAGTACGATGGCACGTCCCATGACCTGCCAGGCCGCCTCTCCCGGGGCCGCTTCTCCCGCTCTTTTCTGCTGAGTACCTCGAATGCATTTTATGAAATATCTCCTCTGTGCCCCTCTCCATGATTGATACACTCACGAGAATTGTGACCTGGTCTCTAACGTAGGTCACTTATGACTTCTGCCATCAGAAGCTTCTTTGTAATGTGCTAACCCTCATTTTCCAGAGGACGCTTCTGCCAGTGCTCCGCAGATAGGGGCCAACATTTTGTAAAGATACAATAACAGTAACTGGGAAAAGAACATTTAAAAATACAAGATCAACTATTTTGTTATTAGATTCAGCAAGCATAAGAAGTACTGTCAGATTTCAATAAAAGTTTCTAAATTCTTGCTCTCGGTGTCCTTACTCATCCTGTGACTGTTCACGGTGCACCGGCCTCAGTCTGCAGGAGCTCTGCTTTACATTAAGAAGTTAGTTTTTAAGTTCTAGTTAAGATGAGAATGAGGAAAAGCAAAGGCTCATTTGCCAAAGTCTATTTATAATGAAAAAAAAAAAATTATACCTGTAATTCATGCTTCACTTTTTAAAGGAAATGCAGAACAGATTTTAGCAGTCAGCATTACCATTTTTTACAAAAAAAAAAAAAATAGGCTATTTCTGTCATTTGCTTTTTTCTCTCTTAAAAACCACATGTTGTCTTGCTCTTTAAATATTAACATTACTTCCTTAGTAACACTGATTGGCTTTTTGACTTTGAAATCTCATGAAGCACAATTTTCCTTGTTGGCAGTTTTAGTTTCCTCTTCAGAGCTTTTGCTGAGAATTTTTGTGGTTAGTTCCATGGAGCCTCGATTTCTGTGGGTCAGCTCAGTGCTCATGTAGAGAACAGCCATGAGAATTGCCCTCGTTTTTACAAATTTTCATGTTATGAGCCTGGAAGGCTCTAGGTCTCTTCCATTGGAATTTAACTCCTCTCATTTGGGGATGGATTTATTGCTGAGGTTCTTGTTTTGTGGGGCAGATGTTACCTTCCAGAGAGATAAGTGATCGGCATGAATGTGGAAAGCACTGGACGCACACACTTCACAAAGGGCCAAGCTCAGCCCGTCTGCAGTGTGCTCTGATTCCCAGGACAACACTAGGGGCTCAGCTAGATGTTGTTCCTGTCCCCACATTGCTTGGGATAAAATTGAAACTTGGTTTCCGAGCCTAACCAAAGGGCATCAAATTAGCAGAGAACAAAGCAGTGACTGAAGCCCAGGTCCTGACTCTACATACTACCTCATCTGCTTAGAAAATCCAGGCCTTGCTTACTGGATTTCAAGCCCCATGCTCCCATATTACCTCATCTTCTTTCTCCACACTCACCCTTGTGGCTAAGGAAAATCTCCCCTTTGTTTTTCCAAACCATTTGTCATTGTTCTGGGATTTGTGTCTGAAACAGACCTGTCCAGAAGCAGCAGGCCCCTCATCTCACCCCGCAGAGAGAGAGCTCTTGAAAGCACAGCCTAAGAAAGAAACTGTCCTAGATCGAGATAGAAACTCCTTAAAATTTCAACTATTTTCATGCGTGATTTCCATGACAGCAAAAACCGTAGCATAATACTTACACACAATATAAATGTGTACTGTGCATGTTTGATGTTGATATAGTTGCTTGTAGAACATGTGTCCTTGTACCTGTCTTTTCTAGGAATAGACTGTCATTCTTTATAGACAAAGATACAGCCGTTCTCTTATCTATATAGGCAGATAAGGAAGAAAAAGGAAACCAAGATTTATAGAACAACTCTAGGTGCCAGGAACTATACTCAGTGCTTTACATGATATTATTTTATTATTACTTTTTATTGATTTTAAAAGGGGGGTGGAGAGGCCCTGGCCGGTTTGGCTCAGCAGTTAGAGCATCAGCCTGTGGTCCAGAGAGACCCGGGTTGGGTTCCCGCTAAGGGCACGTACCTCCATTGCAGTTTGTCCCCGGCCCCAGTTGGGGTTGTGCAGGAGGCAGCCACTCAATGTGTCCCTTTCACGTTAATGTTTCTCTCTCTCTCTCTCTTTCTTGCTCTCCCTCCCACTCTATCTGAACAAAAATGGAAAAATGTCCTCGGGTGAGGATAAAAAAAAAAAAAGAAAAGAAAGAAAAGGGTGGGGGGGGGGAAACATTGATTTGTTGTTCCACTTTTTTTTTGGTACGCACCCCTAGTGGGAACCGAACCTGGGACTCTCTGGTCCATAGGCCAACGCTCCAACCACTGAGCCAAACCGGCCAAGGCTGCTCCACTTAATTTACGCATTCCTTTGTTGATTCTTGT
The DNA here is from genome assembly GCF_014108415.1 of Molossus molossus. Lineage (NCBI taxonomy): Eukaryota > Metazoa > Chordata > Mammalia > Chiroptera > Molossidae > Molossus > Molossus molossus. The sequence goes on from NW_023425346.1 coordinate 74,586,032, forward strand.
ATGTGCTCTGACCAGGGATCTAACCCACAACCTTGGCGTATTGGAATGACGCTCTAACCAACTGAACTACCCGGCCGGGGCCCATGATATTATTTTAGAAAGAAATATTATAGGATATAAGTAAACTGTCCAAGGTCCTATCACTGGAGAAGGTGGCACCAGTGTTCAAACCCACATCTGTCCAACATCAAAGCCCTAGCTCTCTCCAGTCTGCACATTGCCTGGGTCACTTGATGGAACAAGAAACAGAAGACTTTCACAGGGGAGGATGAGAGACCAGAGGATAGGAACCCCTTCTCAATGAAGGACAGGGTTAGCTGACCCTTCCTGATGCACGTGCTCTTCAACTTTTTTATCTCTAGCCCCTAAAAGAAATTGAGCCATACTTTTTAGGCCTTAAGTATCTCTGGCATTTATTAGCATCCTAGCCAACAACAACAACAACAAAAATCATAGTTCATATTAAAGCTTTCTCTTGCAAAAGCAGTTTGAGCTCTGCTGCTGCAGCCTTTTTTGGAGAACTGGTTGAAAGCTGGAGGTGAGTGGCTGCAGCTGAGGATGAAAGGGGAGAGGCGGCCCTGGCATCCCATCTAAAGGCTTGAATTCTGCACAGTCCCTTGCTTGCTCCCTTATGAACCACCTGGAAGTCTTGGTCTCCCCAGTCCAGTTTTGCTCCTTCCTCTCCTTACCAATTAAGACATCTCTGCCGTCTAGTACTAAGGGCCAGGGAAGAGGTGCTTCTCACAGGGCCTGCTCACAACCCGCTTTTACAGATGCTTCCTGACTGGGATGCCGCGCACTGCCAGAGCGGACTCCCAGCACTTCTGCCTCGGCGCTCCCTCTGGCCAGGGCTCGAAGAGCTCTGCTCCCAGAGGGTCCTAGAGAAGCAATGACTCAGTGTATGGCTTTGAGTCAGATAAGCTCAGAAATGAAACCCAGGGTTATTTTTCCCAAGCAGCTTAAATGTCCTGAAGAGGAGCCTGGGAGTTAGAACTTGCTGAGTTTTTCTCTTAACTCTGCCTCGAATTCACCCCAAAAACTTCGCCAGGCTTTATTCTTTTTTGTCCTCGAGTTTCTCTGTAAAGAATTTAAATCATAAAAAGAGCTTTTACCTAGATCTTGGTTCAGAGTGTGCATTTCCTGCCCCCAGTGTCTGTATTTCCAGACCCTTCCAGCCCTTCCTCAGATGCCACCTCCTCCTCTCCTCTGTCTCTCAGCCGTGGGCCATCTTTCTCCTCTGTACTCCCTTCTTCTCTGTACGCTGGCTTAGACATCCTTCAAAGCCTCCTTCCTTCATGTATGTACTGTTACAGCATCACACAGAACTTTCTCTGCCATAAAAATCCCTGCGCTCCACCACTTCATCCCTCCCCTCCTGCCCCAGCCCCTGCGCCACTGGCCTGTTTGCTGACTCTAGTTGTGCCTTTCCCAGAACCTCATATAGTTGGAATCACAAAGGATATAGCCTTTTCAGACTGACTTTTTTTTTTTACTCTATTTAAAATTCCTTCGTGTCTTTCTTGGCTTGATAGCTCATTTCTTTTCATAGCTGAATAATACCCCATTGTCTGAGTGTGCCTCAGAACAAGATGATGTTCATGTCTTGTCTTCCCTGCTGGACTGCAGCCCCGCTACAGGTAGTCCTGCCCATGTTTGTTTTCCTACAGTGCCTGTGATGGTTCCTTGCTTACATAATAGATGTTCAATGAATAGTTGTTGAATGAGTAAACATAATTATATCATTGAGAACCGCAGAATCTTAGTTTTTAGGTACTCTAAAGAGTCATGTAACTAGACTTTCTTTTTTAAATACCGGTAACCACAAGATCACTACCCGTCCAGGGAGCCTGTCGGCTGGTGACAGGTGTTACAGCCTCGAGCCCCACGTGTGCACAACAGAAATCTGCACGCTGTTAACTCCCTCCCACTGGCCGTGGTCCTGGTGTCACCCTCTTCCAAATGCAAGCCTCTCACGTATTCAGAACATGAGTGGTGATCATTCGCCTCTAAATACATCTTAAATTATGCTGTGATCTTCTTAGAACTAAAGATTTGTGTTCTCTGAAAAATTGATGATGGGTAATACTCCTCTAAGTGGAAAAGAGAAATTAATTCCAGGGAAGAATCTCTGTCCATCTGATATCAGTCTATTCAGTATGTTTATTACATGTTCCCAAATGCATAGCTCCAATCTGGACCTCTGCCTGAACACCAGATTAATCCACAATCAGCATGTTCATTTGGATGTCTGAAAGACATCTCAGACAGAACTCTTGATCTGCCCCACAAAACCTCCTCCACCCATAGTCTTTCCCATCTCAGTTAACGGAGGTTCCTTCCATCCTCCCAGTTGCCTAAGCCAAAACTTGGCTCACTCTTGATTTGGTAGCTCTCATGCATCCCTCATCAATGACGCACGTGAGCTTAACCTTTAAAATTATTCCTAGAATCCAGCAACTTCTTATCACCGGCACTGCTACCACCTACCACCTAGTCTAAGCTAGTGCCATTCCTCACCTGAGTTTTGTAATAAGTGCTAAAATGGTTTTTCCGCTTCTGCTCTTGCCCCTTCCATGGTCTGTTTCCCACACAGCAGCCAGAGGGGAGATACTATGAAAACTGTATGTCAGACCATGACCGTCCTTTCTCTGTCAGTAAATGCGAAGTCCTTAGAATAACCTGCAGCACCTGACATGAGAGCATGTCATCACCTTTCTGGTCTCATCCCCTTCTACTCTCTTTGCTCACTCTACTTTGGCCACGCTTGGCCCCTTGCTTTTCCTCAAACATCACCGCCTTCTCTCCCCTCAGTTATCTTTGCTCGGCTGGTCTTCTGCCTGGAACCACCTTCCCCCAGATCTCCATGTGCTTCGTTCCCTGCTGCCTCAGAGCCTGTACACAGACCTTCTCACTCAGGTCCATCCCGTCCACCCCATTTATAATTACACCCCCCCAGCACGTCCAGTGTTTTTCCACAGCACTGACCTCATTCCAATAGTTACACCAAACATGTTTCTTGTTTCTCGTCAGTCCCCCTGCAGCAGAGCACGTGAGCTCCCCACGAACAGGGGATGTCGTTTGTTTCCACCCAACACTACCCTTACCTTCACACCATCTCAGGATTGTCCCAACAAGCATTAATTGTGGAAATGAAAAGAACTAAATTACTTTTTCAATTTTCAGAATAATGTAGTTTCCAATTAATTAGTCCTATATAACTGCCTGTAGTAAATGGAATTTCTTCTCTTAATTCTAGAATTTAAATTATTGAATTTCTGTATCTAAGGTGGTATTGTTATTATGAATTGGCACTCTTTAAAGGCCTCAAGGTTCAGAGACCATGCATTATATATCCTGGTAAATGTCAAATAATGCATTTTTTATTGCTAAGAAATGAACCGGGAACTCTGGGGAAGCTTTGGGCAGAAATTGTAAAATGGCCAAAGTTTCTTTGAATTAAAAAGCCTCGCCTGGCTGGTGTGGCTCAATGGTTGAGTATCGACCTTCCTCTGTCTAAAATCAATAAAGAAAAGAAAAAAAAATTTTTTTACGCCTCAGTCACTGTTCACATTCTGAAATTTATCAAATCCACTCTGCCAACACCAAGAACTTTTCACACTCATAGCAGTTTTTACCTGACTCCAATACATTGCCATTGAGTTGATTGATTTTATTAAATCTGAAAGACTAGGGTTCTTGTTCTTGTGTCTTGAATGTCACACTCTAACCAGATGTGGCCTTCCAGCGTTTCACAGCTGCTATCCTGATTAAGACACAGCGTTTGGGGTCCCTTTGCATTTGCCCTGAAATCAAACATTTAAAGGCACCCCATCTTCCTGACGTTTGTGTAGAAGCAGAAATGTGCTAGGTTAGAGCACAGAATCACAAAGATGTCTGTTGTTTCTGATTATGAAAAGAATTGATTAATTCAGTGTGATCTGTAACCTCAAAGGAATGTGCTGGGTTTTTGGCCAACACACAGAATTAGAATGTCCACCTAAAGCTGGTCCCCTTCACAGCTGACACCTTTGGAAGAGCCACATCTCTGTCAGGATCCTAGTCCCTCAGTTCGTTTGAAATTGCCTTCAAATTCTTCACTGTATCTTCTGAATACCCCAAATAGTGGAGTATCTTTGTGCTTTGAGGTTAGACTTGGCTATATTATATAACACAAAGTAATTTAAAACTAAATCTAATCAGCCCTGGCCGGTTCGGCTCAGCGGTTAGAGCGTCGGCCTGCGGTCCGGAGAGACCCGGGTTCGGTTCCCGCTAAGGGCATGTACTTCGGTTGCAGTTTGTCCCCGGCCCTGGTTGGTTGTGCAGGTGGCAGCCACTCGATGTGTCCCTTTCACATTGATGTTTCTCTCTCTCTCTCCCTTCCTCTTTCTCCCTCCCACTCTATCTGTACAAAAAATGGAAAAATATCCTCGGGGGAGGATTAAAAAAAAAAAAACTAAATCTATTCAATAAAGGAAGTAAATATTAGATGATACATTTCTTGGTTGAAAAGGGGAAAAAAGCATGAATATTAAGTAATACGGCTTTAGCAGGGGTTACCAGGGGCAAAGGGATGGCACGGCTTCTATACCGTTGCTGAAAGGGAATTTTCAGAATATTTTGAACATTCCTTAAATATGTCTGTAGTGTTCTAAGATGACCCCTTTTGGGTGTGTAAGTTTTTATTTGTATGTACATATGTGTCTGAATTTTTTATAGTTACATCTTGTATGTCTAATAGCCAATTTCCAGTTAACAGACTCCAGGACATTCCAGTGAACAACCTGGATGCTCTCCCCAAAAGTCCAGTATTACCCAAAAGTCCAGTCGCATTGCCACATTGAAACTGAGCCTTTGGAAATCTGAGGCTTGAGCCTTAAAAATATTTTCCAAGACTGTGGGCGAGGATCTGTGAGAAAGCGTTTCTTACTAGTTTTTAAAGGTCACCACAAACCCTGGCCGGGTGCTCGGTGGTGGGAGCTCCCGCCCTGGACCAGAGGTTTGATCCCAGGCAAGGGCATGTACCTGGGTTGCAGGTTTGATCCCCAGCCCTGGTCACGGTCGTGTGGGAGGCAACCAATGATGTGTCTCTCTCACTTCGATGTTTCTTTCTCTCTCTTTCCCTCATACCCTTCACTCTCTCTCAAAATCAATGGAAAAAATATCTTTGGGTGAGGATTTTTTTAAAAATCACCACAAGAATGTAATTAAGTGAGCCATGTATACCCGTTGTCTATTGAAGGTTTTCTCGTTGGTATTCATTGAACTTTCTACTTTAGAAATGATGGATCCTGACGAGCAGCTAGAAACCCTGCATGAAGCCCTGAAGCTGCTGCCGCCCGCGCACTGCGAAACCCTCCGGTACCTCATGGCGCATCTGAAGAGGCAAGTCTGGGGCGCGGCCGCTGCTCGGCGCCCGCGTCTTCAGACTGAGATGAAGCCCAGGGGGAAAGAAAGGACCTGACCCGTGGCCCGAGTACACGCAGGCACAGCGGTGTCGCGTGGTGTGAAGTTGCACGAGGGGAGAGGGGGTACTAAAATACTCCGCGCGGTACCAGACGCACACCCGACTCCGACGAGAACGAAGTTGCAGTGCCACGGCGGGGGGCAGGCACGGTAGACGCACGCACGGTCCGGACGTGCGTGAGTTCTGTGGGGAGGGGGCGGGGCGCCGGGAGACTGCGCAGCCGCAGGAAGGCTCGCGCTCCCCGCTGGGAAGCAGGCACTTCCACGGGGATGGGGTTGTGGGCTACTGGAGTCCTGGTGCTCGCACCAAAAACTGCTGTAAAAAATGATGGAGTCAAGTAAGGGGTGAAGGGAGGGATGGAAAATAAAATATTTCGTCACTCTGGTTTAATGTTTCAAAGTGATGGATGGTGATGGAGCTTTATTTCCCTGCTCAGTCACCCTCCATCTCCACCCGTTGAAGCAACGTTTTTAAAATTATATGACCAAGATGTCGTGGTTATAGGGTTTCCAAATATAAGACCAACCAGAAACAAAAACGACTTTGACATGGGTGTTATATGCCTTCAGGCATGAGTTACCCAGAAATGAACGTTTAATTCATGGTGCTTTTAATATTTACATGTTTCTGCTCTTGAAAAGCACCATGAGTTAAAACTTCTGTTTAATTGGCTTACAACTTCGCTTGTAAATTCGAGTTTGCTTCATATTTGGACGCAGTTAAGTGTCCCACACTAAAACTAAGAAATAACTCTCCAGTTAGAGTCCCTGTGCCTTCACTGTGGCGGTAAAAAGGATATAGACACTCTCTCTGGGGAGGTGCCTCACCCTGAGCCATTTCCTATGATGCCACTGCACCCTCTCTCTGCACGCGTGCAGCACCAACCCCCGGAAACGAGCCCAAGTGGAGGGAGAGCGGGCTGATGGGGTCATCGGCACAGCCGTTTCTTCTGCTATCAGCAGACATCGCCCTGCAGCTCTAGGCTGGCCGGAGAGGCCCCAAGGGGACGGAGCCCACACAAATCTTGTTTTTGTTTTCGTGCCAAAGCCCCACTGAAGAACCCCACGGCTGACACAAAATCATACTCCTTTCCTTGTGTTTTTCAGAGTGACCCTCCATGAAAAGGAGAATCTTATGAATGCAGAAAACCTTGGAATTGTCTTTGGCCCAACCCTCATGAGATCCCCAGAACTAGACGCAATGGCTGCACTCAACGATATACGGTATCAGAGACTGGTGGTCGAGCTGCTTATCAAAAATGAAGACATTTTATTTTAAACTTTTAGTTTGAGGGAAGAAAGAAATGTTTTACAGATGAAGGAATGTTTTATAGTAAATTAATTGGCTCTTACAGCTGAATTATTTCTTGGTTAGGAGTTCGGGCATATAACCAGTTTAAAATGAAGGAACTTTCCGTTGTTTTTGTAGCACCGCTCAGCTGTCCTTGTGAAACAGTGCACACACGCTTTCCATTTCTAGTAACCCTGGGTGTTTATCACGTTGAGAGAAACTCAGGCTATTGCATGATTAGCCCCTTTGGCAAGGGAACCATACAAAGGAGACAGCAGCCCTCGCCGCATTCCGTCCTGGGTAGTCTGTGGTTGTCATTCAGCATGTTTCGCAGAGTGAATCTGTCGTGACTTCGCTTGGGTTCTGTCACTGGTCTCTGACGCTTATATAAACATGCACATCGAGGGGCAGAACAGCACCTCTGGCCGCTGCACGCCGTAGACTAACATATGCCTACTTTTCTCCAATGCTTTATTTCTGGGTCTTAGTTCTTCTCTAACATAGTACTTTCTTTCCAGCAAAAAAGCAAAATGTTTTCAGATTTGTTACTTTAGTAAATGATCCATACCAATAAAAAAATACAACGCAGAGCATTTTCTGTTAAATTATTATTGGGTTTTAGTTGTAACTTTGTGTTTTTATCTGGCATGCGTTTATTAATTTATTAAATTTGGCTTTTAGAAATTAAAAATAGTGATAGCTTGCTTTTTTTCCATGATTGAAAATAGTCAGAAACATGTGTTTGGCTATTTAACACTGAGTAGTCCCTCTCATCTCTGTTACTATTGAAAGTATTGTGTTGAGTTTCTAAAATAATTTAAAACCTTTTAGAATTAGAACACCCATTCATTGGATTTATTTTCCTTCTTGCATACTCTGACAAATCTAGACTATTTCCTGGACTTGTGGGGGTGGGGGCGCAGGCAGGAGTTTTCCTCTAGAACCATCAGAAGAAAGAAAAAGGCCAACTAAAAAGAGTGACTTTCAGACATTTGGTTTGTTGCACATGCGTGGTGTTGAAGCAGCTGAGCAAACAGTGCTGCCCGAGGTGAGTCCCAGATAGCAACCTGACAACTGGAGGAGGTGGTCTGCAGACACCCAGGGAATGGACTTCATCTTGTCACTAGCCACCCGTGTGGCTTTAAGCAAATGACCCTCCAGAGTCTGTTTCCATCTGTTAGCCGAGCGAGCGCCCGTTCAGAACTACAGTTCTGTTGCTTGTGAGCTCTCCTGGAGTGTTGGGTAATTAACACTCCTTGAAATGAAGGAACAGTTCTCAGTCGCTCAGAGAGGCTCTTACTCAGTAACTAGCCTGAGTCTTTTATATGTATCTTTCTCTGACTAATGGAGAGTTCTCAGATCATGACCTTTCAGTGAGGAGGCAGAGGTATTGGTTTGTTTCCATCACGGTCAGGAGGGACCAGTCCACTCTCTATGATCACCCAGAGACTTGCAGCCCTGCAGAGGCTCTGCCCTGAATATAAAGTCCCTGTCTTCCCAGTTTTCTATCTATAGTTTAAAAAGAAATTATTGAGAAATCAAAGATTTTTTCTTCTCTGCATTTTTCGTTTGTAATGTCAGTTAGTTATACCAGTTGGCAGAGGAAATCGTTTTTCACTGAATGGAGATTTCAGATGTCTCTAAGTGGAAGAACAGGTATTCATCAAAATGTTTCTGGTTACCTGATGAGCTCAAATAGAAGGCCTCTGAATAGATTAGGTTCAGGGTTCCAACACTGCTCATTTTAACAAAATATTTTAGAGTTTACAGCCCCAAAGCTGATTAGGTATATTGGTAAGTCCATTGAAAGAGCAAAAAGATTTTTTTAAATGCACATCAGAAAAGCAGGATACCCAAAACACTTCTCCCGACTGTATATTTCAGTCTTTGGGAGACTAACTTCTTATGGAACTCTTCAAGCATCTCTGTAACTTGATTTGCCTGTGACGACGATATGGCGTTCACATTTTCCTATTAGTGTTAAGTGAGGGGTATTTCCTTTTATGAACTGAAGTACTAGTGAGCCTTACATATATCATTTCTCACACATCACATCTCCACTGAACATCTGGGCAGTTCTGACCCGATTGGCATGCATTGTGCAATGTAGGAGAAGGCTAAGAAGAATGTAGCATCATCAGGGATATGTTTCCCTAATTTTTAGAGCTAATTATCACTTGCATTCTGTCTCCAAATCAAGCCCAGACCTGCGTCCCTGGTTATATCTGCAGTCTTCATTCCACACCCATTTCCTGCCTGCTCCCCATGGGCCAGGCCCTGTGCTAAGCCTGGGAACAAGGCCAGTTCTGGTTCTCAAGGAACTTACTGGGTCAATCTGGCCTAGTCAAACTTGAATTCTGTCCTTTTTCTTATTGAGCATGCATTTCCTATGGGCCTCAGCCCTAGACGTCAACAGACCGCTGCATGGGCAGCCTTGCCTTTCTTTGAGGAAATGTGCGCTCACCAAGCCAGACTATTGCAAGTCCACTGGATACTTTTAATTGACTGCACACATTGATTTGACCAGTAAGAAAAGGAGATAAAAAGTGAAAATGATTTCGCGCATACCCAATGTGAGCTGATGGAGGCCTCAGAAGATCACTGCTTACTGCCCGTCACTGTAGCTGAGTGGTACCCGAAGTGGGATATCAGAGCACGGAACGCCCCGCCTGCCGTCCTCGGCCATGGGCCCACCGCCCCGAGTTCCCTCCTCCCCGTGAGGCTGGGCTCACCGCCCCCGAGTTCCCTCCTCCGCGCGAGGCTGGGCTCACCGGCCTGAGTTCCCTCCACGTGAGGCTGGCGATGTTGCTATCGGCACATCGCAGCCACGTGTGCCTGTCTCATTTTGGCCAATTCCATGCACAGTTGGTGGTCATTCTGGAACAAGAAATGGTCTCAGCTTGAGATGAGAGCTCAGAGACTCACCATTGATCTAAAGCAGACTGACAATCCTTTTATTTCTTAAATAGTAATGATGAAAAAAAAAAGTGAAGTAGTTGTTTTCCCCTGGTTTTGTAGAGTCAAGGAATTAGGCTATAACTAACCAACCAAAGACCAATTAGCAACTTTATTAATGGAGGTTGTATTATACTTTTATTATGGATTCAAAGGTTTATTGGTTTCATCATACTTTTCTGTCTTACTAAAGTCATTGGAACCACTCAGCAAATGCTTAAGTAATTTCTAAAGTAAAATTATTTCACTATATATGCGTATCACATGGGGATCTCACATCAGTTGTTTTTTCACAGATTGAAACCAAAAGTCAAGAGAGAGCTAACCTAAACATTTATTCATTCACCACCATGTAGTATAAGGAAAACCCTGATTTATGGGTTTCATTGTTCTCTACTGAAGATACTATATATTAATACAGTCTTTTAGTTATAGCATATTTCACAATGTAAATGGTCTCCATTGCTTTTTCCGTCAAAGATCACAAAACAACACAAGAAGCTTGAGCCCTGTGTTGCTGACCTCGATTTTGGAGCTCTGGTGAACACCTGGAAGCGTTGGGGGGTTTGTTGTTGTCCAGATACAGCCACAGTCACACTGTACCAGGAAACACCAGCATGTGAAGCTAAAATATCTAGGGATTTTTTTTCTAGTTATAAACTTAGCTACGTAACTGCCCACGTCACTCTGGTAACACAAAACACAGAGAAAGTAATGTTTAGAGATTAAAATGACTCACTGAAAGAAATGAGCAAAAACAGCTTTCTAGATGTAAAATGCTATAAATTCGGGATGGTCTAAAAACAAAAACTTTGGTTTTCGTTGTATCAAATTTATACCAATTAGTTTCCTCTGATGTCTATACAGGTACCACCTGGGCACAAGCCAGGGCTTGTCCATGCGAAAAATATCAAGGCCTGGCCTGATAGTTGAGTGGACATTTTCCAAAGATAGTTTTTATTCTTACCGAAGAAAATTCATAAGAGTGTGGAATAATTTGCTCAAGTATTTTAAACATTATATCCAAACTATGTGAGACGGGATGACATGGGCATACAAAGGTCAAATACATCAGCGTCACAAGATTCTAGGAACATTGTAACATCAAAAACATAAAATGTGGGCTGGGTGGAGTGGAGTAAAATGTAGAACTTCTAGAATATGTTCGAACTTCAGTTTTTTGTTTTGTTTTGTTTTGGTTTTTTATCCTCACCCGAGGACATTTTTTCCATTTTTTGTTCAGATAGAGTGGGAGGGAGAGCAAGGAAGAGAGAAACATCAATGCGAAAGGGACACATCGAGTGGTTGCCACCCACACGACCCAACCAGGGCCGGGGACAAACTGCAACCGAGGTACGTGCCCTTAGCAGGAACTGAACCCGGGTCTCTCTGGACCACAGGTCAACACTCTAACCGCTGAGCCAAACCGGCCAGGGCTGAACTTCAGTTCTTATCATAAAATAGACTGTTGCCATTTGTTTTATGTAAGCTTCATGGTAACCACAAAGCAAAATCTATAGTGGATACACAAAAATAAAGGAATCTAAGAAAAATCACAGGAAGAGAGCAAGAGAAAGAAGAGAGGAACTACAAAACAGCCAGAAAACAATTAAAATGGCAATGAGTACACACCTATCAATAATTATTCTAAATGCAATGATCTAAATTCTCCAATCAAAAGACAGAGTGGCTACATGGATAAAAAACAAGATCCATCTATATACTGCCTACAAGAGAGTCATTTCAGATGTGAGGACACAGATTGAAAGTAAAGGGACAGGAAGATATTCCATGCAAATAGAAACCAAAAGAAAACAGCTATTTTTGTATCAGATGAAACAGACTTTAACACGAAGACTATGAGAGAAAAGGATGGGTAGCACATGATAGAGGAGCCAATCCCATGAAAGGATATAACACTTGTAAATATTCATGCACCCAATATAGGAGCACCTAAATATATAAAGCAAATATTAACAGACCTAAAGGGAGAAATAACACCCAGATGGGAAATCAATAAGGAAACACTGGCTCAGTTAGACCAGAGGGACTTGACAGACATATGTAGGTGCACCTCGTTTTACTGTGTTTTGCTTTACTGTGCTTCACAGATGTTGCTTTTTTTTTTTACAAATTGAAGGCAAGACCTTGCACCAGCAAAAATATTACACTCATTTTATTGTGGTGGTCTGGAACTGAACCCATAATACTGACAAGGTACCCTGCCAGTGCAGGACGTTCCACCCGGCCACCGGAATGCACCTTCTTCCCGAGCACACATGGACATTCGGGGTAAATCATGTTAGGCTACCAAACAAGTCCATACATTTAAGAAGGTTGAAACCATAGCATCTCTTCCAAGCACAATGGAATGAAAGTAGAAACGAAAATGAAAAGTCACAAATCTGTGGAGATTAAACAACATGCTACCAAACAACCAAGGGGTCAGAGAAGAACTCAAGAGAAATTTTAAAATACCCTGAGACATAAAAATGGAAATACAACATACAAAAATCTGTGGGATGCACCAAGTCTAGGAACAGAAGCAGCCGTGGCTCTGCACCAGGAGATGGCATTAAAAGTAGCCATAAATGTAAGGGCTCCAGGCGCTCAGCCCATTCGGGCCTGCTTCTCTGGTTCCACCCTGCTGGAGCCCAGTGTCCCGGTTTTCAAACTTCACCATGTTTCAGAATCACCTGGCGAGCTTGGTAAAGACCCCATCTCTAATGTCTGTATTAGGTCTGAGGCAGGGCCAAAATGGACATTTCTAACAAGCTCCCAGTTGTTGCTGCTGGTCCCAGGATCACACCTCGGGATCTAATGTGCAGTAGCATCACCTATGGCCCTACTGCAGGCCAATCAAATGCTCTGTGGACAAAGTCTGGGCCGTTAGCTCCACTGGTGATTTTAATGTGTCCTTGGTGTGCAGACTGAACTCAGCTTCATTTCTTGTTAGCATGTTAAAATGTAGTCGGGATTTGTTTTAATTGGGTATGATCCAACACACACACATGGGGATGAGTGTCATGAAAGAGGAAGGTCACAGTCACACGTCTTCAGAAACAGGAGGCACAGCACACCATGGAGGGACACATGAGACAGACCAGGGCCGTCAAGAGGCAGAAGGGGAGAGGGCGGACATGGCCCAGAGCCTTTACTGCGGTTCTGGGGGAAGGAATGGGTGAGGCGGGGTAGGTTCTTTGAGTCAGTTTATGAGTAGATAGCTTGAATAATTTCAGCAGACTCTGGACTATGTCTGGTTGTCTTGTACCTGGCCTTGGGGTGACGTAGGATGGGGAATGTTGGCGTGGTATGTGAGTTTGATGAAGAGATAGCTGGGGACGAGGGCTCTGGGTGGCGGTCTGTATATCACAAGTGTGTCTGCAGGAGAGTCCTTCGCCATCTCCAGGGTTAGCTGGCCCAGGAACGGCAGCCTCTCCAGGGTGAAGGCCCCAAAGCCAGAGTATCAGGAGAACAGACAATCAGAAAACCGTCGATCCATACAGCTGCCGCTCTGCTTCCCTTCGGGGCTCGTCTCCTAGCGTCTGACCAAAATCTGACTCTGTCCTCAACACTTCCCTTTCTTACTCAAATTTTATTCTAAATTGCATAGCTTAACCTAAATTAGATGTCAAATCAAAAAAAGGGAGGTGGGTTCTAACAGGAACCATGTTAAATCAATTTAAGAAAAAGTCTGCATATCCCAGACCATGCGATGAGAGAGCGTTCCACAGAATGTTAAAAATGTGGATTTTTCTGAGAATTACAACCACTGCATCATCCTAACACAGCCAGAGGCCTAAGGACGAAGACCGCTTGTGTCAACAAGACTTTGCTGTTGGTTCCAAGAAACCTTTTGCCCGTGGAAGATAAGACAATTTCAGGAAAGTCCTGCCGATCAATTTACCTGAGGCGACAGACGCTCACCTGGCAAACAGCTTGCTTATCAAACAAGAGCTTGCTCACCTGGCAAGACTCCCTGCAAGACCCTCGCTGTACTCACCAGCCTCAACCTACTTTATTCCTCTACCCTGAAAGAGACATCTTAGCACTTGAGCCGCCCCTGCCCCAGCCCTTCACAATCCTCCTGACACACTGCGGCTGCTGTGGCTGTCCCTTACCGCCTTGACGTCTTTCTAACAGACTCAGTTCTCTGTTCTTAGTAGACTGTCTCATTAAACATTGGGAGCTCAATGTATTATTGGGGAGTTATTTCAAGAACAGAGGGCTCGCCCTGGCCGGTTTGGCTCAATGGTTAGAGCGTCGGCCTGCAGTCCAGAGAGACCCGGGTTCAGTTCCCGCTAAGGGCACGTACCTCGGTTGCAGTTTGTCCCCGGCCCTGGTTGGTCATGTGGGTGGCAGCCACTCGATGTGTCCCTTTCACTTCAATGTTTCTCTCTCTCTCTCTTTTCCTCTCTCTCCCTCCCACTTTATCTGAACAAAAAATGGAAAAATGTCCTCAGGTGAGGATAAAAAATAAAGAAAAAAGAACAGAGGGCTCTATAGTCAAATAAGCGTGGGAAATACTAGACACCAATTTCACCTTTATGAAGATGGCAATCATGTTAGCATAATAAAGCTTCTGAAAAGTTCTGCATTAAAAAAAAAAAATCTTTAAACAAACTGGCAACTTGTTCATGAGAAGCCTTGTTTTTTTTTAAACTTATTAACTTCTCTAAAAAATATTTTCCCCTGAGCCTGACTGGGGTGGCTCACTGGTTGAGCATCAACCCATGCACCATGAGGTCGCCGGTTCGATTCCTGGTCAGGGCACATGCCCAGGTTGTGGGCCTGATTCCCAGTGGGGGGGCATGCAGGAGGCGGTCAATCGATGTTCTCTCTTATGGATGTTCCTATCTCTCCCTTTCTCTCTAAAATCAATAAAGAAAATATAAAATAAAATCCAAAAATATATATATATTTTCCCCTGAGCACCAGTTTTTAAAACATTGAAGTCATGAATGATTCATGAAAAATAATGCTGCTGGCATGTAGATGTAACTCTGATGTTTTGAAGCTAATGGTGAGAGAGAAGGCACCAGGCTGCCCCACACTGCGAGTGTCCTCACCCCACGCCTGAGCCTGTGTGCTGGGCTGCTCTGAGGGGGGCTGTTTCCACGTCACTAATGGTTTCTACATGACTCATGAGGGAGGGCTTATTGGAGTCCACCAGTCTGTCTGTAGAAGGCCAGTCACTGAGGCACCGCCAAGCAAGGCATCTGTCCATTGCCCAAGTGGGAGGAGGCAGGATGCCCTCTCGCCCTGGATTCCAAAGCCACTGACCACGTGCACACTGCCTAGCACTGTGCTTTGCACAGAAGGCGCCTCAGTGAGTGCTCCCTGGACAACAATGGTTAGATCAGAGGAAATCCCCATCCAGCCCCTCCGAGGCCTTCTCAGATGGGAGACATCAGCCAGGGCAGCTAACTTCCCCGATGTTTCCATCCTGGAAACACCCTGGTTTTGTTCCAGATCTGGGAAAAGAAATTAATAAATTATCAGGGAATTTCAGGATCTGATGCATTGTCTGTGAAATAGGTGACCAGGCAAAGGGGATAAGTGGCTTCACAAAATCAAGGTTATTGAAATTACCAAAGAGCATTTTGCCCGTGCATTCCTTGATATATTCTCATTAAAAATTAACTAACATTAATATTAATGACATTGTTATTCATTACTCTCCTTCTCTCCCTCCCCGTCTCCCCCCTCCTCCACGCTACTCTCTGCCTTACTGCCGGCATCTCGGATTGTATAGCTGTCCAGCTGCAGAGGTTAGCCAGAGGTTTCGCCCTGAAAAATCCATACTGCTCCAGGTCTGCTGAGCTGATCTGGCATTATACCAGTGTGTTGTTGTTGTTTTCTTGTCTACACCCCATGAACCACTGGTTTGGCTCAGTGGTAGAGCATCGGCCCGTGGGTGTTCATGGCCTCTTTTTCCAACTTTATGATGGGGAAGCAAAGGGAGAGGTGGAAGGTCGTTCTCAGGGAGCTGGGGATTTCTCACAAGGAGTAAATGCCAAGCGGCCCTGCGTTGCTCTCTAGTGGGTCAGGAAGCCTGAGGGGTGGTCCAGAGGAGGACTGGCCTGGTTCAGCTTTAGCCCAAATGCAGAGAAACTTAGCCAGTTAGGAAACACTTCCTCTCCCCCACTTTGTACCTGCTCAAGGGCAAGGAAAAGGAGTAAGGAGGGGAAACCCTGTTTTCCGCCCAGAACATGGAGAGTTGCTGTCTCTCCTGTAGGTTTTTCTTGTACCCAAAGCCTGGCCTGATCAAGCGTAATCCAAAGGACAAACATACTAAGTTCTCAGAGTGCCTGTGGCTTTCTGCAGTGTTATGGGAAAAAAGATTTCATGCCTGGAATTTTAAAACAACACTTTCTAATTATAAAAACTGCATTGCAGGAGAGATGAAGAGAATGCTGTCCAGCCCATGGCCGGGGGGCTCTGAACCAGCAAAATTGCAAGGTTTTCTTTCTGCCCACAACCCCTGCAAAGCTTTCTGTGTATCGGCGGGGGAAGGTGGGCCTCCAGCCACTCCCATAGGGCAGGCGAAAGTGGCCTTGTCACAGGTCAGCCATTCCTAAATGCGATTTGAAAATGGTGCTGATGCCCTGGCAGGTTTGGCTCAGTGGTAGAGCATCGGCCCGTGGGTGTCGGCCCGGGTTCGATTCCAGCCAGACACATACCTCAATTGCGGTTCATGGCCTGGCCCTGGTCGGGTTGTGTGGGAGGCAACCAGTCAATGTGTTCCTCTCACATGGACGTTTCTCTCTCTCTCCCCCTCTCTTCCTCCCACTCTATCTAAAGATAAATAGAAAAATATCCTCGGGTGAGGATTTAAAAAAAGAAAGAAAAGAAAATGGTGCTGACAACATACTTATGAGAGAAGTACTTATTCTGAAAGATCAAAGGGGAAGATTACATAGAAACTTCATAAGAGAGTCTTGATGTCTGTTCAAGGGAATAAAGCATAAAGGATCTAATTTCTTATCTGAGTTCTTGATATTACCAAGGGGCTGATTTTCTGGTCAGTGCTGTAACTTCTGAATCCCATCCATTCATTCCAGCACTTTGAATCCCTGAGTAGGCTGAAGGGGTCTTGCATTTCTGCAGGGTAGTGACTTGCCCCAGAGTCCCCTGCCTCTTAGTGACTTTCAGGGGGTCCCCTACCCCAGATTAGATGGGTCTCCAGAAAGTTCCTTACAGACTAGAACAGAGCCCTGAGTCATCAATTCCGGGGCCATAGAGCTACTACATGGTGGTATCATCTGGGCCCCATGTGTTTGCCAGGAAGGGCTGAAGAGCTGAGGCTGAGAAATAAGTGGGTGACCTCCCAGAGATAGATGCGTGGTCATGGTGGAATCTGGTTACCATGGGGATGTGAGGTTTTCTGCTCAAACTGTTTGAGAAGCAAATTTTTCATCATGTATATGTAAACATATTGCAGCATTTTAAAATTCATTTCCTTTTTCAGCCCTGGCCAGTTTGGCTCAGCAGTTAGAGCATTGCCTGCAGTCCAGAGAGACCCGGGTTCGGTTCCCGCTAAGGGCGCGTACCTAGGTTGCAGTTTGTCCCGGCCCTGGTTGGTCGTGCGGGTGGCAGCCACTCGATGTGTCCCTTTCACGTCGATGTTTCTCTCTCTCTCTTTCTCTCTCCCTCTCCCTCCCTCCCTCCCACTCTATCTGAACAAAAAATGGAAAAAATGTCCTCTGGTGAGGATAAAAACAAACAAACAAAAAAAATTCATTTCCTTTTTCAAATAGCATCCAGTGTGGGCTCATACATAAAAACTATAGAAGGTCATTTCCCGGGGGCAGCACCTTGGAGGGTATGTTGGCTCCGGCATGAGTGTAGGAAGCACAGGGCTGGGCTGCCTTTCAGGCAGCAGACAGGTCTCCCCTAGGTCCCTGGGGGCATCTCAAGGTTGCTTGGGGCCCAACAGTGGGAGGAGCTCCAGAGATAGACCCAGGACAGCATTTTCTTCAATCTTCAATGAGAACATTTTCCTGATTTTCTATCTTTCCTGCTATTCAGTAAATGACTCCACATCCCTGTCTCTCTCCTCTGGCTCAACACAGAGGAACGATTTTTTGAGCCTTAGTCAGTTTGGACTGCTAAAACAAATTACCACAGACTGAGTGTCTTAAACAACAAACATTTATTTCTCACATTTCTGGAGGCTGGAAGTCCAAGATCAAAATGCCGGCATATCTGTGTCTGGTGAGAGCCTGCTTCCTGGTGTACAGATGGCCACCTTCCGGTCTCCTCACACAGAGAGGAAGCAAGTTCTCTGTTTCCTAAGAGCTCCAATCCCAATCTGGAAGGCTCTGTCCTCGTGACCTAATTACCTTCCACAGGCCCCACCTCCTCATACCTTTACTTTGGGGGTTAGGATTTTAAATACATGAAACCTGGGGGAACATATTCAGTCCATAATACCCCTGTGGACTTTTTTCCTGGTGTGTGGTAAAATATATCTAACGAAGTCTACCATTTTTAAGTGTGCCATTCAGTGGCCTTAAGTATACTCACAAGGTTGTGCAAACACCATTCTGTTTCTAGAACATTTTCATCATGCCAAACAGAAACCCCACACCCCTTAAACAATGACTCCCCATTCCCTCCTCCCCCGTCTGTGGTAACCACTACCCCACTTTCCATCCCTATGAACATGTCTATTCTGGGTACCTCATTTCGGTGGAATCATGCAGTGTTTGTCCTTCTGCGTCTGCCTTGTTTTATTTCACACAGTGTGATCAAGGTTCATGCCCGCTGTAGTATGCACCAATGCTTCATTCCTTCTGAAGGCTGAATACTAATTCTGTTGTCCGTTCGAAGGCTGAATACTAACTCCGTTGTCCGTACATCACAGTTTGTTTATGCATTCATCTGCTGCTGGACCCGTGGGTGGTTTTCACCTTCCAGCTACTGGGAATAATGCTGCTATGAACATAGCTGTACAAATATCTGTTTGTGTCCCTATTTTCAATCCTTTGGGGTATATAGCCAGAAGTGGAATTGCTAGACCAGATGGTAATTCCACTTTTAACTATTTGAAGAACCGTCATGCCGTTTTCCACAGCAAGCTTCTGTGACTTTTGATCACTGTGTTTCCTGGGTGGATGAGGGTTACTTTCTAATGGAGTTTGGCAATGAGCATCATTGTATTTGTTTGATTCTCATATTCACTCACCTATTTTTTTCTGAGGGTTTCTGCATGTCTTCTTAGTTCAATCATTGACGGTTTAGGCTATAATGTGTCTGGGGAACAGATTGATGATCTGTTGATTGGCTGATAGACCAAGACTAGCAACAAGGTGGGGATGGGAGTGGGGGGCTTATCTTCCTGGTTTTCCAAACCCTCCTGAGCCGCCCTGTCAATCCAGCAAGTCTTTGTTTCCACTACTCACCCTGGGGACCTGGGCATCTGGTCACCCTTTGGCCTCCCTCAACCTCCTGCCTCCATTCACACCATCCTTTCCTTTATCACAACACCCTTTCCTGCTCCCCATGCCCACTTCTGTCTCCACCCACCCCTCCTGCTCAGGACCAGCAGACGCTGAACCTCACCATACAGGCCTCCACAGAGCTCCTTCTAAGAACGTCCCCAGCTCCAGAGTCTCTATAGCCTGGTCCAGTGTTTTCACTGTTATTTCTAACGTTTTGTCTTCCTGGGGGCCATACAGTCCCCATCCAACCCCCACCAGTATCTCGTACAAGGCTCAGCTCACAGTAGAACTTGGTAAATAAGAGCATATTGAGTTATGACCCTGGTCAGAGACTCGGACAAAGGTCTGCTTGAGGCTCCTGAAATACAGGGAGCCTGTGGGCACAGAAGAGGCCATTTCTAGGTGCGGGGCCTGGAACATCCCTCCCCTACATTTCACTCTTTTCTTTTTAACATTTTATCGTGAAATATAACATATATTCAGAGAAGCACGTAAAATGTAACTGGACAGTTTGATGAATAATTATAAAGCAAATATTCTTGTCACCACCACCTAAGTCCAGAGGGAGAGCATTACCAGGCACCCCTGGTGCCCCCCACTGTGAGAAACCCTCCCCCTGGGGTCACTATATCCCACATTTTATAATCATTTTTTTCATATATTTATCACCTTTGTATGCATCCCTTAAAATTATGGGTTAGTTATGCTTGTTTTTGAATTTTTCATGAAGGAAATAATGCTGCAATACTCATCTCGGGTTTGTGAGTTCGCGTGTCGTGGCGTCCAGCTGTGGCTCTTTCGCCTTCACAGACACAGCCTTCCCCTGACGCTCAGCTTACGTGGGCAAATGTCTCTAAATGTTGAAGGACAAAGGGCTGTTTCCAGTTTGGGGCAGTTAGAGAACACACTCCCAGGACCATCCCTGCCCCTCCAGTAGCGGAGCTTTCGCCGAGGGTCAGGCCTGGAGTGCACTGTACGTCCTCCCCTCTGCCAGGGACGAATGCCAGCCCGTTGCCCCGGGGTCGTGCGCGCTCACTCTCACTCTGAGTGAGCAAGTCCCGCTGCTGCCGTCCGTGCACAAGGGGGCCCGCCTGTTCACTCCACAGGAGCCAAAGAACATCCAACGGATGTGTCCCTGACCTTAGCAGCCTCCACCCCAGGACACTGGGAGATCCTTCCACAGGAGCCCCTACCCCAGTTTTGAGGTGGGAGACAAGGGGCAGGAATAAGAATCTTAGGGGCAGCAGGAACCCAGGGGCTTGTCACCGTCACCCTAGAGCTGTAAATCACAGAGCCCAGCCACCCAGTCAAAAACCGACATCAAAGGCTCAGGATGCTGCTGGTGTAGAGCCCAGGTGTCGCCTCCAAACCCTCTCTGCTTCCAGCTGAGCTGCACACCTGCCTGCCCAGGGCCTCGGCATGAAGTCTGTGCCCGGGCAGCAGGGCCCGAGGGCAGACTTGCTCGGCTTGCCAGCTGGGAGTGCTCACTCGGGCTCTGTGATGGGGCTCACCCCTGGAACAGAGCGGAGATGCCCTACTACTCTTTCTAAAAATGCACCTCATTATTATAAATTTCAAACAGTAGAGGTGATTACAAAAAAAGAGCACAGACAAAGGCATTTGAAATCTCACCACCTAGAAATAACCATTACAAACTTTTGGTCAAAGTCATTCCAGATATCTGTGCAAATACACAGATGGAAGGATGGACGGAAGGGTGAGGAGAAGGGTGGGTAGATGGACACATGTTATAATTTTAGAAAAAATTCCACTGTCTGTGTTATTTGAAAATAAAAATATATTCTCTTTATGAACTAATATTTATTGATGTCTTCCTATAATTACAAGAGTAGAATATTCTCAATGTAGAAATATGGAAATCACAGAACATAAATAAAATGTATCTGCATCCCACCACCAGAAGATTGCTATTAACGTATCTGCATACATGTGTATATACAATGTAGTTCTTTTATTTTTAATGTTTCTATCAGAAGAGCACAGCAACGCACCACTCTCGCCTCGTCCCATGGCTCCCTCTTAGCTGTTCGCACTGCCCTATGGCCAAGGACTCCCTGGCAATGTGACCTCCAGGTCCTAGGCTGGGCCAGCTCAAAAAGACTCACCCACATAGGACTCAATAATAACCAAATCTCATACTTTCCAATAAGGAGCCAAAAGGAAAATTGGACCAGCCTTCACTTGTCAAATGGTAGGTGGCAGCATTTTTTCTCAGCTTGGCCACAAACAAGCATGCGCTTGAAGCAAAACACAGCCAAACCTGACCACCCTGTATGGTCTTACACAGTCCACAGATACGCATAGCTCACAGGAAAAAATCAATAACAAATTTTATTTATTTATTTATTTTCCTCACCCGAGGACATTTTTCCATTTTTTGTTCAGGTAGAGTGGGAGGGAGAGAGAGGAAGAGAGAGAGAGAGAGAAAACACATCGAGTGGCTGCCACCCGCACAACCGACCAGGGCCGGGGACAAACTGCAACCGAGGTACGCGCCCTTAGCGGGAACCGAACCCGGGTCTCTCAGGACCACAGGCCGACGCTCTAACCGCTGAACCAAACCGACCAGGGCCAATAACAAATTTTAATAGTAACTACAACTGTACTTAGAATCTTGCTGGGGCAAGAAACTCCATTAATGCCTCAGAGTCCAGACACTGCAGCTCACAGCCACGGTCTTTGGTGACTGTCCGCCAGACCACATGTGGCAGCCCCTTGTACAATTCCTACAAAGCACAAGACAAGCCAAAAGTTGAGACCAGGTTATCATCAAGTCTCCATAGCTACAGGGCCTTGAACCAAATTTTAAAACAAACCATTTAGGAAGTAGAAACAGTCAATAAAATTCTGCTCCCATCTGTCCCAGAACCAGCGGGGAGTTCCTTCTTCCCGTGAATTGAGTGGCCTCTGAGCTCCCACCCCCATCTCCAGGGCCAGCACTGAGCCCAGGTGCATCTGGGCCTGTTGGCTCAACCCAGACTCTTGCCAGAGGCTTTACCAGAGCTTTGGAAAACCAGACCCAGAGCTTATTAGCTCCTTCCCCATGGTGCAGAGAGGCGGGCTGCAGAGAGGCGGTCCCGAGGCCATGTGCTGATTAGTCCCATCCCTAGTCCCTCATTCCAATCTCCCTGGTGCCCCTTGTTATCCCAGAGCCCCATGTGTTCCCCACACACAGAGCACCCACCACTGAAGGCCCTCCCCATGCCCTTTCACTCGCATCCAAACATCACCCACTCCCACCCTCCTAACCCATCCTCAGTCACCGATGGCCAGCGCTGAGGAACGGACTGAGCTGTCCATACGGTCCTGCTCCCCAGTAACAGGACTGCATTTCCACATGGTCCTTCTAAAAGCAATGCTGTACTCCAAAAATGTGCCCCCCAGAAGCTACTGCTGAGCCTGACTTCTGGGGCTCTGCATGAGGCATGCCAGCTGTGGGGACCCTTAGAGCATACTGTGTATACTCTATGCCTGAGACCTACTCCCTCCATGCCTGAGACCAACCCCATTCCAAGGGGTCGGGAGGAGGAAGAAAAGAGAGAGGGCGCCTCTCCATCCCTGCCTCAGCCCCTCGTGTGGGGGTGCAGAGCGAGCGAGCTCTGTTTAGCCTAGCCCCAGCACCAGCTGGTGAGCTTGCTGGATCTTTCTTCAGCCCCCATGCCACCTCCTCCTCTCACCTAAAATGGGAGGAGAGAGGGGGAGGAAAGTTTTCCTTCTGTACTGAATTTATCCCAACTGCAGACCGGCTGCAGAAGCAGGGGAGAAAATGAACAGAAATCTTGTTATAATCGTTCAAAATCTCCCAGTGTTCTCCAGCCCACTCCTTTTCCTTCCTGCCTTGCTGGAGGAGGAACTCTGGCTTCTGCGGCTGCAGCCTACACCGAAAGGCTGTCTCCTTGCTCTTGGAGGTTCTCCTACCCACCGTGGGAGCTTCAGACCCCAGCTGAAGTGTGTTTCATAGCCTAGGACCAGGAATTTTGGCAGGTGCTTAGCATGTTCTAACGATGCCCCCCTTTGCCTTGGTCCCCACGGGCACCTTGTTTCATTGAGCTCTGCTTTACTGAACTGCACAGATGTTGCATTTTTTAAAAATTGAAGGCAAGACGCTCCACCAGCAAAAAGATTGTGACTCACTTTTTTTGTGATACAGTATCCGCTTATGACGGTGCCTGGAACTTGACCCACAATGTCTCCTAGTTATACTTGCACTTGACCCTGAGTTCCACCTGGCCCCCTAAAAACTTTCTCCAGGGCAAAGGCGCATTTGAAGTTGCCTCAGATTCCCCTTGCTCACCAAGGAGATTCTAAGGAGAGAGAGAGAAACATGGGAACTGACTGAGAACGAGAAAGGCAAGGCCTGGATGTCCACCAAGGGACATCAGGTGGCTGGGTAAAAGGATAGGACTGGAGACCCTCCAAGGGTCAGGATGTCATCTCCTCGCATCCTCTGAAAGCTCATTGATGATTACAGAGCAATCAGTGGTTTCCCTGCTGGAAACAGGGAGAACTGGCATCAAAACACAGGCATATCCCATTGCGATGGGGGACAGGCATGTGGTCAGCCTTGCCCATTTCGGGTCCCCGGACTTCAGGAGGAGCCAGAGCTGTGGCCTGGTGAGGCAGGAACCAGGAAGAATTGCCGCAGAGGGTGGAGTCCTGTGTCTGCAGGGCCTCAGGCAGCTGTTCCAGCCAGACCAGTACCTGGAGGAGCTGTGATGTG
The DNA here is from genome assembly GCF_014108415.1 of Molossus molossus. Classification (NCBI taxonomy): domain Eukaryota; kingdom Metazoa; phylum Chordata; class Mammalia; order Chiroptera; family Molossidae; genus Molossus; species Molossus molossus. The sequence goes on from NW_023425346.1 coordinate 74,609,928, forward strand.
TAGTGATCACCAGCAGGGGGTGCAGAGTCCCTGCAGGACTGGGGTTCTGGTGTGATTTTTACCTGTGGGCGTGGCTGTGACACAACTCATGCCTCTATTTCCCAAGCTTGCTCTCTAGCCCTCCCTTAATTCTGAGCCATCCCATAGCCACTCAACACACCCTTTCCGTCTCAATCAGCGGTTTTGGTATCTGTTGTCCACAGGTGAGAGCTCCAGCTGACTCCCAGGCCGCTGGGTCCTGATGCCGGAGACGTCCACCCTGCTGTTTTCCAAATGCTTTCTGCCTGCCCACCACCCCACATGTCAGATGAAAAGGAGAAATGACTGAACCTGACAGCAGCCCCGCCACCCCCACCCCAGTAGCTGGGCTTCCTCCACCCGTGGGCTTTCCCACCGGTCAGTTGCGTAGATTGAGGGGTAACATTTCACATGGACAGTTGAGGACACCTGGAACCTTGTAAAGTGTGATGTCCTGAGAAGCCCCCATGCCAGCCTCCTTCCTGCATGGCTTCTGACCGGCAGATTCAAGCCCAGCTGCTCTAGTCCCTGGCTATTTCTAAATGGGATGTTTATTCATAAAGGCAAGGTGCCCAGCCTGGCCAGTGTGGCTCAGTGGTTGAGCGTCGACCCATGCACCAAGAGGGGGCCAGTTTCACTTCTGGTCAGGGCACATGCCCAGGTTGTGGGCCCACTCCTCAGTGGGGGGCATGCAGGAGGGGGCGAGTTGATGTTCTCTCTCATCGATGTTTCTATCTCTCTCTCCCTTCCTGTTTCTCTAAAAAACAAAACAAAACAAAAAAAAAAACAATAAAGAAAAAGATAAGCAAGGCGCCAGAATGTGGAATACCTCTTCCAGCATTCCAGTCCACACTGCAGGGATGAATAACCACCGTAATCCCATTAGAATAACAATTTCAAAACTAGGCAAATATTTCCTTTAGTGTTTGCCCGTTTGCATTGGTATTTTTCTCCGCATGTGCTTTTAGCGCCCACCGGCGACGTCCAGTATTTAAGCTGAGACTAGGTGGGCAGAGCATCCCTCCATGCCTTTGCAACGACTGGCTTGCTTCTGCTCTCAGGAGGTCAGAACAAGGATTCCTTAGACCTTGGGAGAAGGATCAAATAATAAGACACAAAGAGCTTTTAAATCCACTCAGATTTATGGGAGGGAGCTGTGGAGAGGACCAAGGAACTATATACTCAAATTAAGACCTGGACCAGTTCTTTTGAACCGTCTCTGGCCTCAGTAAGGCTGTGATGCTCCTACCCCAGGCCTGGAACAGACAGAGGCCGGTCTCTAATTGTTCTCCCTGGAAGGCCGTGTAGTTCGCCCACAAGGGGGGCCGAGATCAGTGGAACAGGTGGGCTCTTCGAGACGCCAGTCCCCCGTGGTCCCCGGGATCCCACCTTCCCGGTGACATCCAGATGTGTCATAGTTCCCTGGGTCTGATTAGCTGTAGAATATGCTATTTCCGTGTTCCCGGGATCCATCCGCGTTAACTCCGCTGCTAATTGGGTTTGTATCTGACAATGGTGACACTGAAAAAGCTTTTGTAGTCAATTATGTTCCCATGGAACACACAGCGAACGGCTGTCCTGTCAGTGCTGAGGAGGTCCCTGCCTTGATGAGCTGCCCAGAGAGGCGCAGGACACTGGTTCCTGAGGCCCGGTCTCTGCGGGCTGCTGTTGCGCACGCACCCGGGGGCCGACCTCCCGCACTGTCAGTTCACTGGCTTCCCGCGGCCGCAGCTGAATGGAACCAGGGCGTTAGAGCCCCTTTAACAAGTTATCCCCAAGGCGATGACATCCTGCAAATACTCTGCCTGCGGCCTGGTGACCAAGGGTTTGGCTGAAAGGCCCCCAAACCAGGAAAGGGACCCTTACCTCCCTGTGTCCTCATGACAGCCACATGGCACACCCCCGGGAAGAGAAATGTAATTCTTCCTGCAAGGTTTTGTCTGGTCAGAACAAATCAGCCTGCAGATGCTTCCACCTCCGAGCGTGGTGGACGTGATGCCTCCTCGCGTCCCGGAGGAGATGGGTGTTTATGGACGCATCAGCTGGGGTCGTGGTGGCCGCGGGAAGGGCCGGCCGTCACTCAGGGACACAGCAAGGCCTTGGCTGTTTTTCGTTTTCCTTGGGGTCTTGATGGGTCAACTTCTGCCACATTGTTAGAATACTGGGGGTTTCCAAACCTCTGCCCCAAGGACCTGGAGTCACTTCCTGTTTGCAGGGAAAGGAAAGCCCACAGGCCTGGCTCAGAATCAGGCCCCCAGGGCCCGGGAGAGGCTCGGAGGAAGTGGGCTCTCTCTGGGGCAGTGGCTCCCTCAGGGCTGTGGGGAGCCCCAGTGAGAGTGACCTTGAAAAGAGGTGGTTTCTGGCCCAGGCGGTGGTGGGAGTGTGAGGCTGCGGTCAGGCCGTGGTGAGCAGGGTTCCATGTGGGGTGGGCAGCACCCACACGGGCGGTGCCAGCGCAGCTCAGGCCTGAGGTCAGCCTGCGCCGTTTCCTCCAGGATCCCATGACCAGCCTATATATGTGACTCAGTGTGGTCCAACCATTCCTGCTATGGGAACTGAAACTGCACATTTCCTGCCTTTCATCTTGATGTGTTGGGGATGAATATGTCAAAATAACCTAACCACAGCTCTGTCACTGGGGCAAGGGGCAGGGCTGTGCCTGGGGCACACAGGGAAAACTCCAAGAGCCATGCAGAGAAGCCTGCAGGCCCTAGAGGAGAACCCAGGGCCTGTTGCACGGGGCGCCCTCTGCCCATGCCAGGGCGTGTGCGTTTTGCTGTCGGGGGACAGGGATGTTGCTCCAACCGGGTGCACGACCTATCAGCCTCAGTGGATCAAGCAAGACTGCTAATTCTGGGCCATCTCTCGGGAGTGCTGGGACAGCTTCCCTGAGAGATTTTATCATCAGCTGGAGAGCATGGGGCCCTCCCTTGATCTTCTGCCAGGGTAGGTTTTCGGAGAAGAGCCTGGCTTTGAAAAGGCAAGTTCAGGGAGCATAAAGATAGGCCCTGAACATGTTAAACTAACTTTTGGGTGATAAAATTGATTTTTTTAAAAATTTCAGGACATAGTAAATATGGGGATGGTCACAGGTCCTTGTGGAGCCCAGCACTGCCTGGTTTGCTGAGTTTTCTCCTTAATCCCAATTTACTGTCTCTCTCCAGCTCCCCACCGCACCCCACATCTTCACCGTGTCCCCCACAGGCAGCAGGTTTTGCCTTCCGCCTCTTGTCCTTGAAGGTGCAGTTCTCTCTTCCTGACACAAGGCCCTGTGCCTCAGGTCACATTCCCAGGGAGCTCCCTGGGGTGTCTCCCTTGGGTCTCTGACAATAACCTCTCATTCCCGGAACCTGTTTCTGGTTCTTCCATAGAATTAGCCCAACCCATTGTCCTTGTTTTCTTAGCTTAGTTCCTCTGACTCCTTCATCGACCTTCCTAAGCCCTGTGACGGGAGGCACATGCTCTGTCTCCATCTCAGGCATGAATTTCCATCTGCAAAGTATCAGTCTTTATGCGTGTGGGACAAGAGAGAGCTATGGTTTAGGGCAAACAGGGAAATACACACCCTGTCCTCTATTTGTCACAGAGCTGGACCCTAGAAACACGTTCTTCAGGTGACACTTCTGATAACTGTTAACCAACATGCGAATGAGCCTCCAGAATAAAAGTGGACACAAAAAAAGGCCTCCAACTTCGCTAATTATTCTCCTCTCGGAAACGGAAGTCAAAGATCAGTCTCCTGAAATTCTATTTCTAAGAGGCTGAGCTTGAGGGGCTCTCTGAGAGGGGTCAGACCCTTCAACCTTAATTCATAATTAACTGAAATTGGGCCTGGAACTACTCTGACTGGAACCAAAGACGGTCACATTCAGATCTCCGATTAGTGACTCCTGTGGGGCATCTCTTCCCACCCAAATGTATCCCGAAAGGCCTCAAGCAGGAGGAAGGAGGAAAAGACCAGGTGAAGGGACAGCAGTTGTTTGTCCAGGACAAAAAGATTCTTGTCATCCTCAGGCCCATCTACCCTCTGACAGTTTCATGCTCAGAAAGGGTTCTCTTGCCCGCCTGGGCTCCCTGAGTTTCTGTCATTTACCCCATAAGAAGATGGAGCCGAGGCTATATGTGCTGCGTGCAAGTCACCACAATGACGTCAAAGGGGCCTCTGGCCCTGGCCGGGTAGCTCAGTTGGTTGAAGCATCATCTGGATATACCACAGCTGTGGGTTTGATCCCCGGTCAGGGCACAAGAGTCAACCAATGAATATACGAATAAGTGGAACAACAAATTGATGTTTCTCTCGCTCTCAAATCTAAAATCAATTTTTTTAAAAAGTGGCCCCTGGACCCTACATCCTGCTCTCTGAGCTCAGGTCCCTGCACCAGCCAAGCTGGCTTTATCCTTCTGGAAATAAAAACAAGCAACATATGCCCGGCCGGTGTGGCTCAGTGGTTGAGCGTCAACCCGTGCACCAAGAGGTTCAATTCCCAGTCAGGGCACATGCTCAGGTTGTGGGCCCAATTCCCAGTGGGGGGCATGCAGGAGGCAGCCAGTTGATGTTCTCTCTCATGGATGTTTCTATCTCTCTTCCCCTCTCTCTAAAATCAATAAAGAAAAACAAAACAAAAAACAAGCAACATAAAGTTGAATTTCTCCAAAACAGCTTCAAATACTTCTAAAAACAATTTTACAGAAAAAAAAGCCCCGTCCCCACAAAATTGGCACAATCATACTGTCAGTGTACTAAGACAGAGAGCTGGCTTTATTCCTCTGACATTTGCACAGACTGGGAGGAGGAGAAGGCACTGCACGGTTACGAGGCCAGATATATGCAACCGTGTGGCGTTTCCCCCGATTCCAGCAGGACACGTCACTCTGAAGAGCTCCTTAACAGCTCTGCCCACGCTCAGCTGGTCCAGGATTTTTAGGATCTCAGGTAACAGAATGGCCCTCTCCCTTGGGTTGGAGGTTTTCTTTCCTTCAACAGTCCTTCGAGTTCCTGCCCAGTGTCGGGAGATGTGGAGGGAGGCGGGAGCGGAGCTCCGGGCTGCCTCACCTGCAGCGTCCCATCACTCACCCTGGACAAATGGCATTACGTGTTTTCCTCGGCGTCACTCGTTGGCTTCTGGCTGGAACTCTGACAGCTAAACAGACACCCTTTTTGGTCTACACGTTGTTAGTCTATCACTGTAAGTATCAGTCAACATTTGGGTTTTAGTCATCACATAGTTAATGCATCGTTTTGCTTGCTTCACAGCATATTAAATGAAGAATTAGCCCTGGCTGGTTTTGCTCAGCGGTTAGAGCATCGGCCTGTGGACCACACAGCCCCAGGTTCGGTTCCCACTAAGGGCACGTACCTCGGTTACAGTTTGTCTTTGGCCCTGGTTGGGGTTGTGTGGATGGCGATCGGTCGATGTGTCTCTCACATCCATGTTTCTCTCTCTCTCTTCCGCCTTCTCTCCCTCCCACTCTGTCTGAGGGTAAATGCAAAAATGTCCTCGGGTGAGGATAAAAAAAAATTTTAAAAAAAGAATTGGCAGCATGTTCAATAAAAGGTTAAATTGATTAAGTTTTTTCTCTAAGTCTTCACATAAACTCAGAGCTCCAGGCAAGCACACATGTCCATCCAGGGGTCCTCCCTGCCCCAGGTCCTCCAACATGCCCAGAGTTGTGACAAAACTAAGGTAGTGCCACTGATCCATTGAGTCAGGGCACAAGAGGAGATGGATGGATGCTGGTGACTTGAACAGTACTCAGGATGGCAACATAAGAGGCCGATGTACTTCAGATTAGTATGACAAAGGAAACAGTGCTTGAATAAAACTCAGTCTTGGCTAGCTAATCTTTAAAAGTCAACCTACATAATTATGGAGCTGACATACATGTGGTAATTTGTTGTAAGGTCTCCATAACCAAAAGAGAAGGTAAAGCTCCATAAATATTTAAACACATCCATACTCTTGTGCTAAGTAATTCTGTCAGCTGTGCTGCAACACACAAGGCCCGTCTTCGTAATCTGTAATTAGCCAAGTGGTCCCGAGACCAAATTACAAGGTACTTGAGAAAATGATGAAAATGAGGCTGCAGACAAGATTCAGGCTGATCACTGCGCTTGGCAAATGCACCGCACACATCGTGGACTATCCCTAAAGAAACCCTCTCATGCTCTATGGCTTCCCAGGTTTCTGAACTAAACTGGAACCTTGGATCCGTCTCATGTGCAGAAACCTCATAGGATGTTCCGCTGATGTATCTGAAACCCTCACTGAATCTCCTTTGATCTTGGCCAGATTTTTACCCAAAAGTATTCAGAAGGCTTTACTTGCTTTGGAAAAGATGGAGGGAGGGCCCCAATATTACTAGCTCTTTAAAATTTGGCCACTTTTTTAAAAACAATATATTTTTATTGATTTTTTGGAGAGAGAGGAAGGAAGAGAGAGAGAGAAACATCATTGTGAGAAACATTGATGGGCTGCCTCCTGCACGCCCCCTACTGGAGATCAAGCCTGAATGGGGACCTCTCAGTCCATGGGAAGATGCTCAATCTAATGAGCCACACTGGCCAGGCTAAAATTTGGCCACTTTTAAACCAAAGGGATGTGTGAGTCTTCGTTGGAATAATGCACCAACGGTTTGGGAACAACAAACACCATTGTTTTAAAGGCCAGGGGAGAAGAAAGAAGAGACTTCATTAAAAATTCCAACAATATATTTTATTTTATTTTTTGTTTTTCAATTTTTTATTAATTTACTTTTGTTACAGATGATTTTCCTTTTTTCCCCCTAGACACCCTCCCAACAATATATTTTAATTTCTTGTACTGTCTGCTTTATAATACTCTACGAGCCCTGACAAGCTTTTCTGTTTGGCAGTTTTTTTGGGTGAAGGATTATTGCTCATCATTCTCTACTGTGTAATGAATGTAGTAGCTATTCAGCTAGACAGGAGGTTTCAAGGCCCTGGACAGTGGCTCACTTGGTGCATTTCTTGCACCAAGGCAAATAATTCTATTGAAAGATCATTAAAAATATTCCATTGTAAAAAATGCAGGAGAGGTGAAAAAATAATATTTAAGTAACCTTTTTACCAACGCAGTTGTTGCTTTGAGAAACATAAGAAACAAACTAATAAATTTTAAATGATCTGTCTTTGCTGAAGTGACTTCTTTATTAATTGTATTTTTGAACATTTCTGTCCCTGTGTCAACAGTTGATCATTCTTAGTCCAAATTAAGACTAAATAAAAGTTATTTAGGGCCCTGGCTGGTTTTGCTCAGTGGTTGGAGCCTCAGCCTGTGGACCGGAGAGTCCTGGGTTCAGTTCCCGCCAGGGGCACGTACCAAAAAAAAAAAAACAAATTATTTGGGGAACACACGTGAATAACAATGTTTTGTAGCACCTCTCAGAATAGAACCTCAGGCAGCAAACAAAATGGAAGTGGAAAAGGATTCATGGTTTTGACTCTTCCCATCACAGCAAAGACTGAAGTCTACGTAACCAGCGTAAACCCAGGACCCTGCGTGGTCCAGACCTGCAGAATAATATAATTCTGAACAAATCAGATTTTCTCTGTCTCTTGATAAAGTGACAAAGGTAGGAGTGTGCTTTAAACATCCAACAAAGTTTTAAAAACACTGTTTGGACTTGTCTCTCAGTCTCTAGTTCTCTCTCCTGATTCCCGGAAGGGCTCCGGTGACCGCCGGAGGCGTTTCTCTCTCCACTCCCTCTTTCCTCGACCTCCATCCTCAGATCTTCTCTTGTCATTCAACCTGGCCTCCCAGGCTTCCGGATTGTATAATCCAGACTTTTCATAACCAAGAAAAATTCCAAACACACTCTGCTGACGAGGAAGGAGCAGGGCACCTTGGAGTCTGCAGCAGACTTATTCCTGATTTCTGTCTGTCCCAGAGAAGACAAGATGCTGGCTGCAGGAGAAATTTGCCATCAAAGCATTTCCTGAATTAACCACGTGGTTGGAACCTGGGGCTGCAGGCCAAGGCCTTGCTTTCCGTTCCTGCCACCTCTGTCTCCTCTTCATCACAGCTCACTACTTCGACCCCAAAGTCAGTGGTGGCAGAAGGTGCCTGAGACCATGTATCCTGTGAGAGGATTCTCAGGATGTTTTTCTCCTTATACTGTGTGTGTGTATCAAATCTTTCACTTTATATATATAGATTTTTTTGTTGTTGTTAATCTTCACCCAAGGATATGTTTTCCATAGATTTTAGAGAGAGTGGAAGGGAAAAGGGGTGGTGGTGGTGGTGGGGAACAGTGATGTGAGAGAGACACATCGATCGGTTGCCTCCCACACACACCCAATTGGGACCAGGGATGGAACCTGCAACCCAGGTATGAGCCCTTGACTGGGAATTAAACCCAGTCGGTGCCCGGACTGACGCTCTAACCACTGAGCACACAGACCAGGGCATCTTCACTTTTTTAAAAATCAAAATGCAGTTTCTCTATATGAAGCAAGGGTGGGAGGCAAGAAGCACCATCCTTTAGGTCACATGTCCAATTCCACTCTCCCTTCCCTCGTGGCCCCTCTGAGGGGCTTTCAGGGGTGCAGTCTGGACCATGGGTATAGTGCCCAGAGCACCATATTTGGAATCAGAAATCTCAGATTGCTGCCATGGTAAGCTGTGATCCTTATGCCCTAAGTGAGCGGGGGCACGTTACTCCAGCACCTGCCCCACTGACATGAAACGGTGGACAGCAGGGCCACTGCGAATGATGACTTCCGCCCCACCCTTCATCTCAAGGGAGCAAAGGAGAGGGCAAAGCTAGATGGGTAACCCTAAAAAAACCCAGCACCAGCAATGGAAAGAACCTGCAGTGGCCAGCAGCCTGTTTTGTATGTAATCAGAAGCATTTGTGTAATTCAGTGATTACAAATCCAATCAATGAGTATTACCAAACTATCAACCTGAACTGCAAGGTACTGAGCTTAGATTGAAAAAACAAAGAAGAAAAACAAACTGAACATGTCAGAAGGAATGAGACAGTGACCGAGGCAGGTCGGCTGGTGTGATGGATAAGATCTCAGCCTGAGGAAGTCCAGATGCTCAAATGAAGGTCATCTGGCTCTTGAGCTGTCGGCTCTGGAGTCCCTTGGAACTGTAAACCCTGAGAAATGAAAAAGCAGAATTGGACTCTTGGGGGCTAAATTGACCCCTGTTTCTTTACTCTTCTGAGGGGAGACCACTGCTCCAGGGATCCCTGGGAACGGCTCTGAGCATCTGAGCAGCCTGCCTCCCAGGAAGGAACCCGCTGGCAGGTCTGCAGGGCTTTTTCAGGTGGACAGTGCCTTGACAGACCCTGGGGACAATAGGTGGTGTCCCAGCCCAAGACAACCCTTGCAGAGAGCCTCTGAAGCTCTGCAGCCACTTTAATAACCTTCTGTTGCCACCTGCTGGCCACTGGGAGGAAGTGCTCAGCACTGGAACAGGGAGGGTTCGGCAAGGGGTAACTGCCTCAAGATATAGACTCAGATGGAGTATTTTCTCCAAAGGAGTGACCTTGGGAGGACCCACAATGATTTCATTAATTAAGCCACCCACGAAAGAGGACTATTATAAAAGCAATATCCTTCATTCATGTATTATTTACGTAGTCAATTACAAACACCTTTGAAGCTATATACCAGGTACCCTGCAAGGCACTGTGCGTGATTGTTAGTCACACCTCATTATCCCCAAATGACATTATCCAGCGTGATCATGTACCTTTATCTTTGAATTCAGCTTTCCACTCATCCATTCACTCATGAACAGTTATCGACCGAATGCCTGTTGTGTGGCAGGCTCAGGCCCAGGAGCTGAGGAGGTGGCAGTGAGCAAAAGTGGGAGCCACCTCTGCAGTCACCAGCTTCCAGCCCAGGGGGAGGGACTGACGTCAAGCACATAATCACACAAATAAATGTAACCATGCACAGCTGTGGTGTGTATTATGGGAAAATATAGTTGCAATAAGGGCTGGCCTAGATGAGTTTGATTGATTCTGAAATGGAGGTTTGGGCTACTTGATGTGCATTAAAATTATTTTAAATGGTTTCATTCTTTGACCCAGTAATTTCACCTTTAGGAGCTTATCTAAAGGGAGCAATCATAAAATTGGGCTTATATCCATATATATACATATATATATATATATGTATATATATGGATATGAATATTTATTGCATGACTGTTTATAAAAGAAAAAAAAAGATAAACAAGAAACTTTCAAATGTCCAGTAATAAAGGATTGGTTAAACAAATTATGGAATACTAAAAAGATAGAATATTATGCACTAAAAATGAAAATGTAGAGCCACATTCCTTAATTAGAGACATATTTATTATATATTTTGCAAGTTATAGAAAAGTATTATAGTAAATCCCATTTATGGAAACATTTTATGAGTAGGTTCCTACTACATAATCAATTTTTTATTGTTACTGTTGGGTCATTATAATCATCATGCAAATATGCTGTTATTTTTCTTATCTGAAAATAAGACAGAAAATAAAAACTTCAGTTAACTTCTATTGACCCTACTTCCCCACCCACTATCACCTCCTGTCTTCCTTCCCCTTCGCAGGAAAACCCCTCTAATTTCTCGCCCTTAAACTGACTCTGGTCAGGTTTTGTACATTCAAGGTCACCAATGGCCTTCATATTGCTAAGCCCATAGTCATTTCTGTCCTCATCTCATGGGCTTCATCAGAAGCTTTAACACAGCGGACCACTCCCGTTCCTTGTAGGACTTGGGCTGCCTTCCGGAGGTCCGCCCTCTCCCACTCTCCTACTGCACTGCTCCCTCAGCCCTTGCTGCACCCTCTCTTCTTCCTAGTTTTTTTTTAAGCAGCCAATATTTTAATAATACACAATATTAACATATGCAAAAAGTGCTTTCACAATCTGTTACCACCTAAATAAAAAAATTGATCATATAATAATTTGTGGTACATGCCCCTAGCAAGAACCAAACCCAGGACTCTGCTCTGCAGGCCGACGCTCAACCGCTGAACCAAACTGGCCAGGGCAACTTCCTAGTTTTTTAATGTTAGTTCTCTTCTCTTCTCTGCCTGTGCTCATTCCTTTGACTTTATCCAGCCGAGGCTTTCAGCACCCTGTACCCTAGCCTACATCTTTCCCCTAAACTCCCGACTCATCAATGCCACTGCCTACTCAGATTTCGAATAGACATCTCAAACCCATCACGTCCCTAACAACTCCTGCCTGCCCACCCCACCGCCATTACACCAGCTTTATTCACAGCCTTCCTGAGTCGCATGTTGACTCCTAACTTTCCTGATGCTCAAGCCAAAACCCTGAAGTCATCTTTAATCATCATCCCTTCTTTCTCACATCTAGATCCAATTCTTCAGAAAATCCTGTTAGCCCTAGTGTCAGAATATATTCCCAGATCCAGCTGCTTCTCATCACCCTCACTGCAATCACTCTGGCCAAGCCACCACTATCTATCCCCGGATGACTGTCGTAGGGCCTAACTTGTCTCTCCCATGGCCTCTTGTCAAAGCAGGAGGCAGAGTTGTCCTTTTACAACGTATGTCAGATCATGTCACTCCTCTGCTCCAAACCCTGAGGAGGCACCTCATTTCCCACAGAATAAAAGTCTGCAAGGGGTGCTACAACCCCTCTTCCCCTGGCTACTCTCTGATCTCATCTTCTAGCCGTCTCCCCATCACTCACTCTGCTCCAGCCAGGCTGGCTTCCTTGCTATGTCTTGAGCACACCAGGCCCATTCCCCTTAGGGACTTTCACTGCTGTTCATTCTGCCTGGAATGCTCACCCCACAGATCTCTGCACCTCCTCCAAGTCTTTGTTCAGATGCCTGGTTCTCACTGGAGCCAACCCCTCTCCAGCTGTCCTGGTCCCTCCCTCTTACCATGCTCTACTTTTTCCCTTTTTGCATAGCATCCCCCCCCCCATAAAATACTAAACAATTTCCTTATTAACTATAGATATATTTATTTATTCCTTTATTTTCTCCAACAAGAACGCATTTTTCTTGAGGAGCAGAAATCTTGGCTCTGTTTACTGATGCATCCCAAATGCCTAGAGCTGTGCTTGGCACATAGCGATGCTCAATGAATAAAATTGTTTACTAAATGAATGCACTGGGAATCCGTTCACAATGTATGTATCTTTAAAACCGTTACATTGTATACTTTTAATAACCTGCGGTTTTATTTGTCAATTATACCTCAATAAAGCTGGAGAAAGATTAACCTCCTGAGAATAGCATTGGTTAATCCACGAAAACCTAAAAATTAAAGGAAATCTTTTGACTCTAAGTAGCATGAAGCAGGGACTTGAGATCGTGAAATACATACACACATGGCCAGGGTCTAAATGGATATAAAATAACTGATTAGCCATGGATATTTCCAGGAAGAAGGATAGTGAGTAAACATTTTTTGTTCATCTGTTTTCTAATTTTTTCATAGTAAATTTAAATTACTTGAAGAGTAAACTTTGTAATGAAAAAAATAAGTTTGCTTCCACGTAAGTTTTAATTTTTTTTTCAGTCTACTTTTCACCTCCAGAAGAGATAAGGTAAGATGCTAGGAGTGTGGCCAAGGCACCCATGTCCATCTGTGAAGATGTCCTGCCCGGACGGCGGGAGAAACTCTGTCTTGATTGGGTTTCCCCCGGAAGCACACCTGTGCGGAGTTTATCTGAGTGGCCGCAGGGTGGGAAAGTGAGGCGGAGAAGAGAGGGAAGACAGCAAAGGGAGGATGCCAAGTCATTTCCACCACAGGCAAAAGGAACTCAATCCCACAAATGTTCAGCATAGAGTGTGCCTCAGTTACCCCAGTGTAGGGTGGGGAGCTGGGGCATTTTCCTCCTACAGTGATTGGACACTTTCTGGGGCCTCTCTCGCTCTTGCACCCCCAGCTTGTCCTGTGTTCCTACAGCCAGAAAGTGGGGAAAATCCTGCAGGCATAGGGTTGATAGGTGGAAAGGAGAAAACCAATTTTGTTAGTGGACAGTTAGCTGATCTCCCATCATTTTAAACAGAAAAAAATGTAAATGTGAACTTTCAGCTCTCTCCTCTACCCTCTGAGTCCTTTCTCTAATTATCTGGAGTCTCCGAAATGGGGGGTTGTAAGAATGCTATCTTTGGGCTTGAGCTGAGGGAACTTTCTCACCTGATTCGATTTGGCAAGGAAGACAGAAAAGGAACAGGGTCCCCTTACATAACATCTTCCTCCGTGTTTTGGTAAAAAAAAAATCTCAGGCTGAGCAATTACTAACTGCTGGCTTTGAGGATTTTGGAAAAGATGAACCACTCTGCTCTTTGCTTCCCTGAGTGAGAATAGGCAGGGGACTGGATGGAGGAGCAGGCCTCTGGGACAGCGGCTTCCGCCCCGGGACACCCTGCCCCCAGCGACAGCAGGAGGGGGTGGGCAGTCTGGCCAGGCTAAGGGGCCACCATGGGACAGGCACTGCCTCATGCAGCGAGAGGGGTTGGAACAGCCACTCCGGAAGCCAGTAAAACCGATTTTATAGAACCAAAAATTCTTTGTCGAGAACCAAGTCCAAGCAGACCCGGCTCTCCGGCAGCACATTCAGTACTAACCACATTCTTCTCAAATTCATGCTGTCACCAATGCCCAGGAGCAAACCAGAGCAAGTGTCTCTGTGTACAGAACGCGGATGACCAGCGTCTGACACACAGCCGCCTCTGCTCAGACCAGGGACCCTCACCGAATCCATCCACAGGGCTGCGGTGCTGGTTTTCACATGAGGGAGCAGAGGGTTGCTCACCATTCAGAATAAGTCTTTCCCTACTGTAAGGTTTTTGTTTTTATATTCAGATCTGACTCGTGGTGCATGGACAGCACTATGCCATTCACACTCAGCTCGTCAAGGGTACAGCAGTTGTGTAAATGAGGCACGCTAACAGTGTCAGGCCTCGCGGCTCCCTGGGCTCCAGGGCTCTGCGAGCCCAGCTGTCCCCGCCACGAACAGGTGGTGTCAAACAATAGCTCCGCCGAGCGGCTCACTGTCCAAAGCCCTCTGGCAGCCAAGTGTCCAGTCAGAGCGCCAGCAAGCAGCACCGGTCACCAGCCTGCCACCAGTCCACGCCGGCCCCACAGCCCATGGAGTCCTGGCTACTCCTCCTGCTCCTTGGCCTCTGCTCAGGTAAGTGCTGGTGTTGGGGGGCTCTTTTTGGAGGCTGAAGCACTGGACGCCCCCAAACCTGAGTCTCGCTTCTTCGGTGGGAACACAGAATGGCAGGCTTCAGCAGCCCCAGACCTCTGTCAGTTTCTCACCGATGTCGGCCTGATCGGGTCTGTGGATAAAGATTTTTAGTTTGTGCTATCTAATTAAAATAGGAGTTGCTTGGTCAAAGGCTACAAAGCGGACAGGCAGGTCTCTCCCTCCGTCTGTGCCTGGCCTCCGACTCAGCCCTGTGATCAGACCCTAGAGTGACGACTTAGAGCCGCAGACAATAAGCTCGGCAAGCCCTGTTGTTGCTCCCCGAGAATTCCGAAAATGAAGACGATTGATTGACAGCTCCGTGTGCCAGAGAGAGAAACCTATTCACGATTGTAATTAAAGTCTCTTCACGAGACGAAATATTTCGTAACTTTAAACTTCTGAAGTTAAAAAAGAAGTTGCTGTTGAATGCATTCTTGCCTACTATTTTGTTGAAGTACATCCCTGTAGGCAGGCTTGGGTTTGGATCGAAAGCAGGAAAGCTCGCGCAGCCCCTGACCTGTACCCAGCTCTGGGATGTGTCGCAGCGAGCAGCTGAGACGCTATCCTGAATCCCAGACTTCCGGTGGAGGCAGGCGGATGCTGACCGGTGGCATCATCCCAGCGGGGAGACCGAGCAGCTGACAGTCCGTGACTTCTCTTCTCCAACGCTGCTCTGACAAGCGCAGGCTTCTTTATTGTCCATGTTTTTCAATAGCAGAGTTGAGGGAAACAGCCCGAAGTCTAACAAATTCAGATAAATCATATCCTGTGGGATGTGGACTTGATCCAACCACAGCTGGCCTGGTGGTGGTGGTGGTGGCGTGTGTGCAAACACTTTGCTCAGTGAAAAGTCTGAAGTGATATCCTTATTATAAAAATCCTTAGGAGATCTCTTAGGACACCAGACACCTCCAAAAATGCATGTTAGGCTAATTTTAAAAGTATGTGATATTGCCCTGGCCGGTCTGGCTCAGCGGTTAGGGCGTCGGCCTGCGGTCCCGAGAGACCCAGTTTGGTTCCTGCTAAGGGCATGTACCTCGGTTGCAGTTTGTCCCCGGCCCTGGTTGGGTTGTGTGTGTGGCAGCCACTCTATGTGTCCCTTTCACATCGATGTTTCTCTCTCTCTGTCTCTCTTCCTCCCACTCTATCTGAATAAAAAATGGAAAAATGTCCTTGGGTGAGGATAATAAATAAATAAATAAATAAATGTATGTGATATGTATTGAGATCAACCCTAGAATTTGCTGTTGTCAGGTCTCATGGGTGGGTGTAGAGCTGGATGAGGTTTCCAGCATCTTCGATTCTGTATTATAGGGAAACTGAGGCTGAAAGACATAAGCTGACCTTCCCAAAGTCACTTCATTTATAAATCTTGGGATGGGATCACCTGGGGACTCCGTTCGTTGTGTGTGCAGTCGGAACACAGCCTGAAGTGATAGCTGAGCACCAGGTTGAGATAAGCACTGCCCAAGGGGACTAGTAATAGTACAGAATTCTTTGGCCCAACCCAGCGGGTATGAAAACACACATTGGACCAGTCTGGTACAAAAAACACTTTGAAACTGTGGTTGGGTTCCCCTACTTAGAATCAGTTCTTTGTGGGCTAAATTCTCATTTATATCAGGGATATATTTTCCTGTGTTAGCTTATCACATAATGATCTCTGTCCTATTTATATATCATTTTTATGACAACCTTTCCTCTCTTCCATCTCAAGAATCTCAAGTACTTATTGCCACCCCTCTTATAGCATATTACTTTCCACTTTGTTCGGTTATTTATGTAAGTGACAAATGTTCATCTCCATGAAGGTGGGAAGACAGAATTTATGTCAGATTCACTTTTGATTATCTCAGAGTTCTTAAAACAAAGCTTTGCACACAGTAAAGGCACAACAAATATTTGATGAAGCAGTTAAGGTTACCATCATCTGAATTAGGATGATTTTGCTGCAAAGGGAGACTTTGATATTATTAATTTGTCTGCATGGTTATTAATTTACACCCTGCCTTTTAAGGAAGGTATTTACTGTGATTCATTGACTCCGTGAGGAATCGGTCCCATTCTCCAGACCGTGTTGGAGTTAGAAACAGAATAATAGATTCTGACCTAAGTCCTGGAAGTTTCCTATCACCCTACCCTGCTTCAAGGAGGAAAGAAAGGACAGAATGCTAATGAACCCAATCTAAGAAATGGAGAGCCTCTCAAAAATTCCCGAGGAATTCGTTAAGGAAGGAGCCAGGCCCTTGTTACCGGCCGAGGCGGGAGAAGAGGAAATGCGTGTCACTGGCGTGTGACCCTGCCTGTCTCCCAGGCCTGCCCTCTCCCTCGTGGACCGTGGGGCTGGCCTGCATAGTTTTCCTGTTACATAATGCTGACCATCTGCTCTGTCTGTTGCTTGTTAATGTGTTCTTCCTGTCAGACCGGAATAAACCATCACTTGGAAATAAGCAGCCCAGGGCAACGCCAAGCACTAGCTTCAAGTTCAGTGGCCACGGCACTCAGTGACCCATGCCCGCCTCTGCCCACCCTGGGCTGAGTGGGGCCCGAGGTAGACAGGCATGGAGGACAGAGGGTGGCCGGGTCCCAGGGGCTCAGTGGGGTGACTGCAAACATTGCTGTCTTGAAGAGTCCTTGAGTGCAGGTGGTTTTGGGGAGATGCCACATGAAATCTCTGCATGGACCCTTTTGGGTTCAGAAAACTTGGGAAACGAGAGATGAAGAGGCAGGCTAGGTCAGGGGTTCCCTACATAGAGTCCAGGACATAATGAAGAGATTTAAGCTACACTAAAAATGTCCAAACTCTGAGTGGGAATGACACAGGTACCATTAGGGAGGCAGTCAAGAGCAGGAGTCCTAGCACCAGACGCCCCGTTCACTGTCCCACCTCCAACCCGCTGGGAACCATCACTGCACCGCTCAACTGTCCGAACCTCAGTGTTCTCATTTGTAAAACAGGGCTAAAGACTTCCTCCTAGGGCAGTTATAAAGATTTACTGAGTTAATACAAATGCATGGCCTTGAATAAAGCTCTATGGACTAAGTAAAACACATTTTTGGGGGGTAAAAATGTTCGAATTATTGCACAACACTGGTTACTTCAAGCTGATCCAAAGTGCTGGATGAAAAATAGTGGCTAAGACATGGGCTCTGGGTTTGAATACTGGCTCCACCACTTACGAAATCTGGGCAAGTACTTAACCTCCCTGTGCCTCAGTTTCCTTCTCTGTAAAGTGAGGACAAAAATAGCGCCCTGGCCGGTTTGGCTCAGCGGTTAGAGCGTCGGCCTGTGGTCCAGAGAGACCTAGGTTCAGTTTCCGCTAAGGGCTTGTACCTCGGTTGCAGTTTGTCCCCGGCCCTGGTTGGTCGTGCGGGTGGCAACCACTCCATGTGTCCCTTTCACGTCGATGTTTCTCTCTCTCTCTCTTTCTCTCTCTCCCTCCCGCTCTATAAGAACAAAAGAAAAATGGAAAAATGTCCTTGGGTGAGGATAAAAAAAAAAAAAATAGCACCTACCATACCTTGTTATGAGGATAGAAAGAATATATATAAAGCGTGTAGAAGAGGGGCACATGAGTTGGAAATGTCAGTTATTAATAAACAGAAAAAATAATTACTTTTTACTTTATAATTATTTCATTGACAAACTCTTTCAAACTTAAGATCCCTGGAGAAAAATAATAACCTGTCTTAGAGGTAGTAGGTTAACACGACTGGGGAAAAAGAGAAAGCATCTCTTTCATTCAGTTTTTAAAGTTGTCTTGGCCCAGGGAGAAGGTATGGGCATTTCAGCAATAACCTGCGGAAAGGGGAGATCTGGTTACATGAATCAGGGCACACGGATCGTGTGTCTGTTTCCGCCCCCAGCCTGAACAGGCAATCCCCAATCCACGCGAGGCTTGAGTTACAAGACCCTTCGTAAGGCACTTGCTGGGATCGGGAACACTTTTTCTCATAGGAATAATGTTGTGCAGTTTCCAAGACAGCCCACCACACCCTCACAATATTAAGAGTTAGTGCAGGAGCACAACGCGGGGTGACAGGGCTCTGATCCCAGCTCTGCCCTAGCCGGGCGACCTTGCCAGGTCGTCCAGCCTCTCCGAATCTCAGGCGAAAAGGCCAGCCTGCCTGCCTGCCTGCCTCTCCGGAGGCTGCTGAGGACCACATAACACTGGCCATAACAGGGCTGTGAGCCCAAGGGCACCGATGATACTGCTCTTCGTCCTGAAAGGAAATTCAGGAAAGATTCCTTGGAGTCACTCCTGTTCCCAGTAGGGCCTCCAAATCCAGGTTACCAAGCACATGGCTTTCACTGTGTCTTAACAACTTAACCAGGATACATACCCACCAGCAGCGATTTTTTTTTAAATTATGGTAAATGACACATTACATGAAATTGCCACTTTAAAGTGAACTATTTAGTGGCATTGAGTACATTTAAAATATTGCGCAACCATCACCACTATCTACTGTCAGAACTTCTTCGTCACCCCAAAAGGAAACCCTGAACCGTTAGCAGTGTCTCCCCTGTCCTTCCAGTCCCCAGTAACCACTAATCTGCTCTCCATCTCTATGGATTAACCTATTATGGACATTTCTATTCAATGGAACCACGCAAGAGATGCTCTTGTGTGTCTGATTTCTTTCACATAGCATAATGTTTTCAAGATGAATCCATGTTGTAGCATGTATCACGGCTCCATTCCCTGTTCTGGCTAAATAATATTCCACCTCATGGTTATGCCACAATGTGTTCATCCACTTACCTGTTGGACATTTGGGTTGTTTCCATCTTTTCGCTATTGATAGTGTTGCTATAAATATTCAGGTACAAGTTTTTGTGTGAAGAATTGGGGGGGGATACACCCAGAAGTGGAATTGGTAGGTCATATGCTAACTCTGTGTGTGACTTGTGTGAGGAACCACCAAAATGTTTCCACAGTGACTGCACCGTTTTACATCCTCATCAGCAACATGTAATGGTTCCTGTTTCTCCACAGCGTCACAATATTTGCCAATTTATTTATTTATTATTGTTGAAAGTATTGCAGATGTCCCCCTTTTTCCCCCATTGACCCCCTCCTCCCCACTCCCACCCCCCTCCGCTTTCCCCAACCTAATGTCTGTGTCCATTGGTTGTGCATATATGCATATAAGTTCTTTAGTTTATCTCTTCCCACGCCTCAATATTTGTCATTTTCAACTTTGCTCATTATGACCATCCTAAGGGGCATGAACCAGCACTCATCTGTGGCTGTCCCTAGCATCGGAGGCCAGCAAACCTGAGATTTCATTGCACCACGACCAGACTCTGAAATACTGGCTCTTGTGGGGACCTTCCTTCCTGTGTATACACATTCTCAGGGAACATGATGCACACAGAAGCTGTGTTAAGGAATGTCCTCTGTCCAAAGTACAAGTGTCATGATAAGCTGGCATGCCCCACTGAGAAGGGACCACCCAGCAGCTGTGCTTGTGTTTGGGAGCCTTTCAACAAGGGGTCCTGCGAGCCTTCCATTAGCTGGTCCCGCCTCAGTCACTCCTGTTAGTGTGTGTGCAGGAGGGGAGACTCTGACATGTGTATGTCATTTGCTGCCTCAGCTGGCCTCGTCCTGGGCTCTGAACATGAGACCCGTCTGGTGGCAAAGCTGTTTGAACAATACAACCGCGTGGTGCGGCCAGTGGAAGACCACCGCCAGGCCGTGGAGGTCACCGTGGGCCTGCAGCTGATTCAGCTCATCAACGTGGTGAGACCAGAGTGCCCGGGCACCCACGGCCCCACACATCCCCTCATGCAGCATCCTCCCCTCGACTCCCTCTCTGCCCCCTAAATGTGGGGTCTTATCTTTTTTCAGGATGAAGTAAATCAGATCGTGACCACCAATGTTCGACTCAAACAGGTAATTCTGTTAGATAATTGCCTTTACGTTGTTTGTATTCACCCTGAAATTTAACCTGGGCCCAGAGTAAATCAATTTGGGTAAAAGGGATATATAACAAAATGCTAACGTATATATTTTGAGGTGGTGGGATTATGGATCATTGTTGTTGGTGTGTTTGTTTTGAATGTTGTGCTTTTTCTGTGTGTATTTGTTTGCTAGGGCTACCATACCAAAGCCACAAACTGGGTGGCTCAAACAACAGAGATTTATTGTCTCACAATTCTTGAGGCCAAAGTCCAAAGTCAAGGCGTCGACAGCATGGGTTTCTTCTGAGGGCTGTGTGGGAGAATCTGCTTCAGACCTCTCTTCGTCTTCATGTTCACATGACATTCTTCCTGAATATGTATCTGTCTTAAATGTCCCCTTGTCATACTGATACCATTCACATTGGGTTAGGACCCAATGTAATGACCTCCTTTTAACTTAATCCCCTCTGTAAAGACCCTGTCTCCTAATAAGGTCATAGTCTGAGGTACTAGGGGCTAGGACTTCAACATATGAATTTTGAGGAGATGCAATTTAATCCATAACATTGTGTTACTTTTTAAAAATGATGCTGCCTGCCCGGCTGGTGTGGCTCAGTGGTTGAGCGTCGACCCATGCAGCAAGAGGTCATCAGTTCGATTCCCAGTCAGGGCACATGCCCAGGTTGTGGGCCAAATCCCCAGTGGAGGGCATGCAGCAGGCAGCCAATCAATGTTCTCTCTCATCGATGTTTCTATCTCTCTCTCCCGTCCTCTTTCTCTAAAAATCAATAAAGAAAAAAATTTAAAAATAATAATAATTTTAAAAAATGATGCTGCCTGGTTGAGGAAAATGTTCACAATAGGGTCACTCTCTTTCCTGTGGTGAGCAGTGTAGCATGCTAGATCTGCCACTAGCCAGTGGCATGACTTAGCAGTGCCTCTGCTTTTCCTTCTGTAAAATGGGGTCAATGATCACTCTCACCTCACAGGATTATTGTGAGTACAAAATGATCAATATCAATAAGATGCTTAGAACAGTGCCTGCATGTAGCTAGTCAGCATGAGTGTTTGCTGGTATTAACTAGAGCAAAAGCTGAATTCTGAATCAAACCTTTCTTACTATCGCACAGTTTCTGTCACTATCTGAATGATCATACCCATCAGAGCTCTAGATTGTTTTTTAAAATGTTTTTAGCTTTCTAAGCAGCTAAATGTCTTCATTTCTAGCAATGGGTGGATTGCAACCTCAAATGGAACCCAGAAGACTATGGCGGCGTGAAAAAAATTCACATTCCCTCTGAAAAGATCTGGCACCCAGACTTGGTTCTCTATAACAAGTAAGCGAATCAGGCAGGATCGGGAGGGGACATTCCTGGGGAGGTGGAGTCCAAGCGCCCGAACAGGCCAGCCCTCTCAGAATGCCTCAGAAACCAAGAGCCAAGTTGACATGCTAGGGTGCCATATGGTGTCTCATGTCATGAGGAGAAACAATTATCAGAGCCAAATTGAATCAGGGCTGTGGGAGGGAGACATTTAATCCCTGGAAGCTCCTGAAGGGTGCGTGGCAACTATCCAAGGAACCCAAATCTCCTGCAATTGAGCTCCTTGGAATCAAATGTCCTTCCTACCAACAGGTCTCAACCTCCCGGGGTTGTTTCCCATCACACCCTCGTGGCACCCCAAGACGCCATGCTGCTAATGGCCGGGGGTGCCTGTGTGGCCCACCCATGGGCTCCGTGACAGACTGCATGTCATGAAATGATAATGTGATTCTAGACACTCTGCTTTAATGACACGTTCATTATTACACATCTTTCACTAGTCAGGGATGTGCATTTCCAGCGCAGCCTTCCCGGGCAGGCGCGTTCAGCACTGGCCTGGGGGTGTGCGGCTGGGCATCCTGCCGCAGGTTTGGGGCGAGCAGGCTGCGTGTGCTGCCGGACTGACCAGGGGAGGTGGCCACGGCCAGTGAGTGGAAACGATACCCTGTGCGGCTGACCACCCCACCTCAATTTTCAGTTATAACTGGGATTCAAGCCTGAGCCAAGGTATCCAGTCATTTGGGTAACCGCAGACAATTGTGCTAATAGGGCAGTGTCTTGTGTTAGTTAAGTCTTCCGGTAAGAAGGTGAGCAAAGTGATGAACATCTCTGGCCCTTCTGACAAGCGTGCTCAGGAGCACCTAGTGGGGTGGGAGCCCTGTCTGACCAGCTTATAGGGAGAGACTGGGTGACCCTGTGGCCCTCTGCTCTTCAGAAAGGCCCAACAGCATGTAGTTTTCTGGATAGAGCCCCACCTCCACCCCAAGGAAAATTCAGTGGGAAGAAAATCTCTTGACTTATCAAGTGAGGCTCCAATATAGGCATTATGTCCCGGACAGCCCACGGAGGCGGTCCACCCACCTGTCCGACACCTGTGCCCGCCCTTGGCCAAGGCCTGGGACACAGGCTGCTTGTAGGATGAGCGGACTGCTCAATGGCCTTTTGTTATCTACCATGCTGGATATTTTTAAATACGAAATTAGTGCCAACATTTGAAAATTTGGAAATAACCCATTAAACTCCAGAAAATGCTAACATTCAAAAATGAAAACTTTGGATTAAAAAAAAATGTAGATTTTTAGCTTCTGAGGAAAAATCCAAATATCTGGCAACATTGGGCCTTTGCTCGCATGGGGACACCACAGAAGGGAGCAGAGAGGGGCCGTCCCTCACCACAGCCTCCCCCCCTCACCTGCCTGGCCCTGGAGGCACCTGGGTTTGTGATCCCACCCCACCGAGTCCTAATAGTTCTTTAAAAGGTAGTGGACATCCTCCTTAACCTGCTTGTCATAGTAATGAGCCACTGGATATGTTTTTATTTAAAATTCCTAGGTTTGCCCTGGCCGGTTTGGCTCAGCGGTTAGAGCGTCGGCCCGTGGTCCAGGGAGACCCGGGCTCGGTTCCCGCTAAGGGCATGTACCTCGGTTGCAGTTTGTCCCCAGCCCTGGTTGGGTCGTGTGGGTGGCAATCACTCGATGTGTCCCTTTCATGTTGATGTTTCTCTCTCTCTCTCCCCCTCCCACTCTATCTGAACAAAATATGGAAAAAAGTGTCCTTGGGTGAGGATTAAAAACATTATAAAAATAAAAAAAATAAAATTCCTAGGTTTTTCCCAGTTAATTGTCCAAGTATATAGGGAGGGATAGATAGAAATTATTACAGATACTGGGAAGAAAATGATCTGGGATGCAGTGGATCCACATTACCAATCTTTCTTTAAAATTAGATTCGCGCCCTGGCCAGTTTGGCTCAGCGGTTGAGCGTCGGCCTG
This sequence comes from Molossus molossus, assembly GCF_014108415.1. Classification (NCBI taxonomy): domain Eukaryota; kingdom Metazoa; phylum Chordata; class Mammalia; order Chiroptera; family Molossidae; genus Molossus; species Molossus molossus. The sequence goes on from NW_023425346.1 coordinate 74,633,383, forward strand.
CAGACCAGAGAGTCCCAGGTTTGGTTCCCCCTAGGGGCACATACCACCAAAAAAACCCCACAAAACACCAGATTCAAGGTTCTTCCCCAAGTAATCCAATTCAGTGCTCAGACGGTGCTCAGGAATCCACATTTTGACATGCGCCCCAGTGACGCTTATTATCAGACTCATGTGGGAAACACTGACACAGATAAAAAGAAACACCGCCTGGAAGAAAGTTTCTACAATTAGCTCTGAGTAACGAACAGCTGTCTGCTCTTCCGTCCCACTGTAGTGCAGATGGTGACTTTGCCATTGTCAAGTTCACCAAAGTGCTCCTGGACCACACCGGCCACATCACCTGGACGCCTCCGGCCATCTTTAAAAGCTACTGCGAGATCATCGTCACCCACTTTCCCTTTGATGAACAGAACTGCAGCATGAAGCTGGGCACCTGGACCTATGACGGCTCTGTGGTGGTCATCAACCCGGTAGGCGGCGACCTCGTGTCGTGAGGTTGTCCAGGCACAGCATGATTCAGCTCAGCCCCTTCATGATCGTAGGCTCCCAGCACCACTGAGTTCTTCAGGGATCATCTAGTTTGATGGGTTTCAATTGGTTGGTAAGATTCTTGGTGTGTTGTACATGAGAACCACCTGGAGCTAAAATGTAGTCCCAAGAATTTGGATTTAATCCATCTGGGATGGGGGTAGGGCACCAATATGTTTGGAAGCTCCTAGGTGATGTGAATGTATAACCAACATGGAGAATCCCAGTAGTTCGAAGCCCCTTACTTTATAGGACAGGAACCTGACACCCAAACGTGGAAGTGACTCAGGGTCCCACCTGGGTACGTAGCAGCACTAGACTCTGTGGCCTGGTCACCGGTGGTTCTTCAACCCTGCCTCTCCTCAGGGTGATGTGGCTGGGTTTTCAAAGTTTCATCTCATCTTCTCAGGAAAGCGACAAGCCAGACCTGAGCAACTTCATGGAGAGCGGCGAGTGGGTGATCAAGGAGTCCCGGGGCTGGAAGCACTGGGTGTTCTACGCCTGCTGCCCCTCCACTCCCTACCTGGACATCACCTACCACTTCGTCATGCAGCGCCTGCCCCTCTACTTCATCGTCAACGTCATCATTCCCTGCCTGCTCTTCTCCTTCCTAACCGGCCTGGTGTTCTACCTGCCCACAGACTCAGGTGGGTGCAGTTGCCATGGCTGGGGCTGCTGACGCCAACAGATCTTGTGCTGCTATTTTGGGAAAAGCCAGAAATAAGTATAGGCTACTGAGCAGATACAGGCAGACAGACCCAAATGCCCCTCCCTGGGAGAACACCCTTACCGAGCGGCCGTGTGGTGGTGAGAGCGTCTGTGGACGGAGCTCACAGTGGGGCAGACTTCAGAGCAGGGAGAGAGTTGAACGTGACCCTGAAGATGCACTTACATTGCTCAGTCTAGTCAACGTGAATAATCACCAGTTCCTATCTGTTGAACACCTACCGTGTGCCCCGAAGTGTGCTGGGCGTGGATCACAGACTCATGCAACTCCCGCCACGCAGTCCTGGCTCTGTACCTACCCAGGCCTCTTCCGCTCACTGCTGGCCACTTGGAAATAGGTGTTGCGTGTCCCTTTTCCAGATAGCAGCATCTTTACACACAGACCGTTCTTCCCAAAGGGCAATACGTTCTCACACATCAGCCCAAACAACTCACCTCCTCCTGAGTCTTCACAAACAGCGATCGACAGAAAACAGGAAAAGGGTACATGCCTGCCAGCACGCCCCTACTCAGATAAACTGATGGAAAAAAGAAAGAGGGTACAGACAGCCCTCAAACGTATGACAGGTCACAATTTTATCAAAATGATAAAGAAAGCCTTGGCCAGTTTGGCTTAGCGGTTAGAGCGTTGGCCCGCGAACCCGAGAGTCCCGGGTTCGGTTCCCGCTAAGGTGACATACCTTGGTTGCAGTTTGTCCCTGGCCCGGGTTGGGGTTGTGTGGGTGGCAACCAGTTGATGTGTCGCTCTCACTTCCTCCCTCTCTCCCTCCCCATTCTATCTGAAGATAAATGCAAAAAAGTCCTCGGGTGAGGACAAAAAAAAAAAATGATAAAGAAAAAAACCTCCCAAAAAATCTAAATCCAACTTTCCGGCAAAGAAGAAAAAGATTAGGCTTTCACTCATTCAACCCACAGGACTTTTTGAGCAACTGCTGTGCGACAGGAATATGGGAGAAAATAAGGCAGAATTCGCTCCTACACAATGTATGTTCTAGTGATTGTACTTGTTTTTAAACAAATGATCACAAACAAATATTTCTTCAACTTTCTAAATGAATGAAGCATCTTAAAGCGAAGAGAGAAAACACTGGTCAGGCAATATGGAAACTAATCACAGGTTCTATAAATGCTTGGAAAGTATTTAGAATAGTGAGATGCTTGATGAATGTTAACTTTATTATTTTGTTTTTAATATTTTTTCTTTATTGATTTTAGAGAAAGAGGAAGGGAGAGGAGAGAGAGAGAAACATCGATGAGAGAGAACATCTATTGGCCACCTCCTGCACACCCCCCACTGGGGATATGGCCCACAACCTGGGCATGTGTCCTGACCAAGAATCGAACCGGTGACCTGTTGGTGCATGGGTCAACGCTCAACCACTGAGCCATACAGGGAAGACAAATGTTAGCTATTATTATTATCACTAGTATTAATCAAGAAATGTGATGTAACTTGACCAATATTTTATATTTATAATTCTGTCTTCTTTTGCACATGTAAAGGCTTTCCTCCTCACTAGGTAGAATTCTACCCACTAGGCAGAACCGGTAATTTCTTGTTTGCACCTGCTCTGTATCTTGTATATACTCCTAGCATCTCGAAGCATCCCGTATGGGGAGAAAGGTCCATTCTGGAAAGTAGGGTAACACAAGAGGTCCCAGGACACAAACAGCAAGACCAGCCCAAGGAAGTCCCTCTCAATGGCTCTCTACTGCTCCTAAAGTGGTCAGTCCCCACAAAAACCCCAATGCCCTTCAGCCTTGCCCTTCTTATTGCCATACTTGCCTCACCAAGACTCCAACGGGGAATTGTTCACCTTGAAATTGTAGGGCCTGGAGAAAAGTTGGGGGGAGGGGAGAGGCAGGGGACTCCCTGGTCCCTTAATATGAAAAACAAAACAAAAAAAGCAAATCATCCTCTTCAGATGAAAGTAAATCGTGTGAAATCATTGATTTTGTTTTCTCAGTTTGAGTCTTACAGGTTGCTCCCACAATGAGAAAATCTTACATGGACTGCCCACCATCTGCAAGGTAGCACGTAGGCCAGGCTGCGGTTCTGTAAGGTCTATGACATTCTGCTGCAGATGGAAGAAGTGCCACCTGGGGTCTAGCATGCCACCCGGCTTGGTGTACTTGGTTCCCTGGGCTCCACCAAGAATGGCATTCTGGGTCAAGAGATGAAGTAGTCATTTCCTGCTTGGCAGCCTCCAGTGAAAGTACCTGCCACTTGCCATCGTCAGGAGAGCTACGGTGCCAAGGACTCAGGAAATTCTGCCCAAAATATTTCCCCAGAACGATGCTTTGAGAAATGCCTGTCACATTCCTCTTATCCCAGGGGTTTGGGTGGTGTCTTAGTCTGTGACAAAACTAGGTAGCTTCAGAAACAGAAATTTATCATCTCACAGTTCTGGAAGCTGGAAGTTGTAGATCAAGGTGTCAGCCAGGTTGGTTTCCTCTGGGGCCTCTGTCCTTGGTTTACAAATGGTGACCTTCTCCTTACGTCCTCATATGGTCTTTGTCCTCTGTGTGTATTTGTCCTAGTCTCCTTTTTTATGAGTACACCAGGCATATTGAACGAGAACCCACCCTGAGACCTCATTTTAATTTAATGACCTCTTTAAAGTTCCCATCTCCAAACACAGTCACTGAGGTGCTGAGGCTTAGGACTTGCACATATAAATTTGAGAGAAACAACAATCGGTGCCATAACAGGTGGCTTGTTGTGTTTGGTCTTCATTCTGTCCAGGAGAGAAGATGACCCTGAGCATCTCTGTGCTGCTGTCCTTAACCGTGTTCCTCCTGGTCATCGTGGAGCTGATCCCTTCCACCTCCAGTGCTGTGCCCTTGATCGGGAAATACATGCTCTTCACCATGGTGTTCGTCATAGCATCCATCATCATCACGGTCATCGTCATCAACACGCACCACCGCTCCCCCAGCACCAACGTCATGCCGGAGTGGGTGCGGAAGGTGAGCGAGCGAGGCCCCGGAGCTCGGCACAGGGCGGCGCCCCTGGAGGGCGTGCGCGGGGCTGCCCCCTGTGGCCGGCGGAGTTCCGGTGCACCCTTGTGGGCACTCGGAACTGAAAGTCCTTTCTGGGCTGCAGGGGATTTTTGGAGCTTTCTTCAGCCTCTTGTCAGGAGACAAATAACTCATGTAGCTTCCTCAGAGAGAGAAGAAAAACAGAATTCAGGAAGCCCGCCCCTAATTCAAGCTTAAAGAACCTCTTGCATTAGAGAAGATAAATAAATCACTGTCTTTTTAATTCAAATGCTGTGAAATTCTTGAGATTTCTGTTTGCATATCTTCCAGTTTGCGAACTGGCTACCTGTTTTTTTTTTGCTGGTAGAATCATCTACAGAGAATAGGGCTAGAGATGGAGGGGAGGCCTGGGTAGACAGTGTCAAAAAGTGAGTTTTAATGGGGAATCAGTCTCAAGTATTTACATTTTTGAAATTTAAAATGTGCTATCATTTCAAATGTGTTGTGTTTTTGTGTTTTTTGTTTTTTGTTTTTAAATAAAACTTCACAGAGACACAAAATAGCCAGGGTCTTTTGTGTAAAATTCAAAAGATTTGTCATGAATTAACAGAGAAACCACAGCTCATAATGTTTTTTTGTTTTTTTTTTAGAGAAGAAACAGTCCCTGTTTCTATTAAGGCTGTTAAGTGACTCCTGGCAATACCTATGTTGCATTTTTTCAGAAACAAGAAATGAAAGAAAACAGCTTAGCTGTTTTGTGGGGCCAGAACCTTATATATTTTTTAGCCCGAGGGGCCCTTTCTTTTACCATGTGATCACGAGAACACAGGGCCTTGAAAGAAGCAGGTCCCTGTAGGGGTTCCAGGAGCTAAGCATCACTCGGTTCTTGAGTTCAACAGCTGCGCACAGGCTCCCTCCAGTGGTGAAATGCTTGCATGACAGAATCGTCACTGTTTACCATAGGGATTGGAAGGGCCACAGGCTATGTATGAAAGAATCTTTGAGAAAATCGAGTGGAGTCCTTTGGGTTTAAGGACAAAGAGGCTGAGGCCCAGAGAAACTGAATGACTTGCCTGAAGTTACGTCGCTAATTCAGTCAGAGCTGATGCTTGCCCTGCTGGCAGTTATTCTCATAAATGGATTTCTTTTTCTCGTTAGGTTTTTATTGACACTATCCCAAATGTCATGTTCTTCTCCACAATGAAAAGACCATCCAGAGAAAAACAAGACAAAAAGATATTCACAGAAGACATTGATATTTCTGACATTTCTGGGAAGCCAGGGCCTCCACCCATGGGCTTCCACTCCCCCCTGATCAAACACCCCGAAGTGAAAAGTGCCATCGAGGGGGTCAAGTACATCGCAGAGACCATGAAGTCAGACCAGGAGTCCAATAACGTAAGCCTCATGACTTGAAACCCACACCCCTGGGTTTAAATACTCACATGCTCAAGCACAGATGGATGGGTTTGGCTTGATGGGCAGGTTGGGGTTTAAATGGCAGCTACTGAGCCTGGCCAGTGTGGCTCAGTGGTTGAGCGTCGACCCATGCACCAAGAGGTCACCGGTTCGATTTCTAGTCAGGGCACATGCCCAGGTTGTGGGCCAAATCCCCAGTGGGGGGCATGCAGGAGGCGGCCAATCTATGTTCTCTCTCATAGATGTTTCTATCTCTCTCTCCCTCTCCTGTTCTCTCTCTCTCTCAAATCAATAAAGAAAAAAAAATTTTTAATAAATAAATAAAAGGCAGCTACTGACCTAAGATAAGCCTGGTGATCAGCTCTAGACCACCTTAGTAACTCATCATTGTGAATAATCTGTTAGAAAAATAAAGATCATCATGCCAGCCAAAGGATGTTGAGGGCTTCGAGATCTACAATTAAGTAGCTGTGGAAATGCAGAGCATGAACACTGTGGGCCTAATGACCACCTTAAGAAAATTCTAACACTTGCCTCTCTCCCAGGCGGCTGAGGAATGGAAGTATGTTGCAATGGTGATGGACCACATTCTCCTTGGAGTCTTCATGCTCGTCTGTATCATTGGAACCTTGGCTGTGTTTGCAGGTCGGCTCATTGAATTACATCAACAAGGATGAGCAGAAAGCGGAGCTGAGCCCCCTCCGCCCCAGCACGAGTCAGAGCAGAGAAGGATGGGGCCGACGGGAAAACTTGTCCTCTTGGATATAAGCATTTAATTATCTGTATTTATGATTAATGGTAACAATTTACATTTCTGTAAGGTTACGGCCTCTAAGTGTTTTCATGTTGCTTCTCCCTTCAAGCTCTGTGTGCCTGGAGAGCGAACCGTTTTCAGTACGTGAAACAGGATCGCTACAAGAAGCATTCATTTTCAGAGGAATCTGGAAGAGTTTTGCCCAGAATAGCTGAGGTTTTCTGTTGGTTTGTTTATCTACTTTTATTTTTATTTTTTAGCAAAGAATGTATCTTTTGCTTAAAAGCCAGTTTTGTGCCTACTAGAAAAGCCCCATCCACCAGTCCCAAAAAGATAACCCCTTTGATTTGGAGAGAAAGGAGGCAGTAGAGGCGATAGGTAAGTTCTAGAACGGCTGCTAAAATGCAAGTTGACCCAAGCCCTATGTGTTAAAGGAGATGCCCAGAACTGGGAGGTGTGAGAAGCATTTCCCAGTGTAAGACAGCATCTGAGTTTGATGCTCAGGGTTTGAGGGAAAACAGGTCCTAACATGTATTGAGTGGAAAGACCAGGCACTGAAGGAATCATCTCACATACATGATTTATTTCATCCTCCTAACTCTCATACAAATGAGAACACTGAACTTGAGGGAGGTTAAGTTCATTGCCTAAACTATTAAAGACAAGAACTGGGATTTGAACCCAGACCAAATCTGAGTTCCAAGCAGCTCCGGGCTGGGTCAGTTCATCTGCTCCTTGCTCTCCGGACACCCCTGGCTCCATCAAGGCCCTTCTGTAACCCTGGTCAGTATCTTGAGAGCTCAGTGTTAGTGTTGACCATCTTTCTGCCTTCCCAGTGAAACTTCCTGTCTTTTTTTCCTAGTCCTATCCATGGAGCATATTATTCTCTCCATAGCAACCTAGAGCCACAGTGTAATTCACCCAGAACCAGAAAACGTGCAGCCCTGGCCTGGGACCCCCAGAACACATCTGCCCCCATCAGTAGCAGGGCACAGCGGGAACTGCACTGCTGGGCAGCCTGACTGAACGCAGGTGGTCTCGGTCTACTTCTGCATGGGGTCCCTGTCACACAGCCACGGCAGGGTGAGTGCCTTCATCTTAGGGTCAGCTAAAGAGAAAACAGTTTGGTGCCGCCTCAAAAAGTTAAACATGGAATTATCATATGATCCAGCAAATCCACTCCCCAAAGAATTGGAAGCAGGGAAACAGATACCTGTATGCCGAGTGTCCACTGCAGCATAATTCACCATAGCCAGTAGGGAGCAACCCAAGTGTCCATCAGTGGATACGCAGAATACAGTATATACATACAATGGAATATTACTCAGCCTTAAAGAGGAATGAGATTCTGATATATGTTATAAGATGGATCAACCATGAAAACATACTAAATGAAATAAGCCGGACACAAAAGGACAAATATTGTATAATTCCACATACACGAGCTACCTAGAATAGGCAAATCCGTTGAGATAGAAAGTAGAATAGTGCTTACCAGGGTGAGGAAGGGGTGAGCTATTGCCTAATGGGCAGAGTTGCAGTTTAGGATGATGGGAAAGGTCTGGAAATGGACAGTGGTGAGGGCTACACAGCTTCGTGAATGTACTGATGCCGCTGAATTGTGCACTGAAAGACGGTACGGTGATGAATTGTGTGTTATGAATATTTTACCACGATAAAAGGTGTTGTTGTTTTTAAATCACAGACTGCTCCTCGCTTTTCCTTAAGATGGGACCCTGGGTGAGGACTGGTTGAAAATGGGGCATTGATGGAGAAAATAGTTTCCTCTTGGAGGAATATCCTTACCACCCCGCAAACATCTGTTAGGGGTCTGGCTCCCTCCTAGAACCAAGCCCCAGTGTAACTTCCCTCAGGAAGTCAGCCGGGAAGAATAGACCAGGGAAACCTCCCACTTCAAATCTAAACCACTTTGGGGCAAGTGACCCACCCACCACCCGGGGAGCGTATAATGAGGGTAGAGAAGTGAGTGGAGGGGGGTCTCCGTCTCTTCCAGCCCCTGGGGCCCCTCTTCTCCAGATCTTTGTCCCCTTTCTGCCAGTGAAGGCCCTGTGAAGGTGCTTTGTTAGGAGTTTATTTTTAGCTAGAAAAATAAACCTCTTAAACTATCTTTATTTTTTCAACATCAATTTAACATGGTGTTTGTTTTCATTCTTCTATCTATAGCCTCTGCTATACACCACTTACCATTTAATAGTATTTTCTTGTATACCTGTCTGATTTGAATGCCCAACTTAGAATATTCCCAAAGAAACAGAGTGTATTTTATTTATGTCTATATTCTCAGGTGTATTAGGTTGATGCTCGGTGTTGAAGAAATTAAGAGACAAGTGAATGAATGCTCAGACAACATAAACGGCCTTGAGAGTCCCCTCATTCTCTAACATCCTACCTTGTGCAGTTGGTCAAAGTGCCTGTGGCTTCAGCTGTGTCAGTGAGTTCCTTATACATCTGTGCGTGTTCATATGATCACCATAGGCTTTACATCCTGAGAATATGCATACTTCTAGGAAAGCAAGTGTGTGAGCACTTCTTACACATCCCTAAAGACAGCGACTCCCACCACAACTGACCTGCATCCGAAGCCAAGGCCTTTGCCTCCGGGAACATCCCCCACCGCTGGCTGCCCAGGGCCAGGCTCTTTCTTATTCTCCTTATCACATGCATTGCACCTGACGAGCTCCTGTGATGTCTGCTTCACTAATTGCTTTCTGGATGTCGATCTTTTGTCTTCAAGGAGATCGTCCCTACCTGAAAAAGGAAGTCTGGGTCTGGCTACCTATACTTCCTGTGGGACCTTGGGCAGGTTACTTATCCCTTCTGAGTTTCAGAGTAAAAGCTGTGGATGGTGACATCTTCTCCAGGACACTGGAAAAGTGGCTGACACTCTGCAGATGCTTCTTAAATAAAACCCTCCAGGGCACAGGTTATGTCCTGAACTGCTTTATGTCCACCACAGAACCCAGGAGAGGGTAGAGTACCTACTGTGTCCGCAAACATTTGTTGAATTTTTCTCCATCCATTTTTATTAAGACATTCACATACCATAAAATTCCCCACTTGTCAATACATTCACGAGGCAGTGTGACCATCGCACTCTAATTCCAGGACATTTTCATCAACCCATCTCAGTTATATTTCCTGAAAGCTTTATTTAGTTTTAATGAATCAAAGTCCATTTGACTGTATCACACAATATAATTATTCGATTTTATAATCACTAATAGTATTTACTGTGTGTCAGACACTGTTTTGAGTACTTTAGAAATAATAAATCCAATATGGTGAGTTTTATCAGCATCATTATCCTGTCACTGATGAAGAAACTAAGACGTGGAAAGAATAGAAACTTGCCCGAGATCACACAGCTAGAAGTGGCAGGGATGGGATTTGAACCCAAGACTCTCCCAGTCTGTGCTCCTCACCACTCCTGCTCCCTCTGCACCAGAGAACTAGGATTTAACACCAACCAACCCAGCACAAGCAAACATATAATCCCTAAGCATGAAGAGCCTGTTTTCTTCCCCATCTTGATCAGTCACCCTTGGCTATTATTTTTTCTAATCATGAAAGAATTGTCCACTGCCGGGCCTAGAGTAGGCTCTGTAGGTGACACAAAACTCCAGAAGGCCTGGTCTTCATCCCCGAAATGTGAGGCATATAAGCAACAGTCCAGGTAGAAGGAGGTACACAAACGTGGGTGTTCGGACTTGGGAGAGTCTGGTGATGGCAGAAAGCTGGGACTGCCTGTTACAGAAAGAATCACAGATAATAAAGTAGTTCTGGGAAGACACAAGGGATTGTTTTCTCTCTTTAAGATAAAATTCAGATTCTTAACATAGGTTGAATTTGGTCATGAATCAGGCACATGTTTTCACTGGAAGCTCTTCTCGTTCATTCTCAGGCAGCCAAAAGCCCATGGACAACTGTCAGCCTTAACAGTTGTTAATGGCCTGTATGACTTTAAATGGCCTGTATGACTGCTGGTGGGAATGCAGACTGGTGCAGCCACTATAGAAAACAATATGGTGTTACCTCAAAAAATTAAAAATTGAACTGCCATTTGACTCAGTGATCCTACTTCTAGGAATATACCCTAAGAAGCCCAAAACACCAATCAGAAAGAATATATGTACCCCCATGTTCATAGCAGCACTATTTACAATAGCTAAGATCTGGAAACAGCCCAAGTGTCCATCAGTAGACGAATGGATCAAAAAGCTGTGGTACATATACACAATGGAGTACTATGCAGCTGTAAGAAAGAAAGATCTCTTATCCTTTGAGACGACATGGAGGGACCTGGAAAGTATTATCCTAAGTGAAACAAGCCAAACAGAGAAAGACAAGTATCATATGATCTCACTTATTTGTGGAATATAATAAACATAGCAGTCTGAGGAATGGGGTAGTCCCAGAGACGTGGAAATGGGGTACAGACTGACAATCCCCAGAAGAGGGGGTGGTGGGGGAGAGATAAACCACAGAACTTATATGCATGTGTGCATGAACAATGGACATGGACAACAAACTGGGGACAGGGCGGGGAGGGTGGGGAAGGGGGAATCAGTGGGAGGAAAAGGAGAACCATCTGTAACAAAAATAAATTAATTATAAATAAAATAAATGGTCTGTACGCTGTCATTTAGTGGGCCTGCTTTTAGATAACAGTACACACTTCATTTAATGGAAATGGTGTGGGGATTTGATTTTGGTAACTGAATCTTTTTAAAAACATACAGTTACTTGGGAGCTTACTACGGGGAAAAAATCTATGGGGGAACCGTTAGCAAAACAAGAAATCCCTTAAGATCATATAATTACTTGATAATTTTCCTCCTCAGGTCTGTGTTCTTAGTTAAGACACACCCGAATTTCAGCTACTTCCTAGTCCATTATTTTTAACACTTTGCAAAAAAAACAACACATCCTAAGTTTGAAGGACCCAGCCAACATCTCAGCTGTAGCAACTTTGGCCCTCTTGAAACCTTGGGGAACTTAGAAATGGCTGTCACCTCATACTTGCCCACACAGGAGGCTCCGAAGCATTTTTCTAAGTAGGGCTTCCTTCACTGGGAAACCCTACTTATTTAGGACTCTGAAGAACCCGCCAGCCTTGTCTAGGGTATTCATTTATAAAACATTTTAAATGTTTTTTTTCTCCTTCTAGTCATGTAAGTTAGGAGAAAATCCTTCTGGAAAACAATGCACCACTGATAATAATTTTATTGTATTGTGATAGAAAAATTTTGGTTGGTGGGTTATTTGGGGGGAAGGTGGTTAAAAGGCACCATATACTACACTCAATTTGGGAAGAAATGGGCAAACCTAAAGAAATTCTATTTTGGTTAAATAATCTGGGCAGCAGCTCCCTCTTGTGTTGCAAAGTAAGTACTGCAGTCACTGAATTAAAATGAGGGAAAGCAACCCTTAATACGCATAAAACTTGCTTTAATTAAGAGCTTTCCCCAAATGTTTTCAGTCTAAGAGGAGCACTGTGCTGAGTAACTATTTATTTTAACTGAAACATGCATTGCCATTAATATGCATTTAATTAGTTCCTCAAACACTTACTGAGCATTTACTGGGTGCCCGTTGCTGTCCCCCAATTGCTCACATGATCTGGTCCATCTAAATGCCACTTTCTCAGAGTGTTTTTCCTGGTCCTCTGTCAACTGTGACCTCTGCCTCCTCTGAACTGCCTCCTTTCTCCCTCCTCCAATCCCGAGACAGTCATCTCCACCTTCCTGATGATCAGGCATTGCTTGTCTTGCTGCCCAACTGAACAGTGACTTGGGGGAAGGCAGCAGTCATATCTGGTCCACTCCTGGTTTCCCACAGCCCCTCACGCTGCGTTTGCCCAGTTGGTAACCAAATGCATATTTGTTCCATTTAAACTAATTAAACTGAAACAGAGAGCAACAGAGCTCCAGAATTGTGTTTCAGCAGCGTTGTACACACAACTCTCAAAAATGGAGTATGTGGCCATTGTTGTGTAGCTGTCAAAATGCATGCTGAATGTTTCTCATCAGTTTCTGTGGTATAACAAGGCCACCGATGGAAGATAAGATCTATTTTGTCCTAGATTCCATTGTGTCAGAAAGAGTGCGCTCCATCCCCTTCCTGCCGGCCATGGAAGGACGCCGGGCTGCAGGCCAGGGGCCTGGATGAGAACATGTGCTCCCGCCGAGCCACCTGGGTGGCCAAGGTTCTAAATCAGTGCTTCTCAGGTTGGGGATTTCATGTCAAATATATATATATATATATCCTCGGCCAAGGACATGTTTATTGGTTTTAGAGAGAGGAAGGGAGAGAGAGAGAGAAAGAGAGAGAGAAACAGCAATGTGAGAGAGAAACGTCGATCCATTGCCTTGAGAACGCGCCCTGACCAGGGATCAAACCCACAACCTTTGGAGCACAGGTTGATGCTCCAACCACTGAGCCACACTGGCCTGGGCTCATGTTAAATATTTTTTAAACATTTTTCAGGGACTGACATGAAGTTGCCAATATCTTATTTTGCTAACTGTGCTCAAGTTTTTAAATCATCATTTATTATGACCTTCATTTATGGGGAAAAAAAACACAACATTTTAACACCAAAAAGTAGGAAGGTCATAATCTCAGAGTAAAGAAGCTTTTCTGTTGAACACATTGAACTCAAGTTCTAAACCACACACTTGGACCAAGAACTGGAGAAAGAAAGTGGAGGGTGGACGCGAAGTCTCACGCTGACGCCAGCCTCTGTCCGCCTTTTCCTCTGTTGGCTCAAGAGTTTCTTTTTGCCCAACCGGTGTAGCTCAGCAGACTGAGAGTCGTCCCGTAGACTGAGAGGTCCTGGTTCGATTCCCGGTCAGGGCACATGCCTGGGTTTAGGGTTTGATCCCCAGTATGGGGTGTGCAGGAGGCAGCTGATTGATGTTTCTCTTTCACATTGATGTTTCTATGTCTTTCTCCCTTCCTCCCTCTCTAAAAAATAAATAAAAACATATTTTTAAAAAGAGTTTCTTTTCACTTGATGATTCCCTCACTCAGGCTTGCCTTGCAGTGTGTGATAATGATGAAAAAATCACTCCCTGGGGAACAGAAGCAAGAGTGGACACCAGCTGATGCCAAGACCCAAGCAGGGAGACAGGTCAGGTGTGTGCCCTCAGGTCTGCCTTCCGCTTTCTCCAGTTTCTTGGCCCAAGTATGTGGTTGGGTTGTTCGGGCAGTAGGGGAGTTCGTGGGATGGCCTTGGATGGGCTGGGGAGGACGGGGAAGGAGAGACAAAGGAATTGACTTCACTTACTGGGAGCAGGGTTACTCTCCTGTCCTGACCACCAGGTGAACAGGACAGAGTAGGAGTGGGTGGTGCTCTCCGGCTTGGCTTTTACAAAAGCCTTTCAAACAGCCTGTTCTACCCGATCATCTCCACACAAGCCATCTGACTCCGGGGAGGGGCCAAGTTGGCTTTTTCTCCTTCCCACTTGGGACTCAGTCGGGTACCTTCAGGGCATTGAAAATGCAACTTTTCACCTGGACTCTTAGCTCTCCAATCTCCTCTTCATCTTTCCCCCCAAGGGGACCATGTTGTCCTTAATCTCTTCAGTAAACCTCCAGGCCCTGAAAGTGTTCATTTGTTCCTGAGATCTGCCACCTTGCCCTCTGGTTCCCAGGGCTCTCCAGCCCTTCCACCATCCCCCTCACCCTCACCCTCTTCCCTTCCCCTCCTCTCTCCTACTGCCGGCTTCTCAATAACCCCAATGACCTGGGAGGACACAGTGTGCTGGGAGGAGGCTGACTTTGTTATAGGAGGCAATGTCTTTCCTGCCATTAGTGGTCCCCGAGTTTTCCATTTATAATTTAGCATCCCGTGGCCCAGTGTTCTTAAACAGGAGTTGCCAGATACAGTGAATCTAGTTAAATATGAATTTCAGACAAACAGCAAATGATTTTTTAGTGTAAGTACATCCATGCAATGTTTCAGACGATCTTCTTGCTAAAAGCGGCAATCCTGTGTTAAGCGGATGTAACAATAACAATGGTTCTGCAGCACAGAGCACCTAGCCTGTGCCCCTTGAGTAGGGAGACCCTGTGTGAGGCTTCTTCAGGGACAGCGAGGTCACGCTGGAGGTCCTGGTGTGATGACCGACAGCACCCCTGTTCACGCTCTCGAGTGTCCCACTTCGAGCACTTACACAGCTTCCACTCTAATTTAATCCCCATGATAACCCTACGCAGGAGGTTTAATTATCTTCATTTTGCAGACAAGACAATCGATGTTCAGTAGAAATGAAGAGTTAGCGTCAAGTCACTCGGAAGCAGGGCCGGGCAGTGCCAGGAACCCGGCGCAGGGAGCCCGTCTTGGCCTGCGCGCTGCCCCTCTTAGGAGGGAGGCTGTGGAGCCGGTCCAGACAGAAGTCCCCGACTTCCACGGGGACTCGCCCCTCGAACAGGCCCGCTCTCTTCCTTCCCGACTCGGCATCGAAGCTGCGCGCAAGATTCTTCTGGGAGCAGTGGGACCCCGTCCCCCTTTTAGCTGAAGTAGATGGCGGGTTCTCTGCTGACCTCCCAGAAGGAACCCAGCTGGGGTTTGGGGAGACTGTTCATACCGTAAAAGAACATGCTTCTTATGGTGACACCACAGTCACCAGCAGGAACGAGGAGAACGGTGTCCGAGGCAAGAGCGAGGCGGGAACGGCGCAGCCGCCTCCTTCCATCCTAGCAGCAGCCCGCAGGCCCCGGCCAGGCGGAGGACGGGCTTCCCCTTCGGTCACCGTGTTTGTAACTACAGCACGTGTCTGTCCTTAATCTCTCCACACGCTACGCCTGGAATATGCCTTGTGTGACAGATGTAGAACACTAGACACTATAAACTTTCTAGTGAGCTAGATTGGGGGGAGGGGCAAGGGGGCCATCATGGGGCTTAGGGTCTAGTGGAGAATCAGGTAAGTCACCCAGGGAGTTCCTGCACCTGTTGGTGGGGCAGCAGGAGGCATTGAGCTTCTGGGGGACAGGGACACAAGTGAGTCCGCCAACAAGTGCCCACAAAATGCCAAAGCTGCTGGTCCACCCGTCACATTTTGTGTGTATGTGTGTGTTTTTATACTCCCCCCCCCCCCGCCCCCCAAACCACCACCGGTCACATTTTGAGTAGCAAGGCTTTATACCTCTGGATAAAACTGCCTTTGTATCCTCTGTTAAGCTTTTCCAAATGGTTCAGGGTGTCAGGAGTCATCATTTTAGCTCATTTTTATTAAGCACTTACTGTAATGTCAAGCCCTGTATTAAGCACTTTCATGGATTATCTCATTAATTAAATGAAACAGGAGACAATTAATGTTCCCATTATACACATGAGGAAACTGAGGCCCAGAGAGTTTAAAGAACTTGTTCAAGGTCACAAAGCCAGCAAGGGTCAACGTTCCTGCGGAGGAGGAGGGTAGGAGCGTTGCTAACTCCAAGGCGGAGCGTGTTCAGCGTTTTAAAGCAAGGCCTGGAAACCATCTGGTTCTCATAATACAAAACCCTGTGCCTCTTCCATCTCCTCCTCCCTCACCGTGAGAGAACAATTCCAGTAAGAGATTTGTCCCTTCGGGCAGATCTGAGGACATCCTTAACCAAGCCATCATCATCCCCCAGGGACTTGAACTAACTTTCCTAGCTCAGCTGTCTCCTTTTGCAAAGTTCACTACACTGGTTAGAATCCCCAGAGGCCTGCAGCATCTCCGGCAAGTAATCAGAAGCCTCCAGGGCTCCTGAAAGGCCGGCGGCTGCAGGCCAAAGCGCATCTTCCCAGCTTTACTTATCCCGAATTCCAGCAGCAGCAGCGGTGCCAGGTAAGCCCTCGTGTGAACTTTCAGTGACTCGAAGCAAAAATCCTTGGGCAGTTATTTCCCTGTCCCGCCTTCCCCTCCTTCCTCAGCTCCGCTCCCGCTCCTCTCAGGTAGTGTGCCCCTCCCCCTTTAGCGTGCCTTCCTCTCTTCTTTCCAGAAAGGATCCTAAACGAATGACTGAGAATATCTCAGCAATGGCATCAGTAGAGCCAGGTGCTTGGAATGGAAATAAAGAACTCAGAGACTCAAAAGATGCCGGCCCTTGGGAAATTTATAGCTGAGTGAGGGTAACAGACAAGAATTTCAGCAGGGCCCTGGCCGGTCTGGCTCAGCGGTTGGAGTGGCGGCCTATGGACCAGAGAGTCCCGGGTTCGGTTCCTGTTAGGGGCACATATCAAAAAAAAAAAAAGAATTTCAGCAGGGAGGTGACTTCCCAGAGGTGAGCGCCTCCAGGGTTTACTGTGGCAGCCCAGAGGGCTAATCAAGGGTGAACTTGGAGGAGTCGGAGGCAGTAGGTGGGAAGGCACTGAGCAGAAGTGCATGAGCCAAAGCAGGGAGGCATGAAACAGCAGGTGGTGGACACTGGGCATAAATGCAAAGCAAGGAGTGGCCAAAGAGAAGATGGGAGAGTGAAATAGGGCTAATTTCAAGGGAGAGCCCGGATGCCACCTCTACGGGCTTGGACTTGCTCCTCCAGTGTTTCTCAAATCCTGCCTTGGGGTCCATTTGGAAAGGCCCAGGGTGGGCAGCTCCCACCCTGCAGCCTTGCTGCCCTTCCGCCAGGCAGCTGTGCCTCATCTGCTTGACGCATGGGTGCTCCGATAACACTGTGTGAATAGAGGTTTGTTGTCAAGAGACAACAACCGCTGTACCTGACTGGGCAGCATGTTGGAGGAACCCGGGACTTCAGGGTTAGGCAGAGGCTGCATTTGGGGTTTTCTCTAATTGGTGGATGACCCAGGATGCTCTCTCCACAGTCCAGGAAGTGGCCACATCATTTCCTACTTTCATTCTGTGATGAGAAGCCTGGGGCTGCTTCCTTCCTCCCAGGCTGGCTAGCCCCACTGGATCCGCTGACCCCACAAACCCACTACCTCACTGGTCCCAATGGCCCCTCAAACTCCTGAGTGCACTCCCTCAGGGCCAGCCCATGGGGTTGGTCATTCCAGTGACCCTGATGCAAAGCTGGAGATTACGAGGAATGACAGGTCCCACGATGTCACCAGGACAGAGCTTTCTGAAGAAATCTATCCATTTTAAAGCTTTGCTGGGCTCCCTGTGCCCAACATTACTTACCTCATTTATTAAGAGCCTGTTTAGCCCTGGCCACTTTGGCTCAGCGGTTCGAGCATTGACCTGTGAACCAAAGAGTTGCGGGTTTGATTCCAGTCAAGGGCATGTACCCTGGCTGCGGTTCAGTCCCTGGCCCTGGTTGGGGTCGTGCAGGAGGCAACCAATCAATGTGTCTCTCTTACATCGAGGTTTCTCTCTCTCTCTCTCCATCTCTCCCTCCCTTCCTCTCTCTAAAAATCAATGGGAAAAAAAATACTCGGGTGAGGATTAACAACAAAGAAAATTTTTAAAGTTTAGTAACACCTTTACGTACTTGAACACAGATAATAAATATTTGCAAATTATAAATTTTCATAGCCACTCCCATCTAATAATCTACTGTTTATTAATTTTATTATTGTAATTTTGATACATCTTATATTTTAATATATATTTTACTTTTGTAGTTTTTAAAACCTTACTGCAGAAGGTTAAGTTCATCACTTCTGGATCTGTGACACATTATCATTCTTCAAAATATTCTTGGGGTGTTTTAGCAAGTGCACTCATCACCTTTTAAAGAGTTGTCTTTCAGCCCAGCCGGTGTGGCTCAGTGGACTGAGCGTCATCCCATGGACTGAGAGGCCCCAGTTCAATTCTGAGCAGGGCACATGCCCAGGTTGCAGGTTCCATCCCCAGTAGGGGGTGTGCAGGAGGCAGCCAATCGAAAGATGTATCTCTCACATTGATGTTTCTCTCTCTCTCTCCCTTTCTTTCTCTCTAAAAAAAATCAATAAAAAAAATTAAAGAGTTGTCTTTCAGATCAATCATATTTAACAGCATCTTCATAAAGCATTTTTAAAAAATAAGTATAAACTTGTCACAATAATGATCTTAAGTAAATTCAGCCTTCCCTGCCCCCTTCCAGCGTCGCCTTCAGCAGGCTTGAAGCCTGGACACAACTGGCAAACACACCCAGATTTCCACAGGGACTTCCTGTGAGTGCAGAGACTGGGAAGGGAAAGGCCCACCCCGAGTCCTGGGTTCACCCCATTTCCTGGGCATGGTACTAAGGTTTCTCTCCTCCAGGTGCACTGCCTTGCCTCACTGAAGTGAGGCTCCTGGACCTACCTTGTTATGGGAGAATGACATTTGGAAAATTCTGTGCCTTTGGAAGTCCCTAAGGTCTTCGCGGGTACCTACACTGGCACCTGGCCAGGGAAGCCGTTTGATCATGTTAGAGCCAGCAGACTGAGTGGGCAGCACAAACGCCCTTCGTGTCCTTAAGGCCATTCCCCAGATAAATAAAATCTGCAGCCTACATTTGCTTCCTGAGACACTTACTGTGGACCCACCTGCCAGCTGTGAGTTAAAATCCCTGTATCTCGCCCTGGCCAGTTTGGCTCAGCGGTTAGAGCATCGGCCTGCAGTCCAGAGAGACCTGGGTTCGGTTCCCGCTAAGGGCACGTACCTTGGTTGCAGTTTGTTCCCGGCCCTGGTTGGGTTGTGCGGGTGGCAGCTACTCGATGTATCCCTTTCACGTCGATGTTTCTCTCTTTCTCTCTCTCTCTCTCTTCCCTTCATTCTATCTGAACAAAAAATGGAAAAATGTCCTCAGGTGAAGATAAAAAAAAAAATCCCTGTATCTCCATCACTGGCCCAAACAGAAGCCCTTGTAGAGGCACCGTAACTACTCTAAAGTTGTGCCCCTGCTGCCAACCCTTCCCAGCCCCTGTGCTGGACAGTCAGGAGTAACTGCCTTGCAGTTCCTTTTATGTGAAGGGACCACAGTGTCATATCCCCAGGAAATATCTCATGAGTGAATCGCTGTACCTGCCTATGCTGGACAGTTGTGTGTTTTTTAATTCTCACCCGGGATGTGTCTTTATTGATGAGAGAGAGAGAGAGAGAGAAACCCTGATGGGTTGTCCCTCCTGTATGAACCCTGATCAGGGCTAGAACCTAAAACCCAAGCAATGTGCCCTGACTGGGAATCAAACCTACCTCCTTCCATGCTGGACATATTTCATTCGTCCCTTTAGTCTTGAAGGACTGACCTGTACCACAGACAGCATGGTTGATTTCCTTGTTCTTTGGCTCCTGCCTGGGCTCACATGATGAGTGACTGCAGGAGAGAAGGAAAGTCGGGGTATTTATTCCTCTAGTCTTGCCCTGGTTGGCCCCATTCTGGTGGTGGCAGCAAAAACCGCACCAGGTGTCAGCCCGGTGGAGTCAGACTGCACTGCAGATCAACAACCTGGGTACTTCAGTTCTGGCTAAGAAAGAATTCCGATCCAAGACTCAAACTATAAAAAAAAAAAAATTATTTAAAAAGTCACAGAGGTAGAAGAAATGAGCTGTAGAATAAATGGCATCAGGAAACAAGTTACAGGGGCAAAAGAAGGGTCCTGGGTGCTTAGGAGGAAGAAGGGTAAAGGTAACGTGCCTACAGGGGAGCGGTGGGGGAGGAAACAGGCGAGCGGGTGCTCCTGGGAGAGAGAGCTTGCTGGGCTCTCCAGGGTGGGAGAATAGATGAGGTCCCAAGGGGAGGATCTCTTTAATTAGCATTCCAGGGGTGTCCTTTCAGGGCCAGGGTTTCCACGAATTGGTCAGCCCCAGGGCAGGCGGTCATTAGTCAATGCAGCTGGTCCTAATGTCAGCCATGGCATCGCTTGTCTGGTTTTGCAGCTCTTTTGGGCCTGGAGCTGAAACACAACTGTGGCCTAGATGTTATCCCTAGGGGTTAATGCATAAGGGAGCGGTTGCACAAGGGCCCACATGGTAGGTAACTAAGGCCACTCTTTACCCCTTGTTCCTCCTCTAAGGGGGTGTAACACATCACTAGCAACATGCCAGGGGAGGAAAGGTCAGGGGAGGGTCCAAACTGCATGACCAGCAATATGCTAGGGGAGGAAAGGTTACCCTGGGGGCCAGGTCCTTGTTTTCCCAGTTGCTAGACCCCCAGGGCTTTCTGCCCTGGTGACCTTTTGTACCTGGCCCATCATCCTTGCTCTGCTCCTAAACACCTTTGCAAACTATTCCTTTAAGCTTTCCTGTACTACCTTACTTGAGAAGATTTGTTTTCTGATAGGAACTGCCTGCTCTGTTGTCCAAATAGCTGCTTTGGTAAAATGCCGTTCTTCGGTTCTTGATGTGATACTGAGTCAAGCAGGAAAATGGGTGTGATAATAACAACAGCAGCAGTAAGAATGAACTTTTTTCCAGTGCTTACTAAAAGTCAGACACTTCACATGCATTAACTCACTTTAACCCCACAGCACCTTCATGAGGGGTGTGGTAGGCGGCCCTTAAATTGACCCCCGTGACCCCTGCCTGCTGATATTCACACTCTGTGTAACACCCTCTCCCTAAGAATGGGCTGGATTTAGAGACTCGCTTCTAAAGACTAGAATACAGCAGAGACATGAGATGTCACTTTCCAGATTCGGCTTCCATCTTGCTCCCTCGGAGGGAAAACAGTTGTCATGCTGTGGGTTGTCCTATGGAAGCACCACGTGACAATAAGCGGATATCTCCAACCAACAGGCAGAGAGGACTGAGGACTGCCAACAGCCATGTGATTTAACTGCAAAGCAGATCCCTACAGCCAAGCCTTGAGATGATGGCAGCCCCGAGAGACACTGAGCCAAACACACCCAGCTACGCTGCACCCAGCTAACCCATAGAAATTGAGAAAATAAGTGTGTTTTATCCCTGGCTGGTTTATTCAGTGGTTAGAGCATCAGACTGAAGACCCAAGAGCTATGGGTTCAATTCTGATCAAGGGCACATACTGCGGCTGCGGTTTGATCCCCTGGCGGGGTTTGTGGGGAGGCAGCCAATTGATGTGTTTCCCTCACATCGATGTCTCTCTCCCTCTCTCTCGCCCTTCCTCCCACTCTATCTGAAAATCAATGGAAAAATATCCTTGGGTGAGGATTTAAAAAAAAGTGTTTTAAGTTACTGAATTTTGGAGTAATTTGTTACACAGCAACTAATAACTAATACAAAGAAATGTCATTATTATCATCCTCATTTTATTTATTTTTACTTTTTAAATGAATGTATTGGGGTAACATTGGTTAAAAAAATTATATAGGTTTCAGGTGTACAATCCTATAATACATCATCTGTATATTGTATTGTGTGTTCACCACTCCAAGTCTTCTTCCATCACCATTTACCTCCTCTATACCTTCTTCTACCCGCCCTGCCCCACCCTCTGGTAATCACCATACTGTTGTCTGTGTCCATGAAATTTTTGGGTTTTTTGTTTTTGGTTTATCCCTCCATCTAATCCCTTCACGTTTTTCACTCAGCCGCATATCCTCATTTTAGAGATACAGAAACTAAGGCTTAGCCACCTTCCCTAAGTCATGCAGTTGGGGAATCAAAAAGCCTAAACTGGTAGCCAGACACGCAGACTGAGAGTCCATGCACTTAGCCATTACATTATAACCTCCTGATGAAACAGTCTATGAAGGGAATTTAAATGTAAAAATTAGTGATTTCCACTCTTGTACTGTCATCAGCAATATAAATTGGTACTCTCATTTTAGACAGCAAAAGGTGTAAACCCTTCTTCCCTGCAATTCTACTTCTGGGATACTAACTTACAGAAGTACATAGGTGCATAAAAGCATGTAAGAACATAAATGTTTATTGTGCACTTTTTAATTTTTTCTTTAATCCTCACCTGAGGACATTTTTTTTTTTTTTTTTGCATTCATCTTCAGATAGAGCGGGAGGGAGAGAAGGAGGAAGAGAGGAAGAGAGAAACATGGATGTGAGAGAGACACATCAACTGGTTGCCACCTGCACAACCCCAACCAGGGCAGGGACGAACTGCAACCGGAGTACGTGCCCTTAGCAGGAACCAAACCCGGGACTCTCTGGTCTGCAGGCTGATGCTCTAACTACTGAGCCAAACAGGCCAAGGCTATAGTGTACTTTTAAAAGGCAAATAGCCGGAAGTAATGAAAATGTCTGCTAGGGGATTAGTTCGAATTATAACACATCACAGAGTGAAAGACTATGTCATTATTAAATAGAAGGACACAGTTTTATATTTAGGGAAATGGAAAGATAAACCTTGATCTCTATGGTAGGATTATAAAATGGCCCCCAGATTCCTGCCCCCCTCCCCATATACATATACTTTCTCCCAGTGGTTCAGTCATGCACTAACATAGATGTTACTGTGAAGGGATTTTGCAGAGGTAATTAAGGTCCCAAATCAGTTGAGTTTAAGATAGAGAGATTATCTTCACTGGACCTAAGGTAGTCAGCTAAGCTATTAGCGAATGTTAATTTTTCTCTGTGGCCAGGAGGTGGAGGCTTGCAGAGCGGGTGGGAGCCTGGTAATAAGAGCGCTGGCAATGGAGTGGAGCCTCGGCTTCCCCAGATGTTTGCTGTTGATGCTACCGTATTTGAAGATGAATTTTACTTTTATCCTAAAAATTCCCTTTTGATTCCTGCCATCCAGAAAGTGTTTGTACTGGTGTGCATTCAGCAGTCAAGCTACCTGTGGCTTTAGATTAATATCTCTTTTGACTTTTTGTCCGGCCATAAAAGCTTTCAGGGAATTTGTCTTTAACAAGGACCTTCACCCTCTGAAATTTCCCCAAAAGTTCCTTCCTTGGGAACTAGAAAGTCATATGTACAAACATTTTGTTCTCTCTTCTTGTGCCTGTTTAATAAAATGGACCAACTTGGCAAAAATAATTTAAGTCTGCCTCAATGGACTTCCCTTAAAGAAAGAATTTTAAATATCTTGGGAACAATGGAATGCATTCTTTGATTGACATGTAGAAGCTTCTCAAATACCAAATGACTTCAAAAACAGCTCTAAAAGGATCCTAAAAAAACTTTGGCCAACTGAGCAGGTAATTTTATATAAAAAATTTTTTCTTTATTGATTTCAGAGAGAGAGGAAGGGAGAAGAAAAGAGAGATAGAAACATCAATGAGTGAGAACATTGATTGGCCGCCTCCTGCATGCCCCTCACTGGGGATCAGGCCCACAACCTGGGCACGTGTCCTGACCGGGAATCGAACCGGCAACCTCTTGGTGCATGGGTCGACACTCAACCACTGAGCCACACCGGCCAGGACTGAGCATGTAATTTTAACTTAGGCACTTAAGAGCAAGAGTCTTCTATAAAAGGCTAATGTAAAATTGAAGATATAAGAGGAACCTAAAACAAAGACTATAAGGCCAAATGGAGGATGTGTATTTATTGATTTTAGAGAGAGAGGAATTGAGAGGGAGAGAGAGATAGAAACATCGATGAGAGAGAATATCAGCTGGTCACCTTCTAAATGCCTTCCACTGGGGACTGAGCCTACAACCTGGGCATGTGTCCTGTCCAGCAATCAGACTGATGATTACTTAGTGCAT
This sequence comes from Molossus molossus, assembly GCF_014108415.1. Classification (NCBI taxonomy): domain Eukaryota; kingdom Metazoa; phylum Chordata; class Mammalia; order Chiroptera; family Molossidae; genus Molossus; species Molossus molossus. Next base: position 74,657,299 of record NW_023425346.1, read on the forward strand.
GAGCCACACTGGCCAGACTTTTTTTTTTTTGGAAAGAGAAGCAGGGCGGAGAAATAGAGAGAAACATTGATCAGTTGCTGACTGGGGAATCGAACCCACAACCTTTTGGTACATGGGACAACACCAACCAACTGAGCCACCTGGCCAGGTCCAGGCATGTCTTTAGAGTTGTGACAGATGTGAGCAGAGCAAGGTTGGTGGGCCAGGTACAGAAAGTCACCAGGGTAGAAAACCCCAGCTATCTAGCAACGAACATTTGTAGGATGGGACCTCAGCCCCAGGGTGACCTTTCCTTTCCTAGCATGTCGCTAGTCATGGAGTTTGAAACCCCTGAACTTTCATGTCATTGGTCATTCAATTTAGAGCCCCTGACCTTAACTCCTAGAGATAACATCTAGGCCTCAGTTGTATTTCAGTTCCAGGACCAGAAAAGCAGCAAAACTGCCCCGGCCGGTTTGACTCAGCTGTTAGAGTGTCCGCCTGTGGACCAATGAGTCTCGGGTTCGATTTCAATCAAGGACTTGTATCTTGGTTGCAGTTTGTCCCGGCCCTGGTTGGGGTCCTAGGGGGGGCACCAGTCGATGTGTCCCTCTCACGTCAATGTTTCTCTCTCTTCCTCTCTCTCCCTCCCTCCCACTTTATCTGATGATAAATAGAAGGAAAAAAAAATATCCTCGGGTGAGGATTTAAAAAAAAAAAAGAGAACCAATGAAGTAAATAGATGTAAGGATTTTTGGTGAAACCTTTTAGCAATAATTATATGTGTTATGGTATATGTACTTAAGAAAAGTTTCCCAAACTCTTGGTAACTTGAAGCTTTAAAATTTTGCTAGCTAAATTAAATAATAACAATTTATTGAATATTTAGATCATTTTTAAAAGAGAAAAAATACTGAAACATTAATTGCTAAATAAGTCTAAGTTTACCTATTTGAAGATTCTTATTACAGAGAAACCAAAAGATAAGTTTGGATCTGTAAATAAAAATGTTTTGGGCTCTGTTGAGAAAGCATATGATATATGTTTCTAGTCAAAGAGTCTATGTTTGCAGAGGTTGTGAAATATATACTCGTGGGTTTGCTGATCTATACAAGGCTGATATGACTACTCATAATTGCTTAGTTTTTAGTCTTCACTAGAGATTAAGGTTTCTAAGGGTTAAAATTTTAAATAAAATGAAAGAAAAATGTTTTTGGTTAATAGTGTTACCAAATGGAGTCTGGGCCTGGGGCAGCTCTGCCTAGGGCCCAGACGGTAGTGTATGGGTTCTTGACTTCGTGTAGGACAGATTTTACAACACAAGTCCAGGTGGCTTTGGAGAGTATGTTTATTAAAGCTGGGGACAGTGAAACAGAGGGAGGGCTCAAGGTACAAAAAGCACCAGGAGAGAGAAAGTCAGAGGCAAGGAGGCCTTGGAGACAGGTTCAGGGGGTTAGCCTGGGTTGAGCTGCCACTGCCCACTGCTCCCCTGGCTGCAAGTCTCATGGGGTGCCTTGGAGTTTAGGAGGTGCATGCCTGTGGAGCAAGAAACAGGTGTGGGCGTGCTTGCACAGGGAGAGTATGCTGTGGATTCTTTGTCTTGAGGCTTTTTTATTTTTCTTCGGCCAGCTGGATCCTAGGGGAGGTCTCAGGGGAGGGTCTTAACAGAACATTTATTAGCTTTTCAGGTGTGTCCTTCAAACTGTTGATTCATCAAAATGTGTGCAAAGGAGCCAGGGTTATTTTCTAGTTAGTTTTATTTTTAAAGATTGTTATTGAAGGTGGACTGGGACCGAGGCTGGTCTGCCCCAGGACAATCTGGGATGTGTAAACCATTTGCTCCTAAGTGTCCTTGGTTAGAGAAAAGAAAACTTGTGATTTATTAGCTGGTTGTAAATTGCTCAAATTGTTTGGCCTTCTCTAATTATTTTGTCTCAGTTTCCCTTATTTCACTTATCAAGGAATTTCCCTAGCTTTTTACTATTCTGCTTCAATAAAAGATAGAGATATAGAGATACTTTTTTTTTTTTTAGGGAATTTAAAAGAAAATGGTTTTTCCTAAACTTCATCTGTTATTTCCAAATGGGTAAGAGAAGAAGAGACAAACTAAATTGGACAAGGAAAATTGTACACAGCTTGTAAAAAGGAATCTTGAGGAAGGAAATTTTATGTGTTATCAAGCTAAATAAGATTAAATGGACTTAGTATAAACTTTAATATCAATATTTATATAAAATTAAAGTTAATGTTTTTCTGTACTACTGGTATACCTTTCTTTGTTTGGTTTAGTGTTGTGGTTCAAGAACCAAATTTGTATTTTTTTTTTTTTTTTTTGTTTTTTGTTTTTTGTTTTTTGTTCAGGTAGAGAGGGAGGGAGAGAGAGGAACAGAGAGAGAGAGAGAAACATCGATGTGAAGGGACACATCGAGTGGCTGCCTCCCACACGACCGACCAGGGCCGGGGACAAACTGCAACCGAGGTACGCGCCCTTAGCGGGAACCGAACCTGGGTCTCTCAGGACCACAGGCCGACGCTCTAACCGCTGAGCCAAACCGGCCAGGGCCCAAATTTGTATTTTTTCATTAAAAACATTTGCAGTACTTGACTTTAAAACATTTAAAAAAAATAGATAAATTAATTTTTCTATCATTACTTATTCCCCCATATACTATTCCACCTCCAACCCCCTGATATGCTCTTAATAAGAGATTATAAAGAAAGCAAAGATTTTGTCTTTTATTGAAAGCATTTACTGTGTTATCATCAAGTTTCTATCTCTCACTCCCTCTCCCTTCCTCTCTCCCTAAAATCAATAAAGGGAAAAAAATGTATAAAAGATTTTTTTTCTAAAAAGTTACTCGTTGCATACATAGTAAGGGTATTTAATTCCTGGTGATGTCAACCACTGTAAAGGTCAGATTTGACAGAATACTTGCTCCTTGGGCAGACGTTACAGTGAATGAACACATGATTAAGAAGTTATCATAACATTAGAAGAAACTGTTGGATTTACCACTAAAGCAATAGCCACCCCCACCCCAAATCTAGATCTCTTGGACAAGTTGTGTTAAAAAACAGATTTTCTCTAGACCATATTCTAGCTGAAGAAGGTGGGTTTTGCTCTATTGTTAATATTCCTTTTTTTAAAATTCTCACCTGAGGATATTTTTTTCTATGTATCATCAGATAGAGTGGGAGGGAGGGAGAGAGAAGAGATAGAGATAGAGATAGAGAGAGAGATAGAGATAGAGATAGAGATAGAGAGAGAGAGAGAGAGAGAGAAACATCCATGTAAGAGAAACACACTCAACTGGTTGCCTCCTGCATGACCTGACCAGGGCCAGGGACAAACTTCAACGTGCTAACCACTGAGCAAAGCCAGCCAGGGCATATTGTTAATATTCTTATTATACCTGGATAAAACAACTCTGCTGAAGTACAAATGGAACTAGGTAGAATCTGGGCACAAATAAAATTTAATGAAATTTAATTAAATACAGTGCCCGCTGATACCCACAGTTCTTTGATATTTTCAGCTGGCTGCTCCCAGTTATTGCCACTTGGTTCAGATCTATTCTCCAAATTAGATTTACCATTTTGTTTGTTATTACAGAAATTTCTGCTGTTATAAAACTCTGTTTGTTTTGCATAGCTTGAAGTAATAAAGACACCACTCACATAATGGTTGAGCAACATTTTTTGATGATTACTAAGTCCTATGGGACCTTATATGAGAAACCTCAAGAAACTACAGAAGATGTTTGTCCTTAAAGGTTCATGATGGTGCCCATGTGCCCCCACCTGGAATGGAATCTGCAAACTTTTAGTGTATGAGAGGACATCTCAACCAAATAAACCACCTGGCCAGGGCTGTTCTGGCATTCTTGTTGCTCAAATGTGGCCTAAGACTCCTAAAGGAAACATCTTTCCCTGAGTCATGACATGACATGAATGAGCCTTCCCAGCAATGGAGGATCAATGATACTTTTCATAAATGATAGGTGTTACTTTCCAATGGCTGATCAGAGATGCTTTCAAGGGAAGATCGTGATCAAACGGGAGAAATGTGAAAAATAATATAAATGGATCCACCTCAAAATGGATGTTGTAGTTGCTAGCCCAGGGGATCTGCCTTACCCATCTTATGCCTCAAACCTCTGGAATGTTTAAATTGGGCAACATAACCTTTAGGCCAAATCAACACTGTATTCCAAACAACTATTTGCAAAGCTAACAGGAAAGCAGACTGAAAATTAAAGGCACTTTTTAGAATTAGCACCACCATGTATAGCTAAAGAATAATTAAGCTTATTTGCATCTATTGAAATTTTTCCTTGACGTATTAACACCAGTAGAAGTTCCTTCCTTCTATTCAGGTGGTTATTCCCTTCCCTTTCTTAAAAACCCCTTGCCTTCACCCCCTAGTGGAAAAACTGGGGTTGTCTCTACCTGAATCAGTGTTTCTCAAATAGCTATTCTTTTGGATCTCAAATAAAGACTTGTTGCCTCTTACTTGGGTCTTTTATTTTTAAGTTAACAGGGTGTTCCACTCCATTTTAAAATTCATGTTTTAAAATCAACTTGAATTTAAGGTATCTCAAAACTGGACCCTCTCTTCTGAGAAAAGAAGGCGGTGGGGAGAGCCCCGGCAGCAGGAAGCTGGGAAGGATGCAATCTTTGGGGGAAAGGGCCCTTGGTTGGACACCCCTTCCCGTTCCCCTCTCCTCTGCAAAAGCCACCGTGTCCCCTTACTGCGCAGGGGAGGAGGGTGTAACAACACACACGCCCCAGCCTCTAACTCCCCTCACGCCCGCCACGCTCCCCTTGGGGACCCGAGGCTACGCCGCGCTGAGCCTCAGAACCGCGCGGGGCTGGCGCGGCGCCCTGCGGAGACCGCCAAGGGCCAGCGGCGGCCTCGCGGCGCGTCCACATGTGGCGGGGCCGCAGGGCGGGGGGGCGGGGGGGAGGGGGAACCGGGAGCCGAGAGGGGAGGGTTTAGATCTCCGTGAAGTTCCCGGATGGTCGCAGCCTCTCGGCGCTGAGCACTTTTCCTGCCCGGCGGCTCAGCCCTACAGACCAGGGAGAAGTTTCCCAGAAAAAAATGCCTGGCGCGCTGCAGGGCCCTGGAACCACCCGGAGTCGCTGCGCGGTAAGGGACGTGCGGCGGCCGCCTCGGGCGCCACCAGGTTCCCGGGTCTCAGGGGAGCGACCGTGGAGACCCTCGCGGCTGCCCGGACCACCAGGGAGGGACTGGGTTCGGAAACGCGGCTTGGCACTGGGTTGGGCGCGGAGCGGGTGCTGCGGGCGGGGCAGCCGGGACGTCGGGGTGCAGGGCTGCAGCCGCTGTGGGCGCGGGCGCCGCCCCGGGAGGGGCGCGTCTCCGGGCCCCGCGGCCCGCGCGTCCTGCCGTTCCGGCCGCTGGGAAGGGACGGAAGGGGCCGTGGAGAGCGGGGCTCCGGACGCGGGCGCCTCCCGGGCTGGGCGCGTTCCTGGACTCCTGCGACCCCGGGGCCGTCCGGGGGGCTCGGGACCCGTTGGCGCCGTACTCAGCCGCGGCTGGGGTTTCGCAGGAATGCGCTAGGGCCGCGTCTACACCCCGGTTCCGGCCGATGGGGACTTGTGGGCATTCCGGGGGTCAGTTCTTGCCAGGGAACAGCCTCGCCTTTTGGGCTGGGGAATCATGCCCATCCTGCAACGCGGTTTCCCCAACTAGCCTCCCAGAGTGATGCTCGCTCGGCGGTCGGTGTAGACGCGCGCGAGATGTGTGTGTTGACCTCAGAGGCACTTCCAGTCCCGGCCGGCGCTTTTCCTCCGGGCCGCTCCCGAACTTCCCGGGCAGCTGCACTTCTGCGCTCCAGTCTCACTCTCCCTACTTTTTTCCTATTAGCATAGCTTTTTCTCTTGTCTTTATCTTTTCTTTTCTCTAGTCTTCTCTTCCCTCTTCTCTTCTCTTCTCTTCTCTTCTCTTCTCTTCTCTTCTCTTCTCTTCTCTTCTCTTCTCTTCTCTTCTCTTCTCTTCTCTTCTCTTCTCTTCTCTTCTCTTCTCTTCTCTTCTCTTCTCTTCTCTTCTCTTCTCTTCTCTTCTCAGAACAGTTAAAGAAAATTGCAAGTGTAAGAGAAACCAGCTGCCCCATTCGCGGGGGTGGGGGCGCAGATCTTCAACTGGTAGTTAGACAGTGAACTATTTGAGATTAACAAAGGGTGTGTCTGTGTGAGGAACCCAACCTGGCTAGATCTGCGGTCCTGCCAAATCCCGGAGGAATATTTTCTCCTGGGCCGGCTCCTGGCCTTTTCTCAATTGTCCAGGAAGCCTTCTCAATTTGTCAGCAGTGATTGGGTGGACTCCGTCCCTTTTTCTGAAAATTGTGTGTCACTATTGTCCCCTGTATAGTCACTAGATTTCACCCCCAATTGCTGACCGCATGTAACCCCAGACTCCAGGCGATGCAGCTGTGGAGCCCCTGGACAGAGGCCCGCCCTGGGTGGGTTTTCTTTTGCCAGTTTCCAAAGGCAATTTCAAACAGCACTATAGCTTCATTTTGAGTCACTGGCATATTTTTCCCTTTTCAAAAAATGCCTTTTTTCTATAATGGGTAAAATAATTTCAAGAAATTTTCTATTTCAGTTTTTAGAAATCACATTTTTACTTCTTGAGGTGAAAGAACCCCGTGTCGCCCTGGCTGTGTGGCTCAGTTGGTTGAGTGTTGAGTGGTGACCCCTCTGTGCACAGATTTGATTCCCGGGTCTGGGCACATGCCTGGTTGTGGGTTCCATCCCTGGCTGCGGTGCATGTGGGAGGCAACTGATGTGTGGGAGGCAACCCATCAATGTTTCTCACATGGATGTTTCTCTCTTTCCCTCTCCCTCCCTCTCTCTCTCTCAAATCAATAAAAACATATTTAAAAAGAGAAAGAAAGAACCCCACATCAGTATTTTTTTCATCTTAATTCTTCTTTACAGTGTTCAAAACAGAGTCTTCTACTTTTGTTGTGTATCTTTACATACCTGTCATCCCCACAAGGTTGAGTTTCTCAGGGACCAAATCCTGGCCATCTGTAGAAGTCCATTCATTACCTGTTGAATGGAATTGTGCAGAGTAGACGCTGCAGATGTTATCAATACATTTTAATGACATCATCTTTTTCCCTGGGACCTACCCAACCTCTACCATTCTTTTGGCTCCCTGAGAAGTACATAAATTCTTTTAGGCTTTTGTGATGTAGAGCAAAGAGATTTGTCAGCCAGGTGCCATCACGTTCTGAGACATTTGGAAACAATGAGATTACTTCCAGCTGGAGAGATCCATGCCTTCCTTCATTTGTTCATTTCACAAAGTGAGTGTCTACTGTGGTACCTTGTGGTACCCTAAGTTATATCATGCAACTTGAGTCTTACTTACCTCACCCAACAAACGGGATTGATGATCTTTGCTCCTTTTCTCCACCATAAGGTGTGAGGATCAAGTGTGAAAATGGAATGTGAAATCTCCAAAAGCAGCACAGCTCAAGGCATTAGGGGGCTATCCAGGCACCATGCAGTGTGTAGCACCAAGACACAAAGCGATAATGAGCTAAAGTGGCTGGATGGGGGCAGGGAAGGGAAGGTTGTATAGCCTTATCTTTTAAGTTTACTGTCTCAGGTGCTCCAGCCAGGGATGAGCCCCCTTTTGTGGGAAGTATTCGATACTGGGTCTGTGTCACTGTCTTTGATATTTCAGGGTGTAATTTTAGGAACATATATGGTTTCTACAATACACATCAGGAGAACAAAACCAAACAAAAGTGTCTTTTACCTGTTGCTATAATGCCTTCACTTTTAAGCACCTGATCTTTGGGGTTCTATCTCCCAGAGCTATGTCTTCCTGTAGCCTGCCCTCCAATGAGTCTACCAAATTCCTGATGATTTCCATGCAGAGGTCTCTCTGCCACTGTATCCCAGCAATCCACATTATGCCATGGTGCTGAAAGGTTTGGGAAGCTTATTCCTTGTGAGCAGCCAGTACCCACTTGTGTGAATCAGGTCACAATTGGAATCAAGTCATATACTCATCCAGCATTGAGAATCCCTGCTAGGGGTCACTGCTGTGCCACGTGCTTGGAGTAGAGGTGAAGTCCTAGCTCACAAAGAGATGAAGTTTGCTCCTGAATGCTTATCTTCTGGTAGAAATGAGACATGGTTTCAAACAGCAGGAATGCAAGACAGAATGTAATAAATAAGGTTAAGAAAACAAATGGTACAGATCAAAAACAGGGAATTGAGGGGAGAGGGAAATTACATCCAGCTGGAGGGAGTCCGTCCCTCACTCATTTGTTGGTCCATTTATTGCGTGTGTACTCTGTGCCAGGCAGAGGAAGATGAACAGGCACATCGTGTTTCACCTTCACTGCCTCCCTGTGACAAGTGAACACTTCCTTGCTCAGCCTCATTGTATTGCCCAGCCCAACATTTGTCAAAATAATTAACTCTGTCTCTTGTAGACTTCGGCATAATAAAAACTCTAGGCTCACCAAAGTCCCCAGAATACCTTCAATTAGTTGAGTAATGTTATTCTGCCCAACACGCTTTAACTAGTATTGAAGTATCCTGGTCCTTAGGCATGGACGTGACTAGAAGCTTATAAAGGTTTGATTCTGTTAGTCTGGGGTGAGGCCCAGGAATCTGGGTTTTGAAAGCCCCCAGGTGATGCTGACCTGCTGCCAAGGGCAGAGTTCCTTATCTCTGTCACTGACAAGTTCTGTGACCTCTGTTTCTTTTCCTTTAAAACCTGTCTTGCTATGAGTGTGGGATGAAGTCATGGATGTGAGTCACTTAGCAGACACCCAGGACAGTGCTGCTGTTCAGTATTTGGGGGTGGTGATTGTTATTATCCGTGTTAGTTTGTACAAAGCAGTGTTGATATTCCTCTTTCCACATGGAAATACAAGAAGAGCCTAAACACAGGAACTGCATTTTATATAAATTAACATTTTTAACAATCCCTTAGCTGTCTGTAGTCAATTGAGAGTTTCACACCAGTCACCTTATGTATTCCCTTAACAGCTAAGAAGAAGGACTCTCACAGAACAGAATATCAGTTTTGGGGGCTCCTGCCTGTGTTATCAGCTTATCCAGTGGAGCCTACTCTGCGGAGATTATCAGGGCAAATAAAGGGCTGGAAACCAAAGACATGCTACTTTCCTGGCCCTTTGGCACCAGGATGTGCCAGGGTAACACGTTGTGGCTATCACACAGTGGCCATCATCAATATGAGGTGACCAGTGGGACTGCCTGCCCCAGGCCAAGTTGCTTTGGTCACAAGTATAGCACCTAACCTTGTGGAGTGGATTTGCCACTGCTTTCGTGTTCTCTTGTGGCCAGGAGTCAGGGAACTTGGGTTGATGGGAAGCAAGCTCATTATTAGTCTTTATATTAGTTATAAATTGACTTGGTTAATACTCAATAAAAGAAAAATATAGCTAAAATAAATAGTCCATATAATTACCTACAATTTTGATTCGTTCAGAAACTTCAGTAAACATAGTTCATATTGTAAAAACATGTTGCTATGATGTTATACAAATTTAACATTTTAGCATTGCTTATCATGGATGTATTTTTTTCCATCTAATGAGCCATCTTTCCTGTATAACTCAATTTCTTCTTTTTCAGTTCCTTTTATCTCTTAGTTATGTTAATTTAAGTGAATTGGATTTTTAAGCTTTCTATGATCTGGCCCAAGCTTTAAAAGTCTCTTTCCTTTCTTTCCATCCACTTTCCTTCCTTTATTTCTTTAACATTACCACTTACTATTTGTCATTTAATTGAATCATTCATAGTTACACAACCCTGTGAGGTAGTTTCTGCTCATATATGTGGCACCTGATGCTAAGGGAAGTTAAGTCACTTGCCCAAGGTTACAGCTAGTGACAGAGCTAGTATTCAAACCTGGGGCAGCCCGGTTCCAAACTCTGCACTTTTAACCCGTAATTTCACCTTCAGCGGTCTTGTACCCTACTCTTCGCGTAGTGGCTCTTTCCCACCTCCGTCTACACCTGTGCATTGCCATTTCTTCTCCCCATGGCCACTCCTTTTCAGTGGTTACTCTGGCCACAAGTGCTTTCTGAGAAGAAAAATATAGGCTTTGCTAATGCTCATTAAATGGAGAATATAACTAAAAAAAAACTCGAGACACAATCACTTACAAATTTCACTAGTTCAATAGCTTTAGTTCAGCACAGTCCACATTGTAAAAACATGCTTCTTAAGAAGAGCCAAAATGCTTTCTTCTCCAGGAGCCGGTTTCTGTCTCTGCTAGTGAATTCCCACAGCTGTTTGTTTGGGCCTCATCTATGGCTCAGGGTCCACTCTGTCCTGTACTGGAATCACTTGCGTGTCTCTTCTCCCTCATGAGTTCACAAAGTCTCTCAAAGCAATAACTTTAAAAAATTCATTTTTATATTCCCTCAAAAATAGTAGAGTTTCGTATAGTAGGGTCTCAATGAATGTTTGTTGAATTGCAGTTAATTTCTGCCTCTCTGGTTGTAAGATCTGAGATGAGTGAATTTTTCACGAAGGCAATGCGGATCTTAATGTTTTACAGAAGAGTATTTGGTTTCTGAAGATGCTAGGAAACAAATTTCATCCTAAGTGTAGTTCTTCACCGTGATCGATATGTAACATGTGACGTTATTTTTGTTCATGTATGTAATTAGATTTAAATGCTGTATATTTTTATATCTTCCAAATTGAACAATAACAATAATCCTAATAGTTAAAGAATTATTTTCTCTTGTGGAAAGGGCAGGAATTATTATTGTAGAAACTAGAAGTGACTTTTCCTTTCTAATGCCTGTATCTGGTTCATTTCCACATAAATGAGGATTGGGGCTCTCTTTCTTTCTTTGGGTGTCTGTCTTTCTTTCTTTTTGGACTAAGAGGCAATACACAACCTGAGAAAGAAGTTTAAGCAAAATTGAAGGACATTACCTTTCCTCCAAGTTGCCACAGAGTCCTTTGTATTGGTGGTGGTGGTGGGGGGGGGTAATTAGTTTTTTCAGGTAAGAGGTGTCTGCAGGAGGAATGAAGTGGTGACTACAATGAAAAATTCAGAGCCAAATAGTTTCCTGGGACATTGGAGGTCTTTACTACTTAAAATAATAGTTTATTTTTATATTTTTTATATAGGCAATATGTACTCCATTTAAAAATATATCTATGTTTACATTATTCAAATGCATACTACATTATTTAAATATACTCTCATAAACAATACTGGTTACTTTGAATATATGTAATGTGGACACCTTGCCTCACTATAACATACTGCTACTGTATTCTTAACAGCTGTATAGCATTCTGCTCTAGGGATGGACATATATGCCTGGTGCATTCTTGGTTGTTCACAGTCACCTATTAGAGTTGGCACTGCCAATTCAGTGACCATCAGCTCTCCTGTTAGGTCTTGCTAATGCTGCCCGAACTATCAATCCATTGAGTCAAGTCAAACAACCAGCCAGTTCAGTGACAGGATAAATATAGTCATTTTGTTGGCATCCACTGAACAAATGGGCAGTTGGTTGAATTTTGTGCTTTTCAATCACTTGTGTGTCTCCTCAGCCCATTTCTGAAACCTCCCAAGCATTTTTCTATAGACATACACAGGAGATAAATGGGAGATTTTATCTGACAGAAGCATTTAGGCCTGGGAGGGACCAAGAGAAAAATCTGGCCACATCTTAGAGTGATGCAATGCTGAAGTGTTGAACATGTTTTCAAACAATATTTCAGGAAGCCCTGAGAGGCACCCCACCCCCAGCAGAATAGATTTTGAAAATAGAGAACCTTCAGCAACTGGGGAAGATATTTTCGTTCTTTCTTTTTAAAATAATTTTTTTCAATTGAGTTTTAGAGAGAGAGGGAGAGAGAAAGAAACATTGATGTGAGAGTGAAATATGTGAGAGTGAACCATGATCGGCTGCCTCCTACACACCCCTACCAGGGATCCAACCCAAAACCTTGGCATGTGCTCTGACTGGGAATTGAATCAGCAACCTTTTGGTGCACAGGGTGATGCCCAACCAGCTGAGCCATGCTGGCCAGGGCACCTTGGAGAAGATCTTGAGGAAACATGTACCATAGTTTTTGTTTTTCCTGAGAATGTAAACAGTGAGATCTGTGTCTTAACCACAATAGTCTTGTGTTGTGAGGATGGATATTTAAATAATGGAGACAGATCTGCCTGAGATATAAGAGGAAAATATGGGCTGTTAACAGGCTCATGTCCAGTAAGGAGCACATGTGAGTGTGTGTGTGGGGGGGAGACTTCCAGGAAGGACCAGGGTGATGGATTGAGTCAGGGGTGGGCAGGGAGGCTAGCAGAAAACTAATGTAGCTGTCTTTCCCACATCTCAGAAGTCAGGCTGAGGGACGCTAAGACACGTTTTCATATGGTACTGAAGTTTCTAATTTGATTTTTGAGGGTCTAGAAAAAGGCAAAGTAGTTGAAGGCCTTTAAACCTTTTTAAAAAATAGTAAAGCAGCCCTGGCCGGTTTGGCTCAGCGGTTAGAGCGTCGGCCTGCGGTACAGAGAGACCCGGGTTCGGTTCCCGCTAAGGGCATGTACCTCGGTTGCAGTTTGTCCCCGGCCCTGGTTGGTCGTGCGGGTGGCAGCCACTCGATGTGTCCCTTCACATCGATGTCTCTCTCTCTCTCTCTCTCTCTCTCTCTTCCTCTCTCTCCCTCCCGCTCTATCTGAACAAAAAATGGAAAAGTGTCCTCGGGTGAGGACAAAAAAAAAAAAAAAATAGTAAAGCAATTTATTTTAGCAATGCCTATTTTTACCGAATAGAGCCAGGATTTGATTGCCATGCATGGTTTAAGAAATAAGACAAAATGTCCATTTAAATAATCTCAGGTTTTGTGGGTAAAATTTCACACTGTTCTTTTCCCTAGTGTTTTAGCATTGTTTAAAAAAAAAATGCCCTGGCTCGTTTAGCTCAGCAGTTAGAGCGCCAGCCCGCAGACCAAAGAGTCCCAAGTTCGGTTCCCGCTAAGGGCATGTACCTCGGTTGCAGTTTGTCCCTGCCTGGTTGGGGTCATGTGGGTGGCAACCAGTCAATGTGTCTCTCTCACATCAATGTTTCTCTCTCTCTCTCTCTCCCTCCCTCTTTCCCTCCCACTCTATCTGAAGATAAATGCAAAAAAAAAAAAAAGTCCTTGGGTGAGGATAAATAATAATAATGATAATATAAAAAAGGCCTCACTTTTTGTTTGAGATAGATTAAAAAACTGGATTGTTGTTAAACTTCTATGGAGCCACAAAACCATGTTAGAATGTTGTTGGGAATAAGCTGGATAGAGGGAAAAGGAAAAAAAAAAAAAGTTGAGGCTTACATGAGTGATATTTTACAAAATGTTGGTACTAGAACCTTATTAATTCCCCCTCCCCTTTTTTATATCCTCACCTGAGGATATTTTTCCATTTATTTTCAAACAGTGTGGGAGGGAGAGAGAGCGGGCCAATGCTCTAACCATTGAGCAAAACCAGTCAGGGCGCCCCTTTTTTTTTTTCAATCCTCACTTTAGGGTATGTTTTTATTGATTTGAGAGAGAGTGAGAGAGAGAACATTGATGTGAGAGAAATATCAATCGGTTGCCTCCCATACAAAATCCCTACCCCCCAACCTGGGATTGAACCTACAACTTGGGCATGTGCCCTGATCAGGGATCGAACCCTCGACCCTTCGGTGCATGGGATGGTGCTCTAACCAACTAAGCCACACCAGCCAGGGATCATTTTCACTTTTTGATGAACTGGAAGAAGTAAAAGGAAAAATTCTCAATTGGTTAAAGGACTATGCAGGGGGTGTTAGGAAATTATTTTAACCATAAAATTCCTTTCTGTACAGAATTTTGTATACATCATCCCTACTCTGCTGTGATGATACAACATGTCTCTTAGAGCTAGGAAGAGGTTTTTGTTCATCACCAGGCCACGTGCTCAGTCTTTGTGATCCAGTCTGCTTCCTCGTTTTTGCTGAACATGTGACTCTTTTTGAACACTAAACTGTAGTTTTTATTTTGTTCAATTACAGAAGTATTATATGCTTGATATAAATAAGACAGAAAGAAAAGAAGTATATAAAGAAAAAGTTAATAATTTTTCTCCTGTCTCAAATTCTAACTCCTTGAGGTAATTAATATGATCAGGATACCTCCTCAACTTTCTCTTTGCTTATATAACTATATACAAATAGATATGCACATATAGTTTTTTCTATTAAAAATAGAAACATGATATATATCAGGCTACACGATTTTTTTTATTGAGATATGATTGACATGTAACATTGTAAGTTAAAGGTGTACAATGTGTTGATTTGATATGCTTCTATATTGCAATATGGTTACCACCATAGCATAAGCTAGCAGCCTTCATGCCATATAATTATCATTTCTTTTTTGTGGTGAGAACATTTAAGATACAGTCTCTTAGCAACGTTCAAGTATATAATATAATATTGTTAACTATAATCACAATGCTGTGCATTAGATCCCTAGAACTTACTCATCTTCTCAATGCAGGTTTGTACCCTTTGACCATCATCTCCCCAGTTCCCCTGTCTCCCAGCCCCTGGTAACCACCATTCTACTCTTTGTTTGAGTTGAGCTGTTTTAGGTTCCACATATAGGTCAGATCATACAGCGTTTGTCTTTTTTATGTCTCATTTATTTCACTTAGCTTAATGCCCTCAAGATCCATCCAGGTTGTCACAAATGACAGGATTTCTTTTCTTCTCTTGGCTGAGTAATATGTCATTGTATATGTATACCATGTCTTCTTTATCCATTCATCTGTTGATCAACACTTGGGTTGTTTCCATATCTTGGCTATTGTTAATAATGCTACAATAAACATCAGGGTGCAGATACCTTTGTGAAATCCGAGATTTTTTTTAACATAACAAAACGTTATAGACATGTTCTTTAAATTAAAAAACTCATATGATGGCTGCTTAATTAACCAGATGGTTTCAAGTTTTGTGCTACTGCAATAGTTCTTTTCTGAATAATCTTGTGTGTGCCTTTGACCATGCTAACATACAGAAGCTTTCATTTCTGTCTGTCAGAGTCCCCAAAGTGATATTACTTTCTAAAAGTTGTAGTAATTCTTAGTTAACTCACACGATTTAAAAATATCTGTTTTCCCACATTCTTGCCAGAATCATTTATTTCAGAATTATAAACTTTCTAATTGCTTTTTCCTGTTTTGTTTCCAATTATTTCTTTAGGGAGCACTTGTCACTATCTTTACCTTTAAAAAAATTTATTCATTTGAATTATTCATACCCTGTCTTTTCCTTAATTTTCTAATGTGCACAAGATTTGTTTTATAGAACTGGAAAAGAAAACCAAGCCTCAGCTCACTGAGCTTAATCATTCTATATTGAAATGAAACAAAACACTTGATTTCTATTTATAATAAAGTAAATATAGACCTTTCAATCCTAATTTTTTCTTTCTAAAAGTGTATTATTTAAGAAATGGTCTCAGGAAATATAAATGTTTTAATGGGAAAAACAGAAACTTATACAAAAATGGGAAATTTTAAAGGCGTTTTTTTTTTTTTTTTTCTTCCTTGCAAAGCTGGCTGGGTGTCCCTCTTGAATCCAAAAGTCTGAAGACAAAGGTTCTTTGAGAACATTCGTTATAAGTTATGTTGAATTACATCACGAGGAAAAAGTGAATCACGGCAGATAGGAGTTTAAACCTGGAGCACTGCGAAAGCCCCTGCGCTTGTTGCTTCTGCTTGTTTTTCTAGGAGGTGAGACTAGATTCCATTTCTCCTGTCCTTGTAGTTGCTGAGTTCATTATAAAATTATTTGTATATAACTCCAGCAGTACATTGGCTAATCAGAAGCAGCTGTACAACTGGATTCGTTTATATGAACAGAATAACTAAATCAATCAGCAAATTTTCTTGTATTTGGATAGGTCGGGCCAACCGTGTGTAGCCCAGAATAATAGCAGCGCTTTGGAACTAGCCTGACACAGATGGAAAAAAGATTGTGTCTGGGCAGCAAAGGTTGGGACTGAAAATTAAGAAACCCTGTGAGTCCTTGATATCTGCCCCATAAAATACAACTTGATTTTTAATACTAGTGTTTTAAAGGCAAGTAAGTTTCATAAAGGGACATCCTGTTCAAAAGAGAACACAGGAGAGTTGCATCCTCTACTAGCTGGGACTCCTGAATGAGGCCGAATGTCCAGATCAGTGTCTCCTGAAAGATAAGTGCGTGCGCTCTGCCAAACTGCACAAGCTGAAACAAGCCAAGGACCCCTGCTGGGAAAGGGTCACAGATAAGACAGGCAAACTGACATGCCTGACCAGAGGGAAACACACTAAGTCAGGGGGAAGACACAAGTTCCCAAGCGAGACTGAAGCCAAAGCCCCGACATAACGTAGCCAGAGGAATTCCTCGGATTGTGTGTTCTTGTGTAAAACCCAAAAGTCCACGACAGTGGAGTGTGTTTACAGAATGGTTCTTGTGGTCTCAGTGAAGACTGCAGCACAGTGAGACGTGAGGTCTGATGAGAGCAGGAACATCTTTAGACTCTGAGTCTCCTTGTGTGGTGCAGCCTTGTGGAACCCTGAACTCTCTACCACGTAACAACACCGGTTATTCTCAAGGCCAGAAATCCACTGGCCTCCATTAGCCAGAGTCCTAAGGCTGATTGGGCTCCGGGTGCCTGGTTGGCCTGATGTGGAGCTAACCTTGGTAGGGAGCTGCGCTGGGTTTATCGCATGAGTGGCATAGTCAGGAAAAGGTGCCAGGGGGAATCGGCACCTTCCCTCTGCTGAATACCATAGCCCTGGCATTGGAATTTGCAAACACATCTTCTTGGGGCCCCCAAATGCTGTTGCCTGAGTGCAGATGACCCCTCCACCCTACCTTCACTTTTACTCTGCCCTGGTTTGGGATGTCCATTAATCTTCAGAGAGAGTGTAGACTTTGGAAAATTTGGTCCCTTCCAGGGTAAGACCTGATATCAACTAGCTCATTTACTTAGTTCCTTTTGCATTGAATCTGCTGAAGGTAGAGTGGTCAAGTGACAGGAGCAGCGGACAGGAGTTCAACTTGTATTCTCATCCGGCTTTGCTGCCTACTGGTCGTATGACCTTGACAGCAATAAACAGCACACACACATCTGTAAAGATGGGGAGAAGATGGAGGCCAGCGATGTCTCTGATGGGACAGACTTAACATCTTCGAATAAGGCAACTGTCTATTTGAGGTGCCTTAAGCGAATAGACCTAGGGCAGAAATATAAAGAGTCTGAAATACGATGAGTCTGAAATGTTACTTTGCCCATTTTTGACTAAGTATTTGGTAAACAAGGGAGAGATGTATATATGTCTATCACATTTCTCATTTAGCTAAACTAGTATGTGTGTGTTATGTTTAATATAGATATGTGAAATTATATTTCAGCAAACTTGTAAGTTCTTCATTATATTTTAATCTCCCTGTATGCTTGCTGAAGAAAGAACATTAACTATTACCCCGAGGTTTCCTTTGCGATGTTACTATGGGACTAGCATATGAGCCAGATGAGTCCAAGTCTGTCTGTAGATCTTGTTTTATTTACATTCAGTGGAAATCATGCTATTTTAGTATATGCACCCCCATTCCTCATTATATTCACCTTTGTTCTATATTAGTGCTCACACGCTCACAACTGGAAACCACCTGCCCTCCCCATCTACCACACACAGGAGCATGTGCACGTGCACACAAGAACACGCGCACACGTGCATCACGGGCTAACCCCTCTTATAGAGCACATCACATATAACCAGGAAGTACCATTTCCAAACTCCACTGAGAAAACACGTGTGTTGCTGTGGTTTCAGAGTCATCAGCCTTTGCAGTTCCTTAGGCGGCAGCGGCCATTGCTCACTGCAGTGCTCTGTGCACAGCCTCAGATGACACACCATGTGCAGATGGCTACAGGTGCCCATTTTGGAGGATGTTCACTGTGGGGGTGTTGATTCCTGGGAGTGGATAAACCACCAATGAGGCCTTCCTTGGGAGTTCTACCACAACTGTTGATTGGTGGTGGTCACCGCTGGTGGTTGAAGCTCGTGTGTGTATTTCCTACGTCTGGTCTGAGGAACAATACATGGCTGTTTGGGCTCAGAGGCAGGCCATTTTGGAGGGCATCCAAGAAACTGCATTGCTCTTGCTTCTGGAGATTGGTGCTAACATTACAGGGCCCCTTGTGCACAGAAAGATCCTGGACCAATATGCCGGTAAACGGTGCCCCTGTGGACTCTGCCTCACAGAGAAGTTAGACAAACTTGCCTGCCTGGGACACTGGACCTCAGGACTGGTGCCAAGAGAGCCCAGCCACCATTTGTAGATAAGGAGAAAATGCTTCCTGAGTTCCAATCCAGATGCCCAAGAGAGGATGGAGCCCTATAGAAACTTCCCCTATATTCCCCTTCAGCTCTGGCCCCAGCAACACAGAGCAGGAGAGAAAAAGGGAGGGGGTTCCTGATGGTGGGGAGAGGGCAGAGGTCAGCAGTGACAGCAGTGCACACATGCTGGTGGTCCTGAGCTACAGGGTAAAGCCCCAGGGGGGGATGGGAGGCTGGGGGTGGAGGGACTGGGATCCTAATCTTCCTCTGCAGGCCTAATGAAGTTTCTGGGGTGGGGGCGGCAGGGGAGCTGGAAGTACAGGGAGACTTGGTGAGCTGAACTAAGCTGTGGTCTGCCCTTAGAAAGAACTCGTTAGGAAACAGAAATAAGAGGATGCCTGCTCTTCTCATGCTTACACACAGAAGTCAGGAATGCAGTGTTCCTCTTCAGATTTCCAGTAATCATTTTTGGACAAGTAATAATATCATCTAACATACATATTGCTTACTGTGTACCAGGCAATGTTCTAAATGCTCTCAATTTAATCACTGAATCCGTCTAACAACTCTATGAGGCAGGCTCCGTTATCTTCATTTTAATGATGAGGAATTCGGGTTGCTCTCTTGCCCAAGTCCATGCAGCTAACCTGGCAGAGTTGAGATCAGCCCACTCTGAACCCTGATGCACCTGCCTCCCTCTCCAGGAAGGGACATCCAATTGTAAGAACCTAGGTGGTCCCAGCTTTCTTCAAGTACATAGCTGGCCACTGATGGTGTTCTGGGAAGTGAGCTAGGCTTTCTGTTCCCCTGCATGATTCTGGGTTCAGGTCACCAACCCACTGCAAAAAGGACAGCCAGAAACAATCAACACCAACTGCTGATCGATTCCTCAGGAAAAGGGCCTACTCTTTGTACCTGAATCACCCACTTGAACACCTGACACTCATCACAGACATACATTCTAAATGACCCCTAAGACTTCAGTGGTCTCTAATGAGGAAGAACATTTTTCTAGTGTCACAAGTGCTTCCTGATTAAGACTGGTGAAAGTGACTAGTGTCACATCATGTTCTCATGAATAAATGAATAATATAAGTATGTTTAGTCATTGGGGTCAAGACTGTAATACTCAACTACAAAATGGAGCAGCTTTCATCAAATCCCAGGGCGTTAGAGCCGGGAAGCAGTTTGCCTGCTTCTCCATCTCCCAGGTGAAGAAACGGAATCGCAGAGAAGTTAGGTGACTTTCCCATGGCTATTGGGTAACAGAGCTGAGACAAAAGACCAGGCCTGCTGAGTTCCAGTCCCCTGTTCGAGATGACATAAAATATTCTATAGATGCCTTTCTTATTAAATGACCAGTGAAGCAGAGAGAGGCCTGTTTCTTTGCTGGGCAGGACCGGGTTAACACAGCCTTAAGGCTGTGAGAGGGGGGCTGCGCTCCTCCTTCCGGGGGGACACAGGGAGCCCAGGCGGGGAGGGGCCCTGTGCTCACGGCAGCGCCCCGTGAGCTCGCAGCGCCGAGCCTCTGCTTTGACGGTCCCGGGTAGGAGAGCAGACACCGGCCCCCAGTACCCTCTGCTCAAGTCACTTGTTTTGGAGGTGAAGGAATCAAACTAACTCCGTTTATAGCAGAGTTCAGTGAGGGGGATGAGGGAGAGAGGGAGCTGGTCACTTCCTTTCCATAGAGAAAACTGTTTCCCAAAACCCTGCTGCTGAGAGCAGTTGGCAGGCAGCCAGGCCTCAGCCCAGCTCCAGCCATATGGGCGTCCGATTGGCCTGCTAGCTGCAGGGCTCGCGTGGACTCTGGGCTGCAGACAGTGTGGCCTCCCTGGAAGAGGCCTTGGCAGCCTGCGGAGGGCTCCCGCGAGCTCCAGGTCACCAGCCACCGGGCAGGACCCCTGTGGGATCAACAGGTACCTTACACCTGCAGAACAATGACCTGCGGATCCCCACAAGCCAGAATGGAGAAGAATTCAGCTTTTTATCAGATAAAGACAGAAACGGAGGGCTGGAAGGGCATCCAGAGATGTTTTTCCCACCTCTGGGCTGTGCAGCTTCAAGGTGGGCTCAAAGGAGGCGAAAGTACCATTGCCTGGGGCCGATTTCAGCCCTGGTCTTGTGTGATCCCACCCACAGCAAGAGCATTTGGGGGAATTGAAACTCTAAGAAACTAGAGGGCCATCATCTACCACCCCTGCAGAGACCTTGACCAGTAGTCTGCACAGCACTCTCCCTTGTTGGCCACCAAGAAGGTTGGGGTGCTTTTTCCTTCCTGCCCGTCAGGCCCCACAGTACTGAGTACTGTTGGGCCCCATGGTGATTTCTCCTCTGGCCATTTATCTGGCCATCATTTCAATCCCAGGGACAGACTAAATAAAAAAAAAAAAGCCCTGGGGAGAGCAGAAGGTAGGACAAACAACCCTGTTCTCAGGGCTGATCTGATCTGGGAAGCTTCTCAGGAGGTGAGCTGTTTACCAGTCCCCCGGGGCCTTTCCAGCCTCAGAGCCGCAGGTCACTGTTCTTGGTCAGAGGGCAAGAGGATCTCTTTTTCTGATGTGACCGGAACCCTTCTAGAATTAAGCAAGAAACCAGAGGCAGCCCTGGCCGGTTTGTCTCAGCGGTTGCAGCGTCGGCCTGCGGACCAGAGAGTCCCGGGTTCGGTTCCCGCTAGGGGCACATACCAAAAAAAAAAAAAAAAAAAAAGAAAGAAAGAAAGAAAGAAACCAGAGGCAGAGCTAGGATTTAAATGCAGAGGTTTCTGATTCCCAGGCTCATGGGCTCCCTGCCTTGTGCCTGATGAGAATGGCAGTTTGGTGACACATCCTGACCCTGAGCGAGCAGCTCCTGGGTCGGCCACTCCTGTGCTGCCTCCTTGGCATGTGTGGGCTTCTGACTCATTGCTGCTCCTTCCCTCTTTGAGCCTGGGTCAGACAGATAGTGGCTTGGGCTCTCCCTCTGAGTGGTCAAGGAGAACAGAGGGTCCCGCCGTGGGCCAGCACCAAGCTGTGCAAACGGGCCCCACCTTCTGAACTTACAGTCTCAGCGCTGTGTAAACTTCTGAACTCTCTCAAAACCAGTAATGGCCTGCTTCCTTGGAGGAACTAGAGGGCAGGGTGTGCTGTAACTAACCCTGTTGCATAAGTTAACACAGTGAGTTCCTCCTTTTTCCCCCCATGAGGTACATGGGAAGGACCCAAGGCAGAAGAACTACACGAATAAACTCAGTCCTGTGTGGAGGAACCTAGCACTGTAGATTCTCAAAATACTTTTGAGAGAAAATTTCAATGTAAGCAGCTGCAAGTGGTTTAGAGTTAAAACAAAACAATAAAAACAAGCATGTTCAGAGTAGAGTCCTTTTTCTACACCAGAAGGACAGATGTGAAGGGGAGACGGCATCTGGGCAATATATATATATTTTTATCCTCACCCGAGGACATTTTTCCATTTTTATTCAGATAGAGTGGGAGGCAGAGAGAGAAACATCAACATGAAAGGGACACATCGGTGGTTGCCTCCCGCACAACCTCAACCAGGGCCTGGGACAAACTGCAATCAAGGTATGTGCCCTTAACCAGAATTGAACCCGCAACTCATTGGTCCACAGGCCGACGCTCTAACCACTGAACAGGCCAGGGCCTGGGCAATATTTTAAAAGGAATCTCTGTTAACAGTGAATACACTATATGAAGAAGCATTGTCTAAACCAGTGTTTTGAAACCTTTATTGACCATGACCCACAGAAATATATTTTTCATTGAGATCCAGTATAGATGGATAGATAGGTAATAGAAACGTTTTATAAAATAATTCCCATTCTTACCAAATGCAATACATTTTTATTATATTTTGGGAAAAGGAGCTAGTTGCAACCCACTAAATTGATTTGACTGTTAGAGAATAGGCAGCAACTTGCAGTTTGGAAACTACTGATTATAACAGAACTGTGTCAGGCATATAGGAACCAGTTTCATTCTAGCTCTGTCAGATTTCTGCAGGAGATCCAGTAACACAGGGCTCATGGTCCTAGAAGAGGTTTTCTTCTCTCATCCAATCTCTAAAAGTTGGTGGGGCGGTGATGGTGATGGAGGACCAAGGAGGGGAGAAGAGGTGATGGCTGATGGAGGGAGTAGGAGTCTGAGTTTTAACTCTGCTCATACAGAAAACATTTGTGTGCCCAGGGTGCATTGTCCTGGCACAAATAAGACACAGACCCTGCTCAGAGTCAAACGAATGTGCAACAATTCCATTCAATACGGTTTATAGTGAAATGGAAGCATAAACAGAATGACAGAGAACCTGAGGTCCTCCGAGTTCCCTAAAAGAAGGCACCGTGTTATAGGGCTATGTTCAGTGTGTGACATCCCTCGTTCTCTGTCTCATGTATAATAAGTATTCAATAAATATTTGTTGAAAGACCATATTGTCTGATTAATCCAACTAGACTAGTAAGAATCCTAATTTTCTATGGTAATATTAATAAAACTCTTTTTGAAGGGCACTTTAACATCCTTGATTTATAATGCAGCATAGGAAGTGACAAGGCCGATAAGAAAGACCCAAAAAAGTTTGGGTTACATAGCAGAACTGCTAAACCCCATCTGGGTTTCGGGTCCTCTGCAAAGCAGGCCTTGAAAAAGTTGAGGTTTTTCAGGTTTGACCAGTGAGGGAGCCTGGGGACAAGCTGCTTGGCACTATGTTTGGAGATGAGAAGTGCAAGCGGTGAGGGAGAGCTGGCCCCGGCCGAGCAGGGAACACGAGGTGCGTTCTGACTTCCCACCACTGCGCATCTGAAACTGCCCTCGGTTTATCCCCCCAGCCCCCCGTCAGGCAATCCAGGATGATGTAATACAGGCTTAAAGCACCCAAGTTTGGGGTTGGGAGATTTCTCTAGAGAGGAGGGTGCTTGCAGACCACTCTCTGTTAGATCCTAAATGGAGCCTTTGTTTCCAGTTCTGGGCCAGCCCTGCACTAACGGGGCATTGAGGCTGAGAAGTGGTCTGGGGCCATGGAGATCTGGCATAGGTCCTGGTGCAGTGACAGGAGCCCCCTGTACCCTGAGCCGGGTTTCCCGTACGTGTCTGGCTTCCAGTGCTGGCCTTCAGTCCTGGGCCTGTTGGTCCAGACCCCAGCTTGCCATCCTGCTGCTGAACTGAATTAGCTACAGGTCCCTCTTTCAGGCAGTTGGAGGGTAGGGTGGGGAAGGAGAATAGGGGAAGCAGGTGTTTGCAAAGAGGACAAGGAAAGGCAGTATGTAACTTGAGAAAAATAGGGTTTCCTTCCAAATGAGAAGGGCACATAACTTCAAGGACTTGTACTAAGAAGACACCCCTAAAAGTGGACACATTTAACCTCAAGATGATTGCTGTGCATTTCAGACATTTATTCAAGTTTGACATGGCCTGGCCCCAGAGAAAATGGCTAGGGACCACTGGGAACTGAGAATAACTTACACTCTTCACAAGACCCCCTGGGATCCAGCCACAAAGAACAGGTAGCCCTTTGGCTCTGAGGCCTGGCTATGGGCATTGGCACCGCGACTGTGTGAGGGGCTCCCCTGGATGGTAGGTCTACCGAGGCAGTTCTGTCTGTGCTGCAGTGCTGAGTAATGTGCTTCTGTATTTACATCTATTTAAGGCAAAACATTCTTGGCTAAAATCAGATGTAGTGGGCAAAGGGGTTGGGGGGAATGGGAAACATTTGTAATAGTGTCAACAATTTTTTAAAAAAGTAATTAAAAAATAAATAAAGCCCGGCCGGTGTGGCTCAGTGGTTGAGCGTCGACCCATGCACCAAGAGGTCACCGGTTTGATTCCTGGTCAGGGCACATGCCCAGGTTGTGGGTTCGATGCCCAGTGGGGGGCATGCAGGAGGCAGCCAATCGATGTTCTCTTTCATCAATGTTTCTATGTCTCTCCCTTTCCCTTTCTCTCTAAAATCAATAAAGAAAAAACAAATGCCAAGGAGCATTCAAAGTAAGAAAGGCCGGCAGGGAGCCCCAGGTTCTAGCCTCAGCTTCGTCACTGTGTGACCTTGGGCCTCAGTTTCCTCATCTATAAACCGGGGATGTTGGAGATGCTCCCTGTGATCTCCCTCAGCTCAGACACCCTGTGGCTCTTTTCAGCCTGAGAAACATTTTCTGGCAGGAGGGAGAGGCTGCCCAGAGCTGCTTTCCCAGGCAGCCAATGAGCACATTCTTTCCTGTGCCCACATATGGAAGCAATTTCTAGAGGATCCAAGGCACTTGTGCTGCCGAGCCCAACCAGACAGAGGAGCTCAGTGGTGGGAAGTGGAAAAAGACAAAAAACTGCGTGCGTTTTCTTACCGCCCCGCGCTTTCATGTCTGGAATCCCCTGGGCATTTGCCTTTCCATGCTAGCTCAGGGGGTGCCGGGGGGCTAGGGGTGTCTCGCAGGCAAAGTCCTGACGGAAACCAAAGGGGTGTTGAGCTCATTGCTTCTCTGCTGAGGCCAAAGGCCACGCTGCCCTTCTCCCCTGGAAGCTTCACGGCTGGGGGCTGGGGAGGAACATGAATTCCTGAGTTTCCTTCCCACATTTATTGTAATCTTTCTCTCTGGTCTGCTAAAACAAGGACTATTAATGGCTGCCTTCAGTTGAAAGTTGAGTTGGGAAACATTAGCCAAGTGCTTTGAAGGGGAAAATGTTTGATAGTTCCTTCTCGGCCAAGGTAACCCTTTACCCGCGTTCCCCTTCTGAACTCCTTGGGGGTTTTGGTAGCGGTTGAGCCATAACTCTTGAGAACTGGAGGCATTTACTCTGAAATTCGGGTCAGGAGAGTGGCTCTTTCTAGAGCACAACCTCGTTCACAAAGCCTCGTCTGTGGCCTCGGCTCCCATCGGTGGTCCGAAGGACCTTATTTCCTCCATCCCTCCGTCCTCACTCCTGACCTTCATTCTTGGGAAGGGAGGTCAGTGTAAAGGGCGTATTTATAGGGAAATGCTTTTTGTTCCCCTTTTGGGCAGGCTCTAACTTCTCTTCTGCCTAATGCCCCACAGACATGAAAACTTAAAAATTAATATGTAAAGCAGAAATATTCTTCCTAGAAATGAAATCTACGTAATTAAGGATCTGTAAACATTTACCAATGTTTATTAAAACCGTTTCATCAGTGCTCCCAAAGATCCAGGGGAATCTCTTCCAAATACTTTCTGGGGGGAAAAAAATCTCTCAAAATCAAGACAGTAGTCTGATAAATGCCTGAAGACTTTTAGCAGGAACCACATTCTTTTTTGTTTTGTTGCTGGGTGTCCAGTGCAGAGCCTTCTGGTCAAAGAGCCCCCCCCCCCCCCCCGAGAGAACATGTGTACGACTCTGGTTCCCTTCATGCAGGGTTGCTGCTGTTAAAGGCTAGAAAGCAAACGACATAAAGATAGAAACACTTATCGGTCGCCCTATTTCGGAACACTCAAATTGGCTCCGCTTGGCTGTGAATATGGTTGTAATTCCACACGTAGATTTTCCTCCTATGGTTTCTGGCCTATTTTAAAGCAGCTAAACTTTGCCACTCTATCGAACCTTAATCAGGAATGTTTATTTTAAGTCTCATCTCTGTAGAACTCTGTTAGATTCTCTTCAACGCTCATCAAAGAAAGTTCCACCAACCCACCTCCTATCTGCTAGGTGCTAACAGTCTGAAATGCCAGCCCTGAAGAAGAGTTACTAAGCGCAGGCCTGTGCCTGTCCCGGGTATATACGGTGTTGACTTGGACCTGGTCAGGTGCTCGGTGCCAGCCAGGTGATGCAGCTCCCTGCTCTGCTGAGATGAAGGCCATTCACTGCAGCTGTTCTTCCCCTCCAGGGTCTCTCCTTCCTCTGCAGGGCAGGCAGCATTTCCTGCCTCTGGTCTCTAATGCAGCTGCAGCGGCGCCCACGCAGACACTGGGCTCCCCCTGACCAGTCGGGTTGAACCCACCTCCCCAAGGCAGTTACCACTCCTCACTCCTCTGCAGCCTGCTCTTGCTTCATCTATTCACTCAGCAAATGTTTAAGTGCTCACTATCGAGAGTTGCTTGTGTTCTGGAAGGGAGAAACAGATAGTAAACAAGCGAACAAATAACTATTAGATAAATGAATTCATAATTAATTAATACTTAGATTAATTACTTTAAATAATTAATTGTGAGAAGGGCTAAGGAAAAGGCTGATGAATGATGGGCCAAGAATGATGGTGCTACGACTTGAGATACAGTTGTCAATGAAAGCTTCTGAGAGGTGAGATATAAACGACAAGGAGCCAGGCATGAATATCTGGGGAGGACATACGTCAGGCAAAGGGAATGTCAAGTGCAAAGGCCCTGAGGTGAGAATAACCTGGACAAGTCCAGGGAAAGAAAGAGGGAGAGTATGGCTGTGGGGAGAGGGGTGAAGGCCAAAGTCCGAGATGTTGGCCAGGGCCCAGTGCTCTGTAAGGACTTTATTCTAGCTGTGGCTGGTTTGGCTCAGCGGTACTCTAAGAGGCCTCTAGCTAGTGGATATCATCAGATGTGTGTTTGAATAATCACTCTTGCTCCCATTCCACCTCTGCCTAGCTCTAAGCTGATGCTGCGCTCCCTAACTCACCCCTGCTCTCCTCCGGCTCCACCTGCTGCACCCTGGCCCTCCTATTCTGGCAGCCCAAGTTCAGATCCATCACTTCCAAAGCCCCAGCACCAACTATCAGCCAGGCCCGGGAGTTCACAGGGTGGGTGAATCAGCCTGCCCCAAGATGGACTGCAGCCCTAGACAAAGAGAGCGAGGTGCCCTCTGGACTGTGAGACTTAGGGCAGTCTCCTCGCGCTCCTGACTTGAGTCCCCACCTCCGTTCAGGTGTTCTCCAGCTGTACGCTTCAGTGATTGGCACCATCACCCCAGCAACAATGTTCATTGGGCATTTGCTCTCTGCATTTACTCCTCTGTGAGATTGGCACTGTTGTTATCCCTACTTGACAGTGTAGGAAACTGAGGCACAAAGAGGTTAAGTGACTTGTCCAGAGTCCCCAGCTAAAACGTGGTTGAGCCATGATTCAAAGCAGGCATTCTGATAGCCCCATGCTCTAAATCACTATATTCTACTGTGACGTGGCTGTTTTTTCCACCATTTAACAGTCCTGAACAAGATTCTTCTCCAGATTGCTAGGCCAGAGTGCAGCCCTCACTGGGGGTTTGGATGCTCTCACTGACACACTCTGCCTCGAGCAGTCGGCAGAACCACTGAGTTGACCAAGTTTGGATGGTATGTGCACCATCAGCTGCGCCAGTGCCACTGTCCTCTCCAGGACACGCCCCCCAGTCCTCCTCTAGTTCACCCGTGCGAACCCCTGCTCTGGGACACCCACTACTAATGATAGGAGCAAATGTTTATGAAGCACATCCCATGTTTCTGGATCTCTTTTTATTATCTTTATTTTACCAGTGAAGAAACTGCAGCACAGAAAGGTAAGGTAGGCAGCCTGCTCGAGCTGACAGAGGTAACAGCTCATAAGTGGCGGAACCGGGATTTGAAACCAGACAGGCTGGCTCCAGAAACCATTTAAAGTACCCTCTTTCTACTGAAGAAGAATTCCACCCCTGTGGTTTCCACGTGGTGGTTCATGTTCTAATCCTGTAGCCACGGGACCGTCTGATTTTCATTAACACAGGATAGTCCTGTAAATATTTGAAGACAGTTATCTCATCTCTCTGGGTTCCAAACCATCACACCAAGCTCTCGGGAGCAGTTCTACCCTAGGTCTCCCAATTCCTCCCAGAAAAGCACAAAGAGTGCTTTATAATTTTCCATCCAAATCCAGACACTTGTGAGAGGCAAGGGAGCACTATTAATAATTATGCTAGGACAATAGGCATAAATGGGACTGTCCTGGGCAAACCAGGATGTGGTTCGCCCTACCCCCAGGCCATGGTAGAACCGCCAGTGCTCTGAATGCCTCTGGAGACAGAGTGCACTCACGGGGAGGTTGAGCTGACTACGCGGATTCTGGACGGGTGGGAATTGGGTTTAGGAATCTGCCATTAGTCACACTTCTTGCAGAGAGCTGCATGTAGAGCGAGTCCTGCAGCTGCCAATGTGATCTTGGACGAGTCCCCTCCCACCCTGAGGTCTTGGTTTTCTCATCTGTGAAAGAGAGGTTGATAACCTGAATCCCTTCCAGTTCTAAAACTGATCTCCTGTCTGCCTTCCTGACACTAGCTACCGTCTGCTCCCTCACTCTCAAGCCACAAACATGGAAGTTGGAGCTTTTAACCTGTTTTCCGTGTTTAGCAGCTCTTCTGCCAGCCTTATGTGCCAGACCCTAGAGGTCAACTCTCACAGTGCCAGCAAGATCCCTGAATCTCGCCTGCCTTTGGGATGGCTGTAAAATTGTGCCAAGCACTAAGTATCTTCTTTAAATTATGCTTTTCCTCCGAGACAGCCACAGATTTAGTCAGTATAAACACAGGAAACAGAAAACAACCTCCTTTGAAAATCTCTCTTGACTTATTGAGAAATTTCTTTAAAAGAAAAAAAGTACCTTTTATAGTTCCTAAAACCTGTATCTGTGACATAATTTCAGAGGGTGTCCACAGTTTCTCTCATGTGATCCTCAATGTGGCCGTGTGAGCGGGCATTGTCTTCTCTCTCCAGGCGTTGAAACAGGCTCAAGGAGGCAGAATGGCGTGTGAGGGACACACCCTGGTGAGTGGTGGGACTGCAGCTCAGATCGGTCTGCAGGGCCTTGGCCCACAGTCTGTGCTGCGCTGGTCGTTTTCAGTGTGTTTGCGGTTTTTAAGCAGATAACTCATTTTTCAAACAGAAGCAAAGTTTCCCAGGTGAAGTAGGGTGAACCTGCCTTTGGGGTGCTCTGTGGGGCTCTGTAAAACCCTTCCCCTCCTCTTCCCTCCCCTCCCCCAACAGAACATGGTTTGAATAGCCCTACACTTTTTCAAGGTGCCTCAACTGTTTTTCCTGTTTCAAGGACAGAGGATGCTATGGGATTCTGCACAGTTTCGTTCTACATGGATTTGTTGCATTTCATGAACTCACTGTGATTCTGAGTCACTTGGTCAAACCATTGTGGGGCTGTGTCAGTTGCATGAACTTGGTCTCTGCTAGGAGCATTTTCTCCCTCCTTCTCCCACCTCTCTCCTAACCTCTGAGGCTCAGCTATGACCCTCTCCACCCTGTTTTCCCACCTTGCCCAGTCCCACCTGTACCTTTACCAGAATCACATCTCCATTCTGGATATTACTTTCCTGCCTTCATTATCCATCCATCCACCCAGTAAACACTCATTAAATACCTACCAAATAAAACCATAATAAAGGCCCAGCCTAGCAATTGGCACATAAGGAGCATGAGTCCCTGTCCCCCTACAAAGCACAGTGCCCCTTTATTTCCTTGTGTCTGAGATAACTGGCTTCACCAAGCTAATCTCCTAGGTTGTTTCCATGGCCAAAACCTCTTGCTGTTGTGGCAGCCTTTTCTCTTCTCTAGAAGGTGAACGTGGGGTGCTAGACTGTGTCGTGACCTCTCCCCGTTGTCAAAGCATAGCCTATGCCTTCACCAGAAGCGACTCTAGAGAAGAAGGAAAGTTAGAGAGCATGTTTTCCATTCTCTGTGGGGTTGCTATGTCCCAGGGAGCAGCTGAGTGGCATCTATTCAGAGAGCACCTTTATCTAGAGATGAAAAACACAAATGGGAAATAAATCCCAATTTTTAATTCTCGAGTTTGCTGTCCTCAGCAGTTTCAAAGGGGTTCATGCTCAGTTTCACCAACTGACAGGTCACTGATGTTTATGCTGAAGGTTCTGTTTCTCTCACTTGGTGTCTGGAGCTTTGCAAACACTAGGAACTGATTCTTTTCTTTCTAAACATGTAACATTCACATGCCAGATTTTTCCTAAAGCCGCTCTTTACTTAACTCTCCATCACATAAGATTTATTCATTGGAGATAGTTTTATAAGGCATGATATATTCCAAAAAATACATTGATAATTTTACCTACAAGAGATCATTCAGAAAATTCAAAGCAGTAGTCCAATATAAACTATTAGGAAATATTTTTGATATTCTGTTTTTTGATTTTTACAAAAGACAGATATTTTGGTTAGACCATAGTTCTTATATAATGATTCTTTTCCTTTCTGAAAGAGCAGCAGTTATTGGAAGTAGCCATCCAGAGTTCCACTGTAAATTTAGCAGCCTTTCTCCTCATTCTGAAAATGTGCATAGGTTTTTAAAATAGTCTAGCCATATCCTGGATCATGTAACTGTGCGTCAGCTGTCTCCATGGAACATTGATTGTGTGTGTGTGTGTGTGTGTGTGTGTGTGTGTGTGCGTGTGTGTGTGTGTGTGTTTGATTGGATGCCTGGGCTAAAGCACGAGTTTCTGTTTATTTCTACTAGTCATTTTAGTCTACTAGTCACACTTGGCCATTCTGTTGTGAAGGAGATTTTTGGCACAGAACTGAACATTTGATGACCAGTACAACTAAACCAGAAGCCCCCACAATGTTATCTCCCAGAACACAGCACCCCCCCATCCTCGTGTCCTCCTCCACAGCTGTGGATCCACATTGCTGATGAATAAGAGGAAATGGAACATCGGGATGGGTTGGCCAGGGGCTAGTTTCCATTCATGTGGTAATATTCACATAGCAGGCTTAGTTGGACTCCTTAACTTTAATGTTAGACCAGGAATCCTTTTAAAAAAAAAGAGGTAGGAAAATCTTTTCGTTGGAAAATGTCTTAGAACCAAAGGAAATGGCAGAGGAATATTGTACTGTATTATAAATTGAAGCTGGTGACATGAGGTCCTCTTTATCCTGTTGTTCTTTTCCTGGATATGCCTGTTAGAAATATGGACTTGTCTTTGCATGAACTTAATCCTGTGAAATAATTTCTCATTTCCTTTTATATATTTAGTTTATTAGTTAAATGTTACGATGTAACAAATGAACCCAAAACTTACTTAGTGGTTTAAGACAACCATTGCTTATGGGTCTGCAATCTGGGCTGGGCTCAGCTGGGCAGCTCTTCTGCTGTTCTTGCTCTAACCACACTAAGGCTGCATTCAGGTGGCAGGTTAGCTGGGACAGGACACAGCTGGGAATCAGGGATGACTGGACTTTTCTTTTTCTCCATGTAGTGTCAGGACCTCTCACTCTCCAAATGGCCTCTCCATGTGGTCTTTCCATATGGTCTCTTCAGTAGGGTCACTGGACATTTTACACAGTGGTTAAGATCACAAAAGCAGAAGCTGCCAGGCCTTCTTAAGGCTCTGGCACAGAACTAGCAGGGTTTCACTTCCACAGCTTTCTTTTGGTTAAAGCAAGTTATAGGTACAGCCCAGTTCAAGGGAAGTGACTATACAAGGTATGAATACCAGGAGGCATTCCTCACTGGAGGCCACCAGTGGAACAGACTACCCCATAGTCATTCTCCAGTCAAAGATACTTGTCAAGTCACGTCATGCGCCAGACATTGAGCATCCAGTGCTGAACAAGCAATACATGGTCCCTGCCCTTACAGAGTTTATAGTCTGGGGGAGCATAGGAGGTCAGGAATCAGAAAATTACTATGGAGGGTGAATGAGTGAGGGTCTGAGAGCATGCCTGGACTTCATGGGAGAATAGAGAAGTCATCTCATGGAGATGGGTGAAGAGGGTTGTTGCAAAAACAAAAAACACACAAACAAAAAACCCCAGCATGCTCCTAGGCCAAGAGCCAAGAGAAAACATGGCCCTTCCATGGAACTGAAAGAAGTTCTGTGTTGCTAGAGAGTAGAGCTGTGTGAGTATGTTTGGTAGTGGATGAGAAGGAGTCACACCTAAGGTTTGCAAAATAGAAGACCAGAGAGTTAAGCAAGAGCCTCATCACACACTGATGCCTGGTCAGCCATGTTAAGAAGATGAGACTTGATCTCAGTCATAATGGGAAGAGATTTTAAGCAGATCTGCCTTCCAGAGAGATCACAGCTACAACAGACTATGAATGGAGGGACCTGGGCCTGGAGACCCCCAAGAAACTGTTTAGGGGCCAGGTAAGAGAGAATAGTGGATGGCCAAGGGTTTGAAGCACAGGGGATGAATTTCAAAGATACTACGAGGTGGAATCTACAAGTCTTAACAATTGATTGATTGCTCATGTGTACGAGAGGGAAGAGATGAGGATGACCCTCAGATTCTGGCTTGGGCAGCTAGTGATGGTCTCATCCACTCCAGTAGGAAACCCTGGAAGAAGGTGGGGTTAGATCCCATGGGAGTGGGCTGGAAGTATCAAGGAGAGCCAACTGGAATGTACCAAGTTTGATGCCTTTGGGTTTTAGACTACTGCAAACATTTTTTTCTGACTATTGTGAGGTCCTTAGGTGCTTTCTCGCTTCTACTCAACTAGCACATGTCTCACACACATTATTCCTTTCTGCTTCTTCCCCATCCTCCCATGGCAACAGTAGAATGACCAGGTGTGAGGAGGAGTGTCCAGGTATGTCATTGTCTTGGACCTTTCACTTTGAGGGCAGTGGGTTGGAGACACTGGTGATGGAGAGTTATAGGATTTGGGGTTGGTGGCTTGCAGAGAGCAACTTAGGTCACAGGGTTGAGAAGTGCAGAGGCAAGGGGATTTGGAAAAAAATTGGAAAAAGAAGAGGAAAAAAAAACTAAGCTAGTTAGAAGAAAGTCAAGAAGTAACTGAAGTCATAATAAAGACAAGGAAAACAAGTCATCCATCTGAGGAGAAAAAAAAGAACAGAATAGAAATGGCAAAGAGAAAGAGATGGCTCCATGGGCTATGACCTTAGTCATAGGAGATTCTAGGATCTTGTTCTTCCATGTTTCCTTTTTACATTTGCATTCATAAAATAAGCCTTCCTGCCCCCCTCCCTGAAAGCTTTTAGGTAAACTTTCTTGTTATATAGTAAAGGAAATGATCAGTTAATACATTAAGGGAATCTCTAGTCTTTTTGTCAAAGAAAAATAATCCTAAGAAAAGAAAGGGACCTACATACCATTAAAGTGAATTAAAAAAAAAAAAACCAACAGAAAACATTGTTGTCTATTTCCAAGTGATCTGACAGAGAAATATCTATAGCCTGAGAGAAAATGGAGAGAGCAGGTCCCCATGTTCAATTTTTAATGAACATAAATGGTATAATAAATTATGCATGGAGGAATGGCACAAAGCATTAAACAATGAAGGATAAATAATTTAAATGATTAAAAACTGCCTCTGTCATATGTTTGATGTATGAGAACTCTATTTGAATTTTCTCTTCAAGGAAATAGAGGAGAATTTTTTTTAAGAGGATTTTTCAAAATAGGTTTTTAAAAGGAAAATCATAATGTGGTCTGCCAAGAGAGGTTGCTGAGCACAGAAATTCTGACTTGCAAGATGCCATATTAGTGAGTAGTGACGTGCTGGTAGACAGTATTGTCTTCTCTCAGGAGGTCAGTTGTGGAAGCACCGCACGTCTTCCAGAGCCTGAGCCTAGAGTCCTCTTTTCAAGTGCCCAGAGAAACTTTGTCAGGTCACAGGAGCACAGTGACCACTATCTCTTATAGGATTCCTGGGTGTGAGGTACTCTCCCTGTATAGTCACTGCTTTGGATAAACTCCCATTTCTATCCCTAAATTAGAGCAGCTGGATGGATTACAACCAAAGTAATGCTGACAAAGGCTTCCCCCCTTCTTGGGGGCCACTCACCTATGGTTTAGGGGAACCACATTCATCAAAAACACCATATTATAATGTGCAGTGGTGAAGACCATAGGTATTGAGGTCAAACCTGTCTAGGTATGGATCCACTCTCTACCACTCACTAATTTTATCACCTTTGTTGTTAATTGGCCTCCCTGAAGCTCAATTTTCTTATTTGTAAAATGGGTTCAGGAATATTCCAAAGGACTGTTGAGAATTGAATAAGATACAAATGTCAATAGCTTAGCTCAGTGTCTGGAACAAAGTAAATGCTCAATAAATGTTTATTAGCTACAGAATTATACATTCAATATTTATTTTCCCATTTCAGAGCAGTACAAAATGGACCAATAGAACCAGGCAAAACCCCATAAACCTAGGAAATATCAGCACCTAATCTAAATCAAAGATCACTAGCTGTGGTCTAAGAGCCAATTCTGGAAAATGCAGTATTTTAAAAATAATTGAGTTTAAAGATAAGGGCTTAAGGTGCTCCAGTTAACCCCAGTCTTTAGTATTGCCATTGGCTTACCCCAGCCTGCTTTTACTTCTCTACCTGCCTAGCTCTGATAGGAGTTTGTGTTTGCCACCTCAAGCTGAATCGTTCTACAAAGTTACATTGTTTTCCTCTAAGTTTCCTAGCTCCTGAAGTGTGTGTGTGTGTGTGTGTGTGTGTGTGTGTGTGTGTGTGTGTTTAAAGCCTTTAGCATCTGGTATTCCCAGGTGATCTCCCATCCAAGTACTCCAGACCTGACCCTGCTTAGCTTCTGAGATCAGATGAGATTGGGCGTGTTCAGGGTGGTAGTAATATTTCTTCTTTTTTTTTATTTTTATTTCTCACCTGAGGATATTTTTCTACTTATTATCAGATAGAGTGGGAAGGAGGGAGGGAAGGAGGGAGGGAGAGAGAGAGAGAGAAACATCGATGTCATAGAGCCACACTGCTTGGTTGCCTCCCGAACCACCCGATCAGGGCCAGGGACGAACTGCAGCTGAAGTACATGCCCTTGACTGGAACTGAACCCAAGACTCATCTGTCTGCAGGCCGATGCTCTAACCGCTGAGCCAAAACAGCCAGGACTGAAATGTTTCTTTTTAATGTGTTCTTTCTACCCTGTTCTTCTCCCTTTAAAAAAAAAAAAAAAAGTATTTATTGATTGATTGATTTTAGACAGAGAGAAACATCAATTTGTTGTTCCACTTATTCATCCATTCATCGATTGATTCTTGTATGTGTCCTGACAAGGGATTGAACCCACAGCCTTGGTATGTAGGGACAATGCTCTAACCAATTGAGTTATCCAGCCAGGCCACTCCTGAAACATTTTAATTTAACTTGGGGCATCTGATAGCCTTAATGGAGATAGGAGAAAAATTAATTTTTCCCCCAACTGAATAATTTTGATAAAATGTAAAGGCCAAGCATGCCAATAGATCTTCTGCTACTTGTTTACTTTGTCGTTATTTCAAATTAGTATTTATCTCATACCCATGAAGGCATTATATAGGTACTATAAACTGGCACAATTCAGAATCTGATAATCTAGAACTATCTAGAAACCATTTATGGTTGACATTTGGTAAACACACATACATATCAATAAAAATTCAAATTCAAATTGTTGGTGCACCCAACCACAGGAAACTGAAGACTCGCTGTGAGTGTTTGAGAACACGGCTGCAAATATATTGACACTTCTGCTAATAAGAGGTGGGTCTGTCTCTTTTCTTTGTATCTGGTGTGTAGGAGGAGAGGGTTGTCACTACTTTGACCAAGAGAGATGACAGAAGTGGCCTCACGTGATTTCCAAGACTAGGTCACAAGGGACCATACTTCTGCCCTGTTCATTAGGAACACTTGCTTTCGGAGATTTGTCCCACCAAGTAAGAAGCCCAGCTGGGTGCTGGGAAGGCCACATGTAAGTGCTCTGGTAGACATTCTTGGTTGAGCCTATCCTTTAGCCTTCCCAGCCTTGCCTCAGACATCAATGAACAAACCATCCTGGAAGTGGATTCTCCACCCCTAGTATTCTAGCCCAGTTTATCACTGATCTCAGCTAAGACCACAGATGTTATAGAACAGAGAAGAGTTGTCTCTACTGTGACATTTCTGATTTCCTGAATCAATGAGAAAAATGAAGTGGTTGTTTTATGCAGCTGAATTTTGGGGTTGTTGGCTACATAGCAATAGTAACTGGAGCACTCACCCAGCAAGGTTGCCTGGCTTTATATCTTGGATTGTACTGTATAATATGTGTTTGTATGATCTTGGCTGTAAGAGCCACCTGGCCCCATCAAAATACGCCATATTACTGCTAGTTTTTTTCCATGCAAGATAAACATGAGAGGTTAACTAATCAGTTGACGGATATTTATTGAGTGAGACCTATGATGAAAGGCCACAGACCAAGCTCTTCTGTAATTTTATGGTTTGCTTGGAAGGATGTGTGACTGTTATTTTTCATATTGCAGTAACTCCGTGTCACCACCTCTAAAGTAGAAATAACAGTTTTCCTTGATGATCATGAGTTAGACAATGAATTAAAAATCTTTTAGGGTTTTTTCTTAAAAAGATAACACTATTGATACATATAAACACTTAGTGTAATAATTATTTCAGGTTAATGGATAATGCTAATAGTTCATGCTATTAAGAGCATTTACAAAGTCATACAGGATGATTGGGCTGTTAGAGCCTGAGGTAGCTAGTGCTTTAGAAGCAGCTGAACTGTAATAACAATCTTAGGACTTCTATTTGGAATCAGTTTAATGGTCTTGTTATGAACAGATAATTTAGTTTGAATTTTGAAAATCAGGGTGCGGCAGATCACAGGGCGGATCCCTTCTGAGAAATCTTTATTTTTTCCAATGCTGCCTTTGCATCCACCCAGCAACACAGGATGCCAGCCCCCTGTCGGTCAAAAGTCATGTTCCTAGGCCAGGGTGAGCAAATCCGCAGCACCTGTGATACCAATTAGGCCGTCTCTGGACACACAAGTTGGTTTCGTCGAAGCTGTGTGGTGATCACACACGAGTTCTCGCGGCGTTCGGGCATTTCTCACTGCCCATCTTCCAGAAGAGAGCCCGTGTTGGGCCAGAACAAAGATCCCTAGCACAGGTACGACTGAAGAGCGATTAGGTGCTTTCTATCTGCCCAAGACTTTCTATCTGGTGTAAAACTGTTGTCAGGAGATGTGCTTTTTATGTTTAATCCTAAAAGGAAAACCGAAAAGGTAAGGAGAGTTTATCCTTTTTGAGAAGAGCATTTGGGATGGCATTATGGATTGAGTGACAGTAGTAAGTCCTGGAAACACCTTATGTACAGGAGATTGTAGAAGGAGGTACAAAGGGAGTTTTATATCTGGTTTCGACCTTAAGATCTATAAATTACCAGACAGGTTAATTTAGAATCCAAATCAGCATTTTTTTATTTTGACGCTCTTATGCTTTGTGCATACACCAAGCAGACCATTTATAAAACTGGTGACCTGGACTGTGGATTTGAGAATGAGGAAGTGGCCTGTTCTTTGTTGTTGGGAAGACAGTCTTTCAATCAGCAGACATCCGCAAGGTGCCAGGGTCCTTCCACCCTCCCAGGAGGAGATAGCCATGAACCAGGAACTCTGGGGAAGCTTTGGGCACAAATTGTAAAATGGCCAAAGTTTCTTTCAATTAAAAAGCCTCGCCCAGCTGGTGTGGCTTAGTGGTTGAGCATCAACCCATTCACCAAGAGGTCACCGGTTCGAGTCCTGGTCAGGGCACAGTGGGGGGATGCAGGAGGCGGCCAGTTGATGTTCTCTCTCGTCGATGTTTCTGTCTCTCTCCTTTCCTTTCTCTCTAAAAATCAATACAGAAAAAAGGTTTTTTTTAATATCAGAAAGCCTTGAAGAATAACATATCTCTGTACTCTAAATTTTTCTAAAAGACATGGCTTAAAGGTTTTATACTTCAAACCACATAAACAGCTTCTCCAAAACTCTGTGTCGCCATGTATTCCTCTACCTTCACTCATGGCCACTGCTAAACCTCCCTTTGTCTCTCATCCACATAGTCTTGCACTGACCTGAAGCTTTCCTCATTAAATAAATATTATGAAGATATAATTCACATTTCATTTTCCTCCTTATTTTTAATCAGACACAAATAACACCCAACTCTTCCAAATTTAGAAGCATAAATGCTATACCACCTCCAGGCTCAAAGTACGTACCCATATGGATTTCCTGTTCTACTTCCTGAATGGACTGTGCCTCTCTAGGGTGATGGGAAGACCTGTAGCTCCACTTACCCTGATTCCTGAATAGCCTTTGTTTCCTGCAGGACAGCACCCGAAGAAATTAAGCTTATTGCTTGACTCTGTGCTTCTTGTAGAATTTCCTGATAATAAAATTTCCACCTACTGACAGTAACAGTAGCCACCATTTATGCACTGCATTGGCTAAGCTCTTTGAATGCACCATAAGCTCGTTATGCACTCATCAAATTATGCCCATGTTACAGATGAGAACACTGGGACCCAAAAGAATAAAGTCATTCACTGCAACTAGTAAGTAATGGATTTGGGATTTGAACCCAGGTAGTTTGATTCCAGAAGTCTTCCTTTTGGGAGTGATACAGCTTGTTTACCAGTTCTGCCCTATCCTGTGTACTCTTGAATATGGAAGGGAGGGATTCATCTGAGTAGGAAGACCATGTGAATATAGGCAATTAATTAGGTGTTCTCTCAGTTTCACATTATGCATGTGTGTGAGGAAAATGTAAATCCCGAATCAGAGCCACAAATCTTCATACTGCCACTTATGCTCTCTCCCAGCACCCTGGGTACGCTTTGGAATTATATACATTGACTTGTATCCTTCTATTCTCTATTCAACCTAATAGAAAGGAGCATAAATGTCTGAGAGTGTCTTGGTTCTTAGTACTGTCTACCACCTCTGGAGTTCTGTATTTATGAGACATCTTAAAACTCATACTGGGAGAATGGCAGTTTTCTATGTGTCCCTAGCCAGTCTTGTGAGTGTTTTGATCAACAACAAAGATGAGTGAGGGGCCTAGTTATTTGGAATTCAACTGCACGATGCTGGAAAAGGCCAGTGTGGTGTTGGCATCAGGCCCTGCAGTATGCCAAAGAAGAAGGGCTCTACGAGGCCTCTGGCTTTGAAGACAGCTAGCCAGAAGGCTTGATAATTCTGGCTTAGATTACATTACAATGGCATAAACAAATGTACCAGAATGCAGTGCATCCACAAGAGAACTTTCCTGACCTTTCATCTTCCTTTTAGCTGCTCCAAGGGCTCAGAAAGTGGTGCATGGTGTCTGTCTGCATGATAGCTAATGAGGAAAGCCTTTGGCATGACATAATGCTCCAAAAATCCCTTGGATTTGTGAAGAAACAAGTGCCCTGGGGTCTGACTGGACTCTGTGACCCTCACTGTGAAGCACTGACTGCCAAGGGTGGGCCTCACTGCAGCCCCTCCCTGCACACTATGCATACCGTGTGCCGGGGTTTGAGTTCCTCCCGGACACAGAACGAGGAGACAGGCTTGAAGTATGCTGGAAGTGACACCAGACTTGTAGTCAGAAGCTTGAGGTTTCAGTACCAGCTCTGTCACTTATTTACTTTGAACAAATCACTTCAACTCTTGGAACCTTAGCCTTCCATTGTATATTACGAGAATGATTAAAAATAATATTTAATTCATAAAATGTTTATGCAGCTAAATTATTTTTTTAATGTTATGTTAGAAAGAAACACTCTTCTAAGGTAGTATATCACTTCTTTTTTGTGCTCCAAACCAGGATCTTAGTCCAGTAAATTGACATTAACTGGCAGGTCTTCAAATCATTGCTGCATCTTTATCCCTGTTCCTTCCTTCCCACTACCCTAGGATTCTCCATGAAAAATTAAATATGGAATTTTAATGTTAACCTTCACTCAAACACATACACATATACAAACATGCACATACCTGCTGATATATATATATATATTTTTTATCCTCACCCGAGGATATTTTTCCATTTTTTTGTACAGATAGAATGGGAGGGAGAGAGAGGAAGGGAGAGAGAGTGAGAAACATCGACGTGAAGGGACACATCGAGTGGCTGCCACCCGCACGACCAACCAGGGCCGGGGACAAACTGCAACCGAAGTATGTGCCCTTAGCGGAAACCGAACCCGGGTCTCTCCGGACCGCAGGCCGACGCTCTAACCACCGAGCCAAACTGGCCAGGGCCCTGCTGATATATTTTTATGGCCAGAATTTCCCTCATCACTGCACTGCTATACAAGCTTTAGAAAGGTGGAAACTACCTCATGTTTCGAACAACAACAAAAACGTTGGTTCTTGTTGATCCCTATGCTTTCGTAACTAGACGTTAGGAAACGGAGCATTCTAATCTCTGAGCAAATCTAGCAATATTATTTTTTCATGAATTCCTCAACTCTTTAGAGGATACGATTACATTTTTATGATCTTACAGTTAAGCTTTTACTTTATTCTACAATAGATTCCTTAGCTGATGATGACTTCTAGTGCTGGAAGTAAGATAGCAGGAAACCCACTCTGCCAGCTTCCCTTCTGCAGATACTGCCACGGATCTCTGGATTGCCTGCATATCTCACAGTCCAAAACTTGCAGAAGCATTCCCCAGCATGCTCCTGGCTATGTCCTAGCCACTGGGTTCTTCTTTTTTTAAGGATTTTATTTATTCATTATTATTATTTTTTTTAAATCCTCACCTGAGGATATTTTTCCATTTATTTTCTGACAGAGTGGGAGGGAAGGAGAGATAGAGAAACATTGATGTGAGAGGGACACATCGACTGGTTGCCTCCCGCATGACCCCGAACAGGGCTGGGGATGAACTGCAACTGAGGTATGTGCCCTTGGCCGGAATCGAACCCGCGACTCTTTGGTCTGAGGACCGACGCTCTAACCACCGAAAAAACTGGCCAGGGCGCCACTGGGTTCTTGGCTGTCCCTTTACCCTACACATACCCACATGATTTGTGAGAACTATAGCCAGTCTTCCTCCTAGGAAAGGGGGAGGGAAATGAATGGATACTTGGCAGCATATTCTTTTAGAAGGGTTTCTAATGCTTGTGTAATGTCACCCCCCTCAACACACAATTTATTATTGTTATTAACATGAACCTACCATTAATTTCCCAAAACAATGGATTGATCTTACCAATTAGCAGGGTCCTACTATGTAGTTCTCTGATATGTACCAAGAAAGGTCATGTATATTTGATCTTTAGAATCCTACATTTAGGTAGGATTTCTAAACCATCAGGTATTAAAACACACACACAGTCAGGGTAGAGGGTACTACAATAATAAAAGCTTGGTCAATCAGTCAAAGTTAAGAAAAGGGAGAAAAACAAGAAGAAAAAAGTATAATAGAATACATGATAAAATGGCAGGAATAATGTGACTGAGTTAAATTCCTCTAATAAAATCAGTGACTCTCAGATTGATTAAAAAGATAATCTAGCTATATGCTGTCTTTAGGAGTCAGATGTACACCAAAATTACACAGAAAAGAAAAGAAAGGGATAGTTTGGTGAATGCTAACTAACATAACAAAAACAGGATGATAATATTAATATTAAAAAATGTAGGATTAAATGTAAAAAGAAATATTAAATTAGACGAATAAGAGATAAGTCAGACAAGAAGATTCAATAATAATGAACCTTCATGCACTGCACATCTTAGCACTGCATCATTTAAAAACACAAAGTTTTCGCCTGGCCAGTGTGGCTCAGTTTGTTGAGCCTCGCCCCATGCACCAAGAGGTCACTGGTTAGATTCCCAGTTAGGGCACATGCCCGGGTTGTGGGCTCAGTCCCCAGTAGGGGGCATGCAAGAGGCAGTCAATCAATGATTCTCTCTCATTGATGTTTCTCTCTCTCTCCCTCTCCCTTCCTCTCTCTAAAATCAATAAAAATATAAAAATTAAAAATATAAAAACAAAAGTTTTTTATAATCATAGTGGGAGACTAACAAAAATGCTTTCAGAATTTGATCAAGTAGATAAAGAGAAGTAAGAACAGAAGATTTGAGTAACATTGTTTTTGTTATTGACCTAACGTAACAAATAGAAAATGCAGACAATTTTTTAAAAGACCATGGAGCATTTATAAAAGCTGATGAAATACTAGACTATTAAGAAACTTTAAAATTAACCAAAACGTAGACATACTGGTGACATATGACAATAATACAGCATTGTAAATTAACAGCAGATGGCCCCTACCCCCACCTCCATTCAAGCACTCAGAAACTAAAATATGGCCCTTTTAAATAATTCTTGGGTCAAACAGGAAATCATTACTGAAAACAGACTATTTAAAAATTAACAATGAGCCCAGCCAGTGTGGCTCGGTGGTTGAGCATCGACCCATGTACCAGGAGGTTGCCGGTTTGATTCCTGCTGAGGGCACATGCCCAGGTTGTGGGCCTGATCCCCAGTGGGGGGCATGCAGGAGGCAGCCAGTCAAGGTTCTCTCTCATTGATGTTTCTATCTCTCTCTCCCTCTCCCTTCCTCTCTCTCTAAAATCAATAAAGAAAAAAATATTAATAATGAGAATACAATGCATTGAAATATATAAAAGTATAAAAATATACTTAGATAAAAAGTTAAGGCTTTTATTTAAAAGGACTGGAAATAAAGTAAGTTTGTAAGTTAAGAAGCTATTAAATGGAAAACAAAACAAGACAAAGTAGGCAGAGAAAAATAATAATGGTAAGTTAATTACCTTTATTAGAAAAATTACAAATTCTTTTCTAACAAATTAGAAAAAATAGATTGATAGGAGGAGAAAGTGCAGGGTTTATGAGAAAGCTGCTGGAATGAGGTTGGAAAGCTGAGTTAATGGGAGGAAAAAAACTATCCTTGCCCTTAATTGCCACTTAGGTTTGGCTGAGGTGAAAAGCATGTGCAGAAAATAATTAGAGAACAGGACTACATTCAATAAAGTCCTGTTTATGAGTTATAGATGGTAAACCTATCGACCCCAAACAGCAGCATTAGGCTCTGCGTCTCTGGTGTCAGGCTAAGCCAAGCTTGTATGTTGGCTTCAACCTTATCAAGGGGCCCTGGATGGATTATTTAGCCTCTCTAACTTGGTTACCTTTTCAGTAAAATGTGGTCGCAGTACCTAATTCACAGGATTACAGTGAGTATGTAAAGCATTTAGCTCTGTGCTTGGCATGTGGTAAGGGCTTGGCCAATGGTTTCCTTAGAAAGTCAGTGCGGCATCTCCTTCCAGTCTCTCCTGGACGTTGCTGAGATGATCAGGGTGCTATTAGTAACTTAGTACATTTTACACAGGAGTGAGTAGCAGCCTTAGAGTCTTAGAGTAACAGCCAAGGTCTGCCGACCTGGATGAAAAGATTGGGCATTTTGTCTGTGACTGTGAGATACACCCATGGTGAGTGGTTGAGCAAGACTCTGTCTGTTCCAAGAAAACTTCTCTAAAACATGATGCTCCCAAGGCAGTGGTGGTTCATGAGCTGGAGAGAAGCTCCTGGCCACAGAGAAAAGATCGGCCAGTTCTGCCATCCTGCAGCCAGTTTGCTTCCCTGAGTAGGAAAGGTGGATCCAGGAGTCCTTCCTGGTCTGTAGTCTCTTTTACTCGCCATTAGCAGGAGAGAAACACCATCCGGCAACCCTTCAGTCAGCGTCAGTCTCCTCAGGCCTGACGACGGGTCTGAGAGACCTCGGAAAGGAAAACATAAAAGGAGACAGATAGGAAGCAGAAAACTTGAAAAGAATTTAGCGCACCCCCTCTTTTAGCTATAATTAGCACTTGAGAATTTGTGGTTTGAGGTAAAGGTAGAATAGGTCTGGGAGTAGGTAAGAATCATGGACTATTTTAATGTCTGTAGATGCTACACATCAAACTGTTTTGTTTTGTTTTTTATCTTCACCCGAGGACATTTTTGCATTCATCTTCAGATAGAGTGAGAGGGAGAGAGGGAGGAAGAAAGAGAGAAAAACATCCATGTGAGGGAGACACATCAACTGACTGCCGCTCACATGACCCCAACCAGGGCTCAGGACAAACCACAACCAAGGTACATGCCCTTAGCAGGAACCAAACCCGGGTCTCTCTGGACCACAGGTCAATGCTTTGACTGCTGAGCTAAAACCAGCCAGGGCACATCAAACCATTTTAATCAAAATATGTATTCAGCAGGGAGGGGGGGCAGAGAGGGGAATCAGTGAAAGTAGATAATTAATGTCTCTGGTCCAAACAAGAACTACTTAACAGTTCTACTTTCTGCATTCCCAAGAAAGCATCAACTGCAAGGTGCACTATCACAGATAAGGAGTGGGGAAAAAGACATGATTTTAAACTTTGATTCCAGGAATGTTAAAATATAAAGGAAAAAAACACTACCAACCAAAGCATGCATCTTGGAATTTCACTCAGTTGGTATTTTGGTGTGTTCTCACTGATAGAGGCTAGCACTAATTTTATGAAAGCTATAAAACTTTTTTTACTAATGTGTGTGGCAGAACTAATGGAAATGAAAATTTAATGAAGATTAAAATAAAATCTCAGGCCCACAGATTTATTTTCTTTCATCCTCTTGTGAAGACAGAAAAAAACGGGGACAGCTGGGGAGGTGCGGCTCCTGGTGAGCCTGGAGCACCCAGTGCCAGACCTGAGGACGTGC
Organism: Molossus molossus; assembly: GCF_014108415.1. NCBI lineage: Eukaryota > Metazoa > Chordata > Mammalia > Chiroptera > Molossidae > Molossus > Molossus molossus. The sequence continues at coordinate 74,702,046 of NW_023425346.1, forward strand.
CCACAAACAAAAAGCAAAAACAGAACTGATAAAAGTAGGTCAGAGGAGCACAGGAACCAACTGAGAGAGCTCCCAACGGCCAAAGGTAGAACAATTTGAGCAACAAAATAAATAAAGTAGTGTTGAATTGTAACCCAAAAGGTAAAATACATATCCATGACGCCATACTGATGTAAACAAAAGATTAAACAGATTAGTAAGTAGGTAAAAGACATAAGTCTTCCATGCAGATGAATTCCAAGTAATTTACATAGATACTCCACCCTCAAGGTTTTCCTTCCGAAGTGTATAGTATGGGAGGGGGTGGCAGGTTCGCAGTGGAGAAGGCGGACACACACTACCTCGGGCGGTCAAGGCCAACGTCAACAGTATTACATTGTGTTGGCGATGTATGTGCCTGCTCCGTGTACCTCTGTGGTCTTCCGCCAAATAACCCATAACTCCAGTCTTATCATAAGAAAAACAACGGAAGACAAATACCAGTTGTGGAACATTCTACAAAATGCCTGACCAGTACTCAAAACTGTCAAGAAGATCAAAAAAAGGAAAATCTAAGAAATTGTCACGATCTGAAGGAAACTAAGGCGACTCGATGACTAAATGTAATGTGATGTCCTGGATGGGATCCTGGGACAGGAAAAAAACATTAGGGAAAACCTCCAAAAAATCTAAATAAATGGGCTTTCGTTCGTAATGATCATATTCTAAAGGTAAGATAGCAATAGTGGAGAGACTGTGTGCATAAAAGGTGGGAACTCTATATTATCTTCTTGATTTTTCTATAAATTTACAACTGTTCTAAAAAAATAAAGCCTATTAAAATTTTTTAAATGCCTAAACAGAAAAATAAAACAAAACCCTCATGGACAGGACGCCAGGTTAGGGATTTCAAAGGAAAGTTACAAAGCGTTTTGTGACCTTTAAACATTCTACACAAAGCATGGCCCAAGAAGAACATATGTAACTGCTTAGTTGAAAAGTGCAACTGGCAGCTTAACCCAGTATGTGACACTTCTAAATACATTCAAATGGAACCATTGTTACATATTGTCTATGTAGTATTTTGTTTTTTAAAGATGGCAAAGTTTTACCGTAACTCCGGCCTTGGTTATATCCATCTTGACTCAACCGGCTCATCTAACTGCACGGTTCGATCAGAAAACCAGCCATCAGCTGTCAGCCTGGTAAAGCACTTAGACATATTTTCGAAGCCAGAAATGCAATCATGTGGCGAGACTTCGGGGGTTTACTGTTGTCCAAAGTGCTGACTCTCGGGACTCATTTTCTTCTTCTGTGTTCTCACATGGAAAACTTCATTGGGGAATTATAGGGTGATATCTTCAAGGCTTGGAACAGTGGGCTTGTCTACAGTTACCTTTCTAAAAAAACAAACAAGAAATCCCTTTAAGAGCGTTTAGAAAAAAAGTATGCCAGGGTAGGCAAATAGAAACAACTTTGGGGTTTCTGCACAGAGTGAGGTTGTACAAATTGCAGATATTCCCCTGTTCCAGGGCATCGTTTTACTCCCACACACCACTTCCTACATCCACCCATTCCAGCATGTTTGGACCTCCAGAGAGCTGGAGGAATTTTACCAGGAAGGAGGAGGGCACTGACCACAGGAACCAGAAAAGTAGAAATGGCACCCCTGGGCTTCGTGCTCGGTCCTGCCTCAGCTCTCCTCCAGTCTCCCCCTTGTTGGGGACACTGAGGGGCACATCCAGACTCTCCCCCCTGGTTGCTCTTGCCAGGCCAGTATCAGGGCCCCCCATGGCCAGGGCTCATATGCCACCAGGAACCCACCACCATCCCACAGGAAGGAGATGTTGATGTCACCCTTTGAGGGGAAACCAAAAGGCTGGCAGAGTTTGGAGACAGCAGAAGGGAATGTCTGCCAGTTATTTAGCCCTGGGAGGCAGAGAGTATCATGACTTTGTTTGCTGAACCAAGAATTAGGGCGCACCGTCTGACAGCAGGACTGAACAGGCGGGATATGAACTTGAGACGGTGCCAGGAACTTCAGGGTGTCACTGCAGGATCCAGAAACGTGAGCTGAGCCCTGGGTGTTCTCCTTTGTGGTGTCACCCTCCACAGAGCAGCCTGCAGACATCCTGGGCACAGTGCCATGGCTGCCACTCTTCAGCATCCCGGGGACAGCAGCACAGGGCCTGACCTCATGACAGGAGAGCACCCAGCTCAGTGGAGGGCGTCCGCCCCTTCTAGCTGCCTCTCCAACCCCAAGGAGGGGGATCCTGGAGCTCAAGAGTCTCTGCCCCTGCCCCACCCTCACCCACCCCGCTCCCTCCTTCGGAGTCAGAAGTGCCAGGAGTCCAGACATTGCTCTCCCCTGACTTACTCCCAGGCTTAGCAACCCACCCATGCCCTAGAGATGCCTAAAATCACCTTTCAGGGAGACAACCCTTCTTCAGACACGGATTCCCCAGGGCAGAGCAAGCAGAGAGGATATTATCACATGGCTCCGACGCGGCGAGAGGCCAGTCACAGAAGGTGCAGTGAGGAAGTGCCATGTCACATGCAGCACAGGAACTGGCTAGGGGACAGCAGGGAACTTGAGAAGTCGGTCGTTTTCAGCCGATTAAAACAACACAGGTTAGTGCCACCCCACCCCTGAGTAATCTTTCTTAGCCACTCTAAATGACCTAACTGGTTCTCTTTCCTGAACTGCCTTCATTTTTGTGATGTGAGACAAATGCCTGGGCTTTGACTGTAAGAGCCAGGGCATAGCGGACGATCACACGTTGTTAGAGGAGCACACGTCCAGCCATTACTGTGAAAACGAAATCAGAACCTCTTGCTTCCCTGATCAAAACTTCTATGCCTTTAAAACGAGCCTTCAAATGTGCATCAAATAACTTATTTCTCGGCGTCCAGCTAAACCTCCCCTCCTATTCGCCTGTTAGCTTCCATCTGAAACGGGACAAACCCCTCGTGTTTGCAGGCGGACACGGGCTGTTCAGAGGGCGGCAGAAAATACAGGAATATCGTGGTAAAAAACACGCTGCGAGGCTGTCCGCAAAGGTTTGTTGCCTTGGCGTACTTGTCATCTGCTGAAACAAATCGTTTGGCTTTGTTAAAATGTGTTCAAATCATTTCTCATGTCTTCATAAATTCTTAAGTTCCCTTTTCTATTTTTTTCGGCCCTCTTTCTTCCCTTTTTCCTTTCCGTCTTTTACTACCATAGACTGGAGCGGAGAAGCGGCAGGGCAGCTCCTCCGAGATGAGGAAGTGCCTGGAGAGTACAAAGGCACACGGCCTGGGGCTGGGGCTGAGGGGCCAGCAGCAGCCAGGTCTGGCTGTCACCAGAGCTGTGTCTTCAGCCCGTGCTTCCCATATAAAGGAAGATCTGAAGAGCCTAGAGATGAACAGACCTAGTTAAAGGCTTAGAAATTAGAGCCCAGAAACTGCTTCAGGACCTGAGATTATTCATCCTGTGACCACGAGGGACAGTTTAATAAATAACTTCCAGGCAATAAAGGTCCCTACACAGAGACCTGCTGCTTTCAGATCTATATGAAGAAGGGAAATGTCTCAAGTTTGAGTTAGAAACAATGACTTCATTCTCGGGCTGTGGTGAAGGGCTAGAACAGGTTAGTCAGAAGGGCTGCTGAGCTTTTCTCCGGGCATTTTGGAAAACACGGGAGATTTCTGAAGCTCCCTGTGAACGTGCTGGTAGAGCGGGGGAGGAATGAAGAGACCAGCCCTGGGAGCTCCTCGTTTCATCTCTGCCTTCCGGAGTGTTTCACGGTGCCTGGACTGAGAAACGACAGAGGGGTGAGGGGTGAGTGGACTCACATGTTGTTTATACCCCAGTCGTGCAAAATAACCAGGACAGTGATGAAAGAGAAAAATCATTGTTTATCCTCAGATTGCCACATTTTTTATTTTTTACTACTGTGTTGTGTAAGACAGTGGAGAGGAAATGGACGGAATAAGGGGGCATTCTAAGTTGGGGATCTCAGCTCCAGTGGTTTCGGAAACCCTGCCCTGGCTCTGACAGAGGTAGCCCATGTTCCCACGGGCGTAGTGGGTGGAGGGGAGATTGGAATTCTTTGCCATTTGGAGCCCTCTTTGCAAATAAATGCCGGAGGAAGCAGGCAGGGCAACCACAGTGGGCAGGTCCCTTGCACATGGCACCAGGAGCGCCCCCAGCCCCAGAGAGACTTACAGCGCAGCGGTGGCTGGCCATCCCTAGAAGGGGCTCCTCTTTTGATTCTGTTTTGCTTTTTTTCACTGGTCATAGAGCCTTGTTGTTCAGGAACTTTCGTGTTTTGCTAATCTGCTGCTTATAGTAGAAAAGGGTTTCTTTTTTGTTAAAATACTTTCCAGATGGACCTGACGTTTTTGGTAGATGCATCCTTTCGAAAGCTGTTCACATTTCTTCTAGGGCATCTGTTCTCTCCAGGTCATTTCTCACCCCTCTTTCTAGCTTCCCACCTGTGCTGTGCTCCTTTGTGTCTGAGATGCAAGAAAAGGGTTTATAGAGGGTCATTATTATATAACAGCTCTGATTCCCAAACCTGGAAGTGATTCTGAAAAAAGAAAAAGGAAGACAGAGAATGGCAGAAGGCAGTAGATCATGTTGGACGGTGGGGAGCAACTGGAATATTAATCTTGCGTGTAAATTTTAGACAGAAATTACTTCCAAGTCGAACTCTGAGTTCAGTTTGGAAGTCAAAGTAGAAGGAGATCAATGGTCACCTTTTAGCTGGAGAAAAAATAGTGAACTTTATGGGACATGTTGCGGAATTCTCTAAATCAGAGGAAGGAAGGGTGCTGACTTCACAAACCTCTCTTCTCCTGGACACCTGACATACAGGCAAGTCTCTGCTCCCCAGCACCCTAGCGACAGCGTCCATCATTGTTTAGGTGGCCCGGTGTCAGAGGGCTGAAATGGTGAGATATACAAAGCATTCATGCTGGCAGGGAAAAAGAAAACGAAACTCTGATGAGTATAACCTTTACCATCAAATTTGTCCTGGGTCATCTTTTTGAGTTGACATCAGGTAGTCTGGAGGCCCAGCCCTCGGGGCTTCTCAGACAGGAGTTCCTGCGCATGCGTAAGGTGTTACTGTTGTCATCACCATCGTACTGGGAAATACTGGGAGTCCTGGTCTGTTTTTTTAAATTGTGATAAAATACACATAACATAAAATTTACCATCTTAACCATTAAGTGTGTAGTTCAGTAGTGTTAAATAGATTCACACTGTTTCCAGGACTTTTTCATCTTGCAAAATGGAAACCAATCTCCAGGACTTTTTCATCTTGCAAAATGGAAACTCTATAGCCATTCAAGAAGTCTCCCTTCCCCTTCCTCCAGCCCCTGGCAGCATGTTGTACTTTCTGTTTATGAGCTTGACTGTTCTAAGGACCTCATATGAGTGGCATCATAAAGGGTAAGCAAAAGGAGGTTTATGGTTGTGATTACACAAAGCACAGGGCTTATTATTGTTTTATTTATTAATTGTTGTATTATTTTCCATATCAACAACCTACTTTTTGCCCACCCCTGTATAGTATTTGTCCTCTTGTAACTGCTTTGTTTCACTTAACATAATGCCCTCAGGGTTTAACCACATTGTAGCATGTGTCAGAATGTCCTTTCTTTTTAAGGCTGAATAATATTCCATTATATGTCTAGACCACATTTTCTTTATCCATTTATCTGTGGATGACATTTGAGTTACATCTGCCTTTGGATATTGTAAATAAGACTGCTACAAATATTTCTTTGAGACCCTGCTTTATTCTTTGGGGTATATACCCAGAAGTGGAATTTCTGGATCATATGGGAATTCTATTTTTAATTTTTTGAGGAACTGCCGCACTGTCTTCCATAGCGGCTGCGCTATTTTACATTCCCACCAACAGTGCCTAACGATTCCCATGTCTCCACATCCGAGCCAATATTTACTATTTTGTTGTTGTTTTATAGCAGCAGTCCTAATGGGTGGAAGATGACACTATCTCATTTTTATTTGCATTTCCCTAATAATTAGTGATGTTGAGCATCTTTTTATATGTTTGTTGGCCATTTGTGTATCTTTTTTGGAGAAATGTCTGTTCAAGACTCTTGCCATTAAAAAAAATTTTTTTACTGATTTTAGAGAGAGAGGAAGGGAGAAGGAGAGATAGAAACATCAATGAGAGACAACCATCAATTGGCTGACTCCTGCATGCCCCCACTGTGGATTTGGCCCACCACTGGGCATGTGCCATGACCAGGAATCAAACTGGTGACCTCTTGGTGCATGAGTCAACACTCAGCCACTGAGCCACACTGGCCAGGTTCCCTTGATGAGGTTATTTTGTTGTTGTTGTTGAGTTGTAGGAGTTTTATTCTAGATATTAGGGAGCAGTAGATTTTTTGTAAAAGTAGTGTATGTTCAGGTTCTAATGTCCACATCACCTGCTGTGAGCCATTGCCTTCTGTGGTTTATAGCCCTGGCAAAGAGCATGAGTTTCAATAATAGGATTTTTTCCAGCAATATATTTGTATCTTGATTATGAAATGCTACACAAAATCTCATCATTTTCAGCTTATAAACAGTTCAGTTTTCAACAGCTTACTAAGGGGAAAGGAAGGAAAATAAAGGGAAGGGAAGAGATAGCTTGGGGTAATGTGTTTATTCCTTCTATGATTTATACTTTTTTGGCTACATAAACTTCAGGAAAAAGCTTTACCCTGGATTCTGTTGACTAAAACCAGACTCCGTACAGGAATAAACATACTTTCTGAGAATCATCCAGTAATTATGTCTTCTTATACCACCCTCCCTCCAAACCCACAGACTTCAGGTAACTCGGATCATAAGATCATTATCATTTTCCTGTGTGAATGCCTCAAACAAAATGTTATATTTTGCTTCTGAGTAGTAAAAGGAAGAGGACTTGGGCTTTGTCCCAGGAAAAGGAACAAGAATAGTGTGAGTCCCTGGAGGTGCAGGCACAGTATTTGTTTAGATTATAGGTTTTCTGGAAGGAAATGGTGGAGAAGACCAGATGGGGTTTGACATGCAGTGTGGTTCTTCTTTGGGTGGAGGTGCTGTCTTCTAAAGAAAATATTACTAATGTTCACTTGCACTTATTGATGCTCTGTTGCACTTCCAGTGAAGGGGTTGCCTTATGCCTGACTGGTTTTTCACTCTGCCATTTCACTTGCCCTCCATTTCTTCAGAAATTTGTTGTTTCCAAAAATAGTTGTTTCCAAAAAAAAGCCTCTTAGTGTCTCCCCCTACAAAAAAGGGGGGCATCAGAAAATGATAAGAACCATTGTCTTTGCTTGTTTGTTTGTTTTGAAAGAATAGAGACAAGCTTTTCCTTGAAAAGAGTAAACTGGGAAAAGAATAGTCTCTAAAGTGGAACCCTGTTATAGTGTAACAAACCAAACCTAAGAGGCGCCTAGCCCTAGCTTGTGAGACATCCTGAGGTGGTTCCACCAGGAGGCTTCTTGTACCACTAATGTCATAATTTCTCAGTACTAATGAGACGTTACTGCTTTGAGACTGTCTCTCTAGCTACCTGCCGGGGCGTCTGTTTTGATGCTTTCTGATGAATTAGGCTTTCTTTCTACTTTTGTTTGTGTCTAGATCTTAATAATATGTCATATTTTAAGTTCACTCATTGTATTGACTTATAATTCTGTGTGGTTTAAAAACAGTCTTTTTTTATAGTAGGATACATGTTTGCACACACACATGGGTGCACACACACACATGGGTGCACACACACACATCTTTTACTAGGGGAACATTCTTTAGGGCATATGTCTCTTAATTAAAGGTCATCAGATAATATCTTGGAATCTGCCATTATTTGGAATATGCTGCTAACTTCAGACTGGGAGGTTATGTATATATTATACCCATAGATCCATTTGGAGGGTTTGTCTGTGAATTGCTATTCTTTCAGTAAATCACTGACTAAGTAAATGGTGATTTGGGGCATCTTCTTTGATTCCCAGGACAGCTATGGACGGATTTGGTCTCCCTTAAAGTCTTTAGAGACCTGTAGAATGATCCTGACCCCTGAACGCTGGGTGTGGGACCAACAGAGGGCTGTGCAGTTGCTCAGCAGCTTGCTTTGCAGAAGGCTTCGGGGACGGAGCTGCACAGGGAGTTGGTGTCCAAGTCCTTCTTCTCACTGGGGGGCCACTTCTCAGGAAAGTCCCAGTTCCAGAAGTCAGTTAACTAACTGAGAATTCCTGATGAACTGCCACCAGGGCTTCGCCTAAAACCTCTTTCCAAGCAAGCAACATGTGCCTCACTTTTCCTTTCTTTTCCCTCTATATTTTCTCTTCTTTCGGCTGTAAAGTCTCACTCCTGACATTTCGTGCCAGTCACCTCGTGAAAATCTGGACCAGCATTCACCGCACGGACAGCGTGCATCCTCAGCCAGCCGTGTCTCCAAGCCTTTTGTTCCTCTTCTCTTGAGCAGCAAACAACCTGCCTTGCAAAACAGGGACAGATCGAGGCCTGGGAGCATAATTACTGGTATAAAAATGTTTGAGAGGTTTTATGTAGGAAAAATAATTGAGGGTAAGAATTTTGTTGTAAGATAGATCCTGATGAATCAGGAAGGGTGGATAGTTTACTTTTTAAAATGTCTTTTAAGGATTCATAAGGAGGAGCAGGAGGGAAAGAGAATTGAAAAGGCCAGAGGATAATTTTCTCTAAAAGACAAAAATGTTAGGTTATTCAAAAACTATTTTTTCTCCTCTTTTGGTGCCAGGAACATCTGGCTTTGGGAAGAGTTTAGGAGAGAGTCTCTCAGATGCTGTTGTCCATATTTAAAACAAAAAGAGGTAGGCAAAAAGTAGAATCCTGGATTTTCAGAAATAGATGGTATCTTCAAGAGTTCAGTCCCCTCATTTCTTAGATTTAGAAATTGAGGCTCAGAAAGGTTAGGTGATTTATTTTGGTCAAAATAACTAATTAGTGAGAGTAGTGGGTGTAGACCAAGGCTTCTAACTCCAGCATGGGTTACCAGCTACAGTGTTGAGGGGTTTAGGGACTTGGAATCTGGATCTAGGTGCCCCTCAGTTATCTACAGAGGCTAGATGGGAGTAGACCAAGAACCTGAGGAGTTTATGAACATAAAACTCCAGCTAAGTGATGTCTGCTTATTTCCTGGAAGACAACACAGCAATATGGGTATAATGCAGGGGTGGAAAAAAGCAGGTTTATAGTTGTTCATATGGAAAATAATACAATAATTAATAAATGATAATACAAGAATAAACCCTGTGTTTCATGTACTCACAACTGTATACCTACTTTTGCCTGACCCCTGTATTGTAAGTAGACACCTAGTCCATCCTACCTGAAGAAAGTTTGTGTGCAATGAAGGGCGATAGTCCCATGGAGCAAAGAAGAGGACAGCTCGGAAAGGAAAACGCCCCAGTGGCTGTCCAGGATTGGCCAGGAAGAGAGACCTTGAGTCTCGTGGACAGGAATATGGATTGAGAGAGGTTATCCATTGTAAAGTGTGGGGAAGACCAGGGCTCACCATGGTCCAGATTAAATAGCCCTGAACCACCTTCTGAACACTAAATCAGCTTCCTGGGTACCAACATCCGAGAAGAGTGTATTCTGGACAATGGACATGGTCACTAGAAATGAGAACATTTGTGAATTTTTGTGTTCCCAGAAGCCTCTTGTGAATTTGTAATGTGGGTCAGTCATTCTGAGTCTGATCCCTCTGGCTCCCAGATAAAAGGGAGGTTTTAGGGCCTCCGACAAAGCCCCTGTGCTGGAAGTGCGGCGATCTACCCCTCCCCGGTAATGCCACCCTTCGGGGGCCTTTTCTGGACAGACAGGCCTGTCCTCAATGTCAGCACTATCTCTTTGTCAGTTCTCTTCAAAATACCACAAGCGTTACAAAAAGAAGAAGATGATATAATACGTGGGTCCTACTTTTGGACATTACAAGGCCCTTTTTGGACAATAGATGTTTTATGTGGAGTTTTTTATTTGTTTGGTTTTTGGCATTTTCTCTTAACTCTGAAGTATTTATTGAGTGCCTTCCATGTGGAGCTTACATTGTAGTTGGAGGATTTGGACAATAACAGTAAACCTAATAAAATAGTATGTTCTGCAGTGTGTTACAAGGTGAAGTAGTAAGTACTATGGAAGAAGTACAACAGGGTAAGGAAGGACAGGCGTGCAGTGGTAGGTGTGTGAGTTTAAGTGAGGTGACTATGGGGACTGTCATGGAGAGGGTGGCATTTGAGCGAAGACTTGGAAAAGGTGAGAGAATTCTTTGCAGATACCTGGGGGAAACAGGGCCTGGGGGCAGCAGCACGCATGGCATAGTCAAGGAATAACAGGGAGCCAGTGGGACTGGCAGAGCAAGTGAGGGTAAGGAAGCAGGTCGGATCCTGGGGGGCCTATAGGCCATCGTAGGACTCCAACTTTCCCTCAGGGTGAGAGGGAGCTTTGGGAGGACATTGAGCAAAGAAGAAACTGATGGCCTGGCTTCACACTTTAAAGGATCCGTCTGGCTACTATATTGAGAATAAACAGTAGGAGAGAAGGAGAAGAGAGACCGGTTAGGAGGCTGTTGAAGTACTCTGGTGAGAGGCGAGGGTGCCTCAGACCAGGCGGCAGCACCAGAGGTGGTGAGGGATAAATGGTCTGGTTATTTTGAAGGTAGAATCAACAAAATTAACTGTTGGCTTGAACAATGATAAATGGAAAAGGGGTCAAGGACAACTTCGAAGATTTTGGTCTAAGCAAAGAAAAAATGGAAAAGCCATCCAACTGAGATGGGAAGGCTGTAAGTAAGCGAGTTGGGGTGGGAGAGAGATAATGGCGTCGAGTGTGGGATGTGTTGAGTCTGAGATGTCTGTTAGACATCACGTAGAAATATTGCGTAGGCAGTTGCATATAAATATCTAAACGTAGGAGTTAGAATCCTAGAAGAAGTTAATCTTTCTGAATGGTCTTAATGGTTTAATATTATTCCTGAATACATCTGTAGCTTGTAAAACTATCAAAAAACATGGACTGAAACTCTGCATAAGGACTTACTCACTGATTTCTGGGACTGAAATCAGAGATCATGTTTACTGGGTAAACAAGAGTAGAAGGGGAAGGGTTTTTGTTTTAGGCCTTAACTTTCACTGCTTAAGCCCCAGTGATTCCATGATTCTTATTTTAAGAAAAAGCAAAGTGGGCAAAAGTAAGATTTATTTTTTCAAATGCCCAAGATACACAAACCAAGCTTTTCTCTGCATATATATCAAGGCAATTGAAGAAAATATTATGAAGTTATTTTTATGTTTATGTAAATATCTTAATCATTGAAATTGCATTTATTGTCATTGAAAAAGATGTTAACTAGTTACAAAAATATTAATGAATTAATCTGTGCTGGCTGTTCTCTTGGAGAAAAGGAGGTATGTTATTTTCATTCAGTAGGGGGAACTCTGAGTTATTATGGGTTGGGTCTAAGCCTGTGCAAAACGTACTCTTTGACCCCTAAATTCACTTTTGTCTACTTTTTAATCAGCATACGTAAACAAAAAGGATCTATTTTTAAAATACCTAATTGGTACACTGGAATAGCACTAGCCGTTCCTACCCTAAACAGAGACTAAAAGTTTTTTCTCAATCTTATGCTCAGTTTATAAGAGAATCTGTCAAACTTGTCTTCATCTCATTAGATCCTCCACCGGCCTACAAGGCCAGCACCATATGCAACCCGTTTACAGATGGGGATGCTGCCTCCGAGGGATGAAGGGCTGGACCACAGTGCAGAGCCAGAGCGCAGACCCAGGACTGTCTCTATCCAAAGCCTGACCTGCTCCACTCCCCAGAAGCGTAGAGCAAGTAAAACCAGCTAGAGCATTTCAGTGAAGTAATGTAGACCAGGAGGCAATGCAGAATGACCTCTTTTATGATAAACCTGAAACATGGGGCTCCAGTCAGAAATCTCAGGTAGTTGCTAAACCAATCCTTGAAATGACAGGGTTTGTGGAAAAAAAAAAAAAGTCTCTTCTTTGGCCTCTGCCGCATAGAGTGGTGGGGCTACTTGGGTGGTATGACACCTATGGACTGAAAATCTGCCCCTTCATCAAACCCGCAAGGGAACGCCCGGCCATCTCCTGCAAGTCGGTGGGTGCCAGCTGGCAGCGCTGGCCCAGGCTGCTCCAGAAGGCGCCTGGGAGCCGGGAGTCTGCGGCCAGCCAGCCCGAGGAGACCTGAGGTGGAGGTTCTGAGAGCCTTGGAAGTGGTTTAGGACCTGAAGGCACTGACCTCAGCTCAAGGCTCAGGAAGTAGGGCTGGGCTCTGTCCCCACAGCACAAGCTAGGCAGTGCCAAAGTGTCAGTGTCAGCTCCCTCACCAGGAACCCTCCATGGGGACCCTTGGGAGGAGCAGCCCTCCCTCAGCGGTTGATAGCCAGTCTGTTTGCGTGGATACTAAAGTATTGAGATGCTTCAACTAATTATTGAATCATCACCAATCTCAGTCACCTGAATGTACTCCCAGGCCCCCAAAGACTTCTCTCATAATTTGAACAACTAAGGATTAGTGTCTGGCACAGGCTGGGGTGCCCAGGACCCTGCTCCAGCACCAGATGTTGTTCTGGTTGGTTAGTGCCTGTGCCTTATTTGTTGTTAAATATTTTTAATATAACCCTGTTTCACCCCCAATAAAGTAGAACACTGAAGACATTTCTGTGAGCAGGTGATGACAGACCTCAACTGGGGTTCCAGGAGAGCAAAAGTAAACCTATAATTGTGTTGCAAGTTCACTGGTTCTCTGATAAGGACCTGTTGATAGCATCCCAGGCTATACAACTAGAAAGAAAATACCTACAGTGGTTATAACTGGAAAGATAATAAACGGAGGTCAAGAAGGGCCCAGGAAACATAATTCTGATTCATGTTTTCATAGGGCCTAAGTTTAAGAAGATTGAATTTGGCAGGAATACACCATCTCTCTCCTTGCTTTCTATTCCAGTCCTACCAGTCATTAGAAAAATGGATATTACTTTGAAAGATGGCTTGTTTGCATCCGTAGATCAGTTGGTGACCACCTGCCCAGAGGAGGTGAAAGGTTCATTATAAGCTGAGCTCCACTAATCCTGATTTATTAGTGCCAAACACTTGCCGTTTGCAGCTGTGGGAACAGTTTTCAAAGTCGATTTATTTCTGAGCTGGACTAGCAATACTATATATTTTTTTAAAAGGAATTTTTCACAGACACAGTAAATGCCCACACATGGTGGATTTCAAGAGTATATGAGGAGTCCTTGTGTCCATCCACAAAGCATTTAACTGATTTTTAGGTGATGTGAGTCAAGATATGCTGAATCCTTTAGCTTGGGATTTTTTAGCTGACCCGTGTGAACTGGATGGGAAAATAATACATCTCTATTTTCACTAACATCTAACTGAAAACTTGCATTTCCTTCAATTGTGAATGTAGCCAACAGACTGCAGTAATATCAGCTGCACTAGTGACATCGTCGCCAACAGAAGCCATAGACTCTGTTTGATCATCCAGGTTTGTGTTTGCATTTGCTTTCTGAATATACCTGATGTCCTGCCTGATCTCAAGCTTAGTGTGTGCAAATCCCTTCCCACCAAAACCTGGACCTCCTTCCCTCTCCATCTCATCAATTTCACCCATGTCTAATCTGCCTTCCTATTCTATCTTGCTCCAATCCATCTTCTCTTTTATATTTCCTCTACTTCTTTCCTAATTTAGACCTTCCAAGCCTGTGGGCTGAACTGCTATAGCTAAGTCTCTTGCCTTCAAAGTCTTCGGTCCTTCCCCATGCTGCCATCAGAGTGAGCTTCATAGAGCACCAACTGGACCATGGCACGACCGCTCAAACATGCCGTGGGGCCCCAACACCTCCAGGCGAAAGTCCAAAATCCGGAATACCGCTGACCTCAGCCCGCAGCCTCATCTCCCGCCGGCGCTCATCTCCCTAGGCCACCAGTCTCAGCCACAGCTGAGAGGCAGTCTTGCTCTCTGGTCGCCTGGGATGCTCTTCTCCCTGTTCTGCCTAGTGGACTGTTTTTAAGCACAGACACAGCTCCTGCATCCATTGCTCTGTGAAACCTTCCATGTCCATTGCTCTACCAATCCCACAGCACCTGTGTGCCTGTCACCACCCAGTCACACGCAGTAATTCACTGACACATCTTCTGCCCACCGCCTCCAAGAACGAATCCCTTGTTTCTTACCTTGGTACCCTTCCCCTGCTACCCCAGCACCCAGCACAGTGCCTGGTCACAGTTTATTCTTAGTAAAGTTTGGCTAGATGAGAGGGTAATAGATCAATGCTGAATATTTTCATAGTTCCAGGGGGAATATTGTAAATTTAAGCAGGGACCTTAAGAATAGTGCTTAGATGTGAGTTGTGCTGTTGTCTGTCAAACAACTTATTCTGACTTTGTGCTGTGAAGATAAAACCAAATTTAGAGCAGTAATGGTTTCTTCTTCAAATATAGTCTTACGCTCTTTTTTCCTTTATACTTTCACTCGGGTGACGGTGGTTTGTTGCTTCCATTAGATTGTCAACCTCTTCTAGAATGACTCACAGGGCAAGACGACTAGAGTCTAATTTTAACTTGAACACATTACCCAGGTCACTTAACCTCTCTGAGCTTGGGTTACTAAAACAGTTTGCTCAGTGATCTTTTTTTTTTAAATTTTTATCCTCACCTGAGGACATTTTTGCATTTATCTTCTAGATAGAGCAGGAGGGAGTGAGGGAGGAAGAGAGAGAGAGAAACAGCTGGCGTCAAACTGCAACCGAGGTACATGACCTTAGCGGAAACCGAACCTGGGACTCTCTGGTCCACGGGCTGACGCTCTAACTGCTGAGCCAAACCAGCCAGGGCTGCTCAGTGGTCTTTAAAGTGATTTCCATTACTAAAATTCTAAAACATTTTAAGCCCTCAGAGTCTTGAAGTTGGGGATTGCTGATGATAAGCTTTTTTCACTGTTGCTTGTAAGTGGCCCTTGGGAAATTTTACTTAGGAGCATGAGTTAAAATATTTGCTCAGTTCTGACCCATTGAAGAAACCAAACTAAGATAAGATTTTCTACAACTATCATATTCAGTGTTGGCAAGAATGTAGTGAATGGAGCATTCTTTTATGATTCCAGAGGAAGTAGGATCTTTCCCAGTAGGCCATTTGTAGTATGTATCAATTGCACAAACTCTTTGATCCAATATTTCTCTTTCTGTAATTTATTCTGTAACATAATCCTAACTGAGCACAAGAATTTGTGTGCAAGGATATTGATATTAGGATATTTATAAAAGCAATGTAAGAGATAAATAAACGACCAGCAGTAGGGGAGTGTTAAATACATTTTGGTGTAGAAAATCATGTTTTCAAAAAATATTAGTGGCATGAAAGGATAACACAAATTGGGTTCAAAACTATATGCACTGCTTTGGCTGGTATGACTCAGTGGTTAGAGCATTGACCCAAGGACCAAAGGGTCACAGATTCGATTCCCCATCAAGGACATGTACCTGGGTTGCAGTTTCAATCCCTGGCCTGGTCAGGGTGCATGTAGGAAGCAATCAGTCAGTGTGTCTCTCTCACATTGATGTTTCTCTCTCTCTCTCTTCTCCCTCCTTCCACTCTCTAAAAATCAATTGAAAAATATCCTTGGGTGAGGATTTAAAAAAAAACAAAAAACAACTACATGCATTGCAATCCTAATTTTAAAACATTTAAAGCATAATATATATTTAAATTTAAAACATATATATATTATATATATTAAAACATATATATTTTAAATCATAATATATACATTTAGAAGGAAATATTCCAAAAAGTTAACAATGTGTATTTCTACCCAGTCAGATTATAGATTATTTATCTTCTTTAAACTTGTGTTCACCATTTTCTTCAATATTGTCATAATTTTGGAAAACAATCATTGAAAATGTACGTACACCTATCAGAATGGCTATTATCAAAAAGATAACCAATAACAAGTATTGGCAAGGATGAGGGAAAAAGGGAACCCTCATGCACTGTTGTTGGGATTATAAGTTGGTGCAGCCACTATGGACAACACTATGGTAGTCCCTCAAAAAATTAAAAATAGAACTACCATATATCCTAGCAATTTCATTTCTGGGCATTTATCTGAAGAAAACAAAAATACCGATCAAAGATATATGCAACACCCTCCCACCATATTCATTGCAGCATTATTTACAATAGCCAAGCTATGGAAGCAACCCGAGTGCCCATCAATAGATGAGTGGATAAAAAGCCATGGTATATATATGTTATGGAATATTACTCAACCATTAAATAGGATTAAATCTTGCCATTTGTGACAATACAGATGGACCTAGAGGGTATTATGCTAAGTGAAATAAGTCAGACAAAGACAAATATTGTAAGATTTCATTTATATGTGGAATCTGAGAAATGAACAAAACAAAACTGACTCATAGATTCAGAGAACTAACTAATGGTAGACAGCGGGGAATGTGGGGGGGAGAGTGAAAAAGCTGAAGAGGATTAAGAGGTACAAACTTGTAGTTATAAAATAAATAAGTCACATGGATATGTAATTTAAAGCATAGGAAATATAACAATCATATAATAACTTTGTAAGGTGACAGTTACTAGACTTATATTGGTGATCACTACATAAGGTATATAAATATCAAATCACTATGTTGTATATCTGAAACTGTTATAATATATGTCAACTATACATTAATAATAAAACAGATAAAGAAATAAAATGTATCAAAGGCCTGTCAAATGCAAAGAAGTGAGCTGGGTGCTGCAGGGGTGGCAGATAAGATGTGACACCTGGTGTTTGGGAGCACCCATCTTGCAAGTACCATAGACACATATAAATACCTGGTTGGTAGCTAGGGGGATCCATGCTGTGAGCAAGTTTCTGACAGTGAGCTACTGTAGAACAGGGAGAGGCCGTGGCTCAGACTTCTGAAAGGCCTCGCCGGAGCTCAGCACTGCTCTTATATGTCTGGGGAGGGGAGCACCGACTGTAGGCACCTCCTCCTTCAGGGCTGTTCCCAGCCAGCCTGAGTGTGACTTGTTGCCATGCCCTTGGCTCTGACCCAAATCCTAGGGAGGAAGACCTTTGAGGAAGCCGTCTTCACCTAGTCTGTTTTTGCTATGGTGATTTTTTTAAATTTGCTTTTTAGACATTATTTTATCAATGAGCTCAGGATACAATATATTACTGTACAAAAATAGGACACTACATATACAAAGATAGGAGATAATACACCATGCCTAAGGTCAGCAGTGTGACCTAAGTAGAAGGTTCCTGAGAGCTAGAACAGAACTGATTTGTCGTTGGTTTCCAAAGCTCATAGTTTCTGGTACACAGTCAGCATTAAATAGTTCTTGAATTAATAAACGTATACTTAAGTTACTAAGATTCTTAATGAGTAGAACCAAGAAAAATGCTGATTGTGAAGCAATAGGGGAGCAAGAAATAGATTCTCAGGCCCCCTTAATAAAGGGGCTTTATTATAAGGATGGACAATAAGGGAGATGGGAAACCCAGGAAGCCACGTACTGGTTGGAAATATGGACACTGGAGGAGGCCATTTGACTGCAGACTGTGTCTCTGCCACTTAGGAGCTGTGCAGCCTTGGTCAGGCTACTTAACTTCTCTGTGCATCAGTGCCGCCACTACCACCGCCATCGTCATTGTCTACCTCGTAGACTTATTGTGAAAGTGGAATTAATCCATACTTGTAAAAGTGCCTAGAATGCTTTTTAGCACATAGTAAGGGTGCAATAAATGTTAGCTATTTTGGTTGTTATTGTTAATATTAATACTATTAGAAATTATTCAAAACTAAGATTCAGTTTAGGTGCCTGAAAAACCGTGATTTGCCCTCAGTCCCAGGAGATGGATCCTCTTCTCTCTTATGTCCACCAATTGACTGGCTCAGCTGTTCCTTTCTGTCTCTTCTCATTTCTCTGGTGTGACTAATAGGCTGCTCAGCTCCACGATTCCCAGTTCATACTCCTGAGACAAAGAGGAACCTGACTGCAGTTTGAGCAATTTCTCATGCCTGGCCAGTTCACAGGGTGCCCTCTAGCCTGAAGCATGACCAGCCTTGGCTGGCAGCCTGCTCTTGTCCAGTTGGCCATGGCCAGGATGGGTCCAGCTGCATTTGATCTCAGAAGGGGAGCATAGGTGCTAAGGGAGCTTGTAATTATGAGATCTTAACTCATTCTGAAAAAAGGACTCAGAATAAAGACAGGGTAAAGGAAACACTTGAAGAGACAAGGTGACTGTTCGTATTTTCCCACTTGCACACCAATGCGTTTTCTAAGGCCCATTGGTTTCTGGTAAGATCCACAGAGGAAATTGTGTGACTAAGAACTCTGGCAGTGAAACGAAACCTCAGAGACCTTTTCTGAACCTCTGCGTTTGTGGGCCATGCCCTTTCCACCTCTGCGTCAGTTCACGCTGCAGCTTGTCTGACTGCTTTCTGGTATCTTCTTCAATTCTTTCCATCCCAAGACCAGCCAAGAAAACACAAGTATAATGTATAAACTACACATAGAGATGCCAATGGGTTAATTACTTTCTATAGCGGAATGAACAGTACCTTTGGGAAAGCTCTTTTGGAGAACATTAACATCACGTGGTGCACGTTCTCAAAGACCAAGCCCCTTTCATGGGCACTGCCAGGGAATCACGTCTTTTCACGCTCCCTGTGGTTTCACTGTGATCACAGCAACTCCCTGGAAATTGACCATTGCCACTTGATTTGCAGCAAAGCCTATAGCTCAGCATGAAGCAGACAGCAGGAAATGGGTAGATGAACCTTCATGAGGTCAGTGCTGTGTATGATCATTATTCTTGCTGGGCCATCTCTTTTTCCCAGATGCCTGTGATTTGGTATTTCTTCTGGCCAGAGACTAGCACTGGAAACATTGAACAGAAAGCATTCTATCCCTTATTACTCAGTGTGTTTTTTCCAGAGCAGCCCAGAAGGTTGTGCTGGGTTTTATGGGCTGCAGAGCTTGGAGCTGCCCTTTGGGTTGGCTACTTAGCGGAGACAAAAATCTCTGCTTCCTGTGCCCAGCTTGAACACTATGCCCAACACTTGAAGAAGGGAAAGCAGCATTTAAAACATTTTAATTGTCCCCATGTGTGATCTGGGTACTAAATGTTTCGAACTGAAAAAAATCTCTCTACCCACTGGAAGGTCAGTGTCACACATTTCTGATATTAAAGATTAATCACTCTTTCCTGTCTTCCTCTCACAGAAAAATGAAAATAAAATAAATAGGTCTTTAGCTGTGAGATGAATTTCCTCAAATGATCAAAAGCAAAGGGCTTTTTGAGCCTCCTTAACCCTGTTAGCAATAAAGACGTCAAAATAGCAATACAAACCCTGGACTGGAAAAACAATCTAAAGACTTTTGCTAACACATCTAAAGATCTCAAATAAAAGTTATTTGAGCACTTTGGTTCAGTGGTTAGAGCGTCGACCTGCGGTCCAGAGAGACCTGGGTTCGGTTCCCGCTAAGGGCACATACCTTGGTTGCAGTTTGTCCCTGGCCCTGGTTGGTTATGAGGGTGGCAGCCACTCGATGTGTCCTTTTCACATTGATGTTTCTCTCTCTCTCTCTCTCTCTCTGTTCCTCTCTCTCCTCCCACTCTACCTGAACAAAAAATGGAAAAATGCCCTCGGGTGAGGATTTAAAAAAAAAAAGTTATTTGAGCCCAGGCTGGTTTGGCTTAGCTGTTGGAGCGTCGGCCTGTGGACCAGAGAGTCCCGGGTTCGGTTTCCGCTAGCGGCACGTACCAAAAAAGAAAAAAAAAAGTTATTTGAAAATAAAAATAAGGACCTTTTTAAGATATGGGTAGCAATCTCCACCTGTTCTCTCGAAAAAGCAGCTGCATTTTCAGAAAACTCCAAATGGTTTTCAATGCCAAATATAACATGATCTTTGTTGCTGATGCGTTCATTTAATTTGAAGAATATCTTTAAATGCTTAAAAGTTGAAAATTCAAAAAAAAAAGTTGAAAATTCAATATTGGTTACTTTAAAGATTATAAGATGCATTTGATCCCAAGGTTGACAAATGAAACAACTGTTTAAGGTGTGCCTGTCCTTAGCTCTGTAAGGACAACATTGTTGAAGGAAGACCCATGGCAAGGCTTCAGCATGGAGAGACCACATGTCTCTGATTCACTAGTGGCTTCAGGAAAGGACCTCAGACTTTCCATTTAGCCTAGTTCCAGGGCCCACCTGTCCCACGGAAAGGTGTGAAGTCCTCTTACATATATGTGATTCTCTCGGAAGCCATGTGGGGTGGGGTATCTTCTCTTCTTCCTGAGCCCAGGATGGATAACCCTGCCCTTTTATCCCCTTTGGCACAGAATAAAATCACTAGACAACTGCTGTCTTTCAGTTTCCTGCATGTGTGTGTAGCTATGGCCAAAGTAAACTGGTCTCTTGGGTTTATTTGGAGTTAAATTAGCTGAGCTGTTTGTTTCCTCTGAGCCATATACAGATGCCGTTTGAACTATCTTTGTGTTTGAGGGATATTTTTTTTCATAGTATCAGCACACCACTTCCTCCAACTCATTACTTTGAACAGTTTTGCAGAGGGAGATATTTCTGCTGGCCACCAGCCTAGCCAAGCACAGTGATGATGGAGGGATGGCAGCGAACTTTTACTGGTGTAGTTCATGTCTGTGTATGACTTCATGAAATGATTTCTCATCCACTAATTTTGGCAGATAGGGCGGGATGTCATCTGAGCTTAGCAGCAGAAAACTGCATTTTGTTAATACCAGGGATTGGCTCCCACATTTGAATGATACTCAGAGTTTAGGCAGAAATAATGTCCTCAGATGACCTTTTGTCTCCTCTCCCTTTCTGAGAGTTCCGTGGAACTCTTTTGAATGTGGATTTATACGTAACCTTTGATATGTCCAGATACTCTGGTCCTGTTCAATTTTAGAAACTGCAAGTTTAAGTAAAGCCATTCTTTTTTAAAAAAAATAATCATGTGATTTTTATTTTTATTATTTTTTATCACTTTATTTTTATTTTATTACAATAAAAATAAGGCCATTCCTAACTTTGCTTTTATTATACTTTAAATATTTTAGCAATGACCTTTGAATAGTTTTAAATGTTGATATACAAACATATTCAGTGTTTTTACTAATAATTTTTATAAATATTATTCCCTTTTCCATAAATTCATAAATTTCTTTTGCCATGAAGATAGTAATATTTTCTGGTATCTCCAGAGTAAATTCTAAATTTATAAGTACTTTTATATATATGCTAAAGAAAATAAAACCAGAGATTAAAATATATAACCATAATAAGTTTATAGTGGTTTTTATACTCCCATATTTATGCATTAAAACAACTGATTTGACTTTAACCACATTCTGATTTTACATTTTTAAAAATATAATTGCACCCGGCCAGTGTGCCTCTGTGGTTGGCGTTGACCCCTGCACCAAGAGGTCACTGGTTAGATTCCTGGCCAGGGCACATGTCCAGGTTTGGGCCCAATCCCCAGTGGGGGGCATGCAGGAGGCAGCCAATCAGTGTTCTCTCTCATCAATGTTTTTATCTCTTCCTCTCCTTTCTTTTCTCTCTAACATCAATAAAGGGGGAAAAATTGCTTTATATATAATTGCTTTTTCTTGTGGAGAAAGGATTGGGGGGTGGGAGTTACACTTAAGAAAATTCACCACTAAGTTGATCCAGTCCTTTCATGGACTTTGTTTTTGTAAAAGCCCAAATCTTAGCAAAGTTGTCTGTCACAGGTACCAGTTACATCCCTGAGTAAAGTGGTCACTGTCTTTTGTTTTGTTTGGGGGCATTTTAGAATGTATTCTAATTTCAAAACTTTTTCTAAAGCTACATTTTAAGATTGATGATAGACACATCACAGATAGTAGTCTTTAATGAGTTCAGAGGAGAATGGAGCATTGCTTATGCTTCGACAGGTTGCTTATGCCTATAAAGATTTTGAGATACCTCCTCTTTGTGTATCTCTCAGCATTTTTGAGATACAAGGTGGGGAAAGCAAGAGAAGGAAACATTAGCTCCACATCTGTGCAGTAAGAGATCGAGGAGAATCCAGTAGACACCCCTAGTGAAGAAGACTGGAAATGTGCCTCCACAGACTATTCCGCACTAGGAGTAGATCTGGATAGAAAGAAAGTCCTATGTACAGAGGCTCTGTCTTTCGGAAAATAAAATTTCACATCGGTGATCTTCACATTGGTTTTCCATGAGCTCCCTGCCAACGAGAGTTGGATACTGGTCGTGTTTTCTATGTGGCATTCAATTTTGCTGAAGCTTTATTGGACTCTTGGCACTCGGTCCTTCACGTCCATGCACCATCATCTTGTGGCTGAACTTGGGCATGATGATAGGAATGTGGTTTTGTTTTCTCACTTGGTCAGAGAAATCAGATCTTGCCGCCAGGCCTGTTTTCTCTCAGTTCAATGTATGCCACCTCTGAAAAGATCCACAGACCATTACTGTTCTTTCTCTTTATTCCTCAATCACTAAAATAAATAAATAAATAAATAAGGCAGCCTTGAGAATAATCTCTGTCTCATTTCCTAGTTGGTTAAGACCACCCCAGAAAGCTTTTGGACATTTTCCTAGTGCACTGAAGAAAAGTCTTACTCTTCCCTTGGCTGGTGTGGCTCAGTTGGTTGGGTGTCATCCCGTGCACCAAAAGGTCACTGGTTTGATTCCTGGTCAGGGCACATGCTGTGATGAGGGGTGTGCAGGAGGCAGCCAATTGATGTTTCTATCTCTCCCTCTCCCTTCCTTTCTCTCTTAAAATCCATTTAAAAAAATTATATTACTTATATTTTCCAAACTTTTCCATGTATGACTTTTTGATAAAAAATATTTTTTATTTGAAGGACATTAACTATAAAACGTGGGAGAAACTTAAGGAAGTTAACCCTAGACAATGTGACTCTACTATGTGGTGTCTCCCTCCAGCCAAATGTCTTCTTTTATCTCAACAAAAGACCACCAGTTCAACATTATTTGGGTTAACAGCTGCTCTCTCTTTAAAAAATAAAAGGCAACAAGTTGATTTCCTCCTTACATCTCGATGAGATTGTATTATCCTGGGGAAGGGAATTATGACCTATGGGTAAGAAATACCTTGGACAGGAGCGCCTTAGTGTCCTGAGTAGGGTTAAGGGAAAATGCAGGGCTGGCTTGGGGAAGGGGCAGAGGCTGAGGCTGGAGCGCTCCAGAGAGCAATGAACCTCTCTTCTCTCCCCCACCTCTGAGTTCTGTCCTCTGAAGACTTGGAACTGAGGTTTCAGTTTAGTCGCATTATGTATTGCATAGACTTTTGTAGGCTGGCCTATCAGTGTACCCGCAAGTGTATTTGTAAGGACCGGTTCTCACATCAAAATCCCTACCCCCATGGTCTGTGCACACTTGGCATCCACCCCGGAGTCAGCGGAGCTCGCCCTTCCCCCGGCCGTGATTTGAGAAGCGACTCTAAGATCAGGTGAGCTGGGTCGCCGTGAACACCTGCACTGCCCAGACAGGGATAGATTCATGTTCCTTCCATCACATTGTCAAGAGTGCAAAATAACAGAAGGAAAACCAATGAATCACCAAAGTAGTAATTAGTAAAAGCTTATTGTGTACACACTGAAAAGACAGTCTATAAACCAGGGACACACAAACCAAAACATGGAATGAGGCCCGGGGCATACTGTTATAAAGCATCTAATAGACTGAGAAAGCAGGGGCTGTTTACCCTTCACACTGATTGGTTACACTATAATTTGTGTAAATGACAGGGGATTGGTCAGTGGTTACCTCATATCGACCTTGGGAAACAATTCAAGTTTTGCTTATGATTTCCAGAGGCATAAAAGCAAGAAATGACCCAGGTCAAGTCAGTCCTGCAAAGTAAGCTAAATTAATCTTTGCTTGTATGACTAAACTGGTTTCATCTGCTCAAGGAATTTTCAAGGTTGGTCTTCATTTTTTATTTTAATAGCATTGACTCAGAGACAAATGTAAGCTCCATGAGGGTGGAAGATTGTGTCTGTTCGAGCACTGCAGTGTCCCCAATACCTAAAATAGTATTCGGGAATGACTGCCAAGTGTGGGGCCTCTAACAGTGACCCTGCTCGCTAGTACCATGCAGACACACACAGGGTGAGCAGATAAGAAGATCACAGACAGTATTTTTATTACGAGAAAGTAATTCTCTTTGTGTGTTTTTCTTTTTGGCTGGAGAAGAGGGCTGAGAGGTTGATGTGGGGTCAGCAAGGGCGTAATGGCAGAGCCTGGGGTTGGAAGAACTAACCTGGAAGGAGGCAGCTGTGGTGACGGAAAGGGCCACGGAGAGGCTGGGAGGGGACGTTGGCCAAAGTGGAGGTTATGCTGGCAGGGTCTTGACCTTAGCCCCGCAGCACCTAGACAGTTAACCGTTTGCTTCGCTAGGCAAATGTCACCCAAAAGCCAAGAGGAACACCTGGGTTGGGTTCTGTTTAATTATTGCTTAGTGGGGGGTTTTGTTTGTTTGGTGTGTGTGTTTTTTTTAATGATGGTAAGGGTGAGGCAGAGAGAAACCATTTAGTTTTTTGTTTTCTTTTAACTGTCCATTTATCTTCTTGAGGGTATCCTACAAAACATAAACCACATGTGGTTTTCATACCTCAAATCTCTGTGGTTGGTTACTCACAAACGAGTCAATATTTAAATGTAGTCATGGAGTTGCTTTTACATAAGCCACCAACTGAGCATTCTGTTGGAATGGTTCTGAAACAGAATGGAATGGCCCAAGACTGACCGAAGCAGCTTCCATGAAGCAGGGAACGTCAGCATTATGCAGAAGAAGACAAAAAAACCAAAACCAAAACAAAACATACACTCAAAATGTTGAAGCTGGTCACCCTGTGGTCGCACCTTTTCTGGTCCTTTTGGCCCGCGGCCCTTTCTGGCGTCTGTGCATTTGGTGCAGTGGGAAGCACTTTCCATTGTCTTTCCTGTGACTGAAAGGGTCGCCACCCCATTAGAGACGACCTGCTAGTGTTTTTCCATCTGTTTTCAGAGCAGCCAAGTGGGAGGCAGAAAGGTCTTGGAATAGCAAAGTCAGATGGGAATCTGGGGTAGAACAAATTGTTTGGGGCAAGCCACTGAGAAAAAGAGGGAGAAATGCCCAGCGCATCTGTGACTGGAAATAAAGTGTGAGCAAGTGTCCCAACCGGGATTGTAGGGGAGCAGCTGTGTGGCCCCACAGGCTTCTCTCTCCACTCCCCGGTGGATGGGCAGAGCCGTCTAACCCCGTCCGTGGCTTACACGGAGCCCAGGGGCGTGCGAACATGTGCCTGACCCCACGCCCACATTCAATAACAATATTTTCTAATGGCTCCTTCACAGTGAGCCTTCACACGTAATTTCCTTCAAAATCCGTGTAAAAGAGGAACTTAACTTATTATAAAATAACTTCAATTTGGAAGTGATCAGGTACAACTCATTAGCAGACAAAATGAAGTAAGTGGCCAGGTGTTTGCATCTACACCCAGAATCACTGCACATTCGACAGCTGTGACTCGGTCCAACCTGGGTAAGAGTTAGAGACTCTTACTTCAAGTGGCAGTGTCTTTGAGCATGTGATTTTCCAGAAGGGTGAGCAATTCTTGGTAAAAATCCGAGCAAAACATAGTATTTCATTTATATGACTGTTACCTTACTGGAAAACTCAGGAACTAATACAACAGTGCAATAATTACTTTGAGTTTATATGTAAAATAAGATCTAAGCTCGGATAACTATAAACAGTTTTTCCACCTACATCACGGTCCAGCAGGACCTTTGAAGGTCCTGTGAGAAAATTCTGTACTGAGTAGGGCAGTCTAGTACATTGCATGTCACCTAGCCTGCCTGGTCCCCAGGTCTGAATCCCAGGAGGGCCCCCATTCTTGTGATTCCCGCAATTGCCCCCATTTCCTGTCCACACGAAGAGTGGGTGGGTTTGCCTCTCCTAGGCGGCTGCATCAGCCAGGTCTGGCTTCTGTGCAGTTGGGGGTCCCAGGGGACGTCCCGGGTCACTGAGCCCTTCCTGCAGTGTTCAGATGGGTGATGCCAGGCCCAAAGGTGCAGAGCTGTACAGACCCTGAGTAGCCCAGGTGCACACGGTTCTGTCCTTCAGTGGGAGACACCGCGTAACCATACAGCTGGAGAGAAGTCTGAATAAGGAACAGCATGGCTATTGTCCCCACTCCAGAGGTCTTGGGAAAGACCCCATCCTGGCAACCAGAAGGAACACTCAGCTCTCCATATGTCAGTAGCTGCTCCCTGAGTGTGTGCACAAGTATATGCATGGCAGGATGTGAAAATGGGGCTTTCCACCATTTTGCCCCTTGAGTTATAAGCAACTCCTCTCTATATTTCACATGGGTTTTCCCCTGGGAGACACTGTTCTTGGATGTTAGTGACCAACTGGGAAATTTTTGCCCTTTAATTAAATTAAGAGACTCTGTCATGTCCTTGACACTGGCAATTAGCCCTGCTTGAAAAAAGGTTGTTAAATGTGTTGGCTGTCCTGTGTCGTGGCGTGTCAGGAGAAGCAAGAGCCTCCCAGGCCCCTTGGGAGGGGCAGCCCAGCACATCTCTGCTCCACCCCAGCACCTCCCCGCCGAGGGCCGAGTGTATGGCCGTCTGATCACATACCTAGGTCAGATGAAGGGTGAAACTAAACCTGGAGTTGGAAGAGTTTAAAGTCTATTTACAAATACTTTTCAAGGCCCTGTGACATGTTAGTTACAGTCTAAGCAGCTGGGGGAAAGGCAGGGAACAAGACAGTCTGCCCTTGTGGGGCTCCCTCCTGAGCAGGAAGAACAGAAATGAACCGGGCGAGGGGAGCAAGCCAGTCACCAGAAGAAAAGTGTCAGCACGAGAGCCCTGAGACAGAGCGATGGGGGAGAGGTAGAAAAGGTCCGTGAAGCAGAGGATAAGCAAGGAGCATCAGATCCCGGGGCAAGGAGTTAGATTTTACTTGGTGTACAGTGGCTTTCCACGGAGCTTTCTGAATCTATGAATCGCTTCTAAGCCCCCAGTTGGAGGGTATTACATCCAGTATCTCAGCTGAGGATTCACGTCCTATACTAGGATGGTCAGTACTAGGACTCCAGGAAGGAGACGCCAGGTTTGGCCTATAATTCTACTGTCCACAGACCCAAGAAGACCTAGTCAATGCCCTGTTTTAAGAAATAGCTTCAAGCAGAATAAACTCTTTTTAGCTGTGAGGTTATAGCCCCGAGGTGGCCCTTGGCAGCCCAAGGTGGCCCAAGACATTCTCAGGACTGACACTGGTTGTCTGTCTGTCAGGTGTCATCCAGGCTTCCTGCCAGGGAAGAGGATGAGTAAGAAAGGGCTCCTTCCCACCAGGCCCTCGACATCTAGAGTCCTGTTGTTCAGTATAGTAGTGGCTCTTGAGCACTTGAAATGTTGTTGCTAGTAAAATACACACCTGGTTTTGAAAAGTTAGTGAGAAAAAAAGAATGCAGAATACTTAATTAATATTTTTTTCTATTGTGAGTACATGTAATGATAATGTTTTTCAAATACATACTGTAGTAAATAAAATATATTATTACAATTGCATTTATTTGCTCTTTTTAATAGAGCTAGGAGAAAATATAGACCTGCACATATGACTCCTTGTATTTCTACTGGACATTGCTAATCTAGTTGAAGGGTTGTTTTCTTTTGTTCTTTGGTTGGTGGGAATTTTGATTTTTGCATTTTTGTTGCCATTAAGACAGTCTCAGATTTTGAGAGTTTAATGCTTTTGGGGGGAAGATCTATTTGAATTCTGAACCATTATAGGGGAGCCCTCAGCTGCTGTCCCATTTCATCCATGAGCCAAAGACATCATTTTACAAAGTAAAAGGTAACTTAGCTGCCAGGCCTGTGCATGTGTCTAATAGAGGGAGCAACCTCTTTAACAGCCTCTAGTGGATAAAGAAGGCAGTGAGCCACAAGTCATTTTTATTTTATTTTTTAACCTTTTTATTATGGAAACATTTCAAAGGTACATGAAAAATAGTCAGAACATTATAATGGACTGCCATGTACCCCTCTCCAAGCTTCAAGGATGATCATCTCAGGCCAATTTTGTCTCATTCATTTCCCTACTCACTTCCCCCCTCTTCCATTTTACTTTGGAGCAAACCCAGACATCATATTATCCCCTCCACGAATATTTTAGTATGTATCTCTAAAAATGTAAGAATTCTTTGTAAAAAAGAACAAAAAACACAACTTGCCCTGGCTGGTTTGGCTCAGCGGTTAGAGCGTAGACCTGCGGTCCGGAGAGACCGGGTTCGGTTCCCGCTAAGGGCACGTACCTCGGTTGCAGTTTGTCCCCGGCCCTGGTTGGTCGTGCGGGTGGCAGCCACTCCATGTGTCCCTTTCATGTTGATGTTTGTTTCTCTGTCTCTCTCTGTTCCTCTCTCTCCCTCCCACTCTATTTGAACAAAAAATGGAAAAATGTTCTCGGGTGAGGATAATTAAAAAAAACAACAACTTAACCTCAGCAACATTATCGTACGTAAAACTTAGCAATAATCTTAATATCATTAAATATTCAAATTTCTGGTTGCCTCTTACTCTTACTAAAATTCGTTTGTATCAGGATCCAAATACCACACTGCGTCCGATCGCGGTATCTCTTGAGTCTCAGGCTCCCCTTACAGCTCTTACCACCTTAGCTTCATTCTCAGCCTCCGTATGTTTACAATGTGGCTATAATGCCACCAGTCCCAGCCCCACATGTCCTACAAAAAGTGTCATTGCATCTCCTTGCTACAGAAGCAATCATAGGCTCATCTCTGAACCAGTCACTGGAGCCAGGGAACCACAGGCCCTAACTGGCCAGGGTTGGTCACTTTCCATTCTTGGAGTCAGGTAGAGCTAGCCCAACTGAAGTCAGAAGAGTGAGAGAGTAGGAGATCAGTGGTTCTCTCTCTCCTCAAATCTGAGGTTATTACTGTAATTCAAGGGAATGGATGCTGAGCAACCCCAAACCAACAAATGTGTGCTCTGTTACCTGTCCAACATCCACACACACACATATCTTCCCATAACACAATTTCAAAAATGCCCCACATAATACATTTCACTGACCCTCTTCCCGAAGAGAGACAGCTACTTCAGGTCCAAGTCCAGCACCAAGTCCAAACTCCACAGTCTTGTCAGCGCTGGACATAGTAGTGTCTCTTGTTAAATTCTAAGTTTAACACTCAATATGCAGCAGTAGGACAGCAGAGGAATTTTGTGATTAATTTTCTATTTGAGAAAGGAGAGAACGAGACGTTGGTCACCAGTCTCTAGCGGATTTTATAACCCACTGAACAAATTCCACCTGTGCTGTGCGTGAGAACCTTGGTCAGCCAGGGGCTTCCCTGCTTTTGCTGTCTGGGAGGAGCACCCTTACCTGTTATCTTCCAGAGCCGTGTCTCAGCAGGGCTGCTCCTGTTCCACAGCCCGCTTCCCATTCTCCTGGTTTTGGGGATCTCGGGATTGCCTTAGGGTCTGAGCAATCATAAACTGTTTTTAACAAGTCTTGGGTCTCATCCTGCAGTATCCAATCCCTGAACTCCATGGTCTTAGTCACCAAAACTCAAGAATGTGTTGAGTCATAGTCACTGTCAAACCAGGCCTGGGCACGACTGTCTTCTAGCAAGTGAACCATCCTCCATGTCCTAATTTTGGTGTCTGATTTGGTACAGTTTGAAACAGTGGCCTGAGGTGGTGGAACCACCGATAACTTACTCCTTGCTCCTGCGACAGATCCCAGAATATCCCAATGAAAGTAATAGCCTTTTGCTCAGACAGGAGAACATAACAGAATGTCTTTGTAGGGACTGTGGAGAATTGAGCTTCTGCTATGTTCCAAAATTACTTCCTGATATGGTTCTTACCTTCTGATTTTGCTTTGTCTAACATTAGCATAAAATAGAGAATTTGGGGTTTTCAACCCACAAGGCTCCAGATTATTTGATTCTCAACCATCTTGGTTGCAGGTCAGAGGAAGAAAAAAAAGTCGGTATTAACAAAGCTGCATTCTTTTTGCCTCTGCTTCCAGTCAGTTTCCGCCTAAGTTCATCTCTTTCTTGTGGATCCTGCTGAAGGCTGTAGAGCTAGTCAACACACTCCAACATTCTCATTCCCCCCCGACTCCTTTAATGCTACAGCCATTGCACCTTGTAGGGTTAGTCACATTCAACACCCACTTTCAGTACCAATTCCTATATCACTTAAGAATCTTTGTATTGCCAATGACAGAAAAATCTGACCACGTTAGCATAAACAAAATAGAGAATTTATTTGCTAGAGTAAATTAAAAGTCAAGAAATAGGGATACCTTAGGTATAGATGGATTTAACCAACATCAATAGCTGTTTTTTCTCCACCCCAAATCCCCACTTTTTTGGTCTCAGTTTCACACCCCATGTGGTCAAAAGTTGTGTGGCCATTCCAGCCCCTATGTCCTCCCTGATTCAATTCCAGACCCATCCTGTGAGAGGAACCTTCGTCTCTGGCCACAAGTTCCCTTGATTCTGATGAGGTCATAGCCATCACCAAAAACATCTCTGGGACTGAATGAATGCAAGGTCCTGCTCCTGTATCTGGAGTGGGAGTGGATGCCTCTGGCTCCGCGTGGCCTGAGAGTGAGGGAGAGATGATTCTCCAAACAAAAACTCGTCCTCATTGTAAGTGGGGTAAATGGATGCTGAACTGCCAAAACATAAAGAAGTATATTCCAAATTTCTCCCCAAGTAAGATTACTAATTTATATGAACAGAGCATAGACTAGTACAAAACTTGTTTTTAATTTCTCTGTTTTTGAGATTATTTTTAAATGATCTGGTATTGTTTCTTTTTATTGAAATTTTTTTTCTTTATTGATGTTTAGAGAGAGAGGAAGGGAGAGGGAGAGACAGAAACATCGATGAGAGAGAACATCGATTGGCCGCCTCCTGCATGCTCCCCACTGGGGATTTGGCCCACAACCTGGCCATGTGCCCTGACCAGGAATTGAACCTGTGACCTCTTGGTGCATGGGTCAACGCTCAACCACTGGGCCACACCAGCCAGGCTGGTATTGTTTCTTATTCCCCCTGAAAAGCTATAAGTGGGGGGAGGTGCAAGTCTGCTAATGAAGGTGTTGGAATTGAGGGAGTACAGTATTCTAAATCATCTTTTCATTGCGAGAACAAATATCGTACTATAACAGGTAGCCATGGAAACACAACTTGAAAAACTGATTTAAAAAAAAAAAAAAACTGCTCATATTTTATACATTTTGCTGTTGCCCTGATTCAGTCTCTGTTGATTTGGGGTCACCACACGAGGGTTATTGGCTGTGATTGATTCTTTTCTCCTTTTCAAGACTGGTGTTTCCAAGATGTGCTGCTCTTTTATGATCTCTTTGCTCTTGGTTTTTAATTTCTATAGATTAATATGGAGGATTTTTTGCCTGATAGGTCCGAGAGCCTACTGATTCTTGTTTTACTCATTAAGCTCAGGCTGGTCTATGTATTGAGTGGGGATGTGCACAGTTACATTCTCGTTGAAGTCCAAATAGTGATTGTCTTTATTTGCCTTGAGTTCTCAATTCACTTATCTTTGGCCTTTGATTATAAGTCCCACCAGCAGTCAATACAAAACTACCCTCAACTTCTCTCCTCCACATCACAGACCTCTCCCTACCACTCTTTCTTCTGCCTCTTCTTTTACTTATAGAAAAGAATGAAGTGAAACCCTCTTTCTGAACCTAAAATGAAGCTTAAGGCAATAATGACACTGGGCCATGGAGCCTTTAAGTGATGGTGTGGACTTTGATCTCTGAGGTCTGGTTCAACCTTAAGATTCCTTATGTTAAGAAGCTGACGTGCCCTGGCCAGTTTGGCTCAGTGGTTAGAGCGTCGGCCTGCGGTCCGGAGAGACCCGGGTTCGGTTCCCGCTAAGGGCACGTACTTCGGTTGCAGTTTGTCCCCAGCCCTGGTTGGTCGTGCGGGTGGCAGCCACTCGATGTGTCCCTTCACATCGATGTTTCTCTCTCTCCCTTCCTCTCTCTCCCTCCCACTCTATCTGTACAAAAAATGGAAAAATATCCTCGGGTGAGGATAAAAAAAAAAAAGAAGAAGAAGCTGACGCTGATCTGGGAACCCCTCATCACAGAGGAAGGGCAGAAAGCACTCACGGCCTATACCTGTGTATCATCCTTTGCAGAGTGTGACCTCCGAGGCCCCTGTGGTCAGTGATAGGGTTGGAGCTCTCCCCCACCCACATCATTTCTCCTTTACTCCATCTTTTCCTGCCTCATTGCCTTAATCTATTGCCCCCCTTTCTTTTTGATTGGATCATTTGTTTTCAACTTTCTTAACCCATTCTTTTTCTCCCCACTGCCCAATGGCATAAGCTACCTGCACTGCATAAGACTGCCAACCCCTCTAGTGGGCTAAAGGGCTCACCTGTTGCTCTGTAGCATCTTCCTTCTGGAAAAATTTCCATTAACTGAAGTCTTCTCAAGAAGGTTCAAGTTTAGTCTTGGCATTCTTTATTTACTATGCCAGAGAGAGCAATCTTAAGCTCTTAAGAGAATGTCATGTTTTGGTAGAGTTTTTAGGAGTTATTGATTTTTGTTTTATTCAACAAACAATTTTGGGCAGCTACCAGGTGTCAGATGCTGGTCTAGATGCAGAGACGATAGCAGGAAAGAAGGTCCCTGCGCTCATGGAGCTTGAATTCCAGTGGGGAGAGACGTACAAGTAAATAAACCTTGAAATAAATTTAAGAATGTCAAGTGGTGACATGTATTATGCATAAAAGAGAACAGGAGCAGAGATGGGGAATAAATGGGGATATTTTTGCTGAGAACTGAAGAATGAGAAGAAACCAGGTGATAAGCATACCTGGTGAGAAGGCTTGTAAGTGTGAAGCCCCAAGAGGCAAATGAGCTTGGTGCATTTAAGAACAGAAAGGGCTAGAGGATAAATTAGCAAGAGGGAGGTTACTTGATATGAGGTCAGAGGACTAGGGAGGGGCTAGATATTGTGGGTCTTTGCGAGTCTAGGCTGAGAGTTTGGCTTTTAAAGTGAAATGAGGAACTGCCCTGGCCGATTTGGCTCAGAGGTTAGAGCATTGGCCTTAGGACCAAAGAATCGTGGGTTCAATTCTGGTCAAGGGCACATGCCTCCGTTGCGGTTCGATACCCGGCCCTGGTCGGGGTTGTGCAGGAGGCAACCAATCGATGTGTCTCTCGCATCGACGTTTCTCCCCCACCCCCATTTGAAAATCAAAGGAAAAATATCCTCAAGTGATAAAAAAAAAAAAGTGAAATGAGAAGCCATTGGAGAGTTTTAAGCAGGGGAGAAATATCAGCTTTAGGTCTTATGGGGCATGGTAGACACCTCATAATTGTGTCCAAAGTTGATTGTCTTTACAGGTTTTCATTAAAGATGAAATGGACCCAAACTCTAGACAACCACTACTTTCTTGCATGTCTCAGAGGCTCCAGGCTTCTCAGTGACATAGTATGTCACTACCTTCTAATTGAGCTGTCCCTGGTGGATAGGAATAGCCATGAACTGTATTCATACTGAATGTGTATGAACTGTATGCATACTGTGTGTGTGTGTGTTAGGGGTGCTCACTTAGAGAATTAAAAAGAATTCTGAAAATACAGAGAGACATAATCATATTACCCATGTTCTCTTTTTAGACACAACTACAGTTAGACTTCCCCATAGATCCACTGAGGCATTTACTTGGTAGTTGGTCAAGTTTTCTGTTTTCCTGAGCTGGTCGAGGGGGAAGGAGATGACAGCTGCTGGCCTCCACCTCTGTCCAGCCCCACGCCTGCATTTGTTATTCATGTACAGAGTGTCCCTTGGGCTCCAGACCCTGTGTTAGGCAGGAGGGACACAGCCATGCCGTCAAGAGGCTCCAGGCAAAGTAGAGGACTCTCGGGCACTAATCCTGTAATGCTCTGTGTCCAGGAATTCTTCCATGGTCTGGCATCATGATAACTCTGCTCGTGCAGCTAGACTCATATCTCAAAGAATTGAGAGTCTGAAAGAACCTTAGACGTCAATTATCCCAGTATTCCTCTGTAGAAACACTTCCGATATTTTGAGTAAGACTGTCCTAAGCATCACGGGAAATTACAAGCATTTTCAGATTATTTAAACATACTCAAGGAGTTGGTATAATAGTTCTATTTATATTCCATTGCCCATCTACCTCTTAGGGTCCTTCAATGAGATATCTAGCTTTCCTTCTGCATTCATGATCTCTGTGCTTTTGTCCAGCATCCCTAGGAGAGTTATTGTTACCCCACTAAACGTGAAGAACAGAAATATAACATTTTGGCATAGAAAGTTCTGGATCTTCCTATGACCCGAGCTGTACCAAAATCACATTTCAAAACTCATTTGCTTTCATTACACCTGGCCAGCTCTCTTCACCTGCATCTGTGACTTCCCCCTTACAGACTTGAATGCTCTGGAGATGAGGAAGAACCATGTATCCTAACTATCCGTGTCTTCAAAGCTTTTAGTTCTTGAGTAACTCTTTTCCTGAAGACTAAATGGTCTAGTTCATATTGAGAGTGATACTTTCTAGTGGAATTTCCCTGAAGGAATCTCAGGTTCCATGAACAACTGTTTCTGTGGAGGCACCTAGAGCAAAGCTGGGCAATGAGCTGGATAGGGGTTCTGATCTCCTCCACCAAACAGGTGTGTAACACCTTGTGGCAAGGAGAAACATTGAGTTTTTTTTAGTTTAGGTGTTCTTTGTATTTTTTTGTTTATTTTTTATTTTATTTTTTTGCTTGCTTCTTAAGCAAAACCAATCTAGTTTCTTTTTCTGCAGCAAAGGAGGAAGGAACAAACAGCAAATTAATCATACAGGAAGCGAATAACCGCAGAAGAACGTCTGCTTCTGACTCAGTATGTCACATTTAACAAGAGGCTAGAGCTTGTCCAAAATGGCTGTCCAAAAACGACCCCACATTTGTGTTAGAAGATGATGCCTTTTTCAGGACAGTCTTCTCTCTGGGCTCGTGTCTCGCTTGCTCTCTGTCGGCCTGTGTCCCCGATCATGCCTTCCTACGGCATCCTTTAACGGTAAGAAAAATTCTATTTAAACCAAATATAGTTTCTTTATCAGCTAGAGGGAAGAACTAAATGGCATTTAATGGGCCATAGTATGTCGAGATAAAGTTTCATTTCTCAGGTAGAAGATCATGTGGTCTATTCCTGGTGCACTGAATGCCACTATGGTCATTGCCAGTAATTGGTAACTTGTGTTTGGAGCCAAAATGTAAGCAAGATTATCAGTAGCATTGTTCCTGATCACTGGACCATTTGGATCCACAGGACTTGCCCCTGTTTAAAATGGGGGATTATGTTGGTCAAGAGTGTAACCTTACGGTGTATGGTGCGGTTGTCCACACAGTTGCCTTTGAACTGTTTTCATGCTTTGACCAGCAGCAGCAAATGCTTTTCAAGTAAAGGGGGTCACTGGAGGCTACAAGATATAGACTTGTTACTTAAGTTCAAATGCTAAACTAAACCATTTCTAAGCAGTCTTTCAAGAAGACAATTTCTCTTTAGATCATTCTATTCAACATCCTAACAGTGCAATGCACAACCACGACTGCTAATCAAATTCTGTAGATTCAGTATAACTATTTACATTTAATATGATTAATATTTTGGCATAAAATATTGTAGTTTTAAAATTTCAAGTCATGTGCCCAGAGACCCACAGAGCAGGATTAAGGAAATTGCTTTTGTATTAAATTTTTTTTTCTCTGGGGCACATATAAAAAAGCAACTTGACATTTATATTCCTACCTGTCCCCTCATGAAGAAATAGAAAATAAAGCTTTAAAATTTTAAGAGGGCACATGCCAATTTAGTCAATAAGTACAAGTTCTTTAAAATAATTCAGTGGCATAACTAGGCTATACAGTTGGAAATGGAGAAGCCATACAATGACAAAAAGGCTGCAGGAAGATTCTAATTAAGAAACATAGAACAGCTGGATAGAAAGAGAAGCCGATGAGAAGCCTGGGAAAGGTTTTGAGGTCAATTCATGTGGAAAATACCTTTACTATTCACTTGGATTGGGGGTCTTAAGTATTATACGTTAACTTCATAAAGTTATGTTGCTTCTGAACTGAAACAGCATCTAGTTAAAACTCTTCCTTTTGTAGTCCAAAGAGATTTAAATGATTTACTTAAAATCACAGTCAGTTTATCTAATGCTCTTTGAAAAGTTCATTCATGGGTCAACTGTTCACAGCTTTTCAATTACTGTAGTATCTAAACTTTTAAAGGATTACACACACTGTGAATGAATTGCAGTATTAGAGAAATCCCTACGCTGAAAATCATCCCTGGGGTCCAGCAGCAGTTTCACCCCGATCATTGATTATATCAAACTCAAATCTTGCCTATAGGTTGGTCTATGCTAAAATGTAAGAGGAAATGAGCTACTGAATTCCTGGACCTTCTAAGTTTTATGCCCTTTTGAAGGCTTGCTTACACGTCATTTACTTTGGAAGTTTCTGGTTTACTCATTTTTGTTTTACCAAGTTTTCATACATTCTGGTTGGAAAGAGCCCTTCCCTTTCCTGTCATAAATACCTCAGTATTTTGCAACCCTCACTTCTGAAAATTAAAACTGAAAAAAATACTAGAATGAAAAATGCCTCAATTAGTATGCTTTTCTGAGACATTTTAAATGCACTTTATACACACCTCTCGTCACCATTTATTTGAAATGCAGACATTTACTGGGGTGTGGACATATGGAGTAAGGTTTAAATCAACTTGTGTTTTCTCTTTTTCGTTGTAAAATAAGGAGGAAGATGGTAACGTTTATTGAGCCCTTACTTTGTGTTAGGCTCTTTACTTTTGCTTATTTTATTTTTAAAATCAGCTAAAGTTATTAAGCACTTGCCTCACTTAATAACTCTGTTTAATAGGTACCATTTTCTCATTTTATTGTGGGAACTGAACTGAGGCTAAGTAATTGCCCAAGGCCACCTAACAGCTAAATGTGGAGGAGGTGTTTTGAAATTTCAAGAGCTTTTTTCCTAAATGCAGTTTAGGGACAAGGAGATGACCTTTTCCAGTCCTGGGAGTTAGGGATTATACAAATGCTTTGTTTTAAATGTCACAGCAACAGTAAATAGCTTTAAAACGAATAAGACATTTTCCTTTCTAAATCTTTTTGACCTTTGAAGAAGTAACTTTGGTAACGCTTCTAACTTATATAAGAAGGCTTCACTTAAATATATATATGTATATTTAAAAAGAAACATCATCAAGAAAACAAAGGCTCCACTTTCAACAATAAAATGCATCAAGTGTGTTGACATATATGTAGTGTGTGAGTGTGTGTAATGCATGCATGTATGTGTGGGTGAATGCATGTGTGTGTGTGGTACATGAGTTTGTGTGTAAGTGCATGCATGTGTGTGAATGTGTGCATGAGTGTGTGTGTGTATGTGTATGTGTATGCAGTGGACAGGGATAGATCTTAATTCCATGATAAAACTAAATGTGGTGCTGAGGATTTAGGAGAACTTTAGCTTCGAGATATGAGCCCCTTAAAGAGAATACTTGGCAGAGATGGAAAGTAGTGGGAGAAAATCAATACTTTTTAGTTATGTGGATAAAGTAGAAAAGGGTTTCCCTTCCCTTTCTCACAGTTAAACAATAGCAGGTAGGTGGATCATTCAACTTACCTTCATTTTCTCACTTTTGAAAAGGTTTGATGTCTATGAATTTCCATTAGTTTATATGACAGCAGGTTAAAAAAATATTTTTACTTCCTAACAACCTTTATTTCTCTAGCAGTTGCTTTTACAGTAAAATTGTGAGTTGGTGTTGTATTAATTGTAATGACATTGTAGATGTTTCAAAGTGTCTTCTCTGAAAAATGCTTTTTCCACCTCCCAAAATTAATCAACTCTTTATCCAAATGAATTCTAAACAAAATATTTCTAAAATAGCCAAGCACCCTCTAAGTACAGCAGAGACACAAACCCTTACCATTGTGCCTAGAAGCAGAATTAACTTAAGCTGTCATCTTAAATCATGTTCAACCGGGAAAGGAGCAAGTACATTTTGAGAAATGAGGGGTTCCGTGTACAAGAAAGCTTGTGTTCCACATTCAGCTCAGCCCGAGAATAGCAGCAATAACAAATTAGGCGAGGCTGTTGCTTGGCTTATTATGAAGACTCGCGCTTCTCTTCTCTACCTTTGCTTCCTCTTAGGTTGAGCAGCCTTTTCTCTTTCCTCTAGTATTGATTGCCTCATTGCCTGCAGCCCTCTGAGCTTAGGCCCAAGAAGAGGAAGAGTAACAATAATAGAAACACACTTTATGCAAAGATGTTAAATTTTCTAAAATGGCCAAAGGACATGCTAGGGTGGTGGTGGTGAGGGTTGAGGCACAGAGGTGTTGCACTGTGACTGGTGTCATAAAATAGAAACTATAGGCGAATGCAGCTGTAAAAAGGTTGTGCTAAAGAAACAGGATGGCTGTGGTTTGCTGTGAGCATCAATTTTCCTGTTGAGCATTTTTACAGGAAGTTGAAGAACAAAGCCAACTTCATCTTAATTTGTACTGATGGTATTCAAATCTTAAACACACCCCACTAAGTTTGCATGATGGAGGAGCCTCTAAAGAACAGATTTAAGAATAATTAAGTGGGAATCCCAGCACTATGGGCTTTTTAAAATTCAGGATTTTAGCAGCAATTTGAGTTGGCTAAATGACTTTATTTTTCCGGTGTAACTTGGAGTGGATTCATTGCCTTTATAATGAATGCCTCTGGAATCTTTCTTTATGGTTGTAATAAGTCAATATAAATTTAAGAGCCTTTTCTTATTAAAACATACATAATACATATTAAGTTATATGTATTATAAATTTCCTTCTGTTAGTATTTATTGGTTAAACAATTAGGTGTATATATAAATAGGTGTGTGTGTGTGTATGTGTGTGTATGTCTGTGTATTTATAAGCTAGAAGGATATACATCAAAACATTAACAAGAATTATCTGGGCATCATTAACCCCAAACCTTTTCACCTAAAATTTAATTATTGTTGAATGCTTCCTTCAGTGGTTAAATACCACTGTTGTGTTTTATTTTCATCATTGTGTAATTTTTTTGTCTGTTGTTTTCTAAATGAATAAATGCTACTTTTGGAAGCAAAAAAAAAAAAAATTCAACCGGAAGAAGCCAAGAGCATGTGAAAAATACATACATTAAAATAATTTAAGAACATTACATATAAAGTAAAATGTATGAATATAAATACAAATAAGGTATAGAATAAAAAGTAATGAGGGCAGGAGAGCATTTGGACCTTGGATTTGTCCAGTTGCATTATTTCTATTATAGCTATCCTCCCAACCAAATTCATATTCAATTGATTCATCTTTTTTGAAAAAAAGTTTAATTTTCTCCCATTTGTAGGATAGTATTTAATGGTGACTTTTGGCATGATTCATATGGCAAAATGCTTTATATTTTTGAATACCCTAGTCCAAAACGGTGATAAAACCTAACTGGATAAGCCTGCTTCTTATCATCTCTAATAGAACATGGCTGATTCAGCAGGGGCCCTCCCGACCCCCAACACACACTCAGGAATAGGGGAAACCTTCTGAGGATTAGCAGATGTTTTCACTGGACAGTATTGGAAATCTCTCCGTTCTTCATGTCATTCTGTGGTATGGGCCTCACTCAGCATGATCTAAAATGAATTCGCAGTTGGCTCTAAGAAACTAAGAAACAGTTTACTTAAATAACCAGGTAGTTCTCTTGATCCTAAGAAGGTGGATCATTTTACACTCAGAAATAATTCTGCTTTCTTATATGAGCACATTGAGCAAGAAACCAAAGTTTCCTGGACTGAACTGTAGGCTGTGGTGCAGCCTCTAACTGGCCATGCCTTTGGGGAGAATATGTCTGTTACTGAGGAGTCCCCCTCACAAGTTTTCCTCATAACCAATATTACATATTTGGAATGGCTCTGAGCCAGGGGATGCTCTGGTTGGTCTAGGGTCAATATGTGATGCTGTCTAGTGTGAGTGTTAATCCATGATGTTGATCTGATAGCCTCATAGTAAAACCAACAAAGCCAACCATTTCTTTCACAGAACTAGGCAATTCCAGGATGTCTAACTATTGATACATGTTGTGTGTATATGTGCATGCATATGTGTAGCAACAAAGAATAACCAACTAATGGAATTTTTAAAGTCATTTATGCAAAATATTCTGTTCTATTCTCTCAACCCCTAGAGCCAATCCCTTTTTAAAGGTTTAGTGGTAGCCCTGGCCGGTTTGGCTGAGCAGTTAGAGCATCAGCTGGCAGTCCACAGTGACCCGAGTTCAGTTCCTGCTAAGGGCATGTGCCTCGGTTGCAGTTTGTCCCTGGCCCTGCTTGGTTGTGTGGGTGGCAGCCACTCAATGTGTCCCTTTCACATTGATGTTTCTCTCTCTCTCTCGTCCTCTCTCTCCCTCCCACTCTACCTGAACAAAAAAATGGAAGACTGTCCTCGGGTGAGGAAAATAAATAAATAAATAAATAAATAAATAAATAAATCGGGTGAGGATAATAAATAAATTAATTAATTAATTAATTAAAATAAAATAAAATAAAGGTTTACTGGTAGATCCATCCACTCACCTCAACAGTTTTTCACCTAAAATTTGATGATTTTCTTGGGATTCCAAAATGGCGGCAGAGTGAATGGAAGCTACACAGACCATCTCCCAGGGCCAAACTGGAATTACAACTAAAATAAAAACAAATCAATGGGGAAAAAGCAACAGAAAAGCAGCTTGCGAGGACCATATAACCAGGGACGCTGACTCGATCCTGGTAGGATGTGGAGGCATGAGAAGCGGGCTGGGAGCCCACAGACAGCAGCGGCCTTAACTGTGAGCAGCGCCCTTGGGTTAAACTCCCAAGCAGCTCCACAGCCCAGACCTGGGACAGATGCTAAAATAGCCACAGCCACTCATCTTGGGCACCGGCAGAGGGAGGGCAGACTGGACTGGAACTGTGTGGGGACACTCGGGATTTGGAGGGCATTTGGAGCTTTTGCTGAGTTGCAGCCACGCAGGACAGTGGCCATCTTACTCCTTCCCAGGGCTCTGGGGAGAGGCAGCAGCCCCTCCATTGGAGATTCAACCCCACCCAGGTGGGCCATTGAAATGCAAATTGAGGCTCATTAACAACCAGCATCTTCCCCACCCTTGGGAAATCCTTTTACCCTGAGCACCTGAGGGAGTTTTTCATTCAACTGAGAACCCAAGGCTCTGCAAGTAACTGCTGCTGATAGCCTCCAGGCAAAAAGCTAGAGAATAACTGAACCATTCCTGGGCTAGCAACTCTAACCAGGAAAGTAAGACTTGACAGTGGTGTTTAATGTGGGTCCTTCCTCACTCATCCAAACACAGGAGACAGAGCCACAAACAGCAGAACACCAACACCCACAGGGAAAATTTGGTAGGCTCCAAAGCCCACTGTGATAGCCAAAATAGTGAAACACAGCAAAAGAAAGCCAAATGAAAGAACAAGAGACCTCTACCAAACATGAAATAAACGTGGAGCAGTTAAGCAAATTAACAGAGCTAGAATTCAGAGCCATGATCTTGAGGAAGCTCAATAGCATGAGTAAGGACATCAACACCATGAGTAAAGACATAGAAATGTTGAAAAATCAACCAATTGGAAATTAAAAACCACCAACAAGAAATGAAGAATGACATATCAGAAATAACACATTGGAATGTCTAAACAGCAGAGTAGAGGAAGCTGAGGACTGGATCGGTGAATTAGAAGACAGGATAGAAAAAATCAACCAATCAGAAAACCAAAAGGAAAAAACAATTAAAAAACAGGAAGACAGCTTAAGAGAACTGTGGGACAACTCGAAACATAATAATATTCGCATCATAAGAGTCCCCGAAGAAGAAGAAAATGAGCAAGGGTTAGAGAATATATTTGAAGAAATAGTGACAGAAAACTTCCCTAATTTTGTGAAGGAAGAAGGCATTCAAGTTCAAGAAGCACAGAGAGCCCCAAGTAAGAAGAACCCAAACAGGCCCACACCAAGACACATAGTAATTAAAATGCCAAAAATTAAAGACAAAGAGAGAATCCTAAAAGCAGCAAGAGATAAGCAACAGGTTACCTACAAAGGAAACCCCATAAGGCTCTCAGCTGACTTCTCAACAGAAACCCTACAGTCCAGAAGAGAATGGCATGAAGTAATCAAGGTCATTAAAACAAG
The DNA here is from genome assembly GCF_014108415.1 of Molossus molossus. NCBI lineage: Eukaryota > Metazoa > Chordata > Mammalia > Chiroptera > Molossidae > Molossus > Molossus molossus. The sequence continues at coordinate 74,744,444 of NW_023425346.1, forward strand.
GATCTGAATCCAAGACTACTTTACCCAGCAAGGCTATCATTCAAAATAGAAGGTCAAATAAAAAGCTTCCCACCGGGGACGGGGCGGGAGGGGGTTGGGGGGGAGGGTGTCAATAGGGTAAAAAAGGAGAAACATCTGTAACAAAAATAAAATTAAATAAATAAATAAAAAAGAGCTTCCCAGACAAAAAAAAAAGGCTAAGGGAATACATTAGCACCAAACCAGCACTGCAAGAAATGTTAAAAGGACTGCTGTAATTAGCAGAAGATATAAGAAGAAAAATAGAACCACACTAAACCAAAATGGCAATAAATACGTACATATTAATTATCACCTTAAATGTAAATGGACTGAATGCTCTGATAAAAAGACAGAGAGTAGCTGATTGGATAAGAAAGTATGACTCATCTATATGTTGTTTACAAGAGACCCACCTCACAACAAAAGACTCACATAGGTTGAAAGTGAAGGGATGGAATAAAATCTTCCAAGCAAACGGAAAGGAAAAAAAAGCTGGGGTAGCAATACTCAGATCTGATCAAATAGATTTCAAAATGAAGGTCATAACTAGAGACAAAGAAGGCCACTACATAATATTGAAAGGATCTATTCAACAGGAAGATATAACCTGGATAAACATATACGCATCCAATATAGGGGCACCAAAATATATTAAAAATCTTTTGGAGGACTTCAAAGGAGAAATCGACAGCAATACAATCATAGCAGGGGACTTCAACAGCCCACTGACATCACTGGATAGATCCTCTAGACAAAAAATTAGCAAGGAAACAGAGACTCTAAATGAAGCACCAGACCAAATGGATTTAATAGACATCTACAGAGAATTACACCCCAAAACTAGAGAATTCACATTCTTCTCAAGTGCACATAGAACATTCTCGAAGATAGAACACGTTAGGACACAAACTAAATCTCTACAAGTTCAAGAAGATTGAAATCATATCAAGCATCTTCGCAGATCACAATGGCATGAAACTAGAAATCAATTGCAATAAAAACATGCAAAGACATTTGAACACATGGAGGCTAAACAGCATGTTATTAAACAATGAATGGGTTACCATGGAGATCAAGGAAGAAATTAAAGACTTCCTGGAAACCAATGAAAATGAACACACAACAACACAAAATCTATGGGATGCAGCAAAAGCAGTTCCAAGAGGGAAGTTCATAGCACTACAGGCCTACCTCAAGAAACAAGAAAAATTTCTAATAGACTATCTAACCTCACAATTTAAAGAATTTGAAAGCAAACAAAAAGCAAGCCCCAGAGCAAGTAGAAGGAAGGAAATAGTAAAGGTCAGAGCAGAAATAAATGACATAGAGACCAAAAAAACAATTCAAAGGATCAATGAAACAAAGAGCTGGTTTTTCTAAAAGATAAACAAGATTGATGGACCCTTTGTTAGATTCATCAAGAAACAAAGAGAGAGAACCCAAATACACAAAATCAGAAATGAAAGAGAAGTAATAACTGACACCACAGAAATACAAAAGATCGTTAACAACTACTATGAACAATTATATGGCAACAAATTCGACAATCTAAGTGAAATGGACAAATTTCTAGAAACACATAGTCTCCCAAAACTGGACCAGAAAGAGATAGAAAACTTGAACAGACCAATAACAACTAAGGAAATTGAAGAGGTAATCAAGATTCTCCCAGCAAACAAAAGCCCAGGCCTGGATGGCTTCACGGGGGAGTTTTACCGAACATTCAAAAAAGAACTAACACCCATTCTCCTCAAACTATTACAAAAAATTCAAAAAGAAGGAAGACTTCCAAAATTATTTTATAAGGCCAGCTTAATTCTAATTCCAAAACCAGAAAAAAAACACTACAAAGAAAGAAAACTATAGGCCAATATTCCTGATGAACATAGACGCCAATATCTTGAACAAAATACTAGCAAATCAGATCCAGCAATACATCAAAAAATTATTCACCATGACCAAGTGGGATTCATCCCAGGGATGTAAGGCTGGTACAATATTCTCAAATCAATAAATGTGATACACCACATAAACAAATGAAGAATAAAAACCATATGATCATATCAATAGATGCTGAAAAAGCATTTGACAAAATCCAGCATCCATTTCTTTTTTTTTTTTTTTTTTTTTAATTTATTTTTTTCCCACATCTTTATTGTTGGATGTAAAATGTATTACAGATGTTCCACAGTTTTCCCCCATTGACCCCCTCCTCCCCACTCCCGCCCCCCTCCCACCTTTTCCCATACTATTGTCCGTGTCCATTGGTTATGCATATAAGTTCTTTGGTTTATTTCTTCCCACCCCCCCAACCCCGTTCCCTTTGAGGTTTGTCAGTCTAGCAATCAATTTGTGCTTCTTAATCCCTTCACCTTTTTCATCCATTCCCCCAACCCCTTTCCCAACTGGCAACCAACAAAATATTCTCTGTATCTATGAGAATGTTCCTGTTCTTCCTGTTCATTTTGTTTGTAGATTCCATTGTTGATAGATACCAGCATCCATTTCTGATAAAAATGCTCAGCAATGTGGGAATAGAGGGATCATATCTCGACATAATGAAGACCATATATGAAAGACCTACAGCCAGCATCATACTCAATGGGCAGAAACTAAAAGCATTTCCCTTAAGAACAGGAACAAGACAGAGATGCCCACTTTCGCCACTCTTATTTAACATAGTACTGGAAGTCTTAGCCACAGCAATCAGACATGAAGAAAAAAATAAAAGGGATCCAAATTAGAAACGAGGAAGTGAAACTGTCATTATTTGCAGATGACATGATATTATACATAGAAAACCCTAAAGACTCCATCAAAAATCTACTAGACTTATGCCCTGGCCGGTTTGGCTCAGCGGTTAGAGCATCGGCCTGCGGTCCGGAGAGACCCGGGTTCGGTTCCCGCTAAGAGCACGTACCTCGGTTGCAGTTTGTCCCCTGCCCTGGTTGGTTGTGCGAGTGGCGACCACTCGATGTGTCCCTTTCACATCAATGTTTCTCTCTCTCTGTTCCTCTCCCTCCCTCCCACTCTATCTGAACAAAGAATGGAAAAATGTCCTCGGGTGAGGATGATTAAAAAAAAAAAAAAAATCCACTAGACTTAATAAATAAATTTGGCAAAGTAGCAGGATACAATATTAATGTCAAGAAATTGCCCTGGCCGGTTTGGCTCAGCGGTTAGAGCATTGGCCTGCGGTCCAGAGAGACCCGGGTTCGGTTCCCGCTAAGGGCAAGTACTTCGGTTGCAGTTTGTCCCCGGCCCTGGTTGGTCGTGCGGGTGGCAGCCACTCGATGTGTCCCTTCACGTCGATGTTTCTCTCTCTCCCTTCCTCTCTCTCCCTCCCTTCCTCTCTCTCCCTCCCTCTCTATCTGTACGAAAAATGGAAAAATATCCTCGGGTGAGGATAAAAAAAAAAAAAAAAAAAGAAATTGACGGCATTCTTATACACCAATGATGAATTCACAGAAAGAGAAACTGAAAAAACAATCCAATTTATCATCGTGGCAAAAAAATTAAGATACCTGGGAATAAACTTAAAGAAGTAAAGGACCTATTTGCAGAAAACTATAGGACATAGAAAAAAGAAATAGGGGAAGATATAAAAAAGTGGCAGCACATACCTTGTTCATGGATTGAAAGAATCAACATCATTAAAATGTCCATACTACCCAAAGCAATCTATAGATTCAATGCAATCCCCATCAAAATACCAACAACATATTTCACAGAACTAGAACAAATACTTCAAAAGTTCATATGGAACCAAAAAAAGACCCCAAATAGCCTCAGCAATCTTGAAAAGGAAGGACAAAGTACGTGGGATCACAATACCAGATATCAGGTTATACTACAAAGGTACTGTAATCAAAACAGCCTGGTACTGGCACGAGAACAGGCATATAGACCAGTGGAACAGAAGAGAGAACCCAGAAATTGACCCAAGACATTATGCTCAATTAATATTTGACAAAGGAGGCAAGAGCATACAGTGGCATAAAGAGAGCCTCTTTAATAAATGGTGTTGGGAAAATTGGACAGCTACGTGCAAAAAAAATGAAACTAGACCATCAACTTACACCATACATAAAAATGAACTCAAAATGGATAAAAGACTTAAATGTGACCCGAGAATCCATAAAAATTCTAGAAGAAAATGTAGGCAACAAAATTTCGGACATCATACGCAGCAGAATTTTCACTGATACATCACCTAAGGCAACAGAAACAAAGGAAAAAATGAACACATGGGACTACATCTAACTAAAAAACTTCTGCACAGCAAAAGATACAATCATCAAAATGGAAAGGCAACCCACTATATGGGAGAGTATCATTGCCAATGGTACATCAGATAAGGGGTTAATTCCCAAAATATATAGAGTACTCCTACAACTCAACAAAAGGAAGACAAAGAACCCAATTAAAAAATGAGCAGAGGAGCTGAATAGACACCTCTCCAAACAGGACATACAAATGGCCAAGAAACATATGAAGTAATGCTCACTATCACTAATCATCAGAGAGATGCAAATTAAAACAACAATAAGGTATCACTTCACACCTGTCAGAATGGCTGCCATCAACAAATCAAACAAGTGTTGGCGAGGGTGTGGAGAAAAGAGGACTCCAGTACACTGCTGGTGGGAATGCAGACTGGTGCAGCCAGTATGGAAAACACTATGGTGTTACCTCAAAAAAATTAAAAATTGAACTGCCATTTGTCCCAGTGATCCCACTTCTAGGAATATACCTTAAGAAGCCTAAAACATCAATCAGAAAGAATATATGTACCCCCATGTTCATAGCAGCACTATTTACAAAGCTAAGATCTGGAAACAGCCCAAGTGTCCATCAGTAGACAAATGGCTATAAAAGCAGTGGTACATATACACAATGGAGTACTATGCAGCTGTAAGAAAGAAAGATCTCTTATCCTTTGAGACGACATGGAGGGACCTGAAGAGTATTATCCTAAGTGAAACAAGCGAAGCAGAGAAAGACAAATACCACATGATCTCACTTATCTGTGGAGTATAATGAACATAACAGTCTGAGGAATAGGGTAGACCCAGAGACGTGGAAGTAGGGTACAGACTGACAACCCTCAGAAGAGGGGGTGGTGGGGAGAGGGGAGAGATAAACCACAGACCTTATGTGCATGTATGCATAACCAATGGACATGGACAACAAAGCCGGGACAGGGTGGAGGGGATGGGGAGGAGGGTGTCAATGGGGTAAAAAAGGAGAAACATCTGTAACAAAAATAAAATTAAAAATAAATAAATAAATAAATAATAAATTTGATGATTTTCCTAACAATGTATTTAATTATTAAATAAAACTTTTGCAATCACTCACATACTCTAGAGTTTGGGATAATTTTTTGTTTCTTTAATGTACGACAATCCAGAGATATTTTGGGTAAGAGATCAATTGATGGATATTTTATTCAAAAGACATTGTTTTGTAATTTCCACAGTAGATAATAGGCAAGTGTTAGTTTGCTAGGACTGCCATAACAAAACCTCAGATTGGGTGGCTCAAATAGCAGAATTTTGTTATCTCCAAGATCAAGGTGGTTTTCCCGAAGACTCTCTCTTGGCCACCTTCTCCCTGTGTCCTCACATGGCCTTTATGTTCATGCATCCCTGGTGTCTCTTCCTCTTCTTGTAAGGACCCCAGTCATATTGGATTAGGGCCCACCCTAATGGTCTTATTTTAACCTAATCACCTCTCCAGAGGTCTTATCTCCAAGTAGAGTCACATTCTGAGGTACTAGGAGTTGAGGCTTCAACATGTGAATTTAGGAGGGATATGATTCAATCCACAATACTGTGTATGAAAACAAAAAAGCTATTTCCATCCCTGTGGTTTACTCTGTGCACATAAAATTCAACACACAAGGTGAACGTTTTAGAAAAATCTGGCTTTCCCTCCTATGATCAAAGTTATTTGAACAGTGAAATGATTATTTAAAATAAGTTAATTCTCAAAAGTGTATGTTCTTAAAAATTTAATGCCTGGGGTAGGGCTGGGATTGGAAGGCAAGGATCATTAAATGGGTAGACCAGTGATCCTCCAGCTTTCGGGAGCCTCGCTATGGTAGAAGGCAGAGCATAGTGATCTCAAAAAGCACACAACTGATTCTGATGCAAGAGACAGCCCACACTTCAGGAACCCGGCCCTAGTCCTTTCCCTTGTTTGAGGACAGAGCTGCCTTTCCTGCTGTGTTCCTATCTCCCAAGGGAGGAACCACATGTAGCAAGGCCAAGTCTTCAGATCCCACCCACACAGGACTCAGGGCAAAGCAAGAGCCTCGGCCAAGTCGCCAGCTTGGTCCCTCTAGCGGCACCCACAGTAGCAGGACTCGTGCTCACCCTCAAGGAAGACAGATCTAGACCCACCTATAGCTGCTTACTCTATCAGCCATGCTGAGAGGTTGCCTGCATTGTGTCATTTCATCCCCCAGGACCCCCACTGAACAGATGGGAAAGGGAGGCTCAGACAGGATAGATTCTTATCTCAGCTTATTAGGTAACAGAGCAGAGAGTCAAAGTCATATTCTCCTGATCCAGGTCTCATGTTCTCACAGGGATTCTAACTCTTCATTCCATAGACCACACCAGTGTCTGGTGAAGCCCAAAGGACTCCTTCTTGGACTGTTAGATGCAGAAAACAAAATACAGAGGATTGCTAAGGAAACCAGTTATACTGAAATATGTACAAGCTCTAACAGATCTAAACAGTGCCATCATTTTGAGAGAGGTCTGCAACTATTGTAATATGTCTGACAATCTGTTGGTGAAATAGTTTCAGGTACTGTGATTTCAGGTTTACATTCATAATTGAAAGAAATGCCAATTTTTTGTTAGGGGATATAAATGTCCTTTTCTTCCTTCAGGTTTCACGAACCCCTGAATTTGATCCATAGACCCTGCAGGTAGAAGGATCCAGGTTAGGAATGCCTGGTTCCTTAGGGTCTAGGCTGCTTTTGAGCCCCTCAGTAAGGCCCAGTTCTGGTTCTAAGAGGGGCTGTTAACTCCATGAGAGGCGGGAAGCCAGGGCTCTCCCAAGGCCTTGGGTTCTGCTCCACTGGCAAAGTCAGGAACTGCCGGGAAAGCAAGGCCGTGCTTCACGCCAGCGAGCCCCGCGGACACAGGCCCGATTCTTTGCCCAAACCTCACAATGCATAAGGGCTGGTGCTGGGAGCCATTCCAGTGGCCAGTACATGGCTCATTTATGTGACACCTGGCTCTTCCACTCAACACATATTTAATGGGAACCCTACTTGTGCCAGGTATTAGGGAGACCTGGTGGAGGTCACAGTCTGGTGGGAAGACAGCCAAGAAATGGGCCTGGTGTGGGCCGGGCATGGGAGACGTGAGATTGGTCTTCTTTGACCCATGTGGAAAGGTGGCAGGATTGGGGTTTCTTACAAACCTGGACAAATTCGGACAAGCAGCTGTTCATCTAGGAAGGAGCAAAGAGACCACGGAAGCCTCTGTAATCACCTTCAGCATTGAGGAGGGACGGGGAGTGGTTTATCTGGAGGAGAGGGAGAAACGGGGGGCGGGAAGCAGCAGCAGCGGAGGGAGAAAAACCGCTGACCCTTGAACAACCTGGGTTTGGACTGCCTGGGACCACTTATATGAGGAATATTTTTCTCCATAAGTACTGTAAATGTATTTTCTCTTCCTTATGCCTTTCTTAATAACATTTTTTCTAGCTCACTTTATTATAAGAATATAGTATATAATACATATAACATATACGTGTTAATTGACTGTTACTAGTAAAGCTTCTGATCAACAGTAGGCTATCAGCAGTTCACTTTGGGGGGAGTCCAAAGTTATGTATGGATTCCCTAGCCACCCGGGTTGTTCAGGTAGTCAGGCCTGCCTCCCCCACAGATCCTGCCTCTCCCTGTCGTGTGTCTGAGGCGGCCAGGAGGGGAGCCCAAGCTTCTGTGGTCCAGGATTTTATTTATAAGCCAGTGAATGCACAATCAGAACCATAATAGCAATGACAGAAATTGTAAAATAATTAAAGAGGACTTGCAGGGTGTTAAGCCCCCTGAAAGCATCCCTATACCACAGTCTGGCCCCTAAGATACAGGACCGAAGTTCAATTTGATCTTTGCAACCAGAGGCTGACTCATGAGAACCAAGCCCATCAGAGGTTCCTAGTGGTTGACCAGAATCTGTCCTTCTCAGTATTAGGATAACAGGATGACAGGTTAGTTGGTGAACATGGGGTCCAACATAATAAATTCCAGTGTTGAGGGGCATTTCATCCACCAGGCACATGGAGCCCATCTCTGGGGCCCTGTGGAGGGTCCCCAGCCAAACCACCTTCTTTTTTTGTTTGTTTTTTATCCTCACCTGAGGACATTTTTTCATTTTTTGTTCAGACAGAGTGGGAGGGAAAGAGAGGAAGAGAGAGAGAGAGGGAAACATCGACGTGCAAGGGTCACATCGAGTGGCTGCCTCCCGCATGCATGACCCAACCAGGGCCGGGGACAAACTGTAACCGAGGTACATGCCCTTAGCGGGAACCAAACCCGGGCCTCTCTGGACCGCAGACTGATGCTCTAACCGCTGAGCCAAACCGGCCAGGGCCACACCACCTTCTTGTTGCACACTTTCTCCAGCTCTGAGAATACCATTGCTTTGGTTGCAGCACTGTTCACAGTCAGCTGGACCTGAATCCAGTTTCAGATCCCAGTCCTTCCTCCTGGTCCTGTGACATGTGTGACTCTGCAGCCTCCAAAGGTGCCTTCTGCAGCTGGAGAACCGCCTTGACAGAACCAACACAGGCACCAGCCCTGCTACACTGCCCGCTTACTTAGCCCCGTGGGGACCTAATAGTTCTCATGCAGAAAACCAATTTGAGGAACACAGTTTAAAAGAATCCTTGTCTGGTCTGGCAGGTGTGGGTCAGTGGTTGACCGTCAACCCATGCATCAAGAGGTCTCCGGTTCGATTCCCAGCCAGCAAACATGCCCAGGTTGTGGGCCCGATCCCCAGTGGGGGGGCATGCAGGAGGTGGCCAATCGATGTTCTCGCTCATGGATGTTTCTCTCTCTCTCCCTTTCACTTCCTCTCTCTCTAAAATCAATAAAGGGGAAGAAAATTAAAAGAATCCTTGTCTGAGACAGTCTCTAATTGAAAAACAGATCTGACCTAATTTACATGTGAGCAGTAGCACTAGTTAGCTAGCCCTTTACCCGCCTAAAATGCTTACCTAAAAAGAGCAGGGGTTGAAAGGACTTGATTTGAATGAATTGTGTGGGTCTTTTAGTGAGTTCCTTAATTTCCCTGCATCTCAGGGTCCTCCATAAAGCTAGTAAAATTGGGCAGTGGGCAATGTCTGTAAACATGAGAGGCGGTGAGGAACGTCAGGCGATGGATCCGGACTGAGGAACAGTGTGGATCCAATCGAATGTTGATAAATGAGAGCTGCTATTGCCGCTATGGGATTTTTAAAATGCACTTTCTAGATGGCCCACTCGGACAGAACTCTCCACACTGTCCTCACTCCTGTCTCCCAGCAGCTTTGGCAAGTCCGGCCACATCCTTTTAGTTTTCCCATTCCATTTCTGGGCACAGAAAGCAAACCGGTTAGCTAGCAATGCTTTAACATGGCCACTTTCAACCTTTTTTCTCATGGCACACCTAAAGTAATTACTAAAATTATGTGGCACACCAAAACATATATTCTTTGCTGGTCTGACAAAAAAAAATAGGTGTAATTTTGATTCATTCACACTGGACAGCTATTGTTGTGTTGGCTGGTGTAATTTTTTTATTTGACAATCTAAGGGAAAAGAAGTTAGTGCCCCTGACTAAATTGTCATATTTTAAAAATTGCTTGTTTAAAAAATTCTTGCATCACACTGGTTGAAAATTGCTGCTTTAATAGAATGTGTTTGTTTCAAGGTGTAAGTTTTCCACATTAATTTTTAGTGGTTGAACTCGATTTAAATTCTAAGACACTGTTTTCTGCAATTAAGAGACTATGGAAAATAGCCCTGGCTGGTTTGGCTCAGCTGTTAGAGCTTCGGCCTGTGGACCAATGAGTTGTGGGTTCGATTCCAGTCAAGGGCATGTACCTTGGTTATGGTTTGTCCCCGGCCCCGGTCAGGGTCGTGTGGGAGGCAGCCAGTCGATGTGTCTCTCTCACATCAGTGTTTCTCTCTCTTCTTCTCTTTCTCTCTCCCTCCCTCCCACTGTATCTGATGATAAATAGAAAAATATCCTTGGGTGAGGATTTAAAAAAAAGAGAGAGACTATGGAGAATAAAAGATAATTCTGTTGTTTGAAGTTGGGGACATAAGTTCCTTAGAAAGTGTTAACTCAGGTGGTCAGGGTGCCAGGCTGCCCAGTGGTTTAAAGCTTAAACTCTGCAAACAGGCTTCTCAAATAAGATGAATTACCAAGGGATCGTGTTCAAATGCTGAAGCAGACTCCATTGTGGGGAGAGGGCTCTGGGTGGTGCCCGTGCTGCCGGTTGGGACCCACTTAGGACAGTGGCAAGGACTGGACGGGAGAAGTTGGGATTACTTAGGGTGAGAAAGCCTGTGAGGTGCTTCTGGGGCTGGGACCTGGTGGGATGAGACGCAGGGATGGGACTGGGAGGATGGGGGTGGGGTTTGTGGCTGGTGTAACTCCTAGGGCTTCCTCACTGTCTCTTCACCCCAGACGTGTGCCTGCATTGCTGCTACCCACCAGGGTTTCCCTCAACCCTCCCACCCAGCTGCAGTCTGGCCTGCCTTTGTTCCCAAGGCACTCACACCGTGCACAGAGCTTTCCTAATGAAGCCCATTTCTAGTAAACAGCCCAGGGTCGTAGGTTTAAGTCTTTGCCCGCCCCCCATGCCCCCCCCCCCCAGGTTTTCCACTTAGATCCTACACGGAAATACCAAGGAGCTCAACGATAGGAATTGAGCCCCCTCACCCATCATCTTCCCTGCCTACCTTACCTTATCTCCGCCGGCTCCTTTTCCCAGAGGACTAAGAACTGAGGGCAAGAGCAGAAGCAGATTCATCCTTGCATTCCTACTGTGTGTGCCCACACCCAGGCGACTGTCAGGAATCTGCACAGAAAAGCAAACGGTGGGGCGTGGAACTGAGGGGGAGGGAGCAAGAAGGGGCTTTGTCGTGGAAATGAGTGAGGAAGGGAAGCCACTTGAACAGGAGCCTCTGCATGACAGTTTCCAGCAGTACCGGGATAACCTTCCAGACCCAAGGCTGAAGGCCCACGGGCCCTGTGCCAGGCGCTCCCCCAACCTGCTGAGGTGGATGGTGGAATTGAGCAGCATGGGGTGCTGGATTTTGCTTCAGTCTCTTCAGGCTCTTCCACTAAGAAACCTCCCTGCTTGGGTTCTTCCAGAACAGTCACATCTCAGCAATGTTGCAAAGATAATTCCACCTCTTACAAAAGTTGGCCTGTGTGAATAGCTGTCACTTTGGTGGGAAAGGGGGAAGAGGAGGACAGAGTTACTAAGAAGCCTAATACATGACCATGTTCTATTTCTCTTTGTTTTGTTTTAGCAGATTTATCAGCAAGACTGTTGAAAGCTTAACTGTCCAAGATGCCCGTCCCTCCCCCTCCAGCGCCCCCGCCGCCGCCCACGTTTGCTGTGGTGAGTGGCCCCTCACCCTCCGTTATCCATGCATGAAGCAGCCAAATGAAGTCGAACCTGGCAGCCATGTGTTCGTTTTCAATGTCTTTGCATTCTGGTTTGAATATGATATGGTGAGCTTTCCAGGAGCTGGAGCTGCAGAGAACGCAACACGCAGGGTTTGCTGGCGAAGGTCTCGTGCAGTGAACAGTACACGTGTGGAGTGTGGGGCAGTTAGGTTTCCTCGGCTGTGTCCAGCAAGGGAAGTGTCCTGTTCATTCCCATGTGCTGGCCCAAAACAGGTTCACAAGGGCATTTCCGCACTGTTTTCATTCAAATGCGCTTAACTTCTAGCCTTTAATTTCTGGGCAGGACGGTCCAGAAACTCAGGTCTCTGTCTGAAAATGCACCCATTCACGTGTCCCGCAGACTTCCTGCTTTCTTTTTCTCTGTCTTTTGCCTTCTCTCTTCCCACTCTGTTTTTAGTAAATATCCTCCACTTTCACCATCACCCAGAGTCTCCTCACACACTCACATCCCCCTTTAAACCTGTCCTTGCATGTAGATGTCTACTTTCCAAAAGACTTTTTTTCTCTGGGCTCATCCTGGTCCTTGGTAGACCTCTCCTCCCGGGTCTGTACACCCTCTTCCAGGAGGCCGGCAGCTCCCCCAAGGTGCTGCGGAAGCTCCCAGCCACACCCCACACAAGCGCCTCCCCCAGCACGTGAAGCCTGGTTGCTAAAAAGCCTCCCAGTGATGGGCCTTTCTTTTTTCTTTGGGGGAAACAAGAGGAAAAGTCTCTTGCCCAGGCTTCCACGGGACACATTTCTATAACCCATCTAAGGCTGGAACCTGCTCAGAAAAAACAGACTATTAATTAGCTCATTCAAGGTGTGGTCCTCCAGAGTCCCCAAGGAGATAAGTACAGAACTTGAGAGTAAACATTTAGAAACACAGCAACTTGACTGTGTTTTGCCTGTTGTTTTTAAGATTGCATTTTGCACATCTTTTTTTTTTTTTAATTTTTTTTTTTTCAATCCTCACCCGAGGATATTTTTTCCCATTTATTTTCAGATAGAGTGGGAGGGAGGGAGGGAGGGAGAGAGAGAGAGATAGAGAGACAAAGCGAAACATCGATGTGAGAGAGGGACACATCGATTGGTTGCCTTTGGCACGACCAACGAGGAACTGCAACCAAGGTACATGCCCTTGACCGGAACCTGCGACTCCTTGGTCCATTGGCCGATGCTGTAACCGCTGAGCCAAACCGGTCAGGGCTCTTTTTTTACTAATAATTCATTGTCATTTTACAAAAATATCAGCCCACGATAAATTGGAAAAATTTTCTTAAGAATTGGTCTTTTCTTTGTCCCCGGCCCTGGTTGGTCGTGCGGGTGGCAGCCACTCGATGTGTCCCTTTCACGTCAATGTTTCTCTCTCTCTCTCTCTTCCTCTCTCTCCCTCCCACTCTATCTGTGCAAAAAATGGAAAAAAAAAAAAAAAGAATTGGTCTTTTCACTTGTAAGTTTGAAAAGCTCTGATCTGGCTAACATAGCAGGATTAGTATATATCTCCCCCAAAATGTCAGTTATATACCACTGCTGGGTAGCATATACCTTAAGTTTTGTTTTATTTTAATGGTCATGTGTTTATTTGAACATGTGTTCTAAAAATTATAACTAGCACACCCAGAGTAGTATAGTAAATTATCTAGTGAATAGACTTCATGAAAAATATAAAATAAATAACACGTAGCATGAGAAGATGACCAAAATCATGAAAGTTGTACCAGAATGATTGAAGTTTGGGGAACTCTGGTTTATCCCATCAACTTGTTTCTACCCATTATTACTTGACTAAAAGCAAGATCCGGGAGAAATAGGGTACAGAGATGAGAAAAGGGGAAGACGGCTGAGTGGCCCTCCCAGGACACAGTTTAGTAGAACAGTGTTGTTAAGGGACCTGGACAGCCACGTGGGAGAAGTTAGCACCCAAAGGGGCCAGGTGTCAAAATAAATTTCGAGGCAGAAAGGGAGGCTACTGAGGATTGCTGACTCCAAACCATTAAGAGACCCAGTATGGACACGTCACTTAACCTCTCTGGGCCTCGGGGTTTTTTTTTCATCCTTAAAATGAAGATAATAGGTAATTTTAAAAGCTCTTTCCAAGATGTTTAAGGTATGTTGTTAAGTTATAGAAACAAGTTTCAGAGCAATAGAGGATGATCCCATTAGCAAACACGAAGTATTTATGCAAAGACCTTTTCTGGAACTGGCTACTTAGAATCTCTTAACAGGCTTGCTATTGGGGAGTGTTAGGGACCGATGGGGAAGAAACATTTTATTTATTAATTTTTTCAATTGAGATAAAATGACATATAATGTTGTGTAAGTTTAATTAATGATTTGATACATTTATATATTATAATTAGCACCGTAGCTTTAGCTATCACATCACATAATTATCTTTGTGGTGAGAACATTAAAGATCTGGTCTCTTATAATGCAGCATTGTTGACTGTAATTACTGTGCTGTGCGTTAGACCTCCAGAACTTCTTATCCTCCAGGTGCAAGTCTGTACCCTTTAACAACATCTCCCCAGTTCAGGGAAGGGGCATTTTAGATCCACACTTACCCTTCCAACAGGTTATAGGGAAGGCTCTGGAGTCGGACTGCAAGGGTTTGAATCCCAGCTCCTCCTCTTACTAGCTGGGTGGCTGGGGCAAATGATCTAACTTCCCTGTGCCTTAGTTTCCTTGTCTCTAACATGAAAATAATGACTCCCAGGGTTGATGAGGACGAAATGAATTTATACACAAAATGCTAGAACAGTGCCTGACCCACAGTAAAAGCTATATAAAAGTTAACTGTTATTACATGAACAAGTAATACTTTATAATTTAACTTTTTCAAGACCCTTGCAACTTAACACACAGAGATTCTACATAGCCTGCGCGAGGGTTTTTCTTAGCTCTCCCTCTGCCTCTACCTACCATAAATAGCTGGGTGAGGCATCAAGCTAAACTTACCAGGTTTACCTCCTAGGGCCCTCCCTGGCCCCTGCACAATTAGATCCTTCTGGAAGTGCTGGGGCCAGCCTAGAAGGACTCTCAGGTCTGCCAGATGGATTCTCCCTGGGACCAGGCCAGACCAAACCAGTTTCCAGGCGTGACAGACACAGGCACACGCCAACGTCCAAGTTCGTGTGCTGGACCCCTAGTGTCTCCACTCTCCACAATAATCCTGCATAAACAAGAGCTCCGTTTCATGTAAGGATCTGTCCCAGGCATTCTGAAGGTATGGAAAATACTCAAATATGTTAAACCAGCACTTTTGTCAGCTCTGCAGTCTCTGAGCTAAGCTTTCAAGGAAACACCTTAGGCAAAGGGACATGAGGGAGTTCGGGGGCAGTGGAAATACTATATATTTTGCTTGTGGAGGTGGCTACATGATTGTATATGCTTGTCAAAACTCATAGAACTATATACTTAAAGGGTGATTTTACCTCAAATTATACCTCAAATCTCCCTTAAATTAAAAAGAAAAGAAAAAAATTGGGAGGCAATGTAAACAGAGAATTATTTTTCTCAAATGTTGGTGGATTTTAAAAAATAATTCAGGCAGCCCATTTTGCTAGAAACAGTTTTCTCCTTGCACCAGGTTAGTTCTAAAAAAGAAGGCAGAGAAGCTGCTCTTCAGGACACATTCTGAGAATGAAGCCTCGTGGCTCCTGTAGAATCTTCCCAGACCTCCGGTTCCCTCCTTGTTTCTCGTTGTCCCAACACTGGCTTTGCTGCGGCCAGACAATGGTCTGAATTTTCAGAGGCTTTTATCGGGAACGGACTCTTCCTGCACTAAAAATAAATGTCGTTTATTTCTGCATCTGCTCCCAAATGTCCAGGTCCTAAAAAGAAAGACATGGAGTCCAAAATGTGTGGAAAATTAACAACCTATCGCCAACAACCATAAAAACAAGCTCCCAGTACTCTAGCTGTCCCCGCTGAGTGTGGTAGTACGTGATTTTAATTCGAGAGATGATTGCAAGTTTGCATGGTTTCCTTTCAGGCCAACACAGAAAAGCCTGCCTTGAATAAGTCCGAGCAGGCCGGGAGAAATGCCCTTCTCTCTGACATCAACAAAGGGAAGAAGCTGAAGAAGACCGTCACCAATGACAGAAGTGCGCCGATACTGGACAGTAAGTGAAGAAAGTTGTTTTCCATGGAGCTAAATGGTTATGACCTAATAGTCAACCCTACCCTTCCCACCAAAAAAAACTTTTTTTTTTTTTGGTTAACAACAGCTGCAAAGCTAGCAGAATGAGGGACTGTATCACTCATTGTAGGCCACAGCTTCGGTTTGGGTTCCCTCTAATGCTGCAGGAAGCCAGTATAATAATTCTTTGTCTAAGACACACACAGCAGTGATTCTCTGAATTATTCAAACACTTTCTGGAAATTAACCCTTTGCTCCTTGCACCATAGATCAAAAGGCAGCATGACACAGGGAAAGAGCCCTAGCCTTGGAATCAAAGGGCGTGGGTTCGAGTCCTGGCACATTCATCACTTACTATCTCCAAGCCTATTGTCTTCATTTGTAAAATAGAGATAATACTTATTCTCCTGTCCTCACAAGTTCATTGTGAGCATCAAATGAGACAACACTTGCAGAGTGTTTTGTTGTCTACAATGTGGAATTTAAGTGTAAGATATGATTATTAGGAGCTTGGAGAAAGAGGAAACAAGATCACAGTTTTGCTGACCTACCCATTGTAAGCCTGAGAAACTTTCTGAAACAAGGCAGGGACTTATTAACGTTTACAACAGAATGAAAAATTATACATGACTAGAATCTACTGATAGTTAATAATCAGGCCTCAAGACTGTCTCTTCACTTTCCTAGATGTTTTCACTGCCCGCCAGATGTCTCCAGAACTCATTCGAGACCATAGATCCCATTTGGACTCAATAGCAAATAGACAAGTGAATAATAATGCAGGATTTTAGTCAAGCTGGGGATAAGAAGGGCTTAGGAGGATTTCTAGGGAAAGTGCCTAATAAGAGAAGGAGAAGGACCAGAGTAAGATGAGAACATTGGTGTGGGAAGTAAATGGAAAAGAGGAAGGCCTTTGAACGTTCTGTTACCAGGCAAGGCAGTACAAATAGATTGCACCACACCTCAAAAAGGAACTAAGGTCTTTGATCTTGATACAGTTTTATCTGTAGATCAAAACTGATGTGGTTAATGTATAATCAACCCCTTAGTCCTCCTGATCCATGTCACAAGATTCTCCCAAGGGGAATCCTAGCACAATCGGGAGTGTTGGTCCAACAACCATCAAGTCATGATGCCTGGTATGGGACCCAAAGAACTCCACAGACAACCAACTTCTAGGACAGAGCCCGAGGTTCTCCCCACCAGGAGCAGGAGACTAGACTCTGGAAATGTGGATGTGAGTTCCCCAAATGTTGAAGGAGGCTGGACAGTCTAGGGCCTAGTCCTGAATCCACTAGTGAAAACTCATTATATTCTTCAAAGTCCACTTCTCCCATTAAATGGAAATAAATGTTAGTTCTCCCTTCCAGCTGCTCACTTTGCTTGGTGGACACAAAATGCAACCCAATGCACGCCCTTGTTCCATGAAGTTAATTAGACACCAAGACTGTTGTCACAAGCTCTTTGAATTTTTCTTTTCTTTATTGATTTTAGAGAGGGAAAGAGAGAGATGGAAACATCAATGAGAGAGAACATCCATTGGCCGCCTCCTGCATGCCCCCAACTGGGGATTTGGCCCACAACCTGGACATATGCCCTGACTGGGAATCGAACTGGCGACCTCTTGGTACATGTGTTGATGCTCAACCACTGAGCCACACTGGCTGGGCAATCACAAGCTCTTTGTAAGTGACAAAGTCCATCTGTGGTTTGTATTTGTTTGCAAGTGAAACCTCCCTAGGCTCTAGATTAAAATGTTGACCATGGTTGAGCATGATAAAACTCTTAAAGTCAGCTTTGTCCTGCAATTTACTAACAAAGTGCCCTGTGCCAGTTAGCTATCATCAACTGCTTTAACTTCTCTACTGAAAGATACACTAATGGATGATGTCTGATAGTGCATTGATCTCTTCAAATGTTTAATGCCATTTAAAGGTGGCATATGTAAATGCAATATTCCAAAATGTATCATTCATTACTGAATAATGTTTGAATGACAAGGGCATTATTAATATTATTGACAATAATTAAAATCAGTAAAATTTTCAAATTTCTTCTATCAGCAGAGTTCCCGTAATTGTCCGAAAAGCTCTACACCAAGAAAAGATTCAGAGCTAACAAAGACATGATAAATTTAATCCAGAAAGAAGAAAACACAAGTGAATAAAACTAGAATAAAACAGGAAGTAGATAAATTAAGAGATTCAAAGCAGATTTTTAAAAATTAAGGATGCTGCCCTGGCCGGTTTGGCTCAGCAATTAGAGCGTCGGCCTGCGGTCCAGAGAGACCGGGGTTCAGTTCCCGCTAAGGGCACGTACCTCAGTTGCAGTTGGTCGCCGGCCCTGGTTGGGTAATATGGGTGGCAGCCACTCAATGTGTCCCTTTCACGTCGATGTTTTTCTCTCTCTCTTCCTCTCTCTCCCTCCCACTCTGTCTGAACAAAAAATGGAAGAATGTCCTCGGGTGAGGATAAAAAAATTTTAAAAAATTAAAGATGCTATGATGAAGCTACATGCTAAATCATTTTGAAATCTTAAAGAAATTAATTTTCTAAGAAAAGCCTAAATTTACTACAATTCATTCATGAAGCCTCAATGAGCAAGAAAAAAGATGAAAACTTTATCAAATCACTTTCCCTCTAAAAACTTCAGAGCCAGATGATTTTATCAGTAAATCCTTTCAGATTTTAAGAAACAGCTAATTCAAATGTTATATAATTATTTGTTCCCCAACACTGGAAGAGATGGAAAGCTCTCTGACAGGTGTGAGGAGACTCATAGCCCTAATATCACAATTTGACAGAGGCAGCACATAAACAAAAAGAAAGCTTGTAAGTCAGTGTCCCAGGGGCCCTGTGGCAAAGTCTGCAGGCATTTTAGTAGTCACAGCTTGGTGAGGGAAGGGTTCCTACTGACATCTAGTGGTCGGGGATGCTGTAAATATTCTACAGAGAACAAGACAGCCACCCAGAAGAAAGAATTACCATTGGGAGAAAATGGGTCAAAGGTACAATGGACCTATTATTTCTTACAACTGCATGTGAATCCACAATTACCTCAATACATTTTAAATTAATAAAAAATAGAAAGAAAGAATTACCTGACCAAAATGTCAGTTGTCCCAAGGGTAAGAAACCCTGCTATAGATGGACCACTTATGATCATGGATGAGAGGGTACTAACTAAAAACAAATAAAACAAACAAAATATCTAATCCCATATATAAAAAGAATAATTCACCAAAACCTGGGTTTATCTCATTTTTAATGTTAGAAAGCCTATAAATTTATCATATCAAATAAGAAAAACCATATAACTTTGAAACATTACAGGCATTCTCATTAAAATAAAAATGTTTTCCTTTAGCAACATTAATAATTTACATTGTTGTGGAAGTTCAGTCATCAAAATTAATACTTACATAAAACAGATATAAAATGTAAACCTATTTAAAAAGAGGGGGTGCCCTGGCTGGTTTGGCTCAGCGGTTAGAGCGTCGGCCTGCGGACCAGAGAGTCCCGGTTCAGTTCCCACTAAGGGCACGTACCTCAGTTGCAGTTTGTCCCTGGCCCGGGTTGGGATCATGTGGGTGGCGACCAGTCGATGTTGTCTCTCTCACGTCAATGTTTCTCTCTCTCTCTCTTCCTCCCTCTCTCCCTCCCACTCTATCTGAAGATAAATGCAAAAAATAAAATAAAAATAAAAAGGGGGCAAAACCTTTACTATTTGCAAACCATATGTCTACAAGAAAATCCAAGATAATATTTTTTGTAAATTTTAATTTTAAAAAGACAGCAAAGTGGTTTATTAGATATCAGATGAAATTTTCCAAAGCCAATAATAACCAATCACAAAATTTAGTAGAAAAAACATCGCTTTTACAATTTTAACAAACAAAAATGTATTCCATGTAATCCTAACAAGAAGCCCATGTGACACATATCTAGAAGATTACAAAACTTTACTGAGTAAATCAGAAGACAGAGAAAATAAACCATGTTTCCATAAAGTCTAAACATTATAAAGTGTCAGGTCTCCAAGATTAATTTGTAGATCTCCTATAATACTCATCAAAGACTCAATAAGGTTTTCCAGGGGTAGAACTTGAAACAATTCTTAATCTCATGAAACATACATACATAAATTATTAAGAGACTCTTTTATTTTGCTTATTAATTAATGAGAGCTGATGTTATCAGTTCAAAGGAGAGTTCAAAGTATCACATATATACAGGCCAGTAAGCACTGAAATGAATTTACAAATAGGTGCAAAATGACCAATATCAGTTGCATTCCACTGAACACAACCAATTTGCATTTCTATGGGCAAATAGCATTTGTATTATTATTCTTTTCTACAGTTTACAGAGCTGTAAAATAGCTCAAAGACAATGGGAAATAACAGAAGGCTAGACTTAGTAATCTTTTTCTTCCTTTCTTGGTTTGCCCATTTCAGGTTTCAGAATTTTTTGGAAATAAATACAAAATAAAACAAAATCTTTATACTGTCTCAAATTGCAAAGAATTTTTAAAATGTGAAAGCCTAACATTGGGCTTAATGATATTTAAAAAATTGAAATCAACCTAAAAGGCCATCAAAAAAGTAGATGGTTAAATAAATTACAATATACGTACTCATGTTCTAAAACAACGCAGTCCTTTAAACTCATGTTTTTAAAGAACATTTAATGACGTGGAAAATGCTGACAATAAAGTGTCAAGTGAAAAAAAGCAAGCTAAAAACTGTCCAATGAATTTTGGTCTTAATTTTAAGAAAAAAATAAATAAAAATGAAAAGATACTGGCAGGGAAAAAATATACCAAAACAGTGGATATTTCCAAGGAGTAAAATTAAGAGATATTTTATTTTATTCTGTTTATTTTTACTTTTTTTTTCTTCTCCCCTTTTATTGTATCGCCCTCCCTTGAGACTTTCTTCGTTTGAAGATCCTTTTATTTGCCAAATAGATATTAAGTCATATGGCAGCTAGCCAAAGTGGGAGGGGCAGGTCACCACCTATCATCACTTCTTCCACCACTGGGCCTGTGACTGCCCCAGCGCGGAAAGAATCCCCTCCTTTTCTGATTGGGGCGGGTTGAATCCTTACAATCCTGCATTTTAATCAAATCCCAGTTGTCAACCATAGGCCCAGGTTTTATTGTTATTGTTTACTTGGGCTAGGACTGGTGAAGGACGATGGTAGTGTTTTCAAACCTGTGTAAAGATTGTGTTTTCTTCCTCTGCAGAACCTAAAGGAGCCGGAGCTGGTGGCGGTGGTGGCTTTGGTGGAGGTGGCGGCTTTGGTGGAGGAGGTGGCAGCGGAGGTGGTGGCGGTGGTGGAAGCTTTGGGGGGGGTGGACCACCCGGCTTGGGAGGACTGTTCCAGGCTGGAATGCCGAAGCTGAGATCCACAGGCAACAGGGATAATGGTAAGGAGAGTTTCCTTCTCTCTTAGTAACTGAAGACCAGAGTTGGGTGGTTTGGAGGCTTGGCATCTCCTCTAGGGCGCTGTGCCCTTTAAAACATTTTACATTGCTTGAAATGTTAGCACTTTTATAAGAGAGACTCTATTTAGCATCTTTTTTTTATTAAATCGATATCAGACAGCTCCATTGAGCTGTTACATATTTGTCCTTGGAGTAACTTGTACTTTTTTTGTACTTTTCTAAAGGGTGAGCTAGAATGGGAAGAAAAGAAAGGAACAAATGGAACTTGCCACCCCTGGAAACTCTGCCTGGTGACCTGGCAAATATAGCTTTCTTGGTGAGGTAGCCTGGCCAGCTGTCTAGTATCGTAAATACTTGTGAGCCACTTTCACACACACTGTGGAGCATGTCATATGGACTATAATTACATATCTCACTAAATCTAAAAAGGTGTTTTGCATGACAGATATTTGGCATTTCAGGGCCAGTGATTCTCAGTCTTCTCTGCAGGGAGCCGAGGAAATGAGTCCTCCAGGACTGTCTGTGAACTGACGGCAGAGGGAAAGTTGAACCTGGCCATGCCCAAATAAAAACCTTACCGAGTGCAGGAGGCGCTCCCCTGACGATTGCAGAAGCTCAGGAAATTGTACCGTAGAACTCTCATTTTTCACGTTTATTGTTAGAAGAATTTCATTTCTAATTCTGTGATCTTTTAAAATGTCCACTGGGAAAACTATGGAATTCTCACATTGATATGAAGATAAAGTCACTGAATCCTCAGGGTTAGCTGACTACTTTAGCATTGGATGGTCAAACTCTAGAGACTCAATAATATGAGAAAATAGAATTTAAATTTATTTAAAACCCACCAAAATGATTTGAGGCAGAGGACAAATGCATGCATTTAGTACTTTAACAAAAAGTGAAGAAGTTAAGGCAAAAGACAACTGGAAGTAAAATAATAAAAGGAAAATGGAATTTAAGTTGGTACATAAAATGGTGTAGCAGAAGTATATGTGTTCATAGTATACTATCCACGTAATGGATCCTATCCAGGTAATCTTGCAGCTTTAATCTGAACTTGCAAGATATAACTTATTACAGTATATAAAAATATACCACACAGTCAAGGACACTACATCTTCTTTGTAGTTCTAAAGTAAAAAAAATTCTAGAGTTCACATTACTCCACTGTATAAATCCATCCAAATGTCTGTCATTGTGCCGTGAATAAAATCTGAACTCATGTTGGCCTATGAGGTCCCTGATGGCCACTCAGGCTCCATCACCTAGGCCTCTTTTTTTGTCCATGCTCACTGTGCCCCAGGCACACAGGCCTCGATTTTCAGTTTTTTTCATTTGAAGCTCATTTCCACCTCAGGGCCTTGGCACCTGCTGGTCCACTGCCTAAAGTGCTACTCTGTATCTTCCCATGGCTGGACTCAGCTCAAATGTCACATCCTTAGAAGAGCCGCCCCATCTATCCCGGCCTCCCTCGGCACTCTTCATCTCATCAGCCCATTGTAATTTTCTGAGAATATTTATATGTTTGCTGGTTTGTTGTTTACCTCCCCCCAAAAGAATGTAAACCATAAAAGAGAGGATCTTTTCTATTTTGTTTACTCCTCTGTCTCTAGCATCTAAAACAATGGCTGACATATGGCAGATGCTTAGTAAATAGGTAGTACATTAATTAGATAATGGTTGAACTGGTAGACGTTTTCAGGCTAACCATTTTTTGAGAATTACCTCAGGTGCCAAGAGATTCCGGGGTGGTGGTTTGAATTTTTCTATAACCTTGGTCCCCGCTTTAGTTCTTCCCTTTGGTGAACCAAAGCAGTTTGATGTTAATTATATAATAGGTTTTCCTGTCCTGCCAATACTGAAGTGGAAGTTGACCCAGCAGGAAAAAAGTTGTAGTTGTTTACTTCTTTACAGATTAAGACCATCCATTGGTATCGACTCTTTCAATTAAACTTTGACAGTTTTTTTTCTTAGTTCCTTCTTATTTCAATCATAACTGTCCCACTATATTTTTCTATCTTTTCTTGGGAATTTCTCTTCAAAGAGACTACATAACCCCTCCCATATAAATATTTATACTGGGATAATCAATTTCTTCACTTTAAATGACTAAATTATGTTTTTAAGTCTAAGAGGTACAAGGGGAAGGGGACAGGGATGATGATGGAGAGAAAAGAAAATCATTAGCAGAAGTCCCATGTGCCACAACTGTCCTGTTCTGGTCCTCTCCTGATGAACAGGGTCTCTCCAGAACTCTGACCAACTTCATCTTGGTTCCTGCCCATACATACATAATGCCAAGCGATCTCTCCAAAATCCTTTGGAAAGATGACAGGTTGTAGATCTCAGACTCGACGGTGAAGAGAGCTGTGATCTGTTCTTCTCCCTCCAGGAAAGACCTCACAAAACCTGATTTAAATGGACAGAGGTTACCTATGTGTCAGAGCATCTCCGCAAGGACTGCCAGTAGCTGGGAATACTCTGTGGTTCTCTGGCTTCTTTTACGGTTCCTAATTTTCTAACTGAGTTCTTCCCCCTGTTCTTCAGATTCCGGAGGAAGCCGGCCCCCGATTTTGCCACCAGGAGGAAGAGCCACATCTGCCAAACCCTTCTCACCCCCCAGTGGCCCAGGGAGGTTCCCTGTGCCTTCTCCAGGCCACAGAAGCGGACCCCCAGAGCCGCAGAGGAACCGAATGCCTCCCCCGAGGCCCGACGTGGGCTCCAAACCTGATAGCGTGCCCCCTCCAGTACCCAACACGCCAAGACCCGGTCAATCAAGTCTGCACAACCGGGGGACCCCGCCAGTGCCTGCGACCCCCAGGCAGCCTGGCCTTGGGCCGACTCCTCCCCCTTTCCCCGGAAACCGAGGTGCTGCTTTTGGAGGAGGCTCTATCCGTCAGACCCCCTCGCCCTTCTCTAACCGGCCTCCCCTGCCGCCTACTCCTAGCAGGGCCTTGGATGACAAGCCCCCTCCGCCGCCGCCTCCAATGGGCAACAGGCCCTCCATCCACAGGGAAGCTGGCCCCCCTCCGCCCCCCCAGAACAGCAAGCCCCCGGTGCCTTCCACTCCACGGCCTTCCTCCTTGTCGCAGGCCCCGCCGCCGCCGCCGCCGCCCAGCAGGCCGGGCCCTCCGCACCTGCCTCCAGGCTCCAGCGGCAGTGACGAAATCCCAAGGCTCCCACAGCGGAACGTGTCCCTCACTTCCTCTGCACCGCCCTTACCTTCACCTGGACGCTCGGGCCCTCTTCCTCCCCCGCCCAGCGAGAGACCCCCTCCTCCAGTGCGGGACCCACCGGGCAGATCAGGTATGCCAAGACGTGGGGTGAGCTGTCTCCCTAAAACCCAGCCTGCCCAGATGTCACTAATGATCCAATACATCGGCAGAGCCCAACAGATCGCTTATGGGAACGCAGACTGCTTTCTCTGTTCGGTGACACTTAACACTGTGCTTTCGCCTTGACCTCATGTAAACCTGACGAAAGTGGGGCTGATATTTCTGCCTGTTTTAGAGATGGGGAGACCGAGTGACCGATAAAGCTAAATGATCACAAACTAGTTAACAAAGAAGAGGCTAGAATGCGCGTCTTCCATCCCACCATTCTGCAACGCTGCCTCCCTGAAGTGACTTCAGATGTCCTATTGGGGAACCAAATGCCCATCTCCTGAGGAGAGCCCTGTTATTCCAACAAGAAGGGCAGTTATTTAAGAGCTAATGAACTTCCCCTGCACTTCTCTCTCTATCTGTCAGGCCTTCGGGCCACTTCCCTGCTCATTAAAGACAAATGTGAGAGCCCATTCTGCTGTTTGCTAACATAGATCCCTTGGAGAATCAGATAAAGGTACAGGCCTTCTCTTCACAAAAGTGCTCATAAGCATAAATAAGATACGCATTCTACTTCGTGGATTGAAGGACCTGCGGAAGCACATCTGTGCCCCCGCCCAGGGTTGAGAAACCTGAATCTGAGGGATAATGTTCAGAATATGAAATGAAAAGTGAGGAGTCCCCGGGGTTTGTACTCTCTCTGCTAATTATAATAGGCACTGTTTTGTTTTACATAGGTTATTGATGGAATCAGAGGAACTATCTACTTTTAAATTTTAATCTTATGCACACGAGATGTTTGGAAATGGGGCATTTTTTTTGTCTGTGAAGTTTACTGACCTTTGACCCTGTGACCTCAGGAACCTAAAACACCATTCTTTAAACCAGTGATCCCCAAACTTGACTACATACTGGAATCACCTGGGGGAACTCTTAAAACCCTTCCCCAGGGTTTCTGGTTTTGTTGGTCTGGGTTGCAGACTAGACATCAGGATATGGGGATTGTAATAACCCAGTGATTGTAATAACCCACCCCTTCAAACTGCCCTACCATGGAGAGTTGGCTACAAATATAAGAAGTTACTAATCCATTCAGGCCAGTCCCTAGACACTGTGGCATCTCATTAAGTATTCTTCAGTGTATTAACGAGTACAGGTAGTCAGATGAATGAAACGCAATGTTTTCTTTTTATCCAAAAGCTATGGATCCCCCCTACCCCTCTCAAAGTGACTGAGGAGCTATTTGCATGGTTCTACCAAATGGATGAATCAACAGATTAAATCTTCCCCAAAATAGAGTAGGCAGTGACATATAATTATAACACTTATTGTTCCTTTCAATTACATAAGTCATACCTGTTTATTATAGAAAATACAGAAAAGTATGAAGAAAATAAAAATCATCTATAACCCTACGACCACCACCATCTAGAAATAATCATTGATAACATTTTTTATATAGTCTTTCAGTCTTTTAAAAATGTATATACACATCTTTACAAAATTAGTATCACATGACATATTGTTTGGTATTAGTTTGCTTTTTATTTAACAATATCTTATTAACATTTTTTGATATGATACAACCTGACTTTTAAATGACTGCATAATAGTAAATCCTACAAAACGCCTTGATTGCCCTGGCCAGTTTGAATCAGCAGTTAGAGCGTTGGCCCTTGGACCAAAGAGTCCTGGGTCCGATTCCAGTCAAGAGCATGTACCTTGGATGCAGTTAGGCCCAGCCCTGGTCGGGGTCGTGCAGGAGGCAACCAGTCAATGTGTCTCTCTCACATCGATGTTTGTTTCTCTCTCTCCTCCTCCTCCCTCCCACTCTATCAGAAGATAAATAGAAAAATATCCTCAGGTGAGGATTTAAAAACAAAAAAACCCACCTTGATTATTTAATCCCTCACTGATCATAGAGGCCATCTCCAGATTTTTGTTGTTGCAGATAATGCAGGAATATTCTGTTTTTTCCCCCCTTTATTGATTTTAGAGAGAGAGGAAGTGAGAGGGGGGAGATAGAAACATCGATGAGAGAGAACATCGATTGGCCGCCTCCTGCATGCCCCCCACTGGGATTGGGCCCCCAACCTGGGCATGTGCCCTGACCTGGAATCGAACCAGCGACCACTTGGTGCATGGGTCCACGCTCAACCACTGAGCCACACCGGCCGGGCATGAATCCATTCTTGTAGCCAAATATTGTGTGCTTCTCTGTATATCCTTTGAATTAATTTCTAGGTCAATAGGTATGCACAGTAAACTATGGATTTCATAGGCACTGCCAAATTGGCTTCTAGAAAATCCTACCAATTTAGTCCCATCGAGGGCGACCTGGATTTTGAGAGGTGGCTTAGCTTCATTGTTAGGAGAATTTGACAGATTTGTAGTCAAATCTTGGTTCTCATTAGCCTCCTGACTTGGCCTTTTTAACTTTCCAACACCTGTGAGGCCTCATCTGCTGGCTCTGTACCTTTCACGGCTGTTGTAAAAATCAAGTGAGATAAGTGTGTATAGTGGTTATCTTATTTTCTAACATAAATGAGCATTTTTATGATTATGCTGCCAATGGGAAATAGAAATGTTTTCTTTGATGCTTGCCCAGGTTTGGAGGATTGGAGAAGTATGAACAGAAACATTCACTTAAAGAGAGAGATCAAGTCGATCAAGTTACATAGTACACAGGCCCAATAATATTGGAAGTCTAGTTGGCATTGAGGGACAATTTTGGCATTGAGTACGGGTGAAGTTAAGCCCACAGCATGTGAGACACTCTTCAGTGCAATAGATTTACTCTTACTGACTGGGACTCCAGCAATGACAAGTGGAAGGGCAATAAATAAACTCTAACAGGTGAGGCACTGAAGACACCTGGAGAGACCAGACAGGGCGGGACCTGCCTCCCGCCTTCAAGTGTCTGAGCCGACTTCCAGGCAGGGATATCTGCGATGGACAATCATTCCTATAAAGGTTCTCTAGTTGGATTCTGAATCAGCAGTTAACAAGAGATATTTATATTTCTAGCACCACAAGACACTGTGTTACATAAAATGTCAGCATCTGGCAAGCGTAGCACACCGCTGAAGATCAGGGGTAATTACTAAGGCCGTTTTGGCTTACATGCGGAAATGCTTAAGTTCCTTCTATTTATTTATTTATTTTTATTTTACTCATGACCCAAAAAGCCTCTGCTTTTGGAGGATGGGAAAAGGTTCCTTTGTATTATCACAAAGAATTTACTTTGAATTATTTTCTAGGAACTTAAAATGTTCTGATTATATATCATACCACTGCATTTTTTAAGAACTGGTTTCACGTACTTATGTAGTACTTTTTAATGCTTTTTGGCTGAGTGTTCCCAGCAGCAGTGCTGTGGGAAAGGAGACTATTTGATGCTGTTTGTAGATAGGAAAGCACGTTCCATAGGGTGGTAGGCAGCCTGCTCAGGGTCAGGATCCCGCACCAGCACTGACAGCCATGCACACTGATGAGCTGTTTGTCACTCCCTCTGATCATCTCCCAAAAGAGGAAGAACCAAGAAGGAACGTCTGCTGTTCTCAGGGTGACTAACACTGGGTTTCCTGACCCCACTTCTGTCTGGAAATAGATTGTGTGCGTGTGGAATTAGCAATAATACTGTGCATTTAGAGAACTTAATCCCTCTAAAGATCTAAAATAACTATCTTACTCTTCTTTAAAATATTTTTAAAAATAGCAATTAGTTAATAAGTATGTCTCAGTAATTAGCTCAATAGCTATTTAAAAGAATATTAAAATGTGTTTTAAGTATGTATACGGTTGTCAGTATAAACAGATTATCACCTGTTCTCAACATAACTGTATCATCTCCAATCTCAAGACTAACTCGAACCCAAAACAGCCACTTAGCTCCCAGTATGCACTCGTTTCACATCTGTGTATACACATGTGCATTTCTGAGTTTACTGTATATGTGCCTACTCCTTTCTTGGCTAAATCTCCTAGGAAGTCTCCACCATTTCTCCATGTTTTCCAGTAAAAGGGCATGCATCCATCAGGCACTCAATAATTGCATGTCAGTGATGCCATGATAATAGTAATGTAGGATGTAAGGTATCACGCTAAATGTCTTTTCTTTTGCTCCAGGCCCTCTCCCACCGCCTCCTCCAATAAACAGAAATGGCAGCACATCTCGGGCCCTGCCTGCCACCCCACAGTTGCCATCCAGAGGAGTAGACAGTCCTAGGAGTGGGCCCCGGCCTCCTCTTCCTCCAGACAGGCCTGGTGCTGGGGCACCTCCCCCACCTCCACCATCAACATCAATTAGAAACGGCTTCCAAGACTCTTCATGTGAAGGTGCGATGTGGTCCCAGCTCTTTGGAAACATACAAGCTATAGAGCAGCCGTTGAACGGGAAATGTGTTTGTGTTTGTTTGTGTGTTTGCATTAACGTTTCTTGTTTGCATGCCCCTCACTGTTACCATGCTGCACTGCTCTATCTAACCCAGCGATTGTGAACCTTTTCATCTCGTGACATACATAAACTAATGACTAAAATTCTGCAGCACATCAAAAAATATATTTTTTGCTGATCTGACAAAAAATAGGTATAATTTTGATTCATTCACACTGGATGGCTATTGATGTGTTGGCTGTTATTTTTTTATTCTATTATCAAAGGTAAAAGAGGTCATTGTTCCTGAATAAATAGTCAGGTATTGCATGTTTTAAAAATTCTTGCAGCATACCAGTTGAAAATCTTCGATCTGCCCTGGCCGGTTTGGCTCAGCGGTGGGGCGTCGGCCTGAGCACTGGAGAGTCCTGGGTTCAGTTCCCACTCGGGGCACATGCCTTGGTTGTGATTCGTCCCCGGCCCTGATTGGGGTCATGCGGGGGGCAGCCACTAGATGTGTCCCTTTCATATCCGTGTTTTTCTCTCTCTCTCTCTCTCTCTCTCTCTCCCCCTCCTGCTCTATCTGAACAAAAATGGGAAAATGTCCTCGGGTGAAGATTAAAAAAAAAAAATCTCTGATGTAACCATTTTACGGCCCACAATGATTCCAAATTAAAAATAGTAATCCCCCTCCTCCGCTTTCCAAAAAGGCAGATCATGTTTCTCTGTTCCTTGTTTGAGTCTCATCTTGGTTAACTTTCCAGAGATACCAGAATTCTGAAAAGAATCATTTTTGTAGCTTACCTTCTTGTTACGTACCTTTCTAAACAGTTTGCTGTAGGTTAAGAGGCCCGCTGGCCTGCAGATAGTAAGCAGCTTACCTCTGCCTCTGTGATCAGAGGGCCCCAGGTATTCCTTCCACTGGTGGGAGAAATAATTAAGAAAGGTGTCGCAAGCCTTAGACCCCCAGCTCCTGAGAGGGACTGGCTGGGTCCTCGTCACTAGGTAAAATCTGGCTTTGGTTTGTTTGGCAGACCCGTATATTTCTGATGTGCGATATCAGTGACATTTCTAGCACTTCCAGCTTTTCTCTAAACTTTTAGACATAAAACTAGAAGCGATCTCTTCAGTTCTATTTCATTCTGTGCCTTTCATACTTCTTTGAAGCAGATTGTCTGTTATTGATGATATGTTTGTTTCTCTCCCTCAGATGAGTGGGAAAGCAGGTTCTACTTCCATCCAATTTCTGATTTGCCACCTCCAGAGCCATATGTGTCAACAACAAAAACTTATCCCAGTAAACTGGCAAGAAATGAAAGCCGGAGTGAGTATTTCTGCAAGGGCTTTGGGAGGCTTCCTGCTGGAGCAGCCTGGGTTATACACAACCGAGGGTGTACAGGGCATCCAGGCCTCTTGCCTGGAGTGGGAGACCTTGGAGAAGTCACCTCTGGGTGTGAAGCCCTCTAAGTGATGGTGAGGAAAACGGAGATAATCCAGAATGCACAGGAGAAATTATTATTTTAATGTGTCATTATAAGCCCAAAATACTTTTGGGTTGCTGGTAGGTCAAATTGTATTCTTTTGCTTGTTTAGTCAACCGTCCCCATTTTGATCTTCTTTCTATTCCTGTCAGTTTTGAGATGGGCAAAATGTCTTAGTTAATTATAATGAAAACTTACTGTAACTGCCTTGATCTTTTAAATATAATTATAGCTTTACAGAGCATTACATGAAAATTTTAAGTGTAACCATCTCTCCATATAGATACTTTCATTTTACCAGGTTTTCATCTAATTTTTAATCCATCTAATTCTGATTAATCTATATGGTTATAATTAGAGAGTAGTTTTTTATTGGTGGGGTTTATATAATATTGCTTAGTAAATACTTCCCCATTTTTTCACATGGTTTTTATTACACAGGTTTCCATCAAGTCAGGATAAAATAATTTAGTTTACCATTATTGGACACTTAGGTTGTTTCTGTTTTTTTGCTAATAATGCTACCCCAAGAAGTAAATCATTTTTCCACTATTGGGGGGAAAATGTGAACAAGAAGAGGAAATAGAAAAACTAATATTTTATAACAATAAATGTAAAGAACTGAGAAAGAATTAGCATGAAATATATATACAGGATGTCCCCAAAAATGTATACACACTTTCACAGCTGATAACTGTTACATTTTGAAATGAAATGTATTTTAATAAACATTGGCTTTATAATTATTCAAGTGTGTATACATTTTTGGGGGACAGCCTGTATATCACTGATGAGACTCAGACTTGTAACAGCCTTAGCTTCAGAACCAAACTCCCAAAGCAGAAATGTGTGGAGGAAAAGCATTTGAGCATGTCAACAACTATCACAATGTCCCTTGTCTTGTCCTCACATCCTGGCAGAGCTCCTTACACATACTCAGGGCCCACTGATTCTTCCTTAGCCCACAGTTCTTAATGTTTCGTTGGTCCCCAGCCTTAGAGCAGATTAATATCACCTGAAGTTAAGGTTGGTTGGAAGCAGAACCACTGACTTCAGAGAGAAGTGACAGGTGGCAAAGGAGGAGAAGGGACCCAGAGCTGTGCTGGGAATTAGAGCACAGGACAATGCCAGATATGATGTTTCTATTGGGTTATTAAAGACACAAAGACACAGCAAATTGTGCTTTGTGCCTTTGTTAAAGAATTCAAAGAATTAGAAACTATTTCAGGAAAATTCTCATGAACAAATGACAGAAGTAAACAGAATATGACTGCATAAAAGGAGAAGTTTAATTCCTGGGAAAAATCATTTATGTGGAATACTGCATTCCTCAATGATGCCTAATAAAAAAGAGGTAATTGTAATAAAAATTATCATACAGGCATTGGTGGTTGAAATTATTGGCGAAAAATAAGTCTTCACATGGGACAAATATCTTTGAGCTCTGTGTGTTTGTATGTTTGTAGTGTGTGTGTGTTTCTATCATAAGAGAGGCTTTTAACAAGAGTACAGCCTGTTTTTCTTCCCTCTTGGGCACTAACAAATGAATTCACTTTAAGGACTTGTTCACATAGACTCTAAATATGTTTTTCTGATTTCTTATAAGCATTCTTAATCTAATTTAAATCACACACACACACGGGGTGGGCAAAAGTAGGCTTACAGTTGTTCGTATGGAAAAAAACATGCATGTTATGATCATTACAATAGCCTTATTAACTCAAAAGAATATCACAATGGTGCAGTGCACTTACTTTTGCTCACCCCTGTGTGTATGTGTATGAGTGTGTGTAACAGAACCATCTTCCCCAGCCCCTCTAGATTTTTAATTTAATAGCTGAACACATTCCCTCCCCTATCCTCCTGTCAGTGGATCATCTCTCTAAAAAGTACATAAAGGACTATCAAATGGTTTTACTCTGTTCCTGCTACCTTAGCCTCCAGGCCCACAACCTGGTAGGGCATCCAGACAGCCCTGAGCAGTACCACCTAATTCCAGCTTTGCACAAGGCCAGCCCTTGTTTTGCTAACCACTTGTGGTATGGCAGTTGATAGTCGAGGCCTCTGTGACAGATGGCTGGTTTATATCCAGATGAGTCTTTCTTCAGATGCCTGCCCAAGAAAAGACTTGGTTGGGATGGTGAGAGGAACAGGCAAGGTAATGGAATGCCAGTGTTTTCTTCTGACTCCTCTCCTTACTCAGAGATTCGGTTCTATCTCAGAGACCCCTACATGGGCTACTAGGTCATGGTCGAGATGCCTGCTGAGGAGTCTGTTGGTGCCAGGCCACCTGAGTCTCGGAGCAGCGGCCATAGCAGTCATACTCAATTGACACATGCCCCTGGTGGACATGCTTAAGCATCTGAACACCTGGCCCTTATCAACAGAATGAAAAGGCAACCCCTGAAATGGGATAAAATATTTGAAAATCATATATATGATAAAGAATTAATATCCAGAATATATAAAGAATTCCTACAATTCAACAACAACAACAAAAATAAAACAACCCAGTTTTTTAAATGGGTTGAATACTTGAAGAGACATTTCTCTGAAAAAGTTATAGAGATGGTCAATAAGCACATGGAAAGATGTTCAACATCACTAATCATTAGGGAAATACAAATAAAACTACAACAAAATATCACTTCATACCCATTAGGATGGCTAGTATCAAAACTGCATTGGTTATAAATTAGAACATGCCTAAATGCCCAACAAAAGGGTATTAAATGAATAAACTATGGTATACATATATAATAGAATGCAGTGTGTCATTAATAATTTTATGTGTAAAGAGTAATGACTTTGAAATCTGTTCAAAATGGCTATCTAACCCAGTTTTTGGAAGAGAAAAGGGAACTGTTTATATATAGAAAATATACAGATAATATTTACAAATAATGTTTTTGTTATCTCTGGGTGGTGCAAGCATGGGTGAATTTTTTGTTTTGTTTTTTCTCATCTATTTTTTCTAAACCTATAATAAACACATACTGTGTTTGTGATAAGAAGAAAAGCATTTTTTTTAAACTTTCTTAACTTGATGCAAGTACTCTGTAGCCAGTGGCTGGTCACCCTCTAATAATGTTTGTTCAGCTCCTTGCTGCTCCCCTTCCCCTCCTACTTCTCGTCCAAGTGTGCCAGTTATGTCCAGCTTGGTCATAGGGTGTAGGGCTGGGGATACCTTTTCAAACATCTTTGAATTTCTACAGTGAGAACATAAGCTTTCTAACCAAAATTTATATTTTGTCTATTTTTTCATTAAGGTGGATCCAACCGAAGAGAAAGGGGTGTCCCACCCCTTCCTCCCACCCCAAGGTGATCCTTGCCTGCTGTTCTCCACCCAAGCCCAAGAGCTACTTCTGTTGTTGCTATCAAGAGTTGCACACACTCCTCCCCTTGTCTTCCCTTGTCCCCTTCATATTGAGAGTAGGGGAGAAGGGAGGGTGACATGAGAATGTGTGTGTGGGGGGTGGGAATCGGATAAAGAAACGCACCTAGATTTTTATTCTGTGTATATTCTCAAAACTATTGCTTGCTTCAGCTACAGCCCACCAGTGTTGACTGCTTGGGGTCAACTGGCTTTTATGGCAAGTAGGCAGAAATGAATTGTGTCCCAGCTTTCAACCAACCAAACTCAAACATTCACTGCATATTTGCTACAGATAATATTAAAGTCCCTGAGAGCTGCTTGCTTCAATGCCTTTTTTGCATGCTTGGCCTCCTGTCTGTTTCTTTGAACCACAGACCACCTAAGCAAATTGCTGAGTGAGGGCTCACATGAAATGTTTGTGGTTATAGATTATAATCTTTGGCAGTCTGAGGTAGGCTCTAGGACAGAGCTGTCCAATAGAAATAGAGTGTGAGCCACATACACAATTTAAATATTTCTAGTAGCCACATTAAAAACAAAAAAAAGAAAAGAGGTGAAATTAATTTTAATATATTTTTATACAAAATATCATTTTGACCTACAATTAAAATAACAATTACCAATGAGATTATTTTACATCCTTTTTATTTTGTACACAAAGTCTTCAAAATCAGGTTTTGTGTTTAACACTTCAAGCACATCCCTATTTGGACTGGCCACATTTCAAGGACTCCATGGCCACATGTGGCTGGGGGCTGTCATATTGGACAGTGCAGATCTAGAAGACAGAGGCTGGTGCAAAAACTTCTTGTTCAAAAACACAAGGAAGGCAAGATGAGCGTTAGCAATTCAAGAGGTAACTAAACATAAAATTAGGACCAACACCTTGTGTAGCAGACGGCTGGACCTTATTTTGCTTCCTGATTTTCCCCTCTTCCCTTAATATCTGTATGCAAGTGTTGCCTCACAGTACCAAGGTCAGAAATTGCTCTAACAGGGTTTACAGTCACGTGGAATAAAGCCATCGCAAAGAAACCGAAAGCCTGTTGGGGCTTCTGGGCTCAGAGCCAGCTGGCAGGAACTCACGCGTCAGTTGGACTTTTGCCTTGCGCATTTGAGGCCGCCTCCCAGCCTGCTCCTCAGGGTGGGGAGGCTTGGAGGCTCAGTCATGGTGGGGGAAAGTCAGGGAAAGGTAGCAATTCAGAAACTCAGAAGAAGGCACCAGATTTGGGTTGATGGGCAAACTCTAAAAATCTAAATCTGATGCATATGGGGTTGAGAGAAAGAGATTGCTACTGGAAATTGGAGGGGATTTGTTTTGAAACTATCCAGGAACATATTTTGCCTTATCTATGCAAATAAAGCTCCCAAAAGGACCATCGGGAAGAGCCAGCCTTGCCTTTTTTGTATGATTTTGTTTACAGACTTTACTGGGACTTTTAAACCTAGTTATAGAGTTGGGAAAAAATTTTCATTTTGATATTTTATACAGTTGATTATGTTTGAAATTACCATTACTTATTTTTTAAAAGCACATGGTCACAAATGTATATGTATATCTACCTAAACTTTGTATCATGGTTTCAGTGTATTGTTCATGTACGACTGGACATTCTAACAAGAAATCAATCCAAAGAAAAATTTGAAAGAAGCATTCCTATTTATAGAAAAAATAATTGTTTCATTTATATAAAAGCAAAAGAACTTAGAGTTCTAATAAATGGGATGACTAATAAATTATGGTGTTGCCCATTTGAATATACTGTATTTTTATAACTTTTCTTGCCAAAGTCCTGGGCTTAGTACATTAGGGAACTTGGGTTCCCCACCCCCTCTCCTCTACCATTCATTTGTCTTTCAGGCACTTGGGGTCCTTTACCCAAAAAATAAAGAAATATAAAGGTATAACAAACTTGGCAAAGTATTTTTTAAAAATGTATTGCTCTTATTTTGGATTCTTTGATCAGCTATCATTCTTTTTTTTATCCTTACCTGAGGATATTTTTCCATTTTTTGTACAGATAGAGTGGGAGGGAGAGAGAGAGGAAGGGAGAGAGAGACAGAAACATCGACGTGAAGGGACACATCGAGTGGCTGCCACCCGCACGACCAACCAGGGCCGGGGACAAACTGCAACTGAAGTACATGCCCTTAGCAGGAACTGAACCCGGGTCTCTCCGGACCGCAGGCCGACGCTCTAACCGCTGAGCCAAACCGGCCAGGGCTGATCAGCTATCATTCTTTAATTGACAGCTGATTAAAACTCCTATGAGAAAGTCTACTGACCCACTTTAGAAAAGAGACCTTGCTAGCAAATACGGCAGAGAAAAGTCTGACCCAGAGAAAGGGTGTCTGAAATGTGTAAGGAGAAGTAAGAATGGCTAATTTCCTTGTATATCCCAACTTTGCAGGTACCATCCTAAAGTTTGAAACAGGGTCACAACTCAAAGTTGCTATTCATCCAGGATAGAGAGGTCTTAGAATTTGTTTTTTAAATGAATATTTCATTAATATACTTACACTCTTGCTTTGAAAGTTAGCAACCTAACTGTATCCAAACTTTGAATAAGTTCTATACTAAAGTTTTCAACTATGGTAAATCACAAAAATAAATAATTTTCTGCCCTGAAATCAGAGCTTACATGTGTGTCTCCCCCCCCCCATAAAATATCCAGGTAAATGTATTCAAGATGCAATACAGTATTTTAACATTCACATATCATTTTATATTGAAATGTATTACAGTATTAAAATTCAGTGTTCAGTATTTATTTCACTATGCATTTCTCTTAGTAAAAGCCAAGAAAAATGTTTAATCCAATGGTGCCTTACTTTGTGATTTGAAAGAAATTGACTTTTTATGTCTAAGTAGCAGATTATTTGCATATTTGTAAAAACTGTTAGGCCTTTATATTTTAACTTGTAATACCAGTTTTGTTATCTTAGTAGCAGAAATGAGATGATTGTTAAAGTGCCCCAAAAATTTTGGCATGAAATTAATATTTCCCTGTTTATAGTCAGGGACTGTAAAGGAAGAAAAAAAATTTTTTTCATACCACTGCAGTATGTAAACATGCACATTTTGCTATCTGTGTCACCAGAATAGTTTAAAGGGTGAGATAGAGTCTATCCAAGACATCTGTGTCTTTGTAAGTTAGCCAGACAATAAATAAAAGCAGAATGGTATGAGTGTCAACTGGTGGTTTTTATTTAAGTATTGTCTATGTAAATATAAACGAAAAAGCAATATCCGTTTCCTGTTTTATACTATGGTAAAGAAAGGCATTCTCAAACAAGAAGAAAGGTCTGTGTAAGTAAGTGAATATTCATCGCATCCACTTTCTAATATCTCGTTTTTCCTGAGAACCTGTCTCTTCATCAAAATCTACTGTCTGTTCATTTGAGGCAGATGCTTCTACTGTAAGGTGAAGATGGATGGTGGAAGCAATGGAGGATGAAATTACAAAAACTGGCATTTGCCTTGATAAATATAGGAAAGGTCAATGGGAACTTCGGAGGCCTGGTCGTATTCTACATCATCAGCTGTGTATGATGTGTGTGCACCTGTTCACGTATCTCAATATAGCATAACGGTTAGAGGGTAGGAGGACATGGCTCCATCTCCTACTGGCAAGTCACTTAACTTCTAAGCTTAAGTTTCCTTATGTAGAAAGTGAGCTATCCTATAGCATTAATAAGGGCATTAAATGAGATAATGCACTCAGCCTGACTTCTCTAAGTGCTCAATAAGTGGTAGCCACTATTAGTATGAACTGGAAACAGCTATTTATATAATGATCTCAAATCAACTGGAACCAAAATGACTAGACGGGGGTTTACTAGTATGCTTTAGAGGAAAGCAGGAAGGGCAGAATAAAAATCCCTATCAGAAATACAAAGCAACCTCTGGACGAAAGTCATCTCCCCTGCTGTCAGTTCCTTATACCTCATGGGCTTGGGAAATTCATGTGGCTTCAGTCATCAAGAAAATTGTCCGATTCAATTTGAAATCACAGAAATTGAGACCTGGAAAGAACCTTATATATAGGGGAGGCTTAGAATTGATGGTCCACAGTGGAACACTTTAAAATGGAAGGGGTGCTAATAAGTGTTGCCTTGGCATAACAGGTATAAATCAGGGCCACGTGGTCACCCCACTTAGAGGTCATCTAGTCCAACTCTGTGGCCTTACAGCTGGGTAACTTAAGGCCCCAAATCACACACTACTGATAGACAAGCAGAATGAATTTCCCCCACACTCAGTTCTTTATAATCCTTCCTACCTCTTGCTAAAGTCTATTTCATATGTCTTCCAAATTTGCTGGAAAGAAAAGTCAGATGACAAGATTACAGAGTCAGAATGAGCCCTGGACACACAAACCTGGATCTGAATCCTGGCCCTGCCTCTTGCTCCCTATAAGCCCCCTGAGCCCTAGTTCCCTCAACTGCAAAATGGTTACAAAGCTTAAATAAATAAGCGAAATATCTGGCTTGTGTTAGGCACTCAGTGAAAGTTACTTCCATTCCGTGTCCTAATCCTTTGGCCATCAAACCTAGGCCATATGCAGGAAAAAAGTTTTAATGCATTCAAAGGAGCCTGATAAAATGTAGTTACAGAATTCCTAGGATTCCTAGGAAAATAAGTCTGGATGTTATTAGACAATGAGTTGAAATTTGGCTTAAATCTTAGCTGGAAAGATGCCTGCCAGAACACCTGGAGTACCCATCATGAACTTCACATAAATGTGTTTTGGTGATGAGGAACTCCCACTTTTTTCCTGTTTGCTGTCTTTCTTAGCAAGTGAGCCCGTTTAAAGGTCACCGGTCAGAATGCTATCTATTTCAGATAGGTCCCTGAAACAAACCAGCAGATAATTGGGAAACCTTAATGCTGCTGTATTCCCTGAGATTCATTTTAGCACATATTCATTCAAATCATCAATAAACATTGATTATGGTTTCAGCACTGGAAATACGAAGATACACATTATATAACAAGGAAGTACTAGTCCTAGAACCAAGGGTGTATGTTTAAATTCTAGATCCAAGAAGAACTTCAAGCAGTAGGCACAAACCCACTCTATCACTGATCCTGGACTGTTCCTAATGACTGACACAGGGCTCTGGGGTTGGCTGTACGCATGGAAGGGAAATTGCCTTGGTCTTACTCTTGGAACAAAGGCATGGGTGGGTCCCGAATGAGGCCACCATAGAATAAATAGAAAAACATCAAACACAATAGTAAAAAACACAATATTATACTATCGATACTCTCATCTAATTTACTTATGTAGATGACAACACTCAACATATGTCTTTATTCTTCATCTAACCACCAATTATTGATCACCTGCAGTGTACTACAGATTGTGCTAAGGTCTTTGAAAGTATTATTGCACATGTTATTGTTCATCTTTTTGACTTTACACGTGGAGAAATTGAAGCCTGAGTGGATTAGAAATTTGCCTCAAACCACTTGCCTTGAATGGTCCAGAATTCAAACTCAAGGCCGAGCAAATAAATATGAATGGAGAGTCATAATATCATTGTCCACTTTTCATTTCCAGTTTAAAAATATAATGACATTTCATAAAAGCAAGGGCATTTTAATAAGCCAAAACAAGGAAAGACCTGATCTCAGAATAAAACACACTAGGCTCAGTTGAACCAATACAGCTTCATGGAAAACTCACTGTACATTGTTCATATTTTCCTCATTGACCTATGAAATGGCTGTGGTCCTGGACCAGCATTTACCACCTGGGACACAGTGCCTCCTACCAGGGATCTAAGGTCTT
The DNA here is from genome assembly GCF_014108415.1 of Molossus molossus. NCBI lineage: Eukaryota > Metazoa > Chordata > Mammalia > Chiroptera > Molossidae > Molossus > Molossus molossus. Next base: position 74,784,106 of record NW_023425346.1, read on the forward strand.
TCAGTTATTTGGTTCTTTGTAGCTTGAGGGGTGGTCATAATTCCTACCTTGAGGTTTTCAAAGTGATGTCATATACCTGAACTTCTCAGCTCATCTTATCAGATACCCGCTACCTTTTAAGTGGTCTCAAGGGAGCTACTAAGATTCAGATGTCATTTCATTAAACACTTGCAGGCTTCTGACAAGTCTCCATCTCAGAGTCAAACTGCAATGTGAATAGTTAATCTGTTCCCCTAGATATCTCCTTTCATTATCTGTGAGGTATTTCTTCCATTCATAATATACATTTTTAGTACTTAATTTATTGTTTACTCTCCTTGAAGTTGGAAAAGTCCTGTGGTTCTTTTAAATTCCAAATACTAGGATTTGCTTGTCCAGAATGGCCAGAAGTAAAGTGCGTGTTCTTTGCCTCCGTCGCACACCCTAGCGCTCATTCACAGGAGAAATGGGGTCACAGCAAAAAGACAGTCACATTCCAAAAAACCGAAACGAGTGGTCTACAGTTTTAAGCGCGTTCACAGACACTGCCTCCTCCTTACCCCACAGCAGCCTGTGAAAGAGGAAGAAACGTATCTTCCATGTTACAAATGATGGACCCTGGCACTGAGAGGTGACGAGTCTCAACGGTCTCACAGCTGGTGGGTGAAAGGGGCCAAAACTAAACTCTGACTGTTTCCATCACACTCTTCAAATTGCGTTTTTACCCTTATTGCCTCTATTCATTTGACAAGTGTTACTGAATAACACTTGTTATTATGAGAAGCCCTGCTGAATATACAAAGGTCAGTATACCACATAATTCCTATGCTTCAGGGAGCTTACAGTCTCTGGGATGGGGGGATGTGAGGAAGGCTGAGGCAAAAACACAAATAATTCTAGAAGTAGGCAGAATATATGTGTTATTCAAAAGCTCGAAATAATGCATTACAAGGATCCTGTGAAATTGGTTGAGCTTTGCCGTCTCACACTCATGCATTTACCTCCTCTTCCTGAGTCAGACCTGCAGTGCTTCTCAAAATGAAAGGAAAGGACCACCTGCACCAGAATCACCTGAATTGCTTGTTAAAAACAGATGCCCGGGCCCTGGCCGGTTTGGCTCAGCGGTTAAGAGTGTTGGCCTGTGGACCAATGAGTCATAGGTTCAATTCCGGTCAAGGGTGTGTACCTCGGTTGCAGTTCATCCCTGGCCCTGGTCAGGTCGTGCAGGAGGCAACCATTCGATATGGCTCTATCACATTTATGTAACTCACTCTCTCTCTCTCTCTCTCTCTCTCTCTCTCTCTCTCTCTCTCTCCCCCTCCCCCCTCCCCCTTTATATAATGATAAATAGAAAAACATTCTCAGGTGAGGAATAAAAACAAACAAAAAAACAGATGCCTGGGCTCTACCTTGGACCCACCAATATAAAAATCTCTCAGAATCCAGGGAATCTCTTAAAGGTCATTCTGATGCACATTCAGGATTCAGACCCACTGTTCTAAATGTTCGCCCCTGCATTTGGGCCTTTAAAAAGAATATATTCATATATAGAATACATGAAATAACAAAGATTAAATCACAAGATGGCATTCATCTGTCGTACTCACTGACTCCATTTAACACTGCCCCATGCCTGCTGATTCATTTGAATGCTATTTGTCTCTAAAATACTTTCCCTAAAAATGTATCTATCTCTGTTTATCTATCTGATAGTCTACTACCAAAGTCTGTGATACAGGTCTCTCATGCTAAGAGCTACCTCACCCTCTCAGCTAAAGAAAAACTGTGTAATGCCAACACTGCAGTTTTCACCAGTAAGCTTCAGCTGTCTGCATCAAGTGTGTGTTCTACTGTGTTATCTTGAATTAAGTGTATTTGCAATGGGTTCTCTCATACGATTTTATGTTGAGTCCTGGTAAATTATTGTGACCCATAGGGCTATCAAAAGGCCACAGTTCTGCCATAAAGAAATAAAGAAGAGCATCATGTTGGATGTTAACATTTTCCAAGCAGCTCAAGATGACGTCAAGGAAATGGCTGGCACCGGGGAAAGAGCGGAGAGATTCAGGCTGGTGTAAATCCTTTGACAGGATGAAGAGTATCATAAACATCCCTTCTCCAGGGAGGATGAACTAGCAATTATGACTGGTAATGGGAAGAAACTGTGGCTTGCGAGCTCAGGAGATTTAAAGAGAAACAAAAATCTACTTAAGAGGAACCCTTGGACTCCAGGACTTGACCAAAAGAGCCTGTTCACTCGGGCCCCGCTGGAACCACACCCCTGCAGCTACCAGGAATGCTTACAGCTTTGCTGTAACTGCAACCTCCATACTTGCCGACGCTTCCCCGTAGCCAGTGGAAATAGTTAGAAGATGCTAGAGCAGTGGTTCTAAAATCTGAGACTCACCTGGAGGGCTTGTGAAACGAGTCCTGTGCTCCACTGCTAGAGATTCTGATTTAGCAAGTCTGGGTGTGGCCTGAGAATTTGCATCCTCTAGGTGGTGAATGATACTGCGGGTTCTCAGACCACACTTTGGCACTGATCACTATCTGTAGTAATGGAACAGTTTTCTTTGCATTAAGCCAAAATGTACTTATAGCATCAAACCTAAATACCATGTCCATTCTTTGCATCGCAGTTGAAGGAACTTAGTTATTAAAGTAGAAAACCAGTGGGCATGGCACCGCTGTACCCGAAGCACACTTATGTCTTATAATTACCTAATATTCTCTCTCTGACCACATCAGATCTATTCATCCTTTTAGTTGTTGTTTTTGCCTTGTGCACATATCATGGGGAGGGTGGAGTGGGGGGATCCATATGTTAAAAAGTGTTAATTATGGAGTTTTAAAAATCAAATCAAAACAGCCAAATCATGAAAAAATAATTTATGAAAGCTGACAAGCCTTCACCCTTAATCATCATCTCAAGGTTAAATAATGATCATCATTCTTTCAGTTGAAGTACTTATGTTACATCTTGATGTTTGACTATCATATAAATATAACTGTGCTATTAGGCTCTATTTTTCATTGCAGATGAAATTGATGCATCTTTGTGTGGTGCAGTTTGACACAGTAAAATTGTTACTGTCTAGGTAGGATATTCATAAAAATGTAATTATCGTAATCAGAACAGTCTTTAAGCTCATGAGAGAGGATTGCCAGATTTGTGATTGGCAGTTTTCAATCACTTCATGTATAATAAAGAAACTTCTAAGGGGGACTGGAAAAGAAGGTGAAGGGATTAGCTAAAGAACGTATATGCATACCCCATGGACACGGACAATAGCTTGGTAAAGGTCAAGGGAGGGGAAACTGGGGTTGGGTGAAGGTGGGCAAAGGGGCAGGAAAAGGGGGACACCTGCAATAATGTCAACATTAAAAATTTGTAATAAAATATAATAAAATTAAAACTTCTTAAAGCAGTCATGGGGATTGTTAACATCTCACAGGGGACTGATCAAACAACAAAAGGTGTTGGGAGATGCTAATAAGAATGCCAGGTGGCCGCCTCTGCTAGGCTTTGGGCAGGATTAGCTAGGCCTTTTAGAACTTCATTCAGTTCACTCACCAACAGGTTCAATAACAGTGCCATTTGCTAGGAGAGCGCTCTGATAAGAGATCACAGAAAGATCACTGTCACTAGCTAGAACGAATTTATCACTTCCCTTCTTAAGTTCATAGCTTGCTGGAGGAATAGAACTGGAAATGCTGTGCACCATGCTACCTGGGAAAACGTAGCAAGTCTGTCAGTGGGATTCAGCCCTTGGTCAGCTGGAGTCCCTGGTGTTCTCAATGTCCCAAATTCTGGTGTAGGCAGCATGCTTAATAAATGTAGAGGTACCACACAAAAATCTCATGTTGGTGGGCTGCAGAAATGAAAACCAACAAAATAAAGTCAATAGGATGTTCAATGTGAAGGAGAAATATCAATTCAAATCAGAAAGCAACCTTGTTTGTGATGTTCCTTTTTAAATCATTCAGTGGAAAAGTTCTTACCCCTGCCACTGCACTGGGTGAAAACCTCCATAATTCTACAACTTGTTTTTAAATACTCTTAAGTAATAAAAAGGTCCTACAGCCCTGGCCAGTCTGGCTCAGTTGGTTGAGCGTCATCCCATACTCCAAAGAGTGGCAGATTGGATTCCCAGTCAGGGCATATGCCCAGGTTGTGGATTTGACCCCTGGTCTGGGTGCATGTGGGAGGCAACCTATCAATGTTTCTCTCTCACATCAATGTTTTTCTCTCTCTCCCCCCTCCCTCTCTAAAATCAATTTAAAAAAAATAAATAATAAAATAAAAAGGTCCTATAGACACATTAAGTCTCCAATACAGTCTCAAATAAAAGGTCAGAATATCCAATCTTCTGTTAATAATCAATTCTTGGAATCAGATGAAACTTTTCCCTTCACCCATCTGGGGGCTTCTGCAGCCAGGAAACCAGGGAAGGGGGCAGGGTCCATCTTTTCCTCTCCTCTACCCAGTGTTCCCACTGTCAGCCCCCATTTTACTAACCATGGTTTGTTCCAGAGTTAAAGCAGGAAGCGGGAAGAGAATTAAAGAGGTAAGAGAAAGAAAAGTTCTTAATTGGCTGGTTGTCCCACTAGGCAAAGCTCGATACTGAAAGCCATCTGTTCTTAATGTAGGGACCTCTCATCTGAAGTTCCCTTAATCACCTAAAACTCCTCAGCTCTGCATCAAAACTCCAGCTTCTCCCTCCAGAAGGCTAAGAGCTCCTCTAGGTGGCCCTGTGGGACAGGAGCTAAGTTTCTCTTCTCTCTCTGTGTGTGTCTCTCTGTCTTTCTCTCTCCCTCCCAACCCTGGCCCACCAGTCCAGCCACCTCTCCTTCACTCCCACGGGTTAGACTTCTCTTAAAATTTCCAGGTGGGAACCAAACACCAGTCCTCAGCATCCTCCACAGGCATCTCCAAACCTCAGGAGATGTATGTGTAAAGCTCTCTGAATGAAGCCTTTTCATAGGAAAGCAATTTTAGAGTGGGAAGGTCTTTCAGACTAGTTTCCTCCAGAGAAACACTTTTCGAAAATCTTCCCTCGAAATCTTCAACCCCGCTTTTTGTTAAGGGATGGCCGTCCTGACTCCTGTGGAGAGTCCTGCACTAGCTGTAACACTCGGGACTCTTCCTGGCCCCACTTAGCATCACTGTTCACTCACCGGGAAAGCTTAGCCTGGCCCCCTTCTTCCTCTTAAGAGTTAGTGGTCCTGCCCTCAGGCATGTTCCTGTTCTGCTCAGAAAGTCAGTCTAAACCTGGGGTCCTGTGATCAGCCCTGCTTGGCTGCCACACTAAGCCCTGCCTTCAGCTCAGCCTTTTTCAGTCATGAAGGTGACATTTTGGCCTTCACCTTCTACCTTTCATTTTGTTTCTCAGTTTGTTTGGAACCTGGGTGGGGAAGGCAGGTGCTCTTTATTGAGTCCCCCCAGGGCCCCAACATATTTTCACCTTCAATGTAGTAGACAAAGGATTTCAGTCATGTTACCTTTGAAGTTTTCTATCTTTTTATGACTCCTCTCTTTGGTTTGTGATATATTTTATCTTGATGTCTTGGTGAGTACTTCTTATTTAACTCCTGAAATATGTCATATAGGAAATAACTAGCTAAAAGCTTTAAGAGTTTTCTTAAGGAGTAATGGATTATAACAACTATTTGAGGACAGATATATATATATAAAACAGTGAAATTAAGGTATTTTAGATAAAGTTTTAAAATACTTCAGGAAGAAAAAAAAATGACTTTCAAGGAGACTCAAATTTTTTTCTTGACTTTGCCAAAGGCTAGCTATATGACCCTGGGGAAGTCACTCCATCTCTCCAGATCCTCCCCCAATCCCCCATTTATAAAATAAAGAGTTTGATCTAAATAATCTCTCATGTCCATTTCAAACGCTTACTATGATTTTTTTTTTTTTTTTTTTTTTTTTAGGCCTTGAAAGAAAGTAGAAGAACATTTCTCTTGCTAAACAGGCAACGCTGGTGATATGGGCGTGAAGGTTAATAATGCAGGCTCCCCATGGTATTCATGAATGTGGCCCTTCCTCCACTCGGTTAGACACAAACACTAAGTACACACATTTGTATACTAAGAGATATTTGGGTGCATAAGATTTAATCCTTGACCCAAGGAATTTATGAACATGAAGAAGCTACACTATTCACAAATATTGCTTAACAATACATGATAATTTATCTATCCAACACACATTAACTGAGTGCCCACCATCCTGTGTACAGTGAGTAGTCCTCCTGCCCTTATCCATGTGGGGTATGTCCCAAGACCCCCAGTAGATGCCTGCAACTGAGGATAGTACCAAATCCTATATATATTGTTTTTCCCTATACCTACATACCTATGATAAAGTTTAATTTATAAATTAGGCACAGTAACAGATTAACAACCATAACTAAAATAAAATAGAACAATTATAATAATATACTGTAATAAAGTTATGTGAATATGGTCCCTCTCAAGATATCTTATTGTACTGTACATACAGGTACAGCATAAAGTTGCTGGACAAGGAGAAAATTCACATCCCAGGCAGGATGGAGAGGGATAGCATGAATGTCACGCAGTTTAAAACTTATGAATTGCTTCTTTCTGAAATTCTCCCTTTAAGATTTTGGACTACAGTTGACTGCAGGTAACTGAAACCTTAGAAAGTAAAACTGCAAACCAGGGGGAACTACTGTACTAGGCACTGTGAGGTTGTGTTTGGGGCGCAGTGGGGAGACATTCCTCTCAGAGCACCACATATGCAAATAGACTAACACAGAGCCCACAGTCAGGATGGGTTGAAAGTAGAGCAAAGGCCACGTGACAGTTCACAGCCCCAAGATCTGCCCTCACACCCTTGGTCCCGTGCTTCCAAAGACAGAGACAAAAGAAATTTCCAGTAGGAAAATGATGGTGGTGCCTCTCTCTCCCTCCCTCCCTCTCTCTCTCTCTCCTTAAGACATGACAATCAGTCAGGATTCACTGTTTACAGTTTGACTACTTCACAGAAAAATGTGTCTATAAAACACCTGGTAGTTGTAAAAAGGCTTGGGTAACGGCCCAGGGAGCCAGTCAGCTGTCCCTAGCCATTACCAAACTCCTTACACCAAGGACTGTCTGCCCTTTCCTAAATTTTATTTGTAATATTCTTGCTTCATGTTCAGGTGTAGAAAAAAAATCTGGAAAATCAAACTCTACTTCCCTGAAAAACTATCTTCAAGTACAAACTTTCTTCCTGGCATTCCAGGCACTGTTTGATACTCTGAATCAGGAAGATGAATACATTTATCTGATGTGGCAAACGTGCTAAATACAAAGAAGTTACTTGTCATTGTACATCAGCAAGTATCTCCTAAGCACCTTTTTACAACTACCAGGTGTTTTATAGACACATTTTTCTGTGAAGTAGTCAAACTGTAAACAGTGAATCCTGACTGATTGTCACGTCTTAAGGAGAGAGAGAGAGAAGGAGGAGGGAGGGAGAGAGAGAGAGGGAGAGAGGGAGGGAGGGAGGGAGGGAGGGAGAGAGAGGCACCACCATCATTTTCCTACTGGAAATGTCTTTTGTCTCTGTCTTTGGAAGCACCTGGCTCACAACAAGTGCCTAGAAGATAACAGAGATTCTGGTATGTTCTCCAAGCCACAGTGTCAGAGTACACGGTGAGCCCACTGCCTGATTTACACCCCGTTGACAGCAATTCTGCCCCAAGTGGGCTTGAAGGTTGCTCTCTTCTCTAATCTGATCTCCAAAACTGAACCCTAACCCTCCCTTCCTTCTTGCCTTCAGTGACCTTTCCAAGATAAGTTATGCTCACCAGCTCAAAAGCATCACCTTAGGCATTTTTAAAGGATTTTCACTTTATTGCAATAATGGACATTTAACTCACTCAGAATTTGATCAGGTAGCTTTTCATAGGGAGATAGATTCCTGCCTTACTTTGTGTAATTTTTAAATGTATTATTGATGTTAGAAAGGACGGGAGAGAGGTGTGGGGAGAGAGAGAGTGGGAGAAACATTGATGTGAGAGAGATACATTAACCGGCTGCCTCCTGTATGCACCCCAACCGGGTACGTGCCCACAACCTAGATGTATGCCCTGACTGGGAATCGAGCCCACAACTTTCCGGTGCATAGGGCGATGCACCAACTGACTGAGCCACACTGGCCAGGACTTGTCTCATTTCAGTATTTACTATGTTGAAATCCCATCTAGGCAGGATCCCTGAAAAGAGGATATTTCCTCTGAGGATATCTGGGGAATTTTGCTTATTGGGCAAAGGAGAAGGGATGCCACCTAAAGAAGTACCCCCAAACAATGAAGACATGTAACGAAAACCTCCAAGCAGGCAGAGAAGTTGCAAGAGGTTGTGCCATCCTTAAGGTGACCATATTTTCCTAATAAGACACCAGGGCAGACAGCCTGAAACACGATCTGAAACATAGCAGATTCTGTTTTTGAAATCTGGGATGTATGATCACCATCTTCACAGTGAATGAAGCCAACAGGAGCCAGCAGCTGTTGGGTGAAAGTCATTAACAATGAGTCTGTACAGAGAGATTCAGAGGAGTGGGTGGGAAGCTTGCTGATGTCATTCGTGTATGAGCCAGAGCTTCCTCCCACAACACAAAGAGGGTTTGTTAAGGAGGCTTTCCTGGAACCACTTGCTGTCATCACCTTGCCTGCAAGGACAAAGGTGCAATCTACTGACAAAAAAAAAAAAAAAAAAAAAACAATGAAGCTTTGCTTCCAAACAACACAGTCTGGGAACGCAAAATACAAGGAGTATCACCTTATATGTCCATCATATCGCAATTTTTTAGAAAAGCAGGAGGAAGTACAGCTATCCTTTACTTTTTCAGTTCTATAACTGCTTCTTGACCAAATTTCAAACATCATACTATTTTTCTACATTAAATCTTCATCACTCTGCCTGTCAATCCTGGGAATGGTTTTGTTGCAAAGCAAGAGACTCGGAAATTCCAGTTCCCCAACTTATTAAGAATGTTATGTCCAGCATAATGTAATAGGAGAAAAGTGTCCCTTTGTTGCCAACGCTCAAAGTCAACTCTTAGTTATGTGCTTTGAGCATGGTCCTTGGAAAGTATTTTAACTCCAGTGTCTATCACCAACATAGAAGTCTCTAGGCCTCTATTGCCACTTTAAGTTGCTGTATGCTTTTTCGACTTATATCTTAACAAAAGCAGATTTTTTTAAAATGCCATTGTAATAAGTTAATTTTGATTATCAATGTTTTGTGCTATCTGTATCATCATTTTAGCTCTATTAGAGTAGATAAGAAAGACTGATTTTATGGAAATTCAAGGTCTAAGTCTACAGAGGTTTTGTTTGTTTTGTTTTGTCTACATCAGGGCTTTAAATATTAAGCAGAACCATAAAAGAGATTTATTTGAATATATCTGGTATATTGGTTAGCTTCAAATGATCAACTAAAAGTGGATTAAATTTATAATCTCACATAATAGGTCTAGAGAGATGGCATTTGCAGGCATGGCTAATTTCAGTGGCTTGGTGACTTACTGAGGACTTGACTCTTCCTGAATTTCCAGCCCACCATCCTGGGCACATTGATGTTAATCCTCAAGCTTGCCCCGTGGTCAGAGGATGGCCACTGCAGGCCAAATAACCTCATACATCACCTAAAGGGCAAGAGCTGAGAACATCCTCACTGAGAAGGAAAGAGCTTCCCAGAAGCCAATAGGGCTTCAAAATGTAAAGAGCTGGTCAGCCTCCCAAGTGGGGGTTGGGCTATGCCAGCACATTAAAAGGGTGGGAGGGATGGCATTTGAATAGATAACCAACAATATTGCCGTAGATGTGAACTGAGGAAAATTCCATTTACGTATGCTGAAGGTTAATGGAGCCTTCTGATTATTTTCTGAGAAAATTATGTCTTTGAAACAAGCTTACAACCAAGTAACCATTTTCTAATGGGTTAAAACGTTACAAAGGAGAGAGTATGAGTGAGGTATGTCTGGGAATGGTTTTGTTTATTGATGGTTGGGTTGAAGGGTGGTCAGAAATAAAGAAGAAAATCTTCCAGCAATGATAATTAGTGCCTGCTGACATCATTTGCTTTCCTACAGAACTGTACCATGCCACCTATGAAATGTTCTTGCCAAAACAAAAAACAAAAACCCCAAATCAGATTAAACCTCTAGCTCCAATAGCTTACAGGAGGTACAGGGAACAGAGGATTTTGTTCAACATTACAAGGAAGTATTCAGAAAAATTCAGAAATGATAAGGACATTTAAACTGACTGGATATTTGATGATATTAAGGAAGTTTTAGGAGTATTATGGTTATGTTCTGTTTTGTTTTGTTTTGTTTTTTGGCATATATCTCTCTATTTTGCTAGAGTTGCTGAATCCAAATATGTGCTTATGGGTTGTTGTTTTTTTTTTTAGGAGTCATATCTTTTAGAGATCCATACTGAAATATGTACTGGCAGAAATGATATGACATCTGAGATTTACTTCAAGGTTTCAAGGTGGGGGGAATGGCAGGATATGAAGACTTACAGTATTTATTCACTTTTGGTAAAAGCTCTGTTCACTTTGAGAAGGTACAAACCTGGTATACTTAGAACCAAGAAATTGGATTGTTAGATTTTGTTTGCTTGCTCTTAATAACAGCCAAAAATAAAACCTTTCAACAGCAGTAAGCCAGTTTTCCTTCACTATGACTTCATTATTCCAACCCTCCAAAATACAAGAAAAAAGACAGACTTCCGGTCAAGATGGCGACGTAGGGAAACGCAGTATCGCGTTCTCCCACAACCACATCCAAGTTACAACAAAACTACAGAACAACCATCATCCAAAACCGCCTGAAATCAAGCTGAATGGAAGTCCTACAACTACGGAATTTTAAAAAAAGGCAGCTACATCCAGACTGGTAGGAGGGGCGGCGGCGCGAGGGGTGGCGGCAGCGGCACGGCGGCGGCGCGACGGGCTGGTCCCACACCCAAGTGTGGCGGATAAAAATCAGGAGGCTCCCGAGGCTGGGAAGGTCCTTCCTGAGGACTGAGGGGTCCCTGTCCCACACCAGGTGCCCCGCTCAGGTTTCCAGTGCCAGGAAGAGAAGTCCCCATAACTTCTGGCTGGAAAAACCAGCAGAAACTGAGGCTCAGGGAAGCTGACCTGGCTGGAGCCACAGGCAGCTCCCTAAAGGGCCCGCGCACAGACTGGTCGGACTCTCTCCCTCTAAGCTCAGAGGGGAGGCAGCTCCAGGGGCACCAGAGAAATACAGGGAGGAACTGAGCTGTTTGGCACTGGAGCGAGGGCTGGAGAGGGGGCTTTCTCGGGGACAAACTTGCTGTCAGAGGCCTTTGTTCCTTTGGTGAGCCCTTCCCTGGGGCGGCAGACAGTCGCCATATCTGGGACTCCAGCAACCTGGCTCACACTGGTAGCCCCGCCCTGCTGACTCCCTGAGGCCCTGCCCCACCCAACTTTCAGGCCCACCCAAGCTGTTGCTACTTGCTTAACCATAGGATTGGCCTGTCTTGGATCCTGCTTCAGGTTTTTCCTAAATTCTTTCAAACGAGCAGCATCGGGTCTCAGCGAGCCCCATACCTCTCATTAAGTAATACACAGAAACAAACACAGGGAGGCAGCAAAATGAGGAGACAAATAAACAGGTCCCAAATGAAAGAACAGAACAAAACCCCAAGAAAAGAACTAAGCGAAATGGAGATAAGCAACCTAACAGATGCTGAGTTCAAAATACTGCTTATAAGGATGCTCAATGAACTCAGTGAGGGCCTCAAGAGCATAAAAAAGTACCAGTCAGAAACGATCGCTGCACAGTTAGAAACGAAGGAGGCTTTAACTGAAATAAAGAATAATTTACATAGCTTCAATAATAGAGTACGTAAATCCAAGGAGCAAACCATCGATTTGGAATATAAGGAAGCAAAAAACGCCCAACCAGAACAGCAAAAAGAAAAAAGAATCCAAAAAAATGAGGATAGTGTAAGGAGCCTCTGGGACAACTTCAAGCGTGCCAACATTCGCATCTTGGGGGTGCCGGAAGGAGAAGAGAGAGAACAAGAAATCGAAAACCTGTTTGAAACAATAATGGCAGAAAACTTTCCTAACTTGGTGAAGGAAACAGACATACAAGTCCAGGAAGCACAGAGAGTCCCAAACAAGATGAACCCCAAGAGGCCCACACCAAGACACATCATCATCAAAATGCAAAAGGTTCAAGACAAAGAGAGAATCCTAAAAGCAGCAAGAGAAAGGCAGCTAGTTACCTACAAGGGAGTTCCCATTAGGCTGTCAGCTGATTTCTCAAAAGAAACTTTGCAGGCCAGAAGGGAGTGGCAAGAAATATTCAGAGTGATGAAAACCAAGAACCTACAACCAAAATTACTCTATCCTGCAAAGCTGTCATTTAGAATCGATGGACATATAAAAACTTTCCCAGACAAGAAAAAGTTAAAGGAGTTCATCACTACCAAACCGTTATTATATGAAATGATGAAGGGTCTTTTTAAAGAAAAAGATAAAATGTAGGAACAAACAAAATGGCAAGAATACATATCTATCAACAATGGAATCTACAAACAAAATGAACAGGAAGAACAGGAACATTCTCATAGATACAGAGAATATTTTGTTGGTTGCCAGTTGGGAAAGGGGTTGGGGGAATGGATGAAAAAGGTGAAGGGATTAAGAAGCACAAATTCATTGCTAGACTGACAAACCTCAAAGAGAAAGGGGTTAGGGGGGTGGGAAGAAATAAACCAAAGAACTTATATGCATAACCAATGGACACGGACAATAGTATGGGAAAAGGTGGGAGGGGGGCGGGAGTGGGGAGGAGGGGGTCAATGGGGGAAAACTGTGGAACATCTGTAATACATTTTACATCCAACAATAAAGATGTGGAAAAAATAAATAAATAAATAAAAAATAAATAATACAAGAAAAAAGAAAAGAAAGAAATGCAACACACACACATACAACAGCATAGTCAGTATTCAACTGTTCTTTAAAATCTGGGTGATGAAGAGCTCCGGGTTGTTTGCGAATGATCTATGAGGATGGCCTGTACTAAGGTGTCTAAACAATACATCTGGCACACCTAGGTGTTTTCCTGAATACACTTCAGCATCTCCTAGACTTCTACTTGAGTCATTTGGAAACTAGCTCAAGAAACCGGTTTGCCTCTCACTTTTATCAGGATGAAACAGTGACAAGAAGTGGGGAAAACTGGGATGGGAAGTGCCCAGCAAAGACAACAGGGGTCTGAAGGAAATCATATACGTGTCCCCTCTTTTCCAAAGTTTGAGTTACACCACTTTGCTTTACCAAAGACCTGCATTAGTACCAATTTTTGCTAAGAGGAAGAAATCTGAAGAGAATGTTCATTTTTACGGAAAAATGCAAAAAGCCAAAAAGAGCATTTAGCATTGTTTTGCAGTGAGCTGTTACAGAGGTGGCATTCACCCTGCGCATCAAGAGGGGCCCCGTCAGGCTCCTTCCCAAGAGACCACATCCAGCATCTTAGCGTAGCTTTGAACTGTGTCTGTGAGCATCTGTGCTCTAGTCTCTAAACTTAATGATCATCAGAATCACCTGAAGATTTAAAAATTTTTTTTCTTTATTGATTTTGAGAGAGAAGGGAAGGGACAGGGAGAGACAGAAACATTGATGAGAGAGAACATCTACTGGCTGCCTCCTGCATGCCCCCCACTGGGAATCGGGCCTACAACCTAGGCATGTGCCCTGACCAGGAATAGAACCAGCGACCTCTTGGTGCATAGGTCGACGCTCAACCATGGAGCCACACTGGCCAGGCTCACCTGAAGCTTTAAGGAAAAAAAAAAATTCACCTCCCCATCCCTACTGACTCAGATTGTTGTCCAGGACAGGACAGTAGGGGGCCAAGGTAGAAATGTCTTTAAGCTCTCCATGCAATTCCAATGGTCGGTCAGGTTTGCATACTGCTGTTGAGAGTGGGGAGCTACCTCCAGGACCATCTGAGTCACGCCAATCATCTGCTCAGAACTATAAGGAGAAGGGAAGAAAAGTCTCTGTGGGCCCCAGACTGCTTCCCACCTACCAGGGAAAATGCGTCACCTCTCTGTTCGCAGAGCCCTGTAGTCTGGGCACCCAATTCAGATAGTCAGACTTCCACACAAGCAGGTGATTCCTCCTGTAGGGGAAAAAAAAAGATAAGAAAATAACACTTACTAGAACCCTAGTATCAAGTTTTACAAAGAGCTGATTTCATTTACTAATGACAGCGTCCTTGTAAGGTTGGCATCAGCGCCGTTCTGTAGTTGAAGATACTAGGACCAATATGACTCGTGTGATTTTGCCAGGTTTCCTGGTGGTGGAAGATGGGGGGATGAAGAACCTAGGGGGACAGGGTACATTACTGACGTAGTCATTTGTGCCCTGTTCTTATTTCTACTAGAGGCTTATTTGACAGAAGGGACAAGTGATTTTCTCCTTTTTTCCCCCTCCAGAAGGAAACCTGGCTTTTTGTTCTAAGGCGCAGGACCTTCTTATGCTCAGGTGTAAGAGGTTTAAGGGCTGCTTTGTGTTTCAAGAGCTATTCTAAAAAGCGTCAACCAGGACTTTGAGAATTCTTGGCTCTTCCAGAAAAGAAGCTGGAATTATCCCAAAAGGGAGGAGATGGAAAGGAATGTTTCACAGGGAAGACAGACGTGCCTCTACCCTGGGAAGATCTGCTCCCCAGAGGCTGGAGAGAGGCGTGGACATTTCCTGAGTACAGAGCAATTCAGTGTCTTTCCCTGCACCACAGCTGCAACAGGGCAAAGAAGGCGCTGCCCTCGAGCAAAGGTAGGCAGTTGTTCCAGCTAAAACCTGACTCATGGGGAACCACAGCAGTGGAAGGAACTGCCATTCACTTCATAGCTGTAGTGTAGCAGGAATGTTTACCCCGGAGTCCTGAGAGCCCAGGCAGGTTTTTCCTCTTCTCCATCCACCACAGCTGGACCAAGATTACCAAAAGCTGTGCTTATGTACAGAGCCCTTGGGCAGCACATTCAGAGATCTTAGCTATCTGCTCACAGATTCGTGGCCTGCAAAGCAACCGGTTCTTTATCAAAATAAAAAACAAAGTAAAAGAAACCAGACATGGAAAAGCACAAACTATATGTTCCATTTATATGAAGTTCAAAACAGACTAAACTCACCCATGATGATAGAGGTTAGTACAGCAGTTACCTTTGGTCAGGTATTCACCTGGGGCAGGGGGTGCGGGGCACAAGAGAAGGGGGGCTGGAAACTTTCTTTACCGTGATCTGGATGGTGATTACACAGGTGTAAACATATGTGAAAATTCATGGAGCTGTACACTTACGACATGTGTACTTTACTGTTATGAAAATGTTACCTCCATAAAATAAATACAGAATAAAAGCAAACAAGACAACACAGATAGTAAACAATAACCTGCAATGTTTTGCTAGTTCCAGCTTGCCTATTACTGGGACAATTTAGTCCCCTTTTGCTGACTCAATCTCTTCCCAATTCCTAGAATTAATCTGTCTCTCTACCCCAAAACAGAAAAGTTTAAAAGCCAGAAGCAGTCAGCCCCATGCCCTCACCCGCGGGTTACTCTGCAGCACTGTGTGTATACCGAGATGAGTGACAGATCCAGACAGCCCAGATTCGAATCCCTGCTCTGATGCTTAATGACCACAGACGTAAGCAGCTTACTTAAATTCTCTCTTTCTCAGTTTCCTGATCTGTGTAATAGACTTAATGATCATATTAAACAACAAGATTAATCCATGTAAATGCACTCAGTAAATATCCCATATTATGGCATGCCAAGCCTATGGAAAGCATTTTTCCAGTTTCATCTCATTTAACCCTTGCAGTACCCTATCTGACAGATGGTGTTATCCCCATTTTACAAGTGAAGAAATTGAAGCTCCAAGGACTAACCTTACCCAAAGTTACATAGTTGGCAAGGGGCAAAAATCGAGGTTTGAACACAATTCTTTGTTTTTCTTTTCCTGTTCAGGGGCTTCCCTGACGTCCACTAGATCCTCCTGATGGCCCTAGAGTTAACCCACCATTAACCTGCATTTCTCCCACTGCCTACTCTGAGACAATGGCCCACGTGGCCCGCTCTTTAAGGAATTTTTAGTCCTGTGAATTCTGTCTGAGTCTCAGATACAGAACATGCAGTCTAAATGACAGAACCATGTCCCCTTCCACCCAGATTTTCTTATACTGACAGGAGGAAAGTGTTCTTAAAGAAGAAATCCACACAGCACTGGTAAACAGGAAAGGAAAATATTTTCAGAAAGTTTTGAAATATCTGGCTGATAGAGTTAAATGAAATCCACATTGACAACAGTAAAGAAAAATTATATCCCCAAACTGGCTACAGAAAATGAACCAGATAAATGATTAAAATCATGAGAAGATAAGAGCAAATTCCAAATTCCGGTGGGCATTTGCAATAATACAGAAGAAGGCTTTGAATTATCCATCAGGATAATTTATTAAAGAACTGTATTAAAAACATGGGATCCACTGAGCTTCCCCTGCCCCTAAACTGGCAGACAGGAAACAGCAGTAGAGTTTGGCCTGGGAGGGGAGACAGGAGTGGAGGTGGGGGTGGGGGTACACAAGAGGAATGGTTAGGAGATGGCAAGGTAGCTCGGCCAAGAAGAGAACGTGCAGCCTGCCACCAGAATGAAACCCTCCTTGCTTTAGCATCATGGCAGGGAAATACTGTAAATGTGTGTTGTATCGGTTTTCTGTTGCTGCCATAACAAATTTCCCCAAACTTAGTGGCTTTAAACAACAGAAATGTATTATTCTATGGTTCTGTAGGTCAGAAGTCTGGGGCTAAAATCAAGGTGTCAGAATTCCTTTCGGGAGACTACAGAAGAATTTGTTCTCTGCATTTCCCAGCTACCTGAGGCTACCACGTTGCTTAACTCACAGCCCCTTCCTCCTCCGTCCTCAATGACAACAACATTACATCTCTCTGCCTTGCATACTTACGGCTAAGCTGAGAAAGCTTCTCTACTTTTAAGGAATCCTGTAATGGGGCCCACCTGGATAATCCAGGATAATTACCTTTTCTCAAACTGTTTAACTTAATCACATCTGCAAAGTCCCTTTGCCGTGTGAACATCTTTATAGGTTCCGTGGAGTAGGCCAGAGGCATCTTTGGGGCTATTTTTTTCAGCCTAACACATGTGGATGTCTGGCATATAACCCTGCTTCCTGATTTGGCAATTGGACTGCCGTCTGTTCCACCCAGGACCTGAAACTAGAGTGACACCCACAAAGGCTAACCAATGACCTACCCAAACTATTTCTGCAGAGTATCCTTGGCGGTGGTCCCCTTGGTTCCTGCTGGTTTTCTAAACCTGATTTTCTGCCTCTGGTCAATTCTGTGATGGCCTGCTGATAAATTATTTTTCTGGGTTATTAGCCAGGCCCAGTTTCTGTTACTTATAATCAAGAATTCTGACTGATGTACCTACCTGTCTACTCCCTACCCACTCATCTTTAGGTAAATGCTTCCTGGGAACTCCCCACCCACCTATAGAGAACTTAGATCTTGTATTTAGAGGAGAGGTCTATCAGAGAGCACACCCACACAAAAGCAGATAAAACCCATGCCACTGACCTACAATAATCAACTGAGTTCATCACTTATAAAAGTAAAATTAACCCAGGATCACCAGACATTATATATTAAAAAAAAAAAAAAAGACACAAAAGTCAAATACACATAAAGGAACAACTAGACCTGACCTGGAAGAAAAAGAGATTAGAATAAAATGTTCATCTTACACGGGAAAAAAAAAAAAAAAGTTCATTTAGTATCTTCAGAGATGTTTGAGAATATTTTGCCTACATACAACAAGAGCATTTGGATAGTATGAGTTATTGGAAAATAAAAATCCAGTAACAGGATTTCATTCACCACTGCACCTCAGCATTTAAAATAACGCCTGGCACTGACTAGGAACCCACTAAACATTTGTTGAATGAATGAATGAGCAATGGAAACTGTACAACTGAAAGTCAAGTTAGTAATCCAAAAATAAAGATAAATCTCCCAAAATCTGAAATAAAAAGTAGAAAGTAAATGTAAACTATCAGAAAGAACTTAAGCAATATAGAAAACTAACCAAGATGATCTGAAATCCATGTAATAGGAGCTCCAGAAAGAAAGTACAGAAACAAAACAGAAGAAATCATCAAGGAAAAAAAAGAAATAAAATTTCCCTGAGCTGAAGAAAGCACGACTTATAGATTGAAAGGGCCCATTGACAAATCCTGGTGAAATTTAAGAAACCCACAGATAAAGAACATAATTCTGAAAAATTCCACATAAATAAACTCTGCAAAGGAACAAGAAGCAGATTAATATCAGACTTCTCATCAGCAATGATGGGTGCCACAGACACCAGAGCAACATCTTCAAAATTCTGAAGGGAAATGATTTGGAACCTAGAAATCTACACAAAGCAAACTTACATTCAAGTGTGAGAGAAAATTGGAAACATTTTTTAACACACCACGACTCAGAAGTTTTGCCACAAACACACTATCTCTAAAATAATTGCAGTACTCAAAAGTGCATTTGATTAATCCCTTCACCTTCTTCCATCCAGTCTCCCTTCCCCATCCCCTCTGACAGCTGTCAGTCTGTTCCATGTATTCATGCTTCTCTTTCTATATTGTTCTTCAGTTTATTTTGTTCATTAGATGCCACATATAAGTGAGATCATATGGTATTTGTCTTTCTATGACTGGCTTATTTCATTTAACATAATAATCTCCAGGTCCATCCATGCTGTTGCTGAAAAAGATAAGATTTCCTTCTTTTTATGGCTGTGTAGTATTCCATTATGTATATTTAGCACAGCTTTTTTATCCACTCACTTACCGATGGGCACTTGTGCTGTTTCCAGATCTTGGCTAGTATAAATGACACTGCAATGAACACAGCGGTACATATATTCTTTCGAATTAGTGTTTCGGGTTTCTTAGGATATTTTCCCAGAAGTGGGATCTCTAGGTCAAAAGACAGTTCCATTTTTAATTTTCTGAGAAAACTCCATACTGTTTTCTACAATGGCTGCACCAGTCTGCATTCCCACCCACAGTGCACTAGGGTTCCCTTTCCTCCACATCCTTGCCAGCACTTGTTGTATGTTGATGTATTGATGATAGCCATTCTGGCAGTTGTGAGGTGATACCTCATTGTAATTTAATTTACATCTCTCTGATGATTAATGACATTGAGCATTTTTTCATATGTCTATTGGTCATCTGTATGTCCTCTTTGGAGAACTGTCTATTCAGGTCTTTTACCTATTTTTTAAATTGAGTTGTCTTCCTGGTGTTGAGTTGTATAAGTTCTTTATATATATTTTTTGAAAATTAACCCTTAACAGATTATTCCACATGCATGCTGAAGGCCCTTCAATGGCATCCCATTGCATTGGACTAAAATCTAAATGTCTTGCTATGGCTAACAAAGCCAGCACGATCTAGCCCATCTACCTCTCTGAGCATCTCTCTTACACTCTCCAGTCACATTGACCTCTCTCTGAGTCTCTGCCACATCTAACCCAGGGTCTTCATGCTCCCTGAGTTTCTGCCTGGGACACACACCTTCCCTCAAACTTTGCTCAGCTCTCTCCTTCTCATCATGCGTCACCTCTGCAGAAAGGCCTTCCCTGACTCCCCTACCTGAGCTAGAGCTATCACTCCTAGTCTAACCCTTTACCGTGCTGGATTTTCCCCTCATACAATTTAGAACCCTAGAACATTAAATTATTTTTCTATCTATTTATTATCTGTCTTTCCCCCATAAGAATATCTAAGAAAATAGCCACTTTGTCTTCAGCCAAATCCCCAGGGCCTAGAGCAGTACCTAGAACGTATGAGACATTCAGTAAATACTTGTTGCTTGAATAATAAATGCATTGCATTATATACATACATATAAATAGGACTTTGTGGTCAATAAACATATATCCATTCTTTTCAAACATCCTTGAACATTTATATGAGCAGACCATGAAGTGCTCTCCAGCAATGTTGGTGAAAGTATAAATTAGTATAAGCCTTCTGGTGAATAATGTGATAATATCCATGAAATTTTAAAAAGCAAAGAGCCGTTGAACCAGTACCATATATTGAAAAGCCCTCCCTTACCCCATGAATTTCAGTGGCACCTTTGTGATGAATCAAGTGACCCTCTATGCATGGGCCTATTTCTGGACTCTATTTTGTCCTGTTTATCTTTTGTCTATTTGATCACTTTCAAGGATCAGAGGCTCATATGGATCTGAGGAAAGTTTCCCTTCTACAATATTATTTTTTTCTACTGTTCTACATCCTAGAACTTATTATTCTATACAACAATAGATTTAGTAAAAATTTAATACTGTGGTAATATGGAGAATACTTTTGGTTTTGGTCAAAAGATTTTCACCATATTTAGGAGAATATTCTGGGATAGTGTCTTCTTGGACCTTGGTATGTGTCTGGAGGTGGGGAATAAACTATTTTTTAAATTAAAGAAACTGTCACTTTGCCTTTTTATATTGTTATCAAATATTCTTCTCCTTTCCCAAAGTTTCTGAAAAACATTAAAATAATCCATGTTGCAAATTATACTGAAATGGTAACATGTTTTGAATAGCACTGAGGAATTAGACAAAATCTTATAAAAACCAACTTCTAGGCTGAGAAATTGTCGCTATGGTACATGGTGCTAAAGTAACTGGATATCCATGTGGAAATATAAGTAGGACAAGACTTAAACTCTTTTGTTATCTGAAGGACTCTGGAAGAATAGACTTTTAATTGTTCATTATGCAAATAGGAGAGAGAGAAGGATCCTCTTCTAATTTGACAAAGCAACTCTGATCATGTTTATACCACTTAGGTGTCCATTACAACATTAGACTATCTTAACAAGTCTTAACAAGAAGACGGAATTACAGGTGTCATTGAAGGTTATGTTCACAAAACATAGCAACAATTTCTAAAATCTCTGGCATCTACAAGACTCCTTTGTTCAAATAACAATTCCAATGTTAGGTTTATATTAGAGAGAAGGAATGAGTTGGTAGTTGTGAATATTTGCATAGGAATATTCATATTGCATAGGAAACAAGACTGATGTCCCTGTGAGAGTTCAAATTTAAGACCTTACCTCATCAGATCCTCTGACAAAGTTTTAAAATAAGAAAGGGTGTCTTTGTAGCTTTAGTAAAGAAGAAACATTCTTCTTCATCTACTTATTCGAAGTTCTGTATTTTCAAAACTAGGCTCTGAAATTTCATTAGTTATATTTAAAGCAGAATGCAGATCTATGGGGCTCAGCTTTAAAATAAAAAATGGATTGTTAGGATCTGATAGTGAAATCGGAATAATTTCTCTTCCACATTCCAAAAGAACAAGAGTCAGACTGACATCAGACTTCTCATCAGCAAACACAGGTACTGAACATGAGGAAATAAGTTCCTTGGCAACATGATTATGAACTAGAATATGATACCCAGACAAACATAATTAAGTGTGACAAAGGAATGAAGACCTATCAGACATGCAAGGACATGGAACACTTACTTCCTACATGCTCATTCTGGTGAGGTTGCCTGAAAATATTCTGCAGTAAAACAAGGAGAAATGAAAGGGGAAGACCAGTGACTCAGATACAGTGAAACAAATTCCCAGAGCAAGAAAGGGAAGTTCAAATACAACTTGCTGTGGAACATGATGAGAGATTGGAGAATGTGATGTTGGGGGGGGGGGGGGTGCCAGGAAAACAAGGGTGTGTGGATTGGAGGAATGGGCATAGTGATAGAATAACCAATATAATGAAATATCTGGAGAAAGTTGAAACTATTATAATTATAAAGGCAAATGGCACAATAGACCAAAAAGAAAGAAAGAAAAAAGGCAAGCAGAACTACCAGAATTTCCCCACACAATTTTTGAAAGGAAATGGAAGCATAGTGTGTCCCTTGGTTCAAAGTACAGAGAAACCTAACCTTTAAAATTTGGTGTTGGAGTGTAGTGGCCCATCAAATTGAAAGGATAAAGCCCGTGAATTACAGGAAGCCTTCAAAGCTAGGCTCAGAGATTTGTGCCCATGGTCTGATAAGCACAAGAGGAAGAGAATGACAAGTTCAAGGCAGCATTTCAGTAATGTTAGCCTGGCAAGAGAAGAGGCATGAAGCTGAAGGTTAAGTCTGCTGCAATTTTTCAGGCATGAGGTGAAGGAATAAACAGACAATAGAGAAGAAAAAGAGAGCACATCAGAAAGGCATTTTGAAGGAGTACTACAGGACTCAGGTACCGGGACTGGGCAAAGGGTGGGGATGGATCTAATATTTTCTGGTCAGTGAACTGGAAAAATGGTGACAGTTTTTTATCTAGTATTGCTGTTTTATTATGACACACATACATACCCTCCACTTCTTCCTTCTCTTTTCTCTTCTCTCTCTCCAAGTTGATACTGATCTCTTTGATGGTAAATACTAAAGCCTATGTTTGTTTCTTTGGCACCAGCACTAGGTCCGACAACAATAGCCACTCAGCTCTGCTGTGATTGGACTGTAGGTAGTGGAGGTGATAGGGGAAAGGCATGTAATAGAAATAAGATCACCATAGTTTAATGATTATTCACCTTACTAACTATAGATAAGAGGTTTTCTTACAGACCCTGGGAAACTGGAGGATGAAACAGAGCTGTAAAAGATAAGACTCCTCGGAGCCCAGATGAGTCCATTACTCAGAAAAGAAAACACGTTTTGAAATCAGACCAAGGACAGGGCATGCTTTAACTTGATTGCTGTCCCTGGATCCTGACCCCCTCCGGGAGTTTGCCTCAGGAATGCTGACCATTCTCCAGTCCCAGAAACAGGCTGAGTTGTTTGTAACATCATAGATTAGCCACCTTGTTATCAGACTTCCAGCTCCTGGAGCCAGACTACAGACCCAACCCTCCCCTTTCCCTGTTACACTCGTGACTGCAAGTAACCGTCTTCCCTCTTCCTTATATCATCAGGCAAGGTGGTGGTCAGAGCAGAATTTTCAGGATGACCTACTGCTCTCCCCGTACTGCCAGCATTATTGGAATAAATACTCATATATGATTCAACGCTGACTCTGCTTAATTTGGCTCAAGTAGTGACAGGTGGTCTTGGACCTATTTAGTGTCCAGTATCAGAGGTAGTGGTGATGATGATGCTGACGACAACAATGTCTCAATGCCTTCAAGATACAAAAATTGGAAAGAGCAGTGACTTGGGATGTAAATAATTGAAATGTCAGCTCCCATTGGGACTTAAAGAAAATACTTTTTGAAAATACTGCTGTTACTTCTTTGGTGAAATGCCTTGATTTTTCCTTTCTTTAATGTCCTTTACTTAACTCCATCTATATCTATGTAGAATGAAAACCAAGCAGTATTGGGAGATCTGCCCAAAGTCAAGTAAACTTAATTCCAAATTCTTATTTCAAATCATTGTTGTTGTTGTTATTCTTCATCTGAGGATATTTTTCCATTAATTTGTTAAAGTGGAAGGGAGGGAAAGAGAGAGAAACATCAATGTGAGAGAGACACATCGATTGGTTGCTTCCCTCATGACCTCGACCAGGGCTGGGGATCAAACCTGCAACTCAGGTATGTGCCCTCGAACCCGTGACCCTTCAGTCCCTGGGCGGACACTCCAACCATTGAGCCAAATTGGCCAGAGCTCAAATCTTTTTTAACTGCAAACAAACAGACTTTTTAGGAAGAAGAGCTATTTAAACAAGCTCTGCCCTAGGACTACGGGCCTTGTACATCTTGTTTTGTTCTTGTTTCGGGAGATAAAAAATGTTATTTTCAAAGAAAGCTCTAGGTGGCACTTGTGATATATTCAATAATTCCCTCAGATCCTTTTTGGAAAAGGTTTGGTAGAAAAAAATGCAATAAGTATTAAAATGGGAAAAATATTCATTATAATAATGGAGATCAGTATCTTATGATTGTGTTTACCATCTTACTATGTATGAGCAATATCTTTATGCAGTACTTGCATTTAAAATGTGGGCTTTACATCCTTTATAAAAACTGCAAGAGGGGAATCAGCATTTCTATAATATATGAAAACTACACATCACTAAATAACAAGAAAGTAATGTTTGATTTGCAAAAGGATTGATTACAGGTATTCTTTCATTTTTTTGTTTTATTTTTTAAATTAAACTCAATTTTTTTCTATAGGTGTTCTTTTAAATAGTCAGTTCTGTTATTCTATTTAAAATATTTCAATTTATAAAAATAAGTTATAAAATTAGTTTTCCAAATTCATCTATTATGTAAAGCAAAATAAGTTATCATCAATTTAAAATATGGCACTACAGCTTAGAGTGGATTATTTATTTATTTATTCTAGTAATATTAACCAAAAAAAGAAAAAAAATTTAAAGCAGATGTCTTAAGTTATTCGTGTGTGTGTGTGTGTGTGTGTGTGTTTATGTAAGTGGTAACATAATGAATTCAAGCAAATGTATTGTCTTTTCTGTTATTTGTTTAGGCAGTTCCTCCTTTGTGGCAAGTTGCTTAATTACCTCATGGTCCCACTTTATTATAGAGAGGTTGCAAGCTCTTTTAACAGAAATGCAGGTTGAGAAGGTCTATCTCAAGTAGAAAATGTTGTTGCCAAACACCATAGCAATAATAGTAGGCTGTGAACCCTCTCAGGTTATTGCATCTTTCCTCTACCCACTGTCTAGGCCTTCATAGTAACCATTTTATGGATTAGGTTCACTGGCGGCTCCATCTTACCTTTCTGCCATTCTCCTCCCTTTGTCTCATTTTTACTTCTTATTTTAAATGTATTTTTTTTCCTTGCTGTATCTTTGTAGGATAACTTAACACAATAAAATCCTTTTGAAACAAGATGGGATATAAATAAATTAATAATACTACTAATACACTGTCATGTAATTGCACTAATTTGTAGGTTTTGGATAACATTGACATTTAGAAGGTAATATCTCATGTAGCAGTAAACTCAGCATGTCAGAACTCAGAGCTAAATATGCAAAACTGCACCAGTATGAAAAAATCTCGGGTCTCAGAGTAATATTTGAGTTTCTTTTGTTGACAGTGTTAGAAATGGATTCTGGCTAACCTAAGCAAATGGGACTTGAAAGCAATGCTAGCCAGAAACTCACGGGATAGACAGGAGGCTCGAGGCCAGGCCTGGACACAAGACAGGAATGAAAACAGCTCCTAGAATCCAGGCAGCATGAAGAACTTACAGATCTTGTTGGGGTGCTTGCCCTTTATTTCCCACACTATGTGCCTCTGCTCAAGATTAAAGGTTCCACAAGTCCAGGCTGTTTTTTTTTTTTTAAATCCTCACCTCAGGATATTTTTACATTTTATCATCAGATAGAGTAGGAGGAGAGAGAAATATTGATGTGAGAGAGACACATTGACTGGCTACATCCCGCACGACCCTACCAGGGCCAGGGATGACCCACAACTGAGGCACGTGCCCTTGACTAGAATTGAACCTGTGACTCATTGGTCCACAGGCCGACGCTCTATCCACTGAGCCGAACCGTCCAGGGCAAGTCCAGGTTGTTTAATGTGTTCTTTGCTTTCACAGATTTCCAGTGCTAAAATCATGGGAAATCCAGTATGGAGTGAAAGCTATGTCTGGAAAGGTTGCCAAAATATAAAGAAATATAAATTTAAAAAAATAAAATATTCCAAGATCCAGTTGTCTACAGCTAGACTAGATTGTTAGTTTCTGTGTCATGTTGTAAACCCCTGTAATCGTTTGAGTAGTGTCCCCCGCAAAATTCATTGCCACTAAGAATCTCAGAATGTGACCTGATTGGAAATAGGGTCACTGCGGATGTAATTAGTTAAGGATCAAGATGAGATCTTACAGGATTAGGGTATGCTCTAAATCCAGTGCGAGTGTCTCTTTAAGAGACAGAAGAGGACACAAAGGGACACACAAAGAAGGTGATGCAAAGATGGAGGCAGAGATTGGAGCGATGCAGAAGGTTACAGAAGGCAAGGATTGCCAGAGAAGCTAGGAGTGAGGTATGGGATTGTTTCTCCCTCAGAGTCTCCAGAAGGAGTCAACACTGCCAACACTTGGTTTCAGACTCCTGGCCTCCTGAATGGTGAGAAAATAAAAGTCTGTTGTTCTAAGCCATTTATTTTGTGGTTATTTGTTATGGCAGCTCTATGAAAATAATATAACCACTAAAAACAGTTTCTTTGTGGCAATACCATGAAAGTAGGTGCTTAGTAAATACATTTTTATGAGAGTGAATAAAAATTCTCTTTTTCAATTTCAAAAGAAAATAAATCTATAAATGGTTTGGGTTATTTATTCCATAAGAGCTATCGAATACCTCTTATACTGGGCATTGATCTAGGGACTGAAAATACTGCAGTGAGCAAATTAGGTAAACTCACAGAGCTTGCATTTAGAGGAAAGACAGTTAAACAGGTGAACAAGATATATTCTGTTCAGAAGTGAAACTGGATGATATGATCTCAAGTGACATACAGGAAGTGGGGAAGCAGCGTGGACTGGGTGGTCACCCGAGGAAGGGAGAACTGAGATCTGAACGATGAGAAGGAACTAGACATTTGTGAAAGAATATTCCAGGCAGAGGGAACTGAGAGGACCCGGAGCTGAGTGACCACTGACAAGTGAAGGAGGATGCGTCGGGAGATTCAGGCAGAAATAGATCACAACTGCTCATCTAAGATGAGTCATGGAAGTGGAGATTTTTAAGTAGGAGAGTAACATCATCTGATTTAAACATTTAAACATTGGTGTGTGGAGAAAATACTGCAGGGCGCCAGAAGGAGCAGGAGACACTTGGGAGACTGAAGCATTAAGTTAGATTAGGGTGGTATCGTGGGGTGTAGAGAAATGAACCAATTCCGGATATGTGTGAGGTAGAGTTTGACAGGACTAATAAGTATTAGTTAAGTGTCTTCTCTCACTCCAGCCTTCCTTAAAATTCTATAAGAGAGACAAAATATTATATTACCAAGACTCTAATATCCAGAAGTTTTGCATTTAGTTAGCTAGATAAAATTACATATATATATATGTGTGTGTGTATATATATATACACATACACATATATACACACACATATATATGTGTATGTGTATATATATAAAATTGTGCAACTCAGACCCATTACCATTGATGTGAATTTAATCAATACCTTAGTGCACGTGGAGAATCTAATATTAATTTACAAAGATCTTTGTCTAACTGGGTAGCAGCAGCCTGGAGATTAAAATAATACCTAGTATATTATACCCTAAAATAGCTCCATGGAAAACAGCAGGGGAAACTACTAATATAATAATGAAATTACAACCATTGACTATGACCTATGATATGGGACAGATACCTTCACCACTACATGTAGAGGCAACAGAACAAATCTGAAGTCATCTTGCCCTGGCCGGCATGGCTCAGTGATTGGAGTGCTGGCCCATGCACCAAAAGGTGGTGGATTGCATTCCAGGACAGGGCACAGACCCAGGTTGCTGGTCTGATTCCCGGTTGGGGTGTGTACAGGAGGAAACTGACTGATGTTTCTCTTTCTCTCTCTCTCTCTCTTCTCTCTGGCCCTTCCTCTCTCCCCCAAATCAATAAAATACAAAACAAACAGCCTTGTCTGGCATGGCTCAGTGGTTAGGGCATCAGCCTGTGCACCCGAGGGCCAAGGATTTGATTCTGGTGAAGGGCACACACCCGAGTTGCAGGTTCGATCCTTGGCCTGGTCAGGGCACATGCGGGAGGCAAGCAATAGATGGGTCTCTCTCACATCAATGTTTCTCTGTCTCCTGTCTCTCTTTCCTTCCCCATTCCTTCCACTCTCTCTAAAAATCAATGGAAAAAAATAAAAAATATCCTCAGGTGAGGATTAACCAAAAAGGAAGGAAGGAAGGGAAGGAGGGAGGGAGGGGAAAGGGAGGGAGAGAGAGGGAGAGAGAGAGAGAAAGAAAAAAGGAAGGAAGGAAGGAAGGAAGGAAGGAAGGAAGGAAGGAAGGAAGGAAGGAAGGAAGGAAGGAAGGTCCTTGGCTGAAGATTAGAGAAAAAAAATGTCATCTTAAAAAATGCACCCCTGCAAAACAGAACAGCATTGTTTAGAGTATTTCTAGGCACCAGGAACACAGGAGAGCTCACTGACTTGAGAAGAACAGCTGAGCAACTAGGTCAAGATAAAAGCTATAGCTTTAACACTAATGTATGTAGACAAAACAGGCTGTACCTAATGTAAGTAAACCAAATC
Source organism: Molossus molossus (assembly GCF_014108415.1). Taxonomy (NCBI): domain Eukaryota; kingdom Metazoa; phylum Chordata; class Mammalia; order Chiroptera; family Molossidae; genus Molossus; species Molossus molossus. The sequence continues at coordinate 74,812,450 of NW_023425346.1, forward strand.
AAATAGACCGTATAGAACTAAATTTACAAGGCCCTTTTGGCCACCTAAGCAATTTAGATCACCATCCTTTAATCTAAATTATAAAAACAAAACCCCAAATAGAAACCCCAGAAACTATTTACAGTGGCAAAGACATGGAAACAACTAATATTTTAGAGGAAGTACACCTACAGAAAATAGGCTTAATAACCCATTTATTGTAAATAAAAACCCCTTTATAAAACCTAACCCCATTAAAAGACAAGACCAAGGAGAGAAAATCCAATGAGTCCCCTATAGGGACGTGGCAATCTCCTGGCCCAAGCTGAGACAATCATCCATATGTTACAGTGACCATTTTGATAGAAACCCTTTTTTTTAATCCTCAACTGAGGACATTTTTCCTTTTTTTTTGTTCAGATAGAGTGGGAGGGAGAGAGGAAGAGAGAGAGAGAGAACATCGACATGAAAGGGACACATCGAGTGGCTGCTGCCCTCACCACCCAACCAGAGCTGGGGACAAACTGCAACCGAGGTACGTGCCCTTAGAGGGAACTGAACCCGCGTCTCTCGGGACCGCAGGCCGACACTCTAACCACTGAACCAAATAAATAAAAACACTTTGTGCCCTGGACGGTTTTGCTCATCGGTTAAAGCGTCGGTCTGTGGACTGGAGAGTTTTGGGTTCGGTTCCCACTAAGGGCATTTTGTCCCTGGCTGCAGTTGGGGTCGTGTGGGTGGCAACCACTCGATGTCTCTCTCACATCGATGTTTCTCTCTTTCTCTCTGTCTCCCTCCCGCTCTCTCTGAAGATAAATGCAAAAATGTCCTGGGTGAAGATAAAACAAAAAACAAAAAACACTTTGTATACTACTATATTATTAGATACAGGGTCCCAAGTAACAATGATACAAAGATATCCTGCTAAATTAGAAAAGCTTAAAAATAAAATAGGACTGCCCTGGCTGGTTTGGCTCAGCAGTTAGAGCATCGACCTGCAGTCCAGAGAGACCCGGGTTCAGTTCCCACTAAGAGCACGTACCTCAGTTGCAGTTTGTCCCTGGCCCTGGTTGGTTGTGTGGGTGGCAGCCACTCCATGTGTCCCTTTCACATCGATGTTTCTCTCCCTCTCTCTCTCCCACTCTATCTGAACAAAAAATGGAAAAATGTCCTCAGGTGAGGATAAAAACAAAACAAAACAAAAACATAATGATATACATAGTACTGAGAAAATTATAGCACCTGCCACTAATAAAACCTACTGAGTAACTGAAGGAAAAAGCATATTACATCAAATTCAAGAAAATGATATGATACCTCTATAAAATTTTAATAGTGGACACATTTTTGTTTGGCATCATTATGAGATGCCTAATATTTACCCTAGCATGATGCAGGGCAATTAGATTTGAAGCAACATTCACAGTAATAGCCATAACAACTATAGATTTCCTTGAGTGGCAAGAACAACAAGTAGGTGTAATTAGAAATTTATAGGGTACTATTTTTATTTTGCAGGCATAAATTCACTATACATCTTGAACCTTGTAAATGCAGTTGAACAACACAGGTTTGAACTGTGCATGTCTACTTATATGCAGATTTTTTTCAATATGTACAGTAAATGTATTTTCTCTTCCTTATGATTTTTTAAAATAACATTTTCCTTTCTCTACTTTACTTTATCTTAAGAATACAGTATATAAAAAAACACAATATACAATACATGTGCTAATCAACTGTCTGTTAATTGGGAAGGCTTCTGGTTAACAGTAGGCTATTAGTAGTTAAATTTGTGGGGAGTCAAAAGTTATATGCAGATTTTTTTCCCCCCATTAAACCCCTCCTCCCCACTCCCACCCCACCCCCGCCCACTGCCTTCCCCACTTTATTGTCTATGTCCATTGGTTATGCATATATGCAAATATTGGTTCTTTGGTCTATCTCTTCCCTTCCTCCCCCCACCACTTCCCTTTGAGGTTCATCAGTCTAACAATCAATTTGTACTACTTAATCCCTTCACCTTTTTCACCCATCCCCCCAATGCCCTCCCATTGGGCAGCCAACTCTGTATCTGAGTCTATTTCTGTTCTGCTTGCACATTTTGTTTGTAAATAGATATGTATTTATTGCCATTTTATTGTTCATATTTTTGTTCTTCTTCAAGAAGACCCATCATTTCATATAATCCTGGTTTGGTGGTGATGAACTCCTTTAGTTTTTTCTTGTCTGGGAAAATCTTTATATGTCCATCGATTCTAAATGATAGCTTTGAAGGATAGAGTAATCTTGGTTGTAGGTCATTGCTTTTCATCACTTTTAATATCTCTTGCCATTCCTTTCTGCCCTGCAAAGTTTCTTTTGAGAAATCGGCTGACAGTCTATGGGAGCTCCTTTGTAGGTAACAAACTGCTTTTCTCTTGCTGCTTTTAAGATTCTCTCTATGTCTTTAACCTCTGGCACCTTGATGATGATGTGTCTTGGAGTGGACCTCTTTGGGTTCATCTTGTTTGGAACTCTCTGTGCTACCTGGATTTGTATGTCTCTTTCACCAAGTCAGGGAATTTTTCTGTCATTATTGTTTTAAATAGGTTTTCAATTTCTTGTTCTTTCTCTTCTCCTTCTAGCACCCCCATGATTTGTATGTTGGCATGCTTGAAGTTGTCCCAGAGGCTCCTTACACTATCCTCATTTTTTTGGAATCTTTTTTCTTTTTGCTGTTCTGATTGGATACTTTTGCTTCCTTATATTCCAAATCGATGGTTTGCTTCTTGGCTTCACCTACTCTACTACGGAGTTCCTGTAAATTATTCTTTATTTCAGTTAGTGCATCCTTCATTTCTGACTGGTCTTTTTATTTGTTCTTCAGATCCTCACTAAGTTCCTTAACATTCCCACCAAGTTCCTTGAGCATACTTATAATCAGTGTATTAAACTTTGCATCTGTTAGATTACTTATCTCCACTTTTGTTCTGTTCTTTTATTTGGGACATATTTGTCTCCTCATTTTGGCTGCCTCCCTGTGTTTGTTTCTATGAATTAAGTAGAGTTACTATGTCTCCTAGGCTTTGTAGGGTGGCCTATTATAGTAGGTGTCCTGTAGGGTCCAGTGTCACAACCTCCCTGGTCACCCCAGCTGGGCCCTCGAGGTACACCCCCAGTGTGGACTGTCCACCCTTCTGTTGTAACTGATTCTTGATTGCTGTTGGCACATCAATGGGAGGGATTTGCAAGCACTGGCTGTGCCCACTGCCCACTGACCTCTGACTCCCTTAGAGGATCAGCTGTGTAGGGGCCCACCACACAGAGCAAGACCTACTTCAGCAGGGCTCTGGTACCCACTGAGTCCACTCCTTGATTTTTTCGCCTGTGGAGGTGGTTGAGTGGTGGTGCTTCAATGTGGTCTGAAGCTGTCCACAGGGTGTGCTGGCTCTGGGGCAAGGTCAGCCACTGCCTGTGTTCTACCCAAGGCTGCCAGGCATAAGCTACAAAGTGATCTACAGATGGTTGCTTTTGGAGGTCCCCACACAAAGCCAAGCTGTGAACCAAGGCTGGCTGCTTCTAGTGCCAGGCCTCGGGCCACTTAGCAAGAGGTATCTCGCTGAGGCCAGATGCTGTTTGTTTGAGAATTTAGGAAAATCTGAAGCAGGAGGCAAGACAGGCCAATCCTATGCTATGGTAAAGCCACGGGAAACAGTTGGGTGTAGCAGGGCCTCAGGGAATCACCAGGGCGGGGCAGTGAGCCAGGGTTCTGGAGTCCCAGATATGGCACCCCATGTGCCTGCCCCTGGGGGAAGGGCTCACCAAAGGAACAATAGCCTCCAGCAGCATGTCTGTCTGAGAGAAAGCTGCCTCTCCAGCTCTCACTGCAATGCCAAACAATTCAGTTCCTCACCATATGTCTCTTGGTGACTTTGAAGCTGCCTCCCCCATGCTGAAGCCAGTCTCAATATGGCTTCTTCAATTTTGTAGTTGTAGGACTTCCATTCAGCTTGATTTGAGGTGGTTCTGAATGATGGTTGTTCTGTAATTTAGTTGTAATTTTGATGTGGTTGTGGGAGGAGGTGAGTACCACATTCACCTACACTGCCATCTCGACCGGAAATCCTGGGTCTACAATTCTTGAAGCTATGCTGCTGCAGGGACTTTAGTGACAAATGAGATCTATATGTGGCCTGAGAGCTCCTCGGGCACAAACCCTGCTTCCATTTAGAATGCTAACCAATGGGGGAATTACATGCACAAATGAGAGTCCATAGGCAATGATTGTAGGAGAGAAGGGGATCTGTGGGAGATCAAGGTGACAACGCCTCAGATTTTGGGGCTATCCAAGGTGGAGAGAATTTAGAAGCAGCAGAAGTGAAAGAATGTGAAAGGCTATGCCTTTCTGCTGAGAAGGCAGACTTTCAGAAAAGAAAAGAAAGTAATGAGAAAGGAAAGGGCCAGCCTAGGCAGCTAAACCCACCCTATCAGTTCTGCCTCATATCCAGAGGCCACCCTACCCAACATAAATTTACAGTAACAGCAGTAACCTTCTTACAGTAGACTGTAGAGAAGCTGTTACTGGTGAGGACCAGAATTATCCCTTGAGCCTACCCAGCTATCAGAGTTACTCGGTGAGAAGAAAATAGGTCTTTCCACAAAGGGTAGTGCTATTCATGAATCCCAGGGTAGTCTAACAGAAGTCACACCTTTGAAAATAGATTATTTTATTTAGATAGAAATGCCTCCTTTGCTAGGATGATTATCAATTAGACTACTTGAGTGTATAGACATTATCCTTAAGGTTTTGCTTTGCAAGTGCAAGTAATTGTCTCTACCGGGTAACAATTGGAAAGTTATGGCTGGAAACTTATTCTCATCAGCTTGAGATAATATTAATAATCCTACATGGAGGCCCTATGATTCTGATTAGATAAGAGTAGAGTGTACAAGTGAGTCATGCCAATCACATGTAGGCAAAGCTGGGTGTCTGACGCAGTCCTTAAGGCAGGCAGAACACAGTCGATAACAGACATTCAGAAAGCAGTGCAGCTGGAGCCCAGTTCCATAATTGAGCCGAAAACCTAAGAAAGTAAGTGGGTACAGGAGACCAGAGCAGGGTTTCAGAGATGGAACACCTAGGAATATTATCAAAAGATTACTTTCTTTGAGGTGGTTGGTTTATTAGACCTGACATGGAGCTATAAAATGACTTTTATTCAAGGGCATCTTAAAAGTCCTCCTAGACATTTGACAAACATATGATAAGTATATCCCTCCTAGACATTTGACAAGCATATGATAAGTATATCCCTCCTAGACATTTGACAAGCATATGATAAGTATATCCCTCCTAGACGTTTGACAAGCATATGATAAGTATATCCCTCCTAGACGTTTGACAAGCATGCGATAAGCATTCCCATAGTGTGATTACTAGCCATTAGCCACATGTTCTGCATTTGCTCACTTTTTTCAAGGCTTAATGCCTTTTTGCTTTAGTATTTCTAGAAGAGATATACATTGACTTTAAGATAATTTGTATTTCCACTAGCTGATACTGCTCTGCTATCTTCTTTGACCACGTTTCATAGATTTTTACCTCTTTGTACAGTGTTATTTTATTTTATTCTGCACTGAGGATTTTTTTTTTTAAATCTAGACTTGGGGCTCTGATCACGCAAAAGAATTTAAAAAATGGTACAAAGAATAACAATTTTAAAAGACATTTAACTTTTAGAAAAAAATATAGGTGAATATCATTATGACCTTGATGCAGGAGGGGATTTTTTTTTTAAGACACCAAATGCAAAAAGGAAAAGATTAATTAAAAATGATTACTTAGGAAATAATATCTCTGAAGAAAGAGGAATTATAATTATTTCTCAAAAGCTGAAGCTTTAAGAGATGGTGAAATCACTGGAGGGTTTTACTATATAATCCATAATACAGGGACTATACTGGCTTAGTTGTTGAATGTGTCAGAAAATTATTTCATCCAGTTTCACCCATAATACAAACTTTCTGACTGAGATTTTATAACGGTACTATAGTGAAGACATGATATCATGATATAGATAAATTGAATACAGTGATCAGTTTTGTTTTGTTTTGCTTTTCTCCATAAAGGGCAATTCAAAAAGAAATGGGTTTCACATAAGGAAGAATGTCCTGATAGGAAAAAAATCTATTGAAATGGATTTCTTTTTTTTCTTTGTTTTGTTTTGATCCTCACCCTAGGATATTTTTGCATTTATCTTCAGATAGAGTGGGAGGGAGAGAGGAGGGAAGAGAGAGAGAGAAACATCAATGTGAGAGAGACACATCGACTGGTTGCCACCGATAGGACCCCAACCAGGGCTGGGGACAAACTGCAACCAAGGTACATGCCCTTAGTGGGAACCGAACCCGGGACTCTCTGATTCGCAGGCCGACGCTCTAACTGCTGAGCTAAACTGGCCAGGGCTGAAATGAATTTCTGAAGGAAATTTGCCAGACTCAATGTGCCCTTTTTCTTGTAATGAGAACACATTTCTCCCCATAGAATACTGAGATTCTAGAAAAATGAAAAATGTTCTGCTCTCCTCTAAGGCAATATTCCTGCCTGCCCTTGAAACAGGGGTATAATTTCTAGTTTATTCCCTAGAGCAGCTCTTATCTGGGAGTTTGCATTAAAATTATCTGCAAAATCTGGAAAAAATTTATAGAACTCGGACCCAATCCCAGTGATGTTGATTTAGTAAGTCTGACTGGGACCCTGACATCTATATTTTTATACAATTATATTCTCCAAGAACAACCATGTCAAAACCTGGTGTCCAGGCCTCTTTCCGACTTGCTCTGACAAATGCTCGTGTAGTTCAGAAGTCTTAAGTTCTCTTTCCTGTTTCAACATTTTGGAATGGTTCAGGGAAAGCTTGCTTGGATGTTAGGGCAACAGGAAAGTCTAAATAACTTTTGGAATTTGGGGAACATTTATGTTTGTAGAATTGGGACACTATCATATTTAGTCTATGTCACAACCAATGATTCCTCTCCCCATGATTTATTCTGTTTCAGCTGCTGTCAGTAACAAAAAACAATCTGTTTTTTTCTGCTGCCATATAGAGACTAGCATTCTGATACTTCCTTGTCAGTTATTTCTGTTGGTAATTGAAGAAGCTGAATAAGAAAGTGCAGGTGTTTCCATTTTAAGTGACTCTCTAAATATAAAAACTTCACAAACTTGTTTCACTGGCATTCCAAGGGTTCGTAGGTCAACAAATGTTTATTAAGTGCCTACTATGTGCCAAGCACTGTTACAGGCACTGAAGATACTATGGAAATCAATAGAGAGAAGCAGAATGGAACTCCTGAAATACATACACTACTGGAAGAATGCTTCTGAGTTCTGTGGTTAATTCTTGTGCTGAGGATGTAATGGCCTTTTTTTGAACTAGCTATTTACTCAAAAGTTCTAGCCATTTTTTTTTCTTTTCCTACCCATGTTTTAACTAGAATCAGCTAAAGATCTTACTCCAAAGTCAAAATGAAATCTGAGGTTTTCTCCACTTCCTCTTTATATTTTACAAAGTTGGCTAGTTTTACAGTTCTTCATCTTAGAGATTCAAATTATAAAATGCTCTAAATATATGATTATTTGTTTAAAGATTGCCTATTACATAAACCTATCTTTGAGCACATTTTTAAGTGAACAAACTAGTAGCAAAAATGGGAGCATTTATTTTTTCATGTTCATGTTCCTGATGTCTAACCCCTTACAAAAAAAAAAAAAAAAAAGAAGTGGTCAAAACAAAACCACAAGCACCAAGAAGCTATATCTATCCTGGCACAAACTGCAGGGGCCATCAAAGTCATCATGCTTCTATTGTGTGGTTTCTGCACCCTATCTTATTAAAGTTATTGATCTAATTTTCAGTTTCATAATCCAATTCTGGCTTCATTGTCTTTCTGCTTAATTTTTTCACTTTAAATAATTTTTTTTTCATTTTTCAATTACATTATATTAGTTTCAGAAGTACAACCCAGTGGTTAAACATTGTATAACTTACTAAGTGACTACCCCAATAAATCTAGTACCCATGTAACACCATACATAGTTATTACAATATTACTGACTATGCTGTACTTTACATCCCCATGACAAGTTGTACTTCTTAATCCCTTCACCTTTTTCACCCAGTTTGCCCAACCCCTCTCCCATCTGGCAATCATCAAAATATTTTCTGTATCTAAGTCTGTTTCTGTTCAGTCTTTTAGATTCCACGTATAAGTGAAATCATATGTCATTTGTTTTCCTCTATCTGCTTTTTTAACTCAGCACAATAACCTCTAGGTCCATCTATGGTATTGCACATAATAATTCATAATTTTCATGGCTAAGTAACATTCCATTTTATATATGCACCACTTCTTTATCTATCCATCTATTGATGGACACTTTGGTTGCTTCCTTATCGGCTATTGTAAATAATGCTGCAATGAACATATGGATATGTATGTCTTTTCAATTTAGTTTTTTGGGTTTCTTCAGATAAATACCCAGAAGTGGATTTGCTGGGTCCTTCTTTGACTTTTACTATGTAGCCTTTGTTATAAAGTCCATTTTGTCTGGTATAAATATGGCTACCCCAGCTTTTTTTTTGTTTGTTCCCATTTTCATAAAATATCTTTTTTCACCCCTTTACTTTCAGTCTGTGTATCTTTTGATCTGAAGTGAGTCTTTTTTTTTTTTTTTTTTTTTTTTATCCTCACCCAAGGACATTTTTCCATTTTTTGTTAAGATACAGTGGGAGGGAGAGAGAGGAGAGAGAGAGAAACATTGACATGAAAGGGACATATCGAGTGGCTGCCTCCCGCACAACCAAACCAGACCCAACCAGGACCGGGGACAAACCACAACTGAGGTGCGTGCCCTTAGCAGGAACCGAACCCGGGTCTCTCTGGACCACAGGCGGACGCTCTAACTGCTGAGCCAAACCGGCCAGGGCCGAAGTGAGTCTCTTATAGACAGCATATGTAAGGGTTTTTTTGCTATCCATTTAGCATCCACATGTCTTTTGATCAGAGCATTTAATCCATTTGCATTTAAAGTAATTGTTAATAGATATGTACTTACTGCTATTTTATCCATATTTTTAAAATTTATCTTCATTGTTCAAAGTATTACAGATGTCCCTCCTTTTTTCCCCACTGACACTCTCCTCCCCATTCCCACCCCCTTTCCTCCCGCCTTCCCTGCACTGTTGTCCATGTCTATTGGTTATGCATATATGCCCACAAGTTCTTTGGTTTATCTCTTCCTGCCCTCAACCCCCCTTCCCTCTGAGGTTTGTCAGTCTGTTCCCTATTTCCACATCTCTGGATCTATTTTGTTCACTCATTTAATTTGTTCATTAGATTCCACATATAAGTGAAATCATGTGATATTTATCTTTCTCTGATTGGCTTATTTCATTTAGAATAATACTCTCCAGGTCCCTCCATGTTGTCTCAAAGGGTAAGAGATCTTTCTTTCTTACAGCTGCATAGTATTCCATTGTGTAAATGTACCACAGCTTTTTTATCCACTCATCTACTGATGGACACTTGTGCTGTTTCCAGATCTTAGCTATTATAAATAGTCCTGCTATGAACATAGGGGTGCATATATTCCTTCTGATTGGTGCTTCAGGTTTCTTTGGATATATTCCTAGAAATGGGATCACTGGATCAAGAATAAACTCAAAATAGATAAAAGACTTAAATGTAACTCATGGAACCATAAAAATCCTAAAAGAAAATGTAGGCAGCAAAATCTTAGACATTACAAGTAGCAGAATTTTCACCGATACATCGCCAACAGCAAGAGAAACAAAGGAAAAAAATAATAAATGAGACTGTATTAACCAAAAAACTTCTGCAGAGCAAAAGAAACCAACATCAAAATGAAAAGGGAGGCCTGGCTGGTTTGGCTCAGCAGTTAGAGTGTCAACGCATAGACTAAAGAGTTGCGGGTTTGATTCCGGTTAAGGACATGTACCTTGGTTGCAGTTCGATCCCCAGCCCTAGTCAGGGTCTTGCAGGAGGAACCAATAGATGTGTCTCTCATACATTGATGTCTCTCTCTCTCTCTCTCTCTCTCTCTCTCTCTCTCTCTCTACCTCTCTCCTTCCCTCCCTCCCACTCTGACTGAAGATAAATGAAAAAAGTATCCTTGGGTAAGGATTTAAAAAAAAATGAATTCACTGTATGGGAGAACATATTTGCCAATGATACATCGGATAAGGGGTTAACTTCCAAAATATATAAAGTACTCATACAGCTCAACAAAAGGAAGACAAACAATTCAATAAAAAAAATGGGCTGAAGACCTGAATACATTCCTCCAAACAGGGCATACAAATGACCAAGAGACATGAAAAAATGTTCATTGTCACTAATCATCAGAGATATACAAATAAAAACAACTATGAGGTATCACCTCACACTTGCTAAAATGGCTACCATCAACAAATAATCAAACAAGTGCTGGCGAGGTGTGGAGAAAAGGGTACTCTAGTATATTGCTGTTGGGAATGCAGACTGGTGCAGCCACTATGGAAAATAATATGGTGTTACCACAAAATATTAAAAATGGAAGTGCTATTATCCATATTTTTTATTTATTTTTTCTTCTTAAAGAAGACACTTTAATATTTCTTGTAATACTGGTTTGGTGGTGATTAGCTCCTTTAACTTTTTGTCTGGGAATCTCTTTTTCTGTACTTTGATTCTAAATGAAAGCTTTGCTGGGTTGACTAATCTGGATTGTAGGTCCTTGCTTTTCATCACTTTGAATATTCCATGCCATTCCCTTCTAGCCTGCAAAGTTTCTGTTAAGAAATCAGCTGACAGTCTTCTGAGAGCTTCCTTATAGATAACTAACTGCTTTTCTCTTGCTGCTTTTAAGATTCTCTCTGTGTCTTTAACTTTTGGCATTTTAATTATACTTCTGCCTAACTTCTTAAGTGCTGAAGCAAACAAAAGCTTCTACACATTTGAGTCTTACCTGAGGTTAATCAGATCAGTAACGAAGTGTTATGTTTAGATTCTACCTTTCCTCATTGCTTTTGTAAGAAAAAATATGTGTGTGTGTATACATATTTACATTTACCAGTTTATAATAAAAACGTATGATAAAAAGATAAACATCCAGATGGAAGAGTTGCATAGGTCAAAGTATGTGGGAGGGGGTACAGAGCTTCCATGCCCTCTCTGAAAGTGCCACTCTCCTAGCACCTCCATGTTTTCACCAACCTAGAAACTTCATAAGAATATTTTTTAAAATATATTTTATTTTTTTTATTCCTCACCCTGAGGATATTTTTCTATTTATCATCAGACAGAGTTGGAGGGAGGGAGAAAAGGAGGGAGAGACAGAGAGACAGAGAAACAGAGAGACAGAGAAAATCATCAATGTGCTAGAGCCACATCAACTGGTTGCCTCCCACACAACCGGGGCTGGGGACCAAACTGCAACCAAAGTACATGCCCTTGACCGGAATCGAACCTGCAACTCTTTTGTCTACAGGCCAACGCTCTAACCACTAGGCAAAACCAGCCAGGGTGGGAGTGGGATGGGAGTTTAAAGAAACTAAATAATTTTAAAGAAATTTGAAATCATATTAGACCTATTCAAGTATATGTGCTGCCAAAGCAAGCCCTAGACATAGTCAAATAACACATTTTAAGTCACTTTAATTGCCCTCGCTGATTTGGTTCAGCAGTTAGAGCATCGGCTGGTGGACCAAAGAGTTGTAGGTTCAATTCTAGTCAGGGGCACATACCTTAGTTGCGGTTCGGTCCCCAGCCTTGATCAGGGTCCTGCAGGAGGCAGCCAATCAATATGTCTCTCTCACATCAATGTTTCTCTCTCTCTCCCCCTCCCATTCTGTCTGAAAATAAATGGAAAAATATCATCAGGTGAGAATTTTTTAAAAAATCACTTTAATCAGTAGTACTACTTTATCTTCCTCTTATTTACTCATCTTTTATTAGATTTATGAATGGCTCAGAGTTCCTACTTTTTCAAAGAAGATTAGCCTCAACAGGGAATACTTGATAGGTATTAAAAATTATGATATAGATCTATATTTATAGATAAAAGTTAATTATACATTATTAATTAATAATGTTGTAAAAAGTCATGTGTATAAAAAAACATGTCTATTTTATGATGCTATTTTTCTTAAATAGTCTATATATACATAGAGAAAATGACATAATAAAATATTTTCAGTAGGCGTTGATTTTCACTTCATTCTTTTCTGTATTATTTGAATACAGTAAATGTAGGTTTACAGTTGTGAGTACATCAGAGTTTATTCTTGTATTGTTATTTAATTATTGAAGCATTTATCCATAGGAATACCTGTAAACCTATTTTTGCCCCATCCTGTATTTTATAATTATTTATTACATTCATAATCATAAAAAAATTAGAAACTAGAACTGCAATTATGTTAAGTTTTAGCCCCCATTTAGTGATGTGGCCTAGCATAAATGACTCCATTTTGGGTCTGTGATTTTCTTTTTAACAATTGAGAACCAAAGGTAAAGTGAAGAGAACAGGAGTAGGATACATGATTTTTCTAGTTTCAGTTTCTGACCATTTTTCTCCTGCTTACTTTTCAGATCCTTTAATCAACCCTTAGCTTACCATGATTTTTCTAGTTATATTCTTGTATCTTTACACTAAAACCACCAAGATGATAGGAAGACACTGAAGTTGCAAGATACAAAGCAAACTAAAAGCTTTACAAAGGACAGATGCTTGTGGAGCTATTAAGTGGGATCATGTTATAATAACTTAAAAGTTTGAAATAATTTTGATTTCAAAAGACTAATTCAAATACAGGATTCCTTCTGGTTTCAAAATGGAACTCTACACAGTAAGTCCTCACTTAAAATTATGGATAGGTTCTTGTGTAGTAGGCAGTTAGATAGACATGAGCAGAGCAAGGATGATAGGAAAGGTACAGAAGGTCACCAGGGTAGAAAGCCCTGGGTGCCTAGCAAACGACAATTTTAGGGTGGGACCTCGTCCCCATGATGATCTTTCCTCCCCTAGCATATCCCTGGTCTTGAGGTTTGGAACTCCCTCCTCCCTAGAGGCACCAGTTGTATTTCAGCTCCAGGCCCAGAAAAGCAGCAACCAGACAAGCAACAACATAGCTGACCTAGGGATCAGTTGCATTGAATAGTGCTGACCAATCAGTGGAGACCCTGACCCTGAAAGGACACACCTGGAAAGCTGCTGAATATTCTATTGAGACTGTCCCCTGGGAACTCCCCTAAAATCTCCACCCTTAAAACCTTTAGGACAGGAACCCAGCACTCCCTCCCCTGAGCACTCGGGTACCTTTCCCTTTCCCACCACATGCATTACTATTACCATCCTCACTTCCAAGCTCCAAGGACCCTTCCTTTATCTCTCTGACTAAGCCTCATTATTCTACAAATTACTTCTTCTACCTCTGTGATTTTCCAAATAAATGTCCTCTTATAGTTTGAGTCATGGCTCTGAATTCTTTCCTAGTCAGAACTCAAGTACCTAGGTTGCTGAACCCAGGCCCGGTCTGACTCCACCAGTCTAACACCTGTCAGTGGTTCCCGCTGCCTCCAACACTTGGAACTGCAGGGAAACACGTAACAAAACCAATTTTACCTTAGGTGAATTAATATTAACAAGAGTTAAATTCTTAGCATCTCATCAACAAACTACCTCAAAATAAAGACCGTTATTGGAGTACCTGCTATATTTGGGACTCCTTCAGTTCAAGAAGCTAAGTTTTCCACCAATACAACCCATTTCCTCTTGATAAACCAAGGGGATGTGCAAGTAGTTTCCTCCCCAATATAAACACAAGCAGTCAGGGACTGGGAGCTTATTCTAAATCAAGCACAATGCTAAAGTTTCACAGACATTTTAATCTCTGATTTAGGAAAGCCAAGGTCACACTGCCTTGGGAAAATCGAAGGCAGGATTCTGACCTAGGTCTCACTCTTAAGTCCTTGCGTTTAAACTCTGTGCTATAAACACGATTAGGTTAACTAAGAGAGGAACTTGGCGAATCAGACGAAGCTGGGGTTAAAGGGAAAGACTAAAGACATCTGCATCTCAGTTTAGGAAAACAAGACTAGAAATACCGACTGCAGCCGCCATCTTGCAGAAGCCAGTCGGCCGGAAGTCCCGCCGCCTGAGTCTAGGGATTGGGCCTCTCGCTGGGGGCGGGGCCGGGAGCTCAGTGCCTGGGCGTCCGGGCGGCCAGGGCGGAGCAAAAGAGCGGGCCCGGAGGCTCTGCAGCTGGGAGGCACGCGGAGAGGGGCGGGGCCTGAAGGCGGGGCGGGCCTGGCTAGGCGGGGTCTGGGGGCGGGGCGGGGCTGCAGGGCCGGCGCCGGGAGGAGCTGACCCGGCCACGGCTTCTCAGTACCTCACTTTCGTGGAACGTGATTGAGCTCCTGCTGCCGACAACTGGCAGCTCTCTGCGAGGAGCGCTGTGGGTGGGAGATGACGGTGATTTCCTGCCTGCTTGGCCCACTGCAAGTACCGAATGCCCCTCGCGGCCCTGGGGCTGCAGACATAGCAGGTGAGATGGGCCCCCGGTGGCCCCGACCCCCGGGTCTGAGTAGGTGGGCAGCTACCAGCCAGCCCTTGGCGCCCAGGCCCGCAGCCCACTACCTGCGCCTGCTTGCTAGTCCCCTCTGGTGACAGGATTGCCATTTCCTAGTATGAGGAGCACCTCATTCCACCCTGTCATTCTCAGACTCTTCCCTTTATCTCAATGGCCTTGGTATCTGCCCTCCTGGGAGCTTCTGCCCATGTGCTTGGAGAGTTGCTCCAAATTTTCTCCCTTACCCCTTTTCAGATCATGTCAGTTACTCTGACGTTGTGACTCCCATGCCCTGGGAAAGCTGGAGGACCAACTTTTCATTCTAGCCACAGACCTCAAGCTGCCTTTCCACTTCCACTGCTGCCTGCCCAGGCATTGGGTGGTAGCTGTTCTCTGGGCGGCCTATATGGTTAGCGACTCTCCACACCCTTATCGTGGAGGACCAAAGTCTATCCCTGATGAGAAGGAAGAGCAGTGCTCAATGCTCCCTACGCTGGGTCTCTAGGAAGGACATTTGGTCCCCTGCAAGTAGGTGGGAGTGGGTGGATGGTGTGACTGTTGATGTTGAAGGGTGCTTTAATAGTAACACACTGTATTATGATTTTACCTTGGGATAAAGGATATTGGGCGTTTGAGAAATAAACAGCCTAAGAGTTTAAAGCTTCCTCTTTGAAGTTAATCAGAACCCTCTTCCCCATTTTTACTTAATAATATGTTATTTACAATTTCAGTGGTTTTCTGATGTTATTGAAACAAAATATGAAGTAGCCTGAAGTTGTTAGTATATAGCATTTGTCCACTCCCTGCCCCAGTGAGTGGTCAGTGTGTTCTTTTACTGACAGATCAGCTTGTTTGTTCCGTAACAAGCCTTGTTTTAATGAGATGAAAAGACTGGATGTAACTTTTCAAAAATCTTTCATTGCTGTGGTTCCTGTCCATTTTAGAAGAATGCTTTGGAAAGCGTATTTTCCACCCATTGGGGAGGGGAGAAAGATTAAGATAAGATAAAACTTTCTAAGTCCTTTTTGGTTATTTTGATTTTCCCTCAACTAGCAGGCATTTCTTTTATAATGTTGAGGAATATTAAAAGAAAACTCATGGAAAGGGGCCAATTACTTTCCAGTTTTTCTCTTAATTTTCCACTAACTAAAAGATAAACTTGGGCATTACTACAACTATTTGACCATCACCTTGAGAAAAATGAAGAGCTCTCTCTTCCCTGCTAACAACTATTTAAGATCAAACTAAATTAAATTGAACTCCTCTTAATTGTTTGGCACAGACTAAAAATGGATAACTTTATGACCCACCCTGTCCCTCTATTTTAGTTGAAGGATCTATAATAACAAGTATTGTTTGAAGAACTGGCACAGGACAATGAATTATATTTAATTTGTTATTATTTTTATTGAGCTACAACTCCTAATAGAAGTTGCTACCATTTTTTTTTTTCAACTTATTGTTGACACTATTACAGTTAATCCTCATTTACCCCTCCGTCACCCAATTCCACCCAGCCTCTGCCCCCCTCCCTCAGGCCATCACCACACTGTTGTCTGTGTCCATGGGCTATGCATATATGTTCTTTGAATAATTATTTGAATAATCTCTTTACATTCTTTCATCCAGTCCCCCCATCTCCCTTCCCTCTGACCTCCATCAGTCTTTCATGTATTCATGCCTCTGTCTCTATTTTGTTCATCAGGTTATTTTATTCATTAGATTCCACGAATGAGTGAGATCATATGGCATTTGGTTTTCTCTGTCTGACTTATTTCACTTAGCTTAATAATCTCCAGGTTCATCCATGCTGTCACAAAAGGTAAGAGTTCTTTTTTTTACAACCACTTAGTATTCCCTCGTGTAAATGTTCCACAGCTTTTTTATTTACTCCTCTACTGATGGGCAATTGAGCTGTTTTCAAATCTTGGCTACTGTAAATAACACTACTATGAACATAGGGATGCATACATTCTTTCAGATTGGTGTTTCAGGATTCTTAGGATACATTCTCAGAAATAGGATCACTTCAAAGCTACCATTTCTTAAAATACTACTTTGTGATGAACTACTGTGATAAGCTTAGTATAAAACCTCCAACTCTAATTTTTTAGTTGAGGAAGCTAAGGTTGTGAGAAGCTAGGTAACTTGCCCAAAGGGTTGATAAGAGATAAGAACCAAAATTGGGTTCGTCTTTTTGACTTTTCACTTAACATCCACTAGTTTAGTTAAAACTGTTGATTTAAAAAGTATTGGAATGCATTGATAATGTGACTGTGGCCCTGGCCGGTTTGGCTCAGCGGTTAGAGCGTCGGCCAGCGGTCCAGAGAGACCCGGATTTGGTTCCTGATAAGGGCATGTACCTTGGTTGCAGTTTGTCCCCGGCCCTGGTTGGGTCATGTGGGTGGCAGCCACTCGATGTGTCCCTTTCACATCGATGTTTCTCTCTCCCTCCCTCCCACTCTATCTGAACAAAATATTGGGGAAAACAATGTCCTCGGGTGAGGATAAAAAAAAGATAATGCAGCCCTGGCTGGCTTGGTTCAGCGGTAGAGCATCGGCTTGCGGTCCAGAGAGACCTGGGTTTGGTTCCTGCTAAGGGCATGTACCTCGGTTGCAGTTTATCCCCGGCACTGGTTGGTTGTGTGGGTGGCAGCCACTCGATGTGTCCCTTTCATGTTGATGTTTCTCTCTCTCTCTCCCTTCCACTCTGTCTGAAAAAAAAAAAGGAAAAATGTCCTCGGGTGAGGATTAAAAAAAAAAAAAAAAAAAAAAGATAATGCGAGTGTGGTACAAATAAGGGGTAGTGAGCAGTATTAGTTATTAATACTCTAGGCAAAGAAATATGTATAGGGAACTTTGAAAAAAATAACAGAAGACTAGGCTAGTTTATCACCTTATTCTTTAGCACTGATTTTTAAAGTCTCCAAATGTTTAACACCTTTGTTTAATTGTTTACCAGCTCCTACTTCAACTATGGGTACCTGTACCAACCAATAGCTTTCCCAGGATATAATTTGATGCTTACTTGCTAAACTTCAGGTATGTGAATATTGTAGGTTTTGTGTATACTGACCACTCCTATCTAATCCTAGTAGAAAAATACTTGTCCTGATCCAGATTAAATGTAAATTTTTAAATGGTTCCCCTTATACCAGAGAAAATTATCTCATTTACAACCCTGAGTATCAATTGTTGCTGATCTCTGGCCTGCCATCTGAGTCTTTTTTATGTGATGTGGGTGTTTGAGAACTTAACTTGGACATTGTAAATTTCAGGAAGGAGTTTTTTACTTTTTACCTTATGTAAGGTCACTTTAGATAATTAACCCAGAATAATTACTTATAAATTGGCAGCTGTTGTCATGTTAATTTCAAGTTACTAATAAGAGCTGATTAGTTGCAGATATCTGAACCTCATGTTCCTGTGTCCCTAGCAGCAAGAGGGGAGTCTGATAAGTATTATAATATTAGCATAAAGAATTTTCCTTGATTTAGCATTTTCTGAACAGCTTTAGAACATTTTAGAATGCATTGTGTGGTCTTGGGCCTGTTGCTATAGTGAAAAACATAGAATACTTTATCATTAAAAAAAGAGAGAGAGGAAGAAATTTCTATCCATGAACTAGATAGTACCTGAAAGAGAACACGGATTCACTAAAAGGTGAAATAAATATACACATAGGGAGTCTCCTGTGTGCCACGCACTGTTAGGTGGTAGGGACACAACAGTAAACAAAAACATGCACAGACCCTGTTTCTGTAGCGCTTAAAGTCTAGTAAAGGAGATAGATATAAAACAGTTACTGTAATGCATAGTATAATTATAAAATGAGGAAAGTGGCCTGAAGATAAGGAACATGATTCTATTTGAGAAAGACTCCTGGCCTGGCTGTGGGGTCAGAGAAGCCTTACCTGAAAAAGGCAATCCTGAACTATATGATTTGGAGAAAGAGTAGGTGTTATTATGTGGAGAGTGGTGGGTGGATAGAGAAGAGGACATTTTAGAGCTAACAGCATGTGCAGAGTCCATGTAGCATGAAGGGACTGGGACATTCAAGAAGGTCAATATGAGTGGCTGGTATAAAAGGAACTAAGAGTAGGTTGGTGAGATGCCATCATTTTTTTTGTTTCACTCTCTCTTAACATGCTACCAGAATTATATTTAACTTTTGTTAAGTGATTACTTTGTTCCAGATGTGATTGTAAGAGCTTTACTTGAATAATCTCAAGTTCCTATAAAGTGTGTACTATTATTATCATTATACAGGTGAGGAAGTGAGACACAAATTATAAGGTACTGGTTCAAAGTTGATAAGTGATACTCTACTATACCCTTATTCCTATCCTATAGTCAAGTATGACCATAGGCTGGAAAGACCCCTTCTGTTTAGTGTGTCTCCTTGATGTAACCCTGAGAACTTCTGAAATGTCTGGAGAATTTGGAAGCAGGTGACCATTCAGCAGAGACTCTGTGAGCTCCATGCTCTATGAGTCACTAGGTGGAGCTCGAGGGTGGATCACTGGAGAGGACCCCAGGGCACCACTGCAGCTGTATTACTCTAGTCTGATACTGAATATAGGACAACAATATAAATATTTTGTACTGACTCACCTTTAAGAGTAAAGAGGTTACTGTTAGCTAGGAAACACTCCCTCCACCCCCTTTTTTCATTTGTATTTTTCCCTAATAGTAGTTGAAGAAAAATATGTTATTTCTTTGGATATTTAATAAGTCTAGGTTTGCCAATGCATCCTTTCAACTAGAATTCTTCCTACTGATTGTCACACTGAATCTTTATTCTTTCTTTCCAGAGATCTGGTTGGAGTTAAAGAGTGAAAGAAAATGAATTCTATTTCTGATTTACCTGCCAAGAACTTAACCATTGCAGTCAATATGACCAACACCTTGTCCTCATCAGTAATGCATGGATTTAATTCCACTAATGACCCACCTTCAATGTCAATAACAAGGCTTTTTCCAGCCTTACTGGAATGCTTTGGTATAGTCTTTTGTGGCTATGTAGCAGGAAGGGCCAATGTTATAACATCAACACAGGCCAAAGGACTGGGAAATTTTGTCTCCAGATTTGCACTTCCAGCTTTGTTATTCAAAAACATGGTTGTACTTAATTTTTCCAACGTGGATTGGTCTTTCCTTTATAGCATCTTAATTGCCAAAGCTTCTGTATTTTTCATTGTATGCATATTAACCTTATTAGTTGCCAGTCCTGATAGTCGATTTAGCAAAGCTGGACTGTTCCCCATTTTTGCTACACAAAGTAATGACTTTGCATTGGGATATCCTATAGGTAAGTTATTTTTTATTTTTCAAGTTTTGAAAAAATTAGTGTTTTAGAAGGTACCGAAATTTAAAATTTTAATTTATCTAAGCATTTGTTAGTGATAGATACTTACTCTTATATCTGAGAAATCTTTCATATTTTTTCTTAAATATGTCTTAAATTAGGATGATTTATATAATCCTAATATGTGTTTGAAGTTAAGGTAATATCCAAATAAACTTTGTGCATTTTCTTTCAAATAGTATTATTTTTCTTCTCAATGGTCACATATGAAAGAAGTTTAATTTCTAGAAGATATCAGATAAATTATGTAAAAAATACAGGCATATGTCTATATAAAAAGTCATTTTTAAATGTTAGCAGTGGAATGTTATGACTTTTTTCATTTCTTGTTTTTCTTACCATCTACAATATATATTATTTTATAGTAAGGCTCATTTTTTAGCTTGTTCTTCAAAATGTTGATGTGCTTTAGTTGAAGTTAATTTCTTGTTTAAGAACAAAAATGGTGAGGGATTTTTCACCTTTCTAACTTTTCCTTCTTTACCTTTCTAACTCTTTGTAAGCAGCCTAATTTTACATTTATTTGTGTGTATGTTTTCCTGATGAAACAGTTAACATAGCCCTAGCTGGTTTTGCTCAGTGGTTAGAGTGTTGGCCCAGGACTGAAGGGTCACGGGTTTGATTTCCAGTCAAGGGCACATGCCTGGGTTGCAGGTTTGATCCCTGGACCTAGTCAGGGTCATGTAGGAGGCACCCAATCGATGTGTCTCTCTCACATCGATGTTTCTCTCTCTGTCTCTCTCTCTCTCTGTCTCTCCCTTCCTCCCTCCCACCTTTTCATTCTATCTAAAAATCAATGGAAAAATATTCTTGGGTGAGGATTAACCAAAAAAGAAGAAGAAGAAAAAGAAACAGTAAACATACCAGTTTGAAATGTTGAGATATTTTGAAACATCATCTTTTTCCAGAATACGCTGCCACTAAGAAAATGTACATTTAGTAACTACTTTTTTATATTTCTAATTTTAAAATAAAGTTTATATTGTGCTTAGATCATGTATCATAATGTGAGAACCTGAATTTTACATATCCATTCATTCATTCATTCATTCATAGGGACTTATCATGTACCAGTGACTGTGCTAGCTGCTAGGAATACACCTGTGAACAATATTCTTGTGCATATTGAATTTATATTTTAATGGGAAAATCAAATTAAAATAATATCAAATAATAACACAAGCCATAAAACAAAAGTAAAGTAGTATAGAGGGATAGGAATGCGAAGGTGATGCTTGAGGCAGGGGTGTCAGTAAAGGCCTTTCTGATGATATAGCTTCCGAGAAGAGACTGAAAAAAACTTAATAAAATGGACAACTGAAATCTACCATTCACGTTCAGATTTCTTATCCAGTAGTTTTAACCCCCCCCCCCCCCCCCCCCGAATACCTCACCACTGGCACTAGAAGAATTTTGGTGGACTTTTCATCTTTCTCCTCCTTTAACCCTCCTCCATCTCTTTGACTGGAAACAGAGATATACCTTAAAAATAAAATAGCTATGAGTAAAGCAGGATGTTTATGAGAGAGGAAAAACTAGTCTGTTAGATAACTGAGCTATAAATAGTCAGAAACTAGATAGGTGTTTCTTTAAGGTTATTGCATTTTAAAATTAAGAATGAACCAGTTATTTAAATAAAGACGGTGGAAATAAAAGCAAGGAGTTACTGTGTGTATCCACCTCTTCTGAGCTGCATTAATAATGTAAATTCATCAAGGTATTTATGGTATAAGGACCTCCTAAGATGTGGTTCAGTATTGTAGTGTTAAATATTTAATAAATATTGCTGTATCTTAATTTAGACATCAACTATAAGTATATAGTTTCAGGCTCTCATAGATTAGTAAGCCCATAACTAAATAGAACTAACATTCGTAACTTTATAGTTTATAGAGTTCTTTCTTATTTACTTATCTCATTTGAGGTGGGGCAGATATTATTATCCTCGTTTTTAAGAAAGGAGACAGGCTTACAGAGATTTAATTGCCTTATCCCAGGTCAGATAGCTTTCAGTTGCCTGAGACCCAAACCTAGGTCTTCTGGTTCTGAATCCTGGGCATTCTCTTATGTCACACAGTTATATAACATGCCGAAGACCCAATTAGCCCTTGCAATACATTACTTTCAAAGAGAATCAACATTTTATTATCTTTATGTTAGTCTAAAAATATTTTATAAAATGAGTAGTAGTGGAAAAAGACCTGTTAAATGAGTTTACCCATTTTTAAAAATATGTTTTTTTAAATTGATCTTTCAGAGAGAAAGGAAGGGAGAGAGAGAGAGAAACATCGATGTGAGAGAGAAACTTTGATCAGCTGCCTCCTGCACGCCCCCCTCCCCCCTGGGGATTGAACCTGAAACCCAGGCATGTGCCCCCACCAGGAATTGAACCAGGACCTCTCAATCCATTGGATGACACTCAATCCACTGAGCCACGCTGGCCTGCAAGGTTATCCATTTTTATATCAAGGCAGAATCTCCAACTAAAAACCGTAGTCAGCCATGTTCATCACTGCTTTTCTTATGTCCCATATTAAATCAGTGAATCTGGTAATAATCATGTTTCCAGCAGCATGCTAGCTCTGTTTCCCTAATGATTATGCTTACAGTTGTAATATTTGTGGGATTTAAAAAAATTTTTGAAGTCACAAATAATATAAGAGTTTAGATTGTAGACAATAACTTTACCAGAATCCAATAATATAGACAGAAGGTGCTTTATATATACCTGTAGATTGGAAGGTGTGATACAGAACTGCAGGGCCCTGTATCTGTTCCAAAGAGGTGATTTACTATTGCCGTCCATGCCCATCTGCCTTCTGAGGAGACTGTGTCTCTAGAGAGGACTCAATTTGTTACGTGGCCTCTCCCAGGAATTCCCATTCTCTTGTTCACAGATAAACATCATAGCTCATAAGAAATGTCCTTTCTAAGACTACATTTGTTTCACATTAGTCCAGTTTACGGGTGACTCAGGAGAAGACACATAATGAATAAAGAAAAGGTATAGTCATGTTTCTTTTCTCTACATTATGACGCTTATAAGGGTCTATGAAACTACATTAAAATGATTTATACTCAAGTGACAGAAAACTACAGTGCTATATTACAGACTAAGAAGGAAGTTCTCTGTTTTTTAAGAACAATTCTTTTGTTTTCTTTTTTCACTGATTTGAGAGAGAGAGTGAAACATGGACTGGCTTGACCTGAGATCAAACCCACAATCTGGGTCGCCCTGACCGCAGGTCAAACCTGACACCTTTTGGTGTATGGAACTTTGCTCCAACCAACAGAGCCATCCAAGCCAGAGCTTAAGAACAGGCTTTTCAAAGGTACTTAAAGAAATCTGAGTGTGAGACAAAACCAAGGTGAAATGCTGATTTCAGCAAATCAGAATGGAAAGCTCTATTAGCTCAGCTACTAATAGTGCATAGTTAAATCCTATAATTTATTCCTCAAATAATGCTGATAGCATAAGCACCTTGACTAATCATAATTATGCTCTAGTGTTTGAGCTACAAACAAAAAGGAAATGAAGCATTTAACTATATGCCATTAAATAATAGAATGATCTTGTCTGGGTCTTTGTGTTATTTGCTAGAGATTGAAAACCTTCTGGAATTAAAATTGGAGCCACAGTGGGTGGCTAATTTTGTCTCTCAGTTCTTCAAAGCTATATAATAATTCCTCATGGTGGGATACTCTCCTCCCCCAAGAGCTTTATTTCTAAGTATTAACTAATTAGAACTTAATAGTTGATATAGTGATTATAAATCTAATTTGTTAGTATGGGTCACTGCTTTCATGTATATTTTTTTCAGATTTGAAAAACCATCTTCCTATTAGTAACAAAAGAATAGCACTACCAATTTATAAAGACATAATGTTAAGTAATTATGCAAATAAATGGCAGAAATGGACTGAAATTTTAATGTTTAACCATAGTCTTCTAGTAATTTAACATTTATTCCCAATTTTTTGCTGTCCCACTAGACTACTTTTGCCTTCACATACCTCTTCAACTGACTTAAAATACCCCAATAATAACCTGCTTAATAAGTATTCAGAATATGAAAACAGAAGAAAAGTTGGATATAAAAAGAAAATGGGTTAACAAATAACAATTAGATAAAAATTACTGTGTGTTATACATTTTTATTCTGTCTGAAACCTTTGACATTCATTGATGTGTTAATTCCATTCAGCCACTATTTTCAGATTTGTTTAGTGCTGTGCCTGGCCTGGGGATTATAAAATGATGCCTCCAAGGAACTTAGAATTATTTGAAGTACACTAATATGAAACTAGTTCCAGAGCCATCCAGAGAAGAGGATGTCCCTGATATAGACTGAAGATTTGGTGGAAGAAGTGGTACCTGAGATGGGCCTTAAACAGTAGGCAAGAGTTAGCTAAGAAAGGAGAGACTTCAAGAAGTTGGGAGATGATGGTCAGCATGTAGAACTAGTTATGAACCTGGTATTTGTCTGGTGTAACTATGATATTAAACTGGCTGATGGAGGCTTTACACTGAGGAGAGATGAGCTGGGTAAATAGGAGGCCACTTGTGGAGACTGGACTGTGAATGTCAAAGAAAGATTCCATAGCTGTTCTTGTGGGTGGTGAGAGCTGTGGGAAATCTTATTTTCTGAAAGTGAATAAAATGGATGAGGGGGGGGGAGCAGAAAAACCAAATGGATATTGGTTGGAAACATATTAAGTAACTCGGTTTTGAAATTTCTGACCAGTGGTAGTAGTAGGAATCAAGAGGAGAAAATACAAAACCTGAAAAAGGAGAAAGTACTCAGTGACTGGCTAGCCATATATAGTAAAGACTGTTGCCCAAATTTGTATTGAAACAATCTGAAGTCTATTATGTGATGGTGATTAAATGCTAGGGTGCCAGGAAAGTAAATTCTGGAAAAAGGCATTTACTTAAGGTGCTTTGTAGGCTGTAAGTTGTCGAAGTTTATGTATTTATCTTGGCATTTGGGGGAAATTCTTGTGCTCGGATTGAAAAAAACAAGGCTTTTCCAACATATACTTCTATTTTTAAAAATGAGTGGTGGGCAGGTATGAATGTCTTTCTCTTGGAGATAGAATATCTGATCAGAAAAAGTATAGCTACCTAGAAATAGTTATCAAAAGTGCTGTTTTTTAATCCTCACCTGAGGAATTTTTTTTTCTAATTTTAGAGAGAGAGAAACATTGATGTGAGAGAGAAACATCATTGGTTACCTCTCATACGCTCCCTGACCAGGGACTGAACCCACAACCTAGATATGTGCCCTGACCTGGGAATCAAACCCACAAACTTTTGGTGTACCATACAATGCTCCAACCAATGAAAGTCGGGCTTTTTTTTTTTTTACTTAAAAGATAAAACCTCATGAAACATGAAAGAAACCACTAAGAATTATAGAGCTAGTATATCTGGTTTGGAAATTGGAAAGAATTTGTGAAATTTTATGTAATCAAATATGTTTTATTTAATCAATCACTGTTCATTTCAGAGCTATTATAGACCTCTGTATGTGCTTAACTAAAAGGAAGGGAATTGAATCTTACAAAAAGTAGTTTTTAGCTAATAAGAACAAAGTGAACTTCCACAGCTTATATAATCTAGTTGCATAACTTGAACAGATCATGTGCATGACATTAACTGAATTTATGTATCTTGAGTAAGTAAACATATTTTCCTGTCAACTCTATCTTGATGTAAATTGAGAAAGCTAACCTTTTAAATGTTTTCACATGAGTGCCTCTCTCCTTGTGGCTGTTCATTTGTCTTTCTTAACCTCAAATCATTATGAATCAGCCTTTATATATTGGGATGATTAATTTCAGAACTCACTGCCAAAAATGTGCCTAGAGACCAGATTGCTTTCAAGGCTCTAAGTTGTCCTGATCAACGCACGACCAGGTTACTACCCTCACTTCCGCCAAGAAACTGCTGAAAGTCTGATCCAATCCACATACATACCCCTTCTGAGGAGACTTAACTTATGCAGTGTTTAGGTTCTGAAGTCGTCATGTACAGTCAAACCCCTGAGAAATCTCATATCACCTACAAAATATAGCACACATACTTTGTGTATATTGTACCATTTCTCCTATGTCTAACACAGCCTGATGTTTTTTTTAGCATTGTCCTTCATTGAACAGCAAGTGAAGTAATTCATTTGCATTTGGGAACGTGCTTTATGGGAGGGAAACAACACACCACAAAACTTTGTTTTCCTTAGTGAGAAGAGTTGAATTTGTGTTAGTTAAATGTGCATTATATGACTCCACTCCCAAACATTTCTTATCCACCTTCCCATCCCAAATTCTTCAGTATCTTTACTGGTCTTCCCTAAAGCCATGTATTCCCTTTCATTCCTCCAATGGAGGCTAGGCTGCCCATTTTCTCATCACTTACATACTACATGAGCAATGGTAGATAGGACTGGCATCCTCATAGCCACCTTGTACCACTGCTAGCCATTATTATTTGCTCTTCTGTAAAAAATGCCTCATGGTCAAACCCATTGCTGTCATCTGCTGACCTCATACTAGTCATTCCTACTCATTCATTGAAGACTTGAATGTCTGGC
The DNA here is from genome assembly GCF_014108415.1 of Molossus molossus. Lineage (NCBI taxonomy): Eukaryota > Metazoa > Chordata > Mammalia > Chiroptera > Molossidae > Molossus > Molossus molossus. Next base: position 74,839,005 of record NW_023425346.1, read on the forward strand.
TCACTGTTATCTTTCTCTGCTCCCAAGTTTTGCCATTATCTTGTTTGACTTGAGCATCAATGTAAACTACCCATCAATTTCTCTGCCCTCTTTATCTCCAGTGATGTTTTTCTCTACTCCATTTCAGTCACCAACTAACATAGCCATCCTGGGTTATCCTGGACCTACTCCTCTGAGAAATATTAAATTCAATAGCTCACTCTCTGACTTACTCTGAATTCCTAAACTTCCATTCTTAGACTTTGTGGGGAACTCCAGTCTCTTTTCTGTCAACCATGTCCCATCTTCCCTGCTTCTCCTGTATAGCTTGGACTTCACTTCAGTGTTTATTTTTGAGTTGTCTCCTACTTGCTCCTCAATCTTCTGTACCCTGACTTCTGCCTCACCTCTCCAGTAAAACGTCTCTCTCAAGGCAACCAGCAGCCAGCCACCTTGTTGCTATTACTACTTAAACATTTTGTTACAGTAATTTTACTTTGAATTTTTTAGTGGGTATTACGAAAAATAGTTTGTAAAAGTTGATTGTCATTTTCTAAGCTACATGTTATTTAACATAGTATGTTTTCCTTTTTTCTAACTTTCTTACTAAAATGGTTTTTTTTTTAATAAAACAAGGCTAATGCGGTCGATCGGCACTATTTAGATTTGATTTACAATATGCTATAATTACGCACAGAAATGTTATGTACATAATTTGTTAACATGTTTCTGTGATAATCCTTTTAAAATTGATTTTAACTCTTTTTTTGCAGTTGAAGCTTTATATCAAACTACATACCCAGAATATCTCCAGTACATTTATTTGGTGGCACCAATATCTCTTATGATGTTAAACCCTATAGGGTTCATTTTTTGTGAAATCCAGAAGTGGAAAGACAGTCAGAATGCTTCTCAAAACAAAGTAAAAATTGTGGGACTTGGACTTCTACGAGTATTACAGAACCCAATAGTATTTATGGTCTTCATTGGCATTGCCTTCAATTTTATCCTTCATCAAAAGGTGCCCGAATATATGGAAAATTTTCTTGATGGACTTGGAAATTCTTTTTCTGGATCAGCTCTATTTTATCTTGGTCTTACAATGGTAGGAAAAATAAAGAAACTGAAGAAGTCAGCATTTGTTGTACTAACCCTTCTCATCACAGCTAAACTGTAAGTTTCATTTAACATGGGAATTATATTTTGTGAAAGTCTTACTTAGATCATTGGGATGTGTCTGCAACTATTTTCTCCTTCAAATAGTTTTATAAGAATAATCCTTCCAGGGAAGGGCTCAACAAAGGAACAGCGGCTTCTGCCAGCTGTCTGTTAGGGAGAAAGCTGCCCTAAAGCCCTCACCCCAGTGCCAAGCAACTCAGTTCTTCCTGTCTGTCTCTGGAACCTTTCAAGCTGCCTCCCCAGCGCTGGAGCCTGGAGGGAGGGCATGCGAAAGGGCCAGAGGTTGTTTACTCTCTGTTACCAGTGAAAGCTCGCATGCGCAAGCAGCCCCTGCCCATCGGTTCCCGGGACAGCAGCTCCCAGACCAGCAATGTCATGCGAGGGCACAGGTAGCATTTGGTGTGGATTCAGCATTTCCAGGGCTGACCTTAATGCTCAACCTTCATCCAGATTCTGAATATTTTATGACCGAAATAATGGGGTTGGGGGAGGGCGGCGCAGCAGGACATGCGGCAGAGAGAGGAAGAGGTGGAGCCGAGAAGCTCATTGGGAAGAACTTTTCTTGGCCCTACTCCGGAATGTCCTTATTTCTCCAGACCCGAAAGATGCCCAGATTATCCTCTCCCCTGATAGGTCTGTTTTATTGAATAGTATGCACTGAGAGGGATACAAAGGAACCAGGGTGAGTGTCCTCTCCCATCCCCTAATTATGTCTCAGACAGCCCTGGCTTTCTGGTCCCTTTAAGGAATTAAAGGCAGCTTGGTCTAAAAAAACAAAAAACAAAATGAAACAAAAAAGAATAATCCCTCCTAGCTGAATAATTGTGATTTAAAGGGAAATATGTTGGTGTACTGTGGAAAATCATTTCCTTATTCCGTGTAGGTTATCCTTTTCACTTTATTGTTAGAGGATAAACACTGTTAGTTCTTCAGTTTTTATATAATTTTACTTAATATCTCCTAATGTCCCAATTCGATAATTTTTTAAAGGAATTTTGTTGGATATCTGAGTTTTCTAAATCTGTTAAAATCCTAAAGTCAAAAGCATCTTAGTCATGATAAGAACAATAATTTTGAATATAAACTATTTTTATCATGGATTTGGAGAAAATACTCTGTAATTCTGAGGGTGTTTGAAATGTCTAAATATAAGTAAGTCAATATGAATGATTATTATCAACGATCTGATCCTAGCCCGTCAAATAAAAGGTTATCAGCGCCTTAGTTAATAGTTCTTCAGCTTACTGAGCTCCTTAGCCATGGAGTTATATACTTCATGGTCTAGGTGACACCCATTTTACCGCAAGATTAGCCCAAGGTACTTGGGGCATTTTTAACTATTGAGTTCAGCTCTTGTATTGACAGTTAAATTTATGAGACCAGTGTAATATAAAATAGTTTCTATATTTTCAATATAATACAAATGAATATAAATTCTGAATATTATTTATGGTGGTATTATCACCTAAGAAATAAAGCAGTAATTAGTATTGGCACAGTAATAAATATGGTTCTAACAGTAATAGTTTTATCAACTTATAAGTAGAATTTAAATATTCTCATTTTTTAATGTCTCTTTTTCTGGGTCTCTGATCCCTCTTTAATATTTTCATCTATTTTTTTTTAATTACATACACAGATGAATAGTTCTTTACTCCATCCTAGCACATCTCTCTAGGTGCTGCTGTGACAATGTCATCAACCTTGGTCTTGTTCTTTTTAAGGGAAAGCTCTATTAGCTCAGCTACTGTTGATAGTGCTTTTTCTATGGAATCCTGAGGGATTTAATAATTGACTCTTCACCAGGTCTGGGTTTCACTATTTTCTGCTCTGTTTCAGTTCCTTTGCTAAACTGTTTTTTGTCTTTCCAAAGATGAAAAGCTAATTGTAAGATACCTATTTTTCTACTGGTTTTGAGAACCTAATTGAGCAGCATTGTTATTGTTATCTGAACCATTTAAACCTCTAGTCATAATACAAATCAGCTGTGTTTTTCAAAAAGGAGTTTAGTACTTTTCTTTTAAAAGGTTTACTCAGTTTGTCGATCTTTTTCTTATAACATTTCAATGAACTAATAGAGGAAACAAGAAACAGCAGCTATTATTACAACTTTTACAAACTTTTTGCAAGAAAATTATTGTAGAACAAAATGTCTGATTTTTTTCTTCCTAATTCCCAATGTTTGAAGTATTTCTGGAATATTATTACACTTAAAATGGTCCTAAATGGAATTCTTGATTCTTTCAACAAAATGTCCACAAATAGACATACAGAGAATACGTCGTACACGCGTATAATCTGGGAAGAATAACCTAATGCCAAGTTTACTAGAGCAATTTACCACTTGGGGACAAGCATGCTTAGATATCAAGTTATGATGCATTTCTTGTTTCTTCAGCCTGGTGCTGCCACTTCTGTGCAGAGAAATGGTGGAAGTCTTGGACAAGGGCGACAGTGTAATAAACCATACAAGTTTATCGAATTATGCATTTTTGTATGGTATCTTTCCTGTGGCACCAGGAGTGGCTATCTTTGCAACCCAGTTCAACATGGAAGTAGAGATTGTATGTATATACTACTTTCTCAGTCTGATTGTTTGTGTGGTTAGTAGAAAATTAATTTTCCAAACACAGAATTCGGCATTTTTATGAGAATTTGATATCTGTAAGTTACTCTATGGTATATAAGGAGGCATCATATAATAGCATATAGCAATAGTTATTTAATCTGGGATCTTTATTCAGCCAGGACATTTTTCATTAATTTTTTCTGGTTTCAAGTATTTTATACCTTTACTTATACTTAAGCCTAAAGGTTATTTATGGAAGGGTAACTTCTGAACTTTTGAGGCAAAAAATTCTATTTTATGCATTGATAATTCAACCACCACATACTCAATGCAGTAAATAGCGAAAATTAATTAACACCAAATTATTATCAGTGCGTAAGCATATTGTAGATGTTGTCTACAGAGTAAATGTGGTTTTTTTTATCCTCACCCAAAGGTATGTTTTTATTGATTTTAGAGAGAAAGGAAGGGTGAGAGAGAGAGAAACATTGCTGTGAGAGAGAAATATTGATCAGTTGCCTCCTGTACATGTCTCACCTAGAGATTGAACCCACAAACTTGATGTACAGAATGATGCTCCAACCAATGAGCAACCCTGCCAGGACTAGAGTAAATGTTTTTGAAATACAACATGAAGGTACTAAATTGTTTAACAAAGATCAGTTTCATTTTTAATCTGTAAAATGTTTGCATAATAATTTTTCTCTTTTTGAATTGCTTTTATTGCATATATTTTATAAACATGAAATAGTATGGAAGGAAACTGGTTATCAGTTTAACTAGATCATTAATATGGTTCACTTCCTAGAACCTAGACAATAACCATAAGCTATGGGATGCCTACTATTTGTTATGTGCAAATATAAGTTGAGCATAGACTGGAAAAGGAGCCAAGGGAACTTAACTGTGTGGTTGTTTTTTTTAAGAATTCTCAGAAAGGGGGAATATAGCATTAGATTACATGCTTATCCTATGATGTCTTTTTACTGACTCTTCCTTTTATTCTAGAATGCCTTACTGTGCTGTGGCTATTGAAAGTTTAAGGTAATTGTTTAAATGTGACTGTGACCCTTTCCTCAATTTGATTTTGTTTTTGCAGATAACCTCAGGGATGGTAATAAGCACATTTGTGTCTGCGCCAATCATGTACATTTCTGCCTGGTTACTGACCTTTCCCTCGATGGACCCTAAGCCATTGGCATATGCCATCCAGAATGTTAGTTTTGATATAAGTATTATTAGCCTGGTCTCCTTGGTAAGTACAGTTCACTGTAAAAATGAATGAAAACCACAGAATGAATTCACAAATAGCTTGGTAACAGAAAATTAGGGATTTAAAAATCTAATTTGGTAGGCAATGGAGAACACTAAAGCCTACCCATAAAATATAATATCAGCATTCTCAGATTTGTCTTTCTAACTGGAGTTAGAGTTGTATAGCAGACAAGGCATGAGGTTTAGTCGGACCTGCATGTGACTCTGGCCCTATCACAAACTAGCTGTACATCTCTGTGGAGTTACCTTAACTTCTCTAAGCTTCAGTTTTCTCAGCTATAAAGTCATAATGATTTTACCTATTTCCTTGGGTTGTTTAAGGATCACATGTGACAATATATATGAAAAGCATTCTGTACATGGTGATTCACTTTACAAATAACTGCTGTAGAATCATGAGGTTGAGGGATCCTCAGGATCATTTCCAACCACCCATTTCATGTTAATTAAACTTATTTGATATATCTAGCGCAAGTTAAATACTTGCACATTTGACAAGTAGACTATTTTATAAATCAAGTTGCCTATTGAATTCAAGCAGTATTTTGGCTAAAAAAAAAAAAAAAGACAACTTTTATTGTTGAAAGGAGGTGGGGATGAACATCTATATTGGCAACAAATAAATGTGTAATAAATGTAATTTTCAGGAAATTTTACTTCTGTTACATAGTCTTAAAATCTATGCCCATTGATAAGAAGGCATTTTGGGGAGAGAGACAATATAAGTTTTGATTGACAATGAGAGGAGCAGAAAGAAGGAGATCAACCTGCATACTTGGCTGGCCACTGTACGTGTAGAATAGAAACCCAGTCCTTTGCAATATAAGGAATTCAAGACAATTAATCTTAAAGTAAGCAATGTGTATTGTTTGAAGTTAGCCTGGAATTTAGATACCGCATGAGTCAACGTGATGGAATAAAAAAGGGAGAACTTAATGCATGGTAGCTGCATCTAACCTCTACAGCTCTTTTGCTTGGCTATGGACCTGTGTCCCACCCCAGCCACTAAAGGTAAGGAGAGTTAGAACATGGCCCTGGTCAAGGCATTGGTTCTTAAAGACCCTGTCATTTTTGAATAGTTACTTTATGCTAGGATCTCTTCATACTTTTTATTTTACTTTGGATATAGTAGTGTATCTTAATACCCTTTTGGGAACTAGGCAGATTAAAGTAAATAAGATATTGGAATTTCTTTCTGAACCAGGATAAAGTGGATTCTTTAAAGAGGCTAATCAATGAATTCTATAAGTAATTATTAAGATTAACTTTTGAACCTTTTGTCTTTAAGATTTGGTCTCTGGCTATTCTTCTTATGAGTAAGAAATATAAACAGCTTCCTCATATGCTTACAACTAATTTACTCATCGCTCAGGTTAGTAAACCTACAGATATTTAGAACTATGGTTTTCTTATTGATTATACCATTATAGAGGAGAAAACTACTTCTCTATATTTTTTCACTTACAAAGTCAAAAATATTTTTTACCATATGTAATCAGAATTTGATTACAATTAATTTATGCCCAATTTATCAAATATTGCAATAGGTCTTGAACTATATAAAGTTGAGGTTAATAATGGCATTTGATGATAATTTTTAATAGAAATAATTGAATCATTAAATATTGAATCCTCACAGTCTTAGTTTTCTACATAAGTCATTGCATGTCTCAAATTACAGAGGGAAAAACAGTTAGCATTTTCTATGTAAACTATTACTAAAGATAAAATTAGTATTTAGAATGTTGTCATCTGTTTTAATGGAATATATAGATTGTTAAGGACTCTATAAGAAAGGTGTTTTTTACCACAAAACTTGAAGTTTTAGTATAACTAGTATACAATAGTTGATCATTATTCAGCAATAATTTAAACAGAATTAATTATAACATATGTGCTGTGAATAAAACATGAGTATGACTATATGAATATGACTGACTTTGTTTTTTTCATATTTTTTCTTCAGTCTATTGTCTGTGCTGGAATGATAATATGGAATTTTGTTAAAGAAAAAAATTTTGTTGGACAAATTCTGGTGTTTGTCCTATTGTATAGCTCTCTCTACAGCACCTACCTATGGACAGGTAATTTGGATTATGAGTGGAAATTTAGGTCTGACCCCTCTCCATCACTAGAAACCCTCAGCTTCTGGTGATCTATTAGAAGTCTCCTAGTACAGGTTTAAGGCATTCTCTCAGGCAGTTAGTTACACCTGCTAATATAGGCAATCTGCAAAGCTGAGTTCTGTTTCCTGATGTCCTCGATTTCTGCCTGGGTTTGGGCAGTTTCCATTCACATGGTCCTTTTCCTCAGGGTCTTTGGCTCTAGGCCACAGTTAGAGCCAAAGACCTTTGGAGACACCAAGAAGGCAGGTACTGGAGGCAGGTGGAGGAAGTAGGGAATGGGCAGAGAGGTTTGAGGCATGTAAGGTGTGTCCCAGAGCTCAGTAGCAGTGTCTGGCTGAACTGAATGAAAAATTCTAGCCCTGGCCAGTTTGACTCAGTGGTTAGAGCATCAGCCCTCGGTCCAGAGAGACCCGGGTTCGGTCCCCTCTAAGGGTGTGTACCTCAGTTGCAGTTTGTCCCCAGCCCTGGTTGGTCGTGCAGCTGGCAGCCACTCAATGTGTCCCTGTCACGTCGATGTTTCTCTCTCTCTCTCTTCCTCTCTCTCCCTCCCACTCCATCTGAAAAGAAAATGGAAAAAATGTCCTCGGGTGAGGATAAAAAAAAAATTTAGCTCTTGAAGCTCCGCTGTCTGGGCTTTGCTGTGGGTGCTCCAGTCTCGAGGGGCGGATGACTGCTGGGTCGGCGGCAAGTAGCCTGTAGCATTTGCTCGTCGTCATGATGAGTTTGCCCCTCAGTCCCAAACCTTTCCTCAGTGGTTAACAGGGAAGCCAGTAATGGTGAAACTAAGTGGGGAATGGAGTACAAAGACTACCTATTATCTTAGGTGGCTATATGAACATGCAGTTGCAAACACAGAAGAATACATAGATGGAGCCTTGTCTGGACACCTGGGTGAAGTTTTAATAAGGTGTAATAATGTCCTTTATATCAGGGGTGTTGAAGAAGGGGAAGAAGATGGAGAAATGAGAGAATAGCATCTTTTGTGGGAATTTTTTTTTAATATATTTCTAGACAATAAAAATTTGTTTTTTCAACTTGAAAAAAACAAAAATTCTAGCTCTACCTTTAAGTAAATGACTTCACTTTTGCAGTCTTTGTTTCCTCATCTGTAAGACTGGGTCATCTCACCTTACAGAGTTATTTTGAGAATTAAGTGAAATATGGGTATTTATACCTGGTACCTGGTAGGCACTCAACTAATAGAACTATACTATTAAATAGAGAGAAACACGGTAATATGAAAACAAAAAAGTAAGGAATACGAGGGTATGGAAGCCCTGGCTGGTTGCTCAGTGGTTAGAGCGTTGGCCCACGGACCAAAGAGTCACTGGTTCGATTCTGGTCAAGGGCAGGTACCTCAGTTACAGTTCAGTCCCTAGCCCCGGTCAGGGTCACACAGGAGGCAGCCAGTCAATATGTCTTTTTCGCATCAGTGTTTCTCTCTCCCTCCCATTCTGTCTGAAAATAAAAGGAAAAATATCCTCGGGTGAGGAATTAAAAAAAAAAAGAAGGTATGGAAATAGAAGAGTACCCAGTGAGAAAGACTATTTCTTAGTTCAACTGGCTCCAAAAAGGATATTCAAAATGGTTTATAGCACATTGCTGTTTTGAAGTATTCTGGTGTGTTTGTGAAACATTCTGGCTGGATGTTTTGTATTCGTACCACAAATGTGAACCTGTAAAATGGCACATAAAAGGAAATTGTAGAATGGTAGAGCTGGTGATAGTCACTGTCAGGAGGCAGGTGTCAGGAAGTGGCTATGAGGAACCGGCCTTTGATTTCATGCCTTCAGGATCAAAAGCAGGGCCCAATCTAAGTCAACAGCTTTTGAAGTGAAGCAACAATGTGGTGAGGAATTACACAATGAACAATTTAGTGCAAAGAGATGATTTGAGCTGTTTAAAAGCAAGTACACCTTGCATAACAAGAGATTTCATAAGATGTCAAGTTAAAACAGCTTAAAGACTTCCTTTCCAAATACATATAAAGCCACTTGATCTCTAGTACTTGGGTTTATTAAGGCTAAATTTATAATGAGAATAAGAAAGCAGCAAATAGATCAATGTATCAAAAAGTCGTTAAGTCTTCCTGAAACACTCTTCAAATATGCATACCAATATCTATCCAAAAATGTTTTTGAATTCCCTGATCCTGATGAAGGGACCCTTTAACCTTGAGATTATTCTGATATAACAGAATTTAGACATAAAGTGTCATTTTAAATCATCCCATTCAGCCAATTTTTATTTCACTCATTTGCATACCATCCTCATGACTTTTGCCATATCTGCATACCACACACATATCCTTGTTTTTTTCTTAAAATTGACTCACTATTTTAATAAATTGAGCCTTATATCAGTAAAATCCCAGATTTCGTATGCTAGTTAAATTTTTTTGAAGCACATGTTAAACATGTAACTAGTCAATGTTCACCCTTGTGTCACCTGTTGTCTCTACACTTTTGGAAACACTGGTCTGGTTTAAATCTCATTTTTCAAGTGAGGAAAATCAGGCCCAAAGAGTTTAGCTGATTCGGGCAGGAGCTCTCACAGCTTTGTCAGCGAGAGATCCAGGGCTAGACTGGACCTGTTCCTGTATCAGTCATTTTACAAGAAGAAATAATGAACATTAGAACTAAAGAGTGCCCGCAGTACTGTAACACAATTAGCACACTTTTGTGATTGGTTACTTGTGTCCCTGGCCCCTGGAAAACCTGAAATTTTGAGTGTAAAAATGTATTTAGAGAAGAGCTGTGGTATTATAGCATCTCTGGAACTTGAGTAATGTGTGGTCCCCTGTAAAGAAAAAACAATTCTGAAGGACCTTGGTGTTGATTTACATTATTTCTAGCAAAAGGTTACTTAATCTATATAACCGTAAATCTAGATATGAATTCCTTATATACAGCTAATAATATACAACTTTAACTCAGTAATTCTTAATTAGCGACATGACAAAGGATCATGTTTTGCTAATCTGAATCATAGTTTGAAATGTGAAATAGAACTCACTTCTCTGGTTAGGGTTTGTTTTTTTTTTAGTTTGGCCTGACTTTATTTCCATGTGTGGATTTATGATCTAGTTTTATCATTGCTTTTCTCTCTTCAAACTACCACAGAACCTCATTTGGACTGTCTGTTATGATATCATTCGGCCTTCACTTTGCTCAAACTGAATATAAAATCAAATATAAGCCCTGAAATCATAAGATTGTACTTTGGTTATAAGATGGGCATTTAGGTGATTACATTGAAAATATACCAGAAAGACTTAAAAATTCTCAGCCATTTCCAGATCCTGATGAATATGTCTTAGGAACCATGGGGTCCATGGATCTGAGTTTTAGAAATACTGGTGGAGATGGACTTGCCTCAGATCAGAGAGCTGAGTTTCCAGCACTGCTCTGCCCTCTGCTGGCTGTGAGGCTTGGGCAAACCCTTGTTTCTGTATCTGTAAAATGAAGGTGTTAATTTAAAACAGTGGTCCCTTCCAATCCTAAAGTAGTAAGATTCTATAGCTATATAGAATTTAAGTAAGACATTACTTGTATAAATAATTGGGTATATGGTATAAGGAAAGCTAAGAACTTTAAAAATTTGCTTTTGTATTAAGTTCATACTATCTTTGTACTAAGGTCCATCATTTAGACTTGGGGCACTTTCTAAAAATAAAACCTGTATAAGAATTGCTGGTACTTTCCTAGCACCAATAGAATGGGAGTGTTTTTATTAGAATTGTTCTGCAGCCACTTAAAAAATTCCTTTTTTCAAATATAGTTAGATTCCAAACACATGGTCAAAAGAATCAGATGATCATGTCTAAAACAAGATTTGAGTAAAGACACAATATATGAGAGAAAACACAAATGATTTTGAATTAAGAAAACCTTCAAAATATTGAGGACAGCATTTACCTAGAAGGAGTAAAGTCTAGGGCAAAAACTGCAGACTGCTACTGAAAAAAATGGTTAAGTAAAGTTCCATGAAGTCTGATCAACATCAAGAGTAACTATGGATCTTTCAACCTCTGTTTCTTGTTCTTAGGCCTTCTAGCAATTTCTTTGTTTCTTTTGAAAAAGAAAGAGAGGCTACAAATTCCTGTTGGAATCATCATAATATGTGGCTGGGGGTAAGTTAATTGTTTTCTGTTTGCTTGCATTCCTGTATATACAGTGTTAAACAAAAAATTTTGACTTCCACAGCTGCAAGTGTTTTTAAAAGAAAGGCTTTATTAGGCCACTGCTAGCAAAAGAGAAGACTGGTCTTGAGGCATAGATTTTAAACTACCAGCTGCGTGGCTAGGTAGGAAAGGCAGCATGTCCATCGTCTCGGAGTTTGCAAGTGTTTCTATACGTTAGGTAAAGGAAAGGGGGAAGAAAGATACAAGGTGTTGACAGAATTTATATTAGCTATAGGCAAAGGGGTGGGAGAAAGTGAAGCGGGCCTGCTCTGGGATAGGTGCAGAGTCCACACACATAAGTTTGCCCCTGTGGATTGGCTGTGGGCAGCAGTCCAGAAAGTCCTGAGTAAACAAAGAGCAGAGACTCCTGGAATTCAATGGTGCCTGGCTAAAAAATAATCTGTGCAAATAACCACCTAGACATCAATCCAAAGTTCCCATAGATATACAGGAATGTGAGCAGTCTTTAGTTAGTTGGCCCACAGCCATCAATACAACAACAGTTCTGTCTCTCTCTCTTACTCTCCAACTGCTGAAAGGAACATCTCAGAATTTTCTTGTCAATAGTTACTATTCAGTCTCTTTCTTTCTAAACCCTTGTTATTCCAGAATTCCTGCTCTCCTTGTTGGTGTTCTTTTGATAACTGGAAAACATAACGGGGATAGCATTGACTCAGCCTTCTTTTATGGAAAAGAGCAGGTGAGAAGAGTTTATCGACAGTTCTGTTCTTGAGAACGTCTCTTTGTGGCTTGTTAATGTGTTTTGCTCCACTTACGTTAAAATTAATTTTGAAAATCTATTCCAGCTTATTGCATATCACACTGTTGGTCCTGCATCACTTTGTTAAGTCACACCTAGAATGTGGTAAAGATTTTGTGTTTGTTTTTAGCTGAGGATCTCAAATGATTGAAACCTACTGAGTCTTAAACATACTTATGAGTTATGTTTCCTCTACTGGAGGAAAGAGTGATTCATTTAAAGCCATTTAATGAGTTAACAGTAATAATAAAAGAAGTTCTTGACTTTCAATCCTGTAATAAATATAAATTTTAGAATAAAAATTATCTGTGAGAAAGTATGCTTGACAAGCTATAGAGAAGGAGATTTGTGAAACCTGCTGAATCAAAAGTTCTCCAGGGGGTCGGGCGCACGGATGTGTTTTTTAAAAACCTCCTCAGCCCTGGCTGGTTTGGCTCAGCAGTTGGAGCCTCGGCCCGCAGTCCAGAGAGACCCGGGTTCAGTTCCCGCTAAGGGCTTCATGCCTTGGTTGCAGTTTGTCCCCAGCCCCAGCTGGGTCATGTGGGTGGCAGCCAGTCAATGTGTTTCTCTCTCTCTCTCTCCCTCTCCCTCCCTCTCTCCCTCTCGCTCTATCTGAAGATGAATGCAAAGAAAAAAGATAACTTAAAAAAACAAAACAAAAAAACCCCACAGAAAAACCTCATATGATTTTGATTTCTTACCTTTGTTTTGTTTTGTAATTTTGAATTTTCTTGGGTTGTTGTAAGAATAAATAAGATTATACATATAAAGGACTTAGACTACTGTTGCCATGTAGTTAATACTCAGTAAATATTAGCTATAATTATTTACTTTTGGTATTGTTACCTAATAGAGTCCCTAGTTGAAGTGTGTTTGAACTAAGTATTAAAGCAGGCAAAAACTTTGAAGAAAAGGTCTGTAAACAGTTACTTAAATTACTTGTGGAAGAAACCAATGTCATTGATGTATAGTGAAAGAAGCATCTAGAAATCTTATATGATAAGCAAACTCTAATTTTTCTACAAGTAACTTACATCTCTTTCGTACTCTTCTTTTTTTTTTTTATCCTCACCCGAGGATATTTTCCACTTTTTTGTACAGATAGAGTGGGAGGGAGAGAGAGAAGAAGGGAGAGAGAGAGAAGAAGGGAGAGAGAGAGAGAAACATCAATATGAGGGGACACATCAAGTGGCTGCCACCCGCACGACCAACCAGGGCCGGGGACAAACTGCAACCGAAGTACGTGCCCTTAGCGGGAACCGAACCCGGGTCTCTCCAGACCGCAGGCCGACGCTCTAACCGCTGAGCCAAACCGGCCAGGGCCGTACTCTTCTTTTTTAAGAGCCACTGTTCTAGAGCATTTGTCGCTGTGGAGATATTGCATTTTCCACTACACAAAAAAATACCTTTAACCTAATTCTACTAAGATTATCAAGATGAATTTGAAAAGCAGCTTAATGTCTTTTTGGCAGATGATCACCACGTCAGTCACCCTGTTCTGCAGCATTGCGCTGGCCAGCATATCGCTCATGTGTATGAACCGTACCACCCAAGGAAGCTATGAGGGTTTCAACCAATCTGAGAACCACAAAGCATCAGAGCCTGGAAACAGCGCTTCTGAGGAGAGTCCAGTGCCAATAAGCAAACCCGAACCTTTTACAAGTTCTATCCCAGAAGCAGGTATGATCCATAAATATAAAGAAACTCTTACATGCCTGTATTGCATGTGACCTAAATGTTTTGTTTCAGGGAACTTCCTTGAGCTATCTTGAATATCAGGTATTTGTCAGATGAGGAACTTTAATGATAGTCGATAATACAAAGAGCTTGCAAGTTCATTCATTAGATTCTTGTTTATAAATGTTTTGTGAGGATAAACTTTTGTTAAATCCTAAAACTTCCTTGGACCTGAAAGTGTTAGAAAAAGGTAACAACTGAAGGAAGGCCCTTTTTAGGAAACTAAGCATCTGCATTTGTTAATTTAATAACTTGTATCAGGCAAGCACTATCAATAAAATGCTAAAGGAGGCCTGACTGAAGCTGGGTTAATAGTATAAGTCAGGAATTGACAAACAACAGTCTACAGGCCAAATCTGGTCAATCACCTGTTTTTATATGGCCCAAGAGCTAAGTATAGTTTGTACATTTTTAAGGGTTGAAGAAAAAATTTTAAAGACAAATATTTTGTGACACTTTAAAATTATATGAAATTTAAATTTCAGTGCCATAATGTTTTATTGGAAGATAGCCAGGCTCATTTGTTTATGTGTTGTCTATGGCTGCTTTCACACTATATTGGTGGAGTTGTCATTGAAAAGAGACCCAGTGTCCTACAAAATATTTATCATCTGGTTCCTTTATAGAAAATGTTTAGTAATCCTTGGTATAAGCAAAAATATCCTAACTAGTGATTTTGTTAATAAGTATTAACATTTGTTGTGGGGTTTCCTTCGATTCATAAAGGGAACTCAGTAATAGAGTATACATTTTGGATTCACTGGTGCCTGTAGAGATTTCACAGACAAAATACTGTGCTAAGAAGTATAAATTATGTTATATATTTTGTTTAGAGAGTTTGTGGAGTCAAGGAATGATTAATCTTGCAACTATTAGTTGTAAATATTACCAAGTGAAAAAGGCCCTGGCCGGGTAGCTCAGTTGGTTAGAGCTTTGTCCCAATACACCAAGGTTGCAGGTTTGATCCCTGGTCAGGGCACATACAAAAAGCAACCAATTAATACATAAATGAGTAGAACAACAAACATTTTTTTCTGTCTCTTTCTCTGTCATTCTCAATAAATTAATAAAAGTTAATGAACAGGTAAAAGAGAGAGAAAAGGGAGAAAAAAAACCACTTTATCTTAAAAGGAAAAAAAAATTGTATAAGCCATTTTACAGTACCTTTCTTCTCCCTGTCTCCCTTCCTCTGTCCCAAACCAGAAGTATATAAAACTGGTTAAAAATGGAATAGGAGCCAGACTGCCTGGGTTCACATCCTGACTCCACAGTTTACTACTGTTTGATCTTGGGCAGGCTCCTCCTGCCTTGTTTCCATATCTGATGCTGATAATACCTACATCATAGGACTGCTGGGTCCTACTACATGGAGCTGGGGTTTGCCAACTCCTAGCCTACGCCATTAAACCTGCTTCAATCAGGCCTCCTTTAATTCATTTGATTGATGGTACTTGCTAATTTGTTAGATCTTTTGTGATTATATTATCAGAATTCCATTCTTTTGAGCCCTCTTGATCATTTTCCCTTTTAAAACAATAGTTCAAGGAGTACATGTATGTTTTCACTAAAAATTTTAAAGTCGCTTTTCCTAAGTCTAGAGTACTTTTCTGGTCATTCCCAGCATCCTTTCCATCCCCACTTCTTTTGTGTTTATCCTATAAACTCATCTACTATTTGTTTTCAGATAGACAAAAGGCCTGAGAACCTCTGTGGGGAACCCTAAATTAAGTGTCGTAAGCCCAGAGACTTTTGCTGCTACCTCTTTGCATGTCTTTTAAAAATAGCAAAAGAGCTATACCATAGACGTTTTTTAAATGCTGCATCATCAGCCCTGGCCAGTTTGGCTCAGCAGTTAGAGCGTCGACCTGCGGTCCAGAGAGACCCGGGTTCGGTTCCTGCTAAGGGCACGTACTTTGGCTGCAGTTTATCCCCGGCCCTGGTTGGGTCGTGTGGGTGGTGACCACTCAATGTGTCCCTTTCACAATGATGTTTTTCTCTCTCTCTTTCTCCCACTCTATCTGAATAAAATATCGAAAAATGTCCTTGGGTGAGGATTTAAAAAAATTAAAAATAAATAAATGCTGCATCATATCTCCAGCAGGAAAGCTAGTTTGCACCTTTAGTGTAAATGAATGGAGAACCATTAGACATATATCAGTTTCCACCACAGCAAACTTTCTGCAACATTTCCCTCTCCTCTTATCTCACTTTTATAATTGCTTTTTAAATTATCTGCATAACCCACTGGACTCTCAGTGCTATGACTGACTTGCCTATCATTATAGCCTCCGCACCTAGCATGGTATCAGGCTTCCTGTATATGTTCAGTAATATTTGTTAAATGGCTGGATAGATGGATGGGTTGGGTAAGATATACCATGACTTTCTGAAGCTGCCCTGGAAACTGCCATGGCAAAATACATGTTTATTTTCCTAGGGAAAAGGTCTTTTCACCTGCCTGGTTATTTTCCTTTCCTAAATTCTGCTCTATGCTCTTTTGCTAATAATATTAACACATTACACATTAGAGGTCTAGCCTGACCTCCCCAAACCTCAGTGATCCAAAATAGTTTACTCAGCTCTGTCCCTTGCTATACACTTGTCAGAGACCCTTGGTTTTCACATGTTATAGTATGGGATTACAACTCAAAGGAAAATTAACCTATTTTAATAAGAAATCAAAAGTTCAATTAATAAAAGAGAAGGCTAGCCCTGGCCAGTTTGACTCAGCAGTTAGACCATCAACCCATGGACTGAAGAGTCTTGGGTCTGATTCCCAGTCAAGGACATATATCTGGGTTGCAGGTTTAATCCCTGGCCCCAGTCAGGGTCATGTGGGAGGCAACAAGTCAATCATCAATGTTTCTTTCTCTCTCTCTCTGTCTTCCTTCCTCCCTTCCACTCTATCTAAAAATCAGTGAAGAAATATCCTCAGATGAAGATTAACTGAAAAAGAAAAAAAAGCTAGTGGTCTACTTATATATCCAATTTATGTTTGAATGGGGGAAAAACTGCCATAATAGTTTTCTAGATGGCCATAATCTGCGTGTGTGTGCACACGTGCACGCACACACCCTATTGTATGTCATTGGAGTGTGTTGGCTTTGTATCTGTTTACTTAATAATTTTTTCTTAGTTGATTTAAGCCTTCAAGTTTCTGAAGATAAGAGGGCTGGACCAGATGATCTCTGTGTTTTCTTTTCTACTATTCTGTGGCTCTTGTTTTTAACCTTGAGAGAGCATCATTATCTTAAATGTATAAAAACATTTGTAATAGCTTATTATAGATTGTAGTTTTCCTACTTTTGAAACCTTTTTTTTTTGTTTCTAAGAACACGATTAAAGAATTAAAGCATATTATCAATCAAAGTTTCAGCCTAGGAACTATTCTTTTTTTTCTAGCATATTTAATGTAGTATATTACTGAAGATATTATTCTATCATAATCCGTGTACAGAAATGCCATGTCTGTATAGGTGTGAAATGTTTTAAAGGAAACTGTGTGAACTTCTGTGACTAAATAGAAGAAAACTTACAGCTCTGTAGCAGATGTCTCAGTGTGACTTCTATAAACCAATCTACCTATAAATCAGCGAGAGATTTTCAGCAGTATATTTTTGAAAAGAATATATATATATATATAATTGTTTTTGCTACATCTTCTAAACTAGTAGGAGACATGTTCTTGAAAGCTGTGACTTTTGAGCTAAACTTAGAGGAGGAGAGTGTTTAGATGAATTTTTAAAGGTGCTAAATCCCTGTCAAACTAGGCCTGGAGACCAAAATGACCATGCGGTTTGTGGAGACCACTACTAGAGAATTATTCTGAAAGAAGAGACGAGCCTTTGCTGAATATTGGGAGTGGTTGGATAGGGAGAGAAGAGCCAAGCCCTAGAAACTTTCAAATTCAGACAGAGGAGTTTGAATGAATTACCATAAGCAATAGAGCATTAGGACAAGTTTTTGATGAGTGATGAAATAAAAGTTGTATTTTAGGAAGTGTTCACATTCTTAGTTCCCAAAGCACAGTGGAAACTGATAAAACAGAATGAATAAAAACCTTTTTCCTTATCTCATACAGTGAGGACAATATGTAAATGAGCTGATCCTCTGTCTGCCCTCTAAATGTTAACTTTTCTGTTTAAGCACATTGAATACTTTTTGATAGATACCATGAGACAACATTTCCATTGAGTCTACATGAGAAATTTGTGTGTGTATAAGTGGATTTGTTTGTTTGGGTTTTTTGTTTGGTTGGTTGGGTTTGGGTTTGTTCTATTTGGCGTCTCTTGAAGTTGTCCATTTCTGTTGTGATTGCGCTCTGACCTCACCTGTTATTTTATCTATATAGGTTGCTGCTCCTGCTCCATGAGAAATGGTGAACTATGCTGCTCATCCACAGAGCCAGTAGCAAACATAATAAGCTCTAGTGGACTTGTGACTCCTTCATTAGAGGAAAGTAAGTACCCTTGGGCTATGAGGATGGGCCTAAGGAACAGAAGTTTCCTCACCCTTATGCCTTAAGAACTCTACATAGAATTTCTATAAAAGCTACACTGTTTAAGAATATATGTTCTTGCCCGGCCGGTGTGGCTCAGCAGTTGAGTGTCGACCCATGCACCAAGAGGTCGCCAGTTCGATTCCCAGTCAGGCCACATGCCCAGGTTGTGGGCCCAATCCCCAGTGACGGCATGCAGGAGGTGGCCAATCAATGTTCTCTCGCATCAGTATTTTTATTTCTCTCTTCCTCTTTCTTCCTCTCTCTCTAAAAATCAATAAAGAAAAAAAAATTTTAAAAAATAAAAGAATGTGTTCTCACCCTGGCCAGTGGTTAGAGTTTGGCTCAGTGGTTAGAGTGTTGGCCCAAGGACTCTAAGTGTCATGGGTTCAATTTTAGTCAGGAGCACGATCTGGGTCACAGGTTCGATCCTGGCCCCGATCACGGTCATGCGGGAGGCAGCCAATCAGTGTGTCTCCCTCGAATCGATTCTATCCCTTCCATTTTATTAGGAAAAAAAAAAATCTATTGAAAAATGTCCTCGGGTCAGGATTAATAACAACAACAAAAAAGAATATGTGTAGCCCTGGCCTGTTTGGCTCAGCGGTTAGAGCGTCCACCTGCGGCCCGGAGAGACCCGGGTTCGGTTTCCGCTAAGGGCATGTACCTCGGTTGCAGTTTGTCCCCGGCCCTGGATGGTCGTGCGGGTGGCAGCCACTCGATGTGTCCCTTTCACGTCGATGTTTCCCTCTCTCTCTCCCTCCCACTCTATCTGTACAAAAAATGGAAAAATGTCCTCGGATGAGGATTAAAAAAAAAAAAAAAAGAATATGTGTTCTTGTCCCTGGCCGGGTAGCTTAATTGGTTAAAGTGTCATCCCGATGCATCAAGGTTACAGGTTTGATCCCTGGTCAGGGCACATACAAGAGTTAACGAATGAATGCATAAATCAGTGGAACAACAAATTGATGTTTCTCTGTCTCCATCTGTCTTATCTCTCTCTTTCTCTTTCCTCTTTCTTGCTAAAATCAATAAATAAAAACAATTTTTAAGGACTATGTGTTCACAAATAAGATGGGGGAAAATGCTAATAGGATAATCATGCATAGATAGAATACTCAATTTAAAAAGATAAAGTTCTTATAGTGTAGAAATAGGTAGTATTAGACATACACATCAATTTTTCCAATAAATTTAACCCAAATGATAATTCCAAGAAGTTTAACCTGAACACCTTTCAGCCTTTTTCTTGTTTTAGAAGCTGAGACATTCCCCATTCTTCTTCCCCAGGGCCAGGACTAATTAATTAGGACTTAATTAAGTGTTTAATCCATATACTTAAAATATACCCTTTCTTCTAAAAAGAGAACTCTTTAAAAGTAATAACCTTTTGGTATACAGAGTAAGAGACTGAATCATATTTGTGATCTGGATTTCAAATTATTTAAAACAATTGTTTAGCCCAGCCGGTGTGGCTCACTGGTTGAGTGTCAACCCATGCACCAAGAGGTCACCAGTTCAATTCCCAGTCAGGGCCCATGCCCAAGTTGTGGGCCCGGGGTGGGGGGGCATTCAGGAGGCGGCCACTCGATGTTCTCTGTCATCGATGTTTCTCTCTCTCTCTCCCTTGTCCTTCTTCTCTCTCTAAAATCAATAAAGAAAAAAAAATAAAAAAACAAACAAAAAAAACACAATTATTTATAACACACTTACTTGAAGTTACAGTACACTTTTAGTTGGTTATACTAATTTGTAATCAAACTTGAAAGAGACCACAGAAAGTCCTCTTTATAATGAAGTATATGTCAACTGTATTGTTGCCAAAGGCATTATGTTTTTATATCACAAATGTGAGGATTATAAGAAATAATGAATGCAAATCACTTAGCACAGTGAGTAGTGTACAAAGTAAATGCTCACCAAACATAGTAGTAGCAGTAGTAGTTATTATTTAGGCAAGGTTTATATTTGGCTGTCATTTGCTGACTAGAAAGGAATCTTAAATAGTAGAATTTGTATTTTCATAGAAAGAAATAAAAATATATCAGATGGGTCTTCACTGACTTTCTGTTGGGAAATCCCTTTGGCATATAGTTAAACTGTCTTTCAGTTTTTATTTGCACGCTGTCTTTCTTTCTCTCTCTTTCTTTCTCTCTCTTTCTCTCTTTCTTTCTCTCTCTCTTTCTCTCTCTCTTCTCTCTTCTCTCTCTCTTTCTCTCTCTTTCTCTCTCTCTCTCTCTCTTTCTTTCTCTCTTCTCTCTCTTTCTTTCTCTCTTCTTTCTCTCTTTCTTTCTCTCTCTCTTTCTTTCTTTCTTTCTTTCTTTCTTTCTTTCTTTCTTTCTTTCTTTCTTTCTTTCTCTCTCTCTCTCTTTCCTTCCTTCCTTCCTTCCTTCCTTCCTTCCTTCCTTCCTTCCTTCCTTCCTTCCTTCCTTCCTTCCTTCCTTCCTTTCTTTCTTCTCACCCAAGGATATTTTTAGAGAGAGTGCAAAGGAGGCAGGAGGAGAGAGACACATCAATTGGTTGCCTCCTGCACATGCCCCAATTGGGACCATGGATTGTATGCAACCCAGGTACATGCCCTTGACTGGGAATAGAACCCATGACCCTTTGGTGTGCAGGCCAATGCTCTAACCACTGAAAAACACTGCAAGAGCTGTGCACTTCTCTTCCAAAGCTAATGTTTCTTTATTTCAGAATTCTCAAGGCTTTCTGCCCTATTTTTTTCTCTCTATACAATATACCTACTAGTAAAATTCATTGACAATTTGACATGTACTTTTGGCCTCCAAAAATCTCCTTATACTTTGTTTATCTGTCATTTTCTTCACTAATAATGCTGATTTTTTAAAAACAAAATTAAGGGACTTTGTAGATTCTCTGATCATATTTTGTGAAAATTATAGAGAATGGAGCCATCATAAATGGACTTGGTCTGCTCACACAATTTAGTATCATTCCTAAGCCTAAAATAAGTCTAAAAGAAATCAAATTATGGACTAACGAGAAATTTTAGAGCTTAATAATATTATTAATTTCTCATCCCCAAACACTGGCCCAGCACACAGGCAAAATAAATATTGCAATATATTTAAAAAGGCAAATGAAAGATACTAAAATTTATAAATCAATTTTTATAAGATTTGTACATAATATTTTAAGAAAAGGTTATTATATATACCAAGATAGACACAAATAATTTTTATTAAAATAGGATCATACTACAGAGATAGTTTGGCAACCTACTTTCTTCTTACTTAGCAACATTGTCAACTTTCCCCGTGCCATTAGCTATTATGCTGGATAATGTTTAAAGCTCTGGGGCCATGTCTTACTGTAAAAAAAAAAAAAAAAAGAAGTGTCTTTAGGAAATTAAGTTTTTATTGTTAGCTCGAGGGTAAGAGCCATAAAACTGTGTTTTAGTCACTGACTTTTTCAAATTAGACTATATGTTAGACATATATTTTATAAAAATGTTTCCCTTGCTTTTGATGCTATACAAGTGGGACTGAGGTAGGAAAACAAAGGTTGCTTGCTTGGGAAAGGCCCCTCACCTCTGTTTTAGAGTCATGCCTGTGATTTGATTTGGTTCCATATGTGAATAAAATGTATGATTTTTTTTTTTGGTACGTGCCCTAGCGGGAACTGAACTCGGGACTCTGGTCCGCAGGCCGACGCTCCAATCACTGAGCCAAACCGGCCAGGGCAAAATGTATGATATTTTTTATTTGGTTCCTTTAATATCTTTCCTAAGGCAAAATTTAAACTTTTTAATGAAAGGCAAGTGGTAGTAGTAAATTTGTTTTACAGTTAGCCAGAATAGAGTATTCATGATCAATATGTAGATTTATTAGGTGAAACTTGAATGATTAATTTAGACTTAAAAATGTGTGTGTGTGTGTAACATTGTTGAGTATTGTAGAAGGGAACTATTGCATACTACTCATGTTTGTTTTTCAGATAAAAACACCCTACAAGTAGAACTCTCTTGAAACAACATGAAGGAGCCTTCCTCAGATTTCATCTAAAATAATATACTGATTCTGAGCTGAATGTGCATTTGTGGTGTTTTGCTTAGGAAGTCATTATGAATTTAAAATGCATTCAAATCAAAAGCTCTGATTACAAATTGTTGTGGTTACTGTTTTATAGATGATCATTGTGTGAGTCGCTGTAACTCCCAGAGCTGCATATTAGTCCAGGAAGAAGAACAGTATCTACAGAGTAGAGACGAACAACTGACTCGACATGTGTTGCTGTGTTTACTTCTCATTATTGGCCTGTTTGCTGTAAATGTTTCTTCTGATTTTGTTTGGGGGCCATTTCTTTAAATGTTTGACAAAAGTTTTATTCAGGCATCTGGGAGAAACTTAGCTACTACTTCCCAGGGGGTGGCAGCTAGACCATCTGAATCCTAATCTTGAGCTAAATGTTTTTTGGGGAAAAGAGGAATGAATAATTCACATTACTTTGTTGTCTAAATGCTCCAATCTCTTATTTTGCTTAGAATCACTTACTCTTGTGTACGCTGAACCTAGAATTTGGTAAGACAAGGTATTGCCATGATGTGTGCAGGACCACTTATTCCTAGTGTATCCCTTGACTAACCTCAGTGAATAAATGCCTGTGTGGTCTCTCAGAAGATATTCCTCAGATAAATAAACTCTAAAAAATAATTTTTAAGTTATGAAAATAACTTAACCACTTCATATAATAGATACAAAATAGAGAAAAGAAAAATATCCATCATACTACTGTCTTCTATTTTTTAATACATTTTTTGTGGTTCTAATCATACATACAGATTTATATCCTGCTGTGTCACTATGTCCAGCATTTTCATGTTGCTACATAGTTGTTCATAACCATTACTTTAAATGGCTCCTCAATAGCCCTGGCCGGTTTGGCTCAGCGGTTAGAGCGTCGGCCTGAGGTCCTGAGAGACCCGGGTTCGGTTCCCGCTAAGGGCCCATGCCTCGGTTGCAGTTTGTCCCCGGCCCTGGTCGGTTGTGCGGGTGGCAGCCACTCGATGTGTTCCTTTCACATCGATGTTTCTCTCTCTCTGTTCCTCTCTCTCCCTCCCATTCTACCTGAACAAAAAATGGAAAAATGTCCTCGGGTGAGGAAAAATAAATAAATAAATAAATAAATAAATAAATAAATAAATAAATAAATGGCTCCTCAATAAACCATAGAGGAGATAGGTTATAATTAACTCAACCAGTTCTTTATGGATTCTTCCAAGTTTTTTCAAATGCTCTACTAAACATCTCCATGCAGTATATTTCCTTAATGATAGATTCTCAAAATTAGGAAACCTAGACCAAAGAGTATAAATATTTCTGTGCCTTTGGAAGAATTTTACTAAATTGTTTTCCAAAGGAGTAGTATAGGTTTGTAAAGTATTCTCACCAACATTAACTATTATAAATTTTTTAATTGATAATTTTGTAGGTAAAATATAGCACTTTATTTATTTATTTTAATCCTCACCTGAGGACATTTTTGCATTTATCTTCAGATAGAGTGGGAGGGAGAGAGAGAGGAAGAGAGAGAGAAAAACATTGATGTGAGAGAGACACATCGACTGGTTGCCACCCACACGACCCCAACCGGGGCCAGGGAAAAACTGCAACCGAGGTACGTGCCCTTAGTGGGAACTGAACCCGGGACTCTCTGGTCTGCGGGCCAATGCTCTAAACCCTGAGCCAAACTGGCCAGGGCAGCGCTTTATTTTTAAATCCGTTTTTTTACTACTAAAGGATTTTTACATTGTTTTTACGTCCTCTTTTGTAAATTGTCAGGTTTTTAAATATAATTCTGTGAGATGGTTCAAGTGTAACTTGCCTAGAGGTAGGAAATGGACCATATAGCTTACATGGTCCATATTACCATTTTTACACTGGGATGCTCATTACACAGAATGATATCCACCAGCACCATTTTGACTGCTGTTTAAGAACAAAAATAAAAAGGAAACGCAGCCAAGAATTGTTGCTTAGTGATGTGATTGTTTTCATTGTGTAAAACTAATTTTAAAATCAGCCCTGTCTTAGGCTAGTCAGTAGTCCTGATATATTATGTAAGCTTCTGTATTATGGCTCATGTCTCCTAGTTTCAAATATGATCAGAATAGATGCTGTTTGAGTGACATCTGTCAAGAG